>NC_142758.1:25683764-26297528 GCF_054948205.1 Urtica dioica subsp. dioica
CGTGGCGGGAAATACTCAACGCCGCGGCGAGAAGATTCTACAACGCATTGTCAAGAGTTGTAGAATCATCTCGCCGCGGCGAGATATAGACGTCTCCGCGGCGCGGACGTTTAGGTTTAGGAGTCTGTTCTCGCCGCGGCTAGGAATATTTCTCGCCGCGGCTTAACTTTTCTGGGTTTGCCTCGCCGCGGCGAGACTTCTACAACGCTTATTATAAGCGTTGTAGAAACATCTCGCCGCGGCGAGAATTACACTTTGCCGCGGCGAGGTTTATACAACGCTTTGCTAAGCGTTGTAGAAGCCTTTTAAAACAAAAAAAATTCATTTTTTTTAAATTCCCGCCTATTTTTTCAGACTTAAGCGTTCTTTTCATTCTTTCATTCTTATACTTCTCCATTCTTCTTCTTCTCTCTCCGCTCCTCTTTCTCGCCGTCCCTCTCTTTCCGCCGCCCCTCTCTCTCTTCTCGCCGTCACTCTCTCTCCGGCCCTAACCTTCTCTTCTCGCCGCCCCTCTCTCTCCGGCCCTACCCCTCTCTTTTCCCCGCCCCTCTCTCTCCGGTCCTCACCCCCACTCCACCTTGCCTCCGCCTCGACCCCTCTCCGCCTTGACCCCGCCCAGCCTCAACCTCACCTTGACCCCGCCTCGCCTCCACCTCGCCCCTGCCCCGCCTCCACCTCGCCCCGCCCCGCCTCCACCTCGCCCCGCCCCGCTCCACCTCACCCCCGCCCCGCTCCACCTCGCCCCCGCCCCGCTGCACCTCGCCTCTCGCTCACCACGTCCTCGCCTCCACCTGGTATGTTATTTCCTAACTTGTTTTGAATTTAATTTGATTTATGTTATTATTTAGTTAGAATTTGGTATTTATTTGAAGTTAAGAAGAATTTGTATTAAATTTTAGTATATTGGATTTGAATTCGTTGTATTTGAGTTTGATATTGATTTAAAGTTGTATTTGAGTTGGAATCGGATTGGATTTGAGTTAAAAATTGAGATTATGTTTTGAATTTAATTTGATTTATGTTATTATTTAGTTAGAATTTGGTATTTCTTTGAAGTTAGGAAGAATTTGTATTGGATTTTAGTATATTGGAATTTAATTCGTTGTATTTGAGTTTGATATTGATTTGAAGTTGTATTTGAGTTGGAATCGGATTGGATTTGAGTTAGAAATTGAGATTATGTTTTGAATTTTGTATATTAGATTCCACGTCGTCCACTACTACTACTTCTAGCGGTAGTGGTAAAAGAAAAATTAGAAGACAACTAGCGCTAAACTCCGATGCACAAGGAAAACGAAGAAACACTCTTATAGGTCGGGTTAATAAGGCTAAAACACTTCGTAAAAAAATCCCGGTACAATTTGATGATAAAGGGAAACCAATGGGGAAAGAGGGTGATGAGTTGTCGAGTTACTTTGGCGTGTTAGACTAGAAGCTAAGTCAAAACAAGAACGACACAACTTTTACGAAAATTGTTAAAAGGGTATTTTTTTTCTTTTTGGACATAGGATGAAATGAATTAATTGGGCCAAAATTTATTTAATTGGGCCTTGTGGATTAATTTCATTTCATAATAATTTTATTGAAAATTCTTAATGGGCCTTTCTCATGTTGTCATGAACAAATGAAAAAGCTTCTAGAAGCTCCTTCTAGAGATACCTTGGGCGCCCAACCCTAAGCAAGAAAGAGATAATATTTTGTGCATAAATGTATCAAGATACTTGCCAAAAGAAAAATAGGAAACAAATTTCCTATGCATGCCATAAGGAAATTCGACCAAGGCATAAGAGAAACAAAAGAGGAAACAAATCCAAGGCTTCTAGAAGCCTTGTTGGCCGCCCAAATGAAAGAGGGTAATGGGCATTATTTGCTCATGAATATGTGATATTCTATAGAAGAGGAAACTACCTTATTGAAGGTGAGACCTCTCCTATAAATAGAGCCTCATTCTTCTCATTTCATTCATCCAAAATTTTAGAGATTGAGAGCTTCTCTCTCTAGAATATTGACCGAACTCCTCTCTCTCTCTCTCTAGTTATTGTTCGTTTTTGTTTTGGCACCTAGGTCCTCATTTGACCTAGTGGTTTTAGCTCTTCGACTTTGAGACTTGTTCTCGAGTCGTCGTGTTTAAAAGTGCCCACTCACTAATTCCTTTTTCCTCGAGTGATTCATGTGATAGAATCTTTCGTGGTTGCTCGAGTTGGCGAGGAAAGAAGAGAGACGTGCTGCGAGGGAGACGAACATTTTCAACCTTCCGAAGGCTCATCACGTTCAAGCTTCTAAAAAGGTTAGTAAATTATTTATGCTCATAATAGTTTTTATTTACACGTGCTTGCTCTTTGTCTAGGTTAGTAAAAACGTTTTACTAGTTAAAAGAAAATTAGAAATATTCCGCCGCTTACCGAAGTGTTAAACTTTTTCTTAAACCCTAGAACAATTCCAACAGAAGTGTATATTGATCTTCCTCAAGGGTGTTCGGTTCCACATGTGGTTACCACGTCTGATCAAAAATTGGTCTGTCGATTTCACAAGTCAATTTATGGCTTAAAGCAGGCTTCTCGCTAGTGGAACTTGAAATTCACGCAAGCCATTCTCCAAGCTAGTTTTTTCAGTCTCAGGCTGATTACTTTTTGTACACCAAAGGTCCCGGTGCTCTTGTTTTTGTGCTCATTTGTGTCGATGACATCATCATCGTCGGGCTTGAGCCTACATCAATCGGCGACGTGAAGTGTTTTATTGTCAATTATTGCAGACTCAGCGATCTCGGGGATTTGAAGTTCTTCCTTGGTATGTAAATTGCTCGCTCTTTTGATAGCTTGGTCGTGTCTCAACATCAATATCCTTTAAATTTGCTTGAGGATTTTGGTTTCTTTGATTGCAAGCCTGCCAATTCTCCAATGACTCTCAAAAGTGCTTTGTCTTCTAAGGTTGGCGACTTGCTAGTGGATGAGACTCTTTACCACTATCTCATTGGTCGCTTGATGTATTTGACTATCTCGCGGCCAGACATCATGTTACGTGTTTATGCTTTGAGCCAGTTCCATTCTGCTACACGGGTACCTCATTTACACGCTACTCATCGCTTGCTTCACTACATCAAGGGAAGCCAGGTCCTGGTCTTTTTTTTGGCATCGCACTCCGCTCAAATTCGTGCCTTCTCAAATACGGATTGTGGTACACGTCCGAATACTCTCCACTCGATCATTGGTTTTTGTGGCTTTGTTGGCGAATCTCTTATGGCGCAGAAATCTAAAAACTAGAGCACCGTTGCTCGCTCTTAGGCGAAGGCTAAATATAGGCTTTAGCTTTGGTGTCGAGTAATATTATGTAGTTATAGCAGCTCCAGTGCGATTTTGCTATTTTATCGTCTTTGTCGGTTGTGTTGTACTGCGACAATCAGGCTGCACTGCATATCTCTTCGAATTTGGAGTTCCGCGAACGTACAAAGCATATAGATATTGATTTTCACTTTGTGTGTTACTGTCTCTGGCGTGATGTCTTGAAATTTTTGCATATCAAGTCTAATCTCCAGCTCGTTGACCTCTTAACGACACCTCTCTCTGGTTCTTTTCTTTGTGTTCTGGTTTCCATGTTATCTCTCATGGACTTCTTCAGGCCGCCATGAGTTCCATCATGCGGGGGCGTACTACGACTGCTTTCATATAGTCGTTTTTATTTCTTTTAAGTCTTATGATGTATATAGTCGTTTGGGACCCTTTATGTCGTTTCTTATTGTCGGTTCATTGTACTCTATGAGTTGACATTATAAATACCGTCAATTCCATTTTGTTTCCCATCAATCAGAAAATGAGAATGATCTCACCTTCTCACAACCATTCTCTACAATTTTCTCTCTCTTTATGATTCATTCATAGTTTTCATTTGTCATAGTTGTAGAAGCTCTCTTGATTTTGGAGAAACTGAATTGGTCGAGGAAAATAGGAAGGTTGAAGTTTAAAAGGGGCATCGAGGATTGTGTCCTAAGATTCTCATTTTAGCAAGGATGTGATGAAGACTTGATGGTGATTTTCTTCTACAAGGATCAACTTACTTTTGTGAGGTCCCTTTGACCGAGGAACGGTCTTTGGAAAAAATATCCTCAACGAATGTATACGAACCAGTTTGACGGAGCTTTGAGTGATAAGGTCCTGGTTTGAGGAATGAGTTTGGGCTTATTTGGCTTATTGATAGCGATTATTTTTCTTGAACGGTCATTTTTTTCCGCAAGGGACACGACAACATACTAACTATTATTCTTCTATGTTTACTAGTTTCTACATCGTCTTACGAACGAGAAAAAATTCTAAAACCATAAATGTAAAAAAACTCTTGATGAACTAAGACACACATAAAAAACATTATTATTTTGTTTAGCAGTACCAAATCTTTAATAAAAAAGTAGTTGGAAAAAACAGTTATCAATGGATAAAATTTAGTGAAAGTAATATATATATATATATATATATATATATACAATTATTATTAATTGAATAAATAAATTTGAATACATAAATAAAAGTATTGTTGTGTATGTTTTAGGTTATAAGAACAGAACCTATTGAGAGAGAGAGATAGAGAGAGAGAGAGAGAGAGAGTAGGTTATAAGAATAGAACCTATTGAGAGAGAGAAGCTGGAAAAATAAATTCATAAATTTGACCTCAAACGTAGTAAAATATCAAGGTTAGACTCACAAGTTGAAAAATATCCAAAACTGGACTTTTGTCTCTAATAAGGATAAAAATACCCTTTCATCTATTCTCTCTCACTCTAACTCACAAATATTCTTTCTAATTCTCAAATCCTCTCTATTTTGGTGGATTCCATGGAATTATGGGTATATTAACTTAATTAGTCTTTTTAGATAAGGTTTTTTTAAAACAGAAAAAATGCAGAATATAAAAGTCGTTCTAATTAGATTTATATCATGAGAAAATCTAAGTTTTAACCTTAAATACGATAAGATACTATAGGATAAGATGAGATTTAACATGATTGTACGATGGAATTCAATAGATTTAAGAAAATGTATGATAGTATACGATATGTGATTTCAGATTAGAAAATACGATGCCAAACGATGCCATGTGATGACCTACGATTGCTTTCCACTTCCACGCATCGAACAACTGGTCGACACATCGAACAACTGGTCGACGCCACGGCCAGACATGAGCTACTAAGTTTCATGGACGCCTACTCGAGCTACAACAGATACGAATTCACGAGCCCGATAAGATAAAGACGACTTTTGTCACTGATCGAGGCCTCTACTGCTACAAGGTCATGCCTTTTGGCCTTAAAAATGCAGGAGCTACTTACCGACGATTGGTAAACCGGATCTTCGCTGATCAAATCAGCAAGACTATGGAAGTTTACGTGGACGACATGCTCGTCAAAATCATACTGGCTACAAATCACGTAGACAACCTAACGGAGATGTTCTTAATCCTCTGTCGATACAAAATGAAGCTCAATCTTAACAAATGTGTGTTCGGGGTTGAGTCCGAGAAGTTCCTAGGCTACTTTGTTAGTCGGCGAGGAATCGAAGCAAACCCCAAAAAGATCAAGGCACTCCTTAATATGAGATCTCCTCAACGAGTTAAGGAGGTCCAAAGTCTGACCGGTCTGATTGCCGCCTTCGCGCATTTTGTGGCTAAGGCAACCGACAAGTATCAACCGTTCTTCAAAGCTATAAAGAAGACTGATGGCTTTGTATGGACGGACGAGTGCGAAAAATCCTTCTAAGAAATGAAGACTTATTTCGGAACACCTCCATTCCTCTCCAAGCAGAAGGAAGGTGAGACGCTCTATGTCTACCTCGCCGTCTCTGAACGGGCCATAAGCGCTGTTTTAATCCCCAAATAAGATAAGGTTCAATGTCCTATCTTCTACGTGAGCAAAGCCTTACTCGACACCGAAACGCGTTACACAGAGATAGAGAAACTCTATGTCGCTCTCCTCGTAGCCGCCAAAAAGTTACGCCCGTATTTCAAAGCTCACCCTATTGCGGTCTGAACAGGACACCTCATCGGTAAAGATCTTCAAAAGGGAACATCGACTTTTGTACACCCGTCGTATAATGGTGTCTCCACAGCAATCATCATCGACTCAAACAACTCCGGCCGGTCAACAAAATCGTCCTCCAAATCATTCATCATTCCGGGCATATCATCAACATCATCTTCAATATCATCAACGCTATTGTTTATCATCGAACGAAAAACCTCACCATGGTAGTACCATCTTTGATAGGAGGTCATTATTCCATACGCAAACAAATGGGTTCGAACAACATCAAGCGAAAAATGCCTATGATTTCCACATCGAACATAAGGGAAACTCGTCTACACCTTCTTGATATATCTCAGTTAATTTATTCTCCCACATCCATTTTTTCATCTTCAATGATAGAAAATCCTAGATTTTACAACAAATACCCATTCTAATTACCAAGTTATAAAAAAACAAGCATATTCAAAGCAAGTAGGAGAATAACTTACAAGATTTGGACGTATAGTTGAGAGTGATAACCAAGAATTGCGCAGAACAGGTCGGAATTAGGTTTGGAGTGGGTTTCCGAATGAGGTTTTGAGATTAGAAAGTGAAAATGATGAGAAATTTTAAGTTATAGATCCAGTGTGCAATTTTTTCGCCGCGGCGAAAGATATACATAGCCGCGGCGAATCGATTCCACAACGGGATAGTCGTCCCGTTGTAGAATTTTTGCCGCGGCCAAATCCAAACGTTGCCGCGGCGAAACGAGTTCCAGTAAATCTGAGAACTATTTCGCCGCGGCTATACTATAATTTGGCTGCGGCCAGGTCACCCACGCCGCGGCGAATTTCATACGTGGCCGCGGCGAAAAGAGTTCCAGGGGCTATGTAAATCTGAGAACTATTTCGCCGCAGCTATACTATAATTTGGCTGCGGCCAGGTCGGTCACGCCGCGGCGAAATAGGTACATGGCCGCGGAGAAAAGAGTTCCAGGGGCTATGTAAATCTGTGAACTATTTCGTCGCGGCAACACTATAATTTGGCCGCGGCCAGAATGTTTCGCCGCGGCGAATTAGATACGTAGCCGCGGTGAAATATTCCACAACGGGTCGCTCGTACCGTTGAGGAACAAACTCGTCGCGGCGACGTTGGACCTTGGCCGCAGCGAATTATCGCGGTCTGACCCTAAAACAGTTTTCCCACTCGATTTTTTTCAAAATTTTCAGAAATTTCATTTTTCTTCTTCTTCTCTCTTTCTCTTCGACCCACACCCACTCCGTCACCGTCCCCCACACCCACTCCATCGCCACCCATCTCTTCTTCCTCTGCCGCCGTCCCTCTCTCTCCTCTCTTCTTCGTCTGTCGCCGTCCCTCTCTCTCCTCTCTTCTTCCTCCGCCCCTATCTTCTTCCTCCGCCCCTAATCTCCTTCTTCCCCGCTGCCTTTTCTTCTTCCTCCGCCCCTCATCTCCTTCTTCCCCGCGGCCTTTTCTTCTTCCTCCGCCCGGCCTCTCCTTCCGACCCACACTCCGCCATCTTCTTCTTCTTCTTCTTCTTCTTCTTCTTCACAAACCCCTCTCCACAAACACACGAAACTCACTCTCCACAAATTTCTAAGTCCACAAAACCTTGCCTCCGACCACAACCCTCCGACCACAAGTCCCGACAACGTCATTGACGTTTTATCTCTCCACCACGCCTCTGTGCTCGTCGTCTTCACTCCGGGTAAGTGTTTTTTTATGTAATTTGTATTTTTATGTTGAAATTAGGTTAGAATTGTGAATTTTTGTTTAAGTTATATAGAAATTGAATATGGAATTTGAGTTTGGTGTTGAAATTGGTTTGAATTTAAATTGAATTTTGGTTTGAGTTTATATTGGAATTGGTTTGAATTGAAATTGAATTTCGGTTTGAGTTTATGTTGGAATTATTTTGAATTGAAATTGAATTTCTGTTTGAGTTTATATTGGAATTGGTTTGAATTGAAATTGAATTTCGGTTTGAGTTTATGTTGGAATTTGTTTGAATTGAAATTGAATTTCGGTTTGAGTTTGTGTTGGAATTAGTTTGAATTGAAATCCAATTTAAGTATGAGTTTGTGTTGGAATTGGTTTGAATTGAGATTATTATGAATTTTGTTTTTTCATAGATTATGTCTAATACTTCCACTAGTACCGTTAGCGGTAAACGGAGATCCACCAATATCGATGGTCCCGGGAAAAGAAGAAATACTCTTATGCCCAAGATTAATAAGGTTAAAACTCTTGGTAAAAAGATAAACGTCAAATTTAATGATAGAGATGAACCATTGGATAAGGAGGGTGATGAGTTATCGAGTTATTTTGGCGTGTTAGCTAGAGAACACGTTCCAATTTCGATGATCAATTGGAGACTAAAAGAGCATAAACAGCTAAAAGAAAGGATTTGGAACGAAATATGTGTAGCATTTACGGTCCCTATCGAACTTAAGAATAATTGTCTTATGAGAGTTGGAGAAGCGGCGAGGTTATTCCGTCACGAGCTATATAACGGTCTAGTCAAAGACAACTTCAATGATCCAAGCGTCTTGAAGAGGCCGGAATACGTTTTAAAACGCTATGGAAATATCACCGAAGAAGATTGGATAAAATTTGTTGAGTATAGACGTTCCGAAGTGTTCAAAAAATCATCGGACAATGGGAAAGAAATAGCGAGGAAGAACGTCTACAAATCTAGAACCGGCCGCAATGGATATCGAAAACTTGATCAACAAAAGGCTAGATTTACATGTTTTATTTTGTATTCCATGTTTCATAATATTTATTAATTAATTTGTGGTATTGCTTGATAATAGTACGAGGAGACAGGTGAATGGCCTACAAAAGAGGTATTATGGGTTGAGTCAAGCATGAAGGGAAAATCGTCTCAAGAAATTATGGATGAGTCTATGGAAAGTGTCTTGCAATCTAAGGAACATCCGGTCGTGTTCGTGGGCAATCTAAATACTCGTCAAGTTGCAATTCCGTATCTCGTCGGTCAAACTCGAGTGACGAGGTAACTAAGTTACGTCGAGAAATGTGTGAGTTAAAATCTTTCATTATGAAAGCCTTAACTCAAAATGGTTTGAGTCTCAAAGATGCTAATGACGAGTTGGCTAGTGTCCTACGTCCCAGAAATGAAGAGGAAAATATTGGTGTTGATGAAGAGATGCCTAAGGGTGATGATGAAGAGGTGGCTAAGGGTGGTGATGAAGACATGGCTAAAGATGGTGATGAAGACAAGGCTAATGAAGTGACGTCTTTAGGTAATTTTTAATTTTTTAATACAAGTAAAAAAGTCAAATATTTTTATATATATTTTTTAATAACATTAGTGAATTTATTAGATAAACAATTTCAACATGAAGTTGCCGACAAACCCGATAGTGTTCGAGCAAGTTGCTCAATGAATCCAACCACGCCGGTGACACCGTGTTCGGATGAAAGCATCGAATGCATTCTCCTCCTTGATGATTTCACGAATGGAGGCACGATTCATGTAGCAAAGTTGCGAGCGTACATGAAAGCCGAACACGTTCATTTTTCATCTTTGGAGGATGTAAACGTACGAGTGAGCATTGCGACGGCTTTGATTAAGAAAGCTTTTTCGCCAATTCCCACCGATGAAGCCAAGACTATTGAAGAAGCCGTAAGGGGCTTCGTTAAGTGGCCAAAGAGATTAGTAGAAACTGAAATTGCAAAAGAGAGTCGCGGCCCGGTGGTCACACAAGTGTTGAAGGTCGGTGGTGATAGTGAACCTAGCGCCGATGACGATAAGAAGATTTCATATAAGTTAATTAATCCAAAGTTTCGATTGCTCGCCCAACATGCCAACCGAGTAATGTTACCGAAAGGGGATTCAATCAATGTCAAAGTTTGTGCAAGTATCGCCGTAGAGCATATTCCGGTGATGTTTGACGATGTTAAAGAATTCCTTAGATACGAGGAAAGAGGCGCGTCATGCATAACGGTTTACATGGGGTAAATATTTCTTTTATATTCTTTTTCTTATATCAATGTACAATATTTCATTTTATTAACTAATCCAATAATTATTTTTCGTAGTTATCTACAATCCATATTAGACAAAACTAAGCGGAGTGAAGTAATGTGTTTTGTTGAAGCGGGTTTGAGTTGCTACCTCCAAATCAACAACGATGAGGCTCATTTATCCGAACGCGTCAAGCAAATCGGCAAAATAGTAGGAAATTGCAAACCAAAACAACTAGTTTTGATGCCGTACAATTTAAATGAACATTGGATGCTTGTTGTCTTCGATCTTTGGAAAGATCAAGCGATTTTCTTCGATCCGTTGAAAAATAAAATCTAGTTAGATTTAAGGAAGTTGATAAAAAGGTAAATTAATTACATGTTATTTGAAGTATTTCATTTACACTAATGCTTCTTTTCTAATTTTTTTTTGTTGGGCGTATAAGGATTTTTTCAGATTTCAAGCTTCACAATCAAGAAGCCCGAAGTAACGGTCAATCAACCTTAATCACAAGTGCCTCGGCTCCCAGACAAATCGGAAACACGGAATGCGGGTAATATGTCTTAAGTTACATGCGTGATATTGTTGGAGTTGGTATAGATAAATTACAAATGAAGAAGTCATATACACCGGATAACCTAGAGAAAGTTCGAGAAGAGTGCGCGTTATACGTACAAACTTTTATAGAATGTGAATATTAGTTTGATTTTGGATACTGATATTTGTTTTGGATTTTTTGGATTTATATTTGGTTTTGGATGTTATGGATATATTTTAGATGTTATGGATATATTTTGGATGTTATGGATGTATTTGGTTTTGAATATAAAATTTCATTTTCAGGTTTTTAATTGGAAAACAAAAAAATAGCTCTCAGGTACAATTTGGCCGCGGCGTGTAATAATTTCGCCGCGGCAAAATTTCCTGGGAATTCATATCGCCGCAGCCAAAGGTATACCTTGCTGCGGCGAGAATTTTTAAAAACACAATACATATTCGCCGCGGCCACGTGTACATTTCGCCGCGGCAAAATCTTCCACAACAGGAATACCGTCCCGTTGTGGAAGATCTCGCCGCGGCGAGTACGTAACGTTGCCGCGGTAAGAAACGGAAAACATAATAATTCAACTCCGCCGCGGCGAACTATTCCACAACGGTACGGCTGTACCGTTGTGGAAGTTTTCACCGCGACAAAATCCATACGTGGCCGCGGCGATTGTTTAAAAAAATTGATCCATTTTTCACAACGGGACTGTCCTGTTGTGGAAAATGGATGTTTCCACAACGGTACAGTACCGTTGTGGAATCCCTAAGATTCAACAATGGTACTGTACCGTTGTGGAATCCCTAAGATTCCACAACGGGACGAGTACCGTTGTGGAATCATTCCACAACGGTACTGTACCGTTGTGGAATCCCCTGTTTGTAGTAGTGATAGGAGATGATACAATTCATCAATGAGGAGGCTAAGCGAATTGTGCATCCGCACAATGACGCAATAGTCCTCAAAGCCCATGTGGCTAACAACTTGGTGAAAAGGGTCCTTATTGATAACGGCAGTGCAGCCGATATAATCTTTAAGACCACCCTAGAGTGCATGAAGCTCAACGGCTCTGCTCCGTCCCGACCCAAACACCTTTTTTTTGGATTCACGGGAGAAAAGGGCATCACCGAAGGAATCACTGATTTACCGGTCACCTTCGGAACTACCAGAGGTATCAAAGTCGTTCACATGGTCCCCTTTCTTATGTTTGACCATGAGTCACCCTATAATGTCATCACTAGGAGACCCACGTTGAACAGACTAAGGGCCATCACATCCACATATCACCTACTGGTGAAATTCCCCACTGATGAGGGAATTGGCGTCATGGCTGGTGATCAGACCCAAGGGAGGATATGCTCTATCCAAGGTGTCAACGGCAAGCCCGCTAAAAAAAGGGTTAACACAATTTACCAGCTAGAAGACGACAACTCGTGTGATCAAATGTATAAATTGATATTATTACATTCCAATTCCTTCCCGAGACCTCCCACGGAAAATCCCGAATCGGATCCCAAATTGACGGGTTAGTGTGAGCTTATCCATGCGGTTATGCAACCGATTGATCTCTATCAATAAACATGCTAAAGAACCAAACCATAGAGTACTTACTACAAGTGCCACGGAAAGGTATGTTTTTAGATTTCGCATTTTAGGTCCTCCATCTTTTTTTTTGTGATTTTATTCTAATTTGTAATACATAATAGTAATACATATATGACTATATGTGTATATGTAGTTAATGACTGACACTCGTATTTCAACGTAGAATACCTAACGTAGATTGAAATGTACAACAATTCGGTAAAAATGAGCAATTATCTTAAAAAAAAAGGCGTCCTGTTCTATTTGAGAATTCCCGGCAACTACTCGTTTTTTATGGTTTCATACTTCGTCACTACATATCTACATATATAAGAATAGTCTATTATTTTTATATGATATAAGATTAAAAAAAGAGTAAAAATAGAGTAAAAGGCTGGTTGGGATATCAATGAAATAAATATGTGGAAAAGAACACAGGGATTCTCTACAATGATAATGACACTGTAGACCAATTGAAAGGGATGTAGCGCAACTTGGTAGCGCGTTTGTTTTGGGTACAAAATGTCACAGGTTGCGACGAGACCGAGAGGTTGAAAGTCGAAACCCCGGAAGATCTCACTCTGATCGTTCTCGATGAAGCCAAACCTGACCAGGTTGTGAAGATCGGTGCACAGCTCCCTCTCGCCATCAAGACTCAACTTGCATCCTTCCTTTGGGAGTTTAAGGATGTCTGTGCATGGACTCATGCAGACATTGTTGGAATAGACCCCAATGTAATTGTGCACTGGTTGAACGACGACAAAAACATCGTCGAAAAAGTACAAGCTACGTGTTCAACCCTGAACGATACCTAGCGATAAACGAAGAAGTTGAAAAGCTTCCGCCAGCTTCATCCGAGAAGCCAAGTACCCCAAGTTGGTGGCCAACGTGGTATCACGCATTCACGCATCGAACATGAGCTACTAAGTTTCATGAGCTAATAAGTTTCATGGATGCCTACTCGGGCTATAACCAGATACGAATGCACGAGCACGATCATATAAAGACAACCTTCATCACTGATCGAGGCATCTAATGCTACAAGGTCATGCCGTTTGGCCCTAAGAACGCGGGAGCTACTTACCAACGATTGGTAAACCGGATCTTCGCCGACCAAATCGGCAAGACTATGGAAGTATACATGGACGACATGCACGTTAAAAGGCTACTAGCTACTAATCACGTAGACAACCTGAGGAAGATGTTCTTAATCTTCCACCGGTACAAAATGAAGCTCAATCCCAACTAATGGGTGTTCGGGTTGAGTCCGGGAAGTCCCTAGGCTACATCGTTAGCCGGCGAGGAATCGAAGCGAACCTCGAAAAAATCAAGGCAGTCCTTGACATAAAAATCTCCTCGATGAGTTAAGGAAGTCCAAAGTCTGACCGGTCGAATTGCCGCCATCTCGCATTTTGTGGCTAATGCAACTGACAAGTGTCAACCGTTCTTCAAATCTATAAAGAAGACAGATGGCTTTGTATGGACGAACGAGTGCGAAAAGGCCTTCCAAGAAATGAAGGCCTACTTTTGAGCACCTTCGTTCCTCTATAAACCGAAGAAAGGCGAGACGCTCTACATCTACCTCGCCGTCTCCGAACGTACCATAAGCGTTGTGTTTGTCCGCGAAGAAGATAAGGTTCAATGGCATATCTTCTACGTGAGCAAATCCTTACTCGATGCCAAAACGCGTTATACAGGGATAGAGAAACTATCTCTCGCTCTCTTCGTAGCCGCCAAAAAGCTACGTCCCTACTTCCAGGCTCACCCTATCGCTTTCAGAAAAGGACACCCCATCTGTAAACCTCTTCAAAAGGGAACATCGACTCGCATGGCGATTTGGTCCCAAGAATTGAGCGAGTATGGAATCGAGTGTTGTCAATAGTGCCCACAAGAATAGTTGTAGTCTCTAATTATGTACATTTGATGTAATATAGTCTTACGAAGACTATTGCTTGTAACTTCTTATTTATTAACAAAAGTTGAAACTTTCATTCATTCTTCCTTGTCTGAAGCTTTATGATAAAACCTTAGTGTTTAGTCCTTAAACAAACCTAACAACACATGAAGAGACAAATGTAGATTCGCATGAACAAACTCTTCTTAGTTTGCTCAAAACAATATATTCGCAATCTAAGGATCAAAGGACTATTGATCTCAGTACGATTGTTAGGAGAATCTATGATGTCTGGTTATGGGACATTGAAAGTTTGAGACTCTATAGTTCTTCTAGGCATCTTCTAGAGACCAGATATGAACAAACCATTTTACCTCTAATGTCTCGAAGTCACTACGTCTGAATTGCATCATGCTTACCTCAATCCTGAAATGACACATGTGATTTCATAACTTACGTATTCTCATTTGAGAAAGTCAGAGTTCGGTGTTATCGGCCTGTCTCAGACCGATGAGGAGAAAGGTGTCACTTCGACCCACACGGCTGGCGTGAAGCCTCGGACGGCCACCGGGCGGCAAAACCTTGCCTCGGCCATTGGCTGGCCCAAGGTTGACTCGGCCATTGGCCGGCCCAAACCTTTGGCCGGCAAATGGCTGACTCAAGGGTCACTCGGTCATTGGTCGCCCCAAACCTTCAGCCGTCCAATGGACGACCCAAAGGTTCACTCGGCCAATGGTCGAGTGAACCTCATCTGGCCCAGGAAGTTTACTCGGCCAGTGGCCGAGTGAACCTCCCAGCAGTTCACTCGGCCAATGGCCGAGTGAACCACCATCTGGCCAGGCAGTTCACTCGGCCAATGGCCGAGTGAACCTTCCAGGAGTTCACTCGGCCAATGGCCGAGTGAACCTTCAAGCAGTTCACTCAGCCAGTGCCTGAGTGAACCTTCCAACAATTCACTCGGCCAGTGGCCGAGTGAACCTTCAAGCAATTCACTCGGCCAATGGCCGAGTGAGCCTTCCAGCAGTTCACTCAGCCAATGGCCAAGTGAACCTTCCAATAGTTCACTCGGCCAATGGCCGAGTGAACCTTCATCTAGCCCGAGCTCCCCACTCGGCCATTGGCCGATCGACTCATTCGGCCAATGGCCGACCCAAGAGACTTACTCGGCCAAGGGATTCCCTAAACACCCCTTGGCCGCTTATAAATACAGAGGTCTGCCCTCTTCCAAAGGTAATCCAATCTTGAGTCCCGAAACGCTGTCGAACTCATACTTCATTCGTTTAGCTCATTTGTGGCCTCTCACCCTCTAAAACCTCTCTACTCCACCTCATTCCCACTAACGTTGAGCATCGGAGAGGTAAACAGAGGCATCCCCTCTGTTTCCTCTTCGTAGTTCACGGTTCTCTTATCCTTTTCAGGTACGCCGGTGAATTCGAGGACCATTGACGGCTAAGGGGCGACTTGGGATACCAAGTCCGACACGCTTGAGCCCGAATGCGATCACTTGGTCCGGCCTTGGGTCGAACCGTTTGGGGCTCCTAAACGTTGTCGCTAGAAGGAGGGCATCTCCCGACCTTGGAAACACATTCCCTATACCACTCTTCTTCTACCTTCGACAACAAAACTCTAGATAAATGAGTCAATTGTCTGTCACCTCCGCGGCCGACCGAGCGACTAGCTCGAGATACACCTTAGGTAGCTTGGCACGCCAGACTGGGAATCAAGAGCCTCGTGATAACGAGAGCCCACCCCTCGAACCAGCCATTCATGAACTGGCCGGCGACGCCAACAACGCTCTCCGTGAGGACACAACCCGGAGACTCTCTGAACTGCTCGAGCGGCCTGGGGTGAATGGCGCACTCATCGCCGACCTCCTTGGCTACAACAACGTCGACGACGTCAACCATGATAAGAAAGACCCCAACTACAAGGCAAAGTCAGAAACCAACGACACCAACCTCGACCGCGCAACTCACGAAATTGAACGCGCTCGCACGCCTTTAAGGGGACACCCTCGGGCGACCGCACCAAGACATAACCCTCGAGGGGACACCCTTGAGAGACAACCTCAAGTCGTCAAAGATCGAGCAATACTCAAGGACGCTTAATCTCAAGGTCCCGAAAGGGATGCTCCGAGTTCACCATTTACGTCCGAAACCCCCGGACAAATGACGACATCAATGGTCGCAGCGTCCATCGAGGACGTCGCTTGAATAACGCACCCTTGCCAAGGGTGATAAGAACGGCCAACGGAGACTTGAGAGACTGCCTCAATTTCAAAAGGGATAATTATGGTAGCGACTTGAGAGAAAAACTCAACGCCCGACGCGAGATCGCAATAGAGGTCGCCGTGGGAGACTAATGACCCAACGTTGTTAATCGAGCATCCAACAAGAAGCGCGTTGCCACACTCGTCGCGCTGGCCGTCGGTCCCAACTCGCGAAGGAAGAGGCGTAGAAATGGTCAGGTCCCCAATGACCATCCTTCTCCGACCCCGAGGCAATCCTTCGTCCCTCTCAACACGACGCCCGACAAGATCCTGAGCTTACACAGAAAGGAGCTGGGATCCCCGGCTCTAATGAAGAGGGACCCCACAACACGGGATAGGAGCAAAGAATGTGATTATCACCGAGACCATGGACACAAGACGGCCGAATGTTACCAGCATAGGAAGCAAATTGATTCCCTGATTCGAGGCGGGAATCTAAAAGAACTCATCGCATCTGCCGGCAAGGTGACGATCCCGACTGAGCGCCCGACACGTCGAAGGGAAGGAAACATCAACTAAAGAACAAGCTCCCACCATTTGTAGCCACGGTTGTCACAACTTTCGCCGTTAAACTCAAGCCCGAACTTGCTCGACTTTGTGATCATTTTATTTCAAGCACGTTATTTTCTTTTTGCAAAGAAGGCCAAGTGCCATGGCAAGCTGTAACAACCTCCTTGTTATAATAAAAATTGCGCTACCTATTGTGACATATTATTATATATCCCGTACACGAGAGTTTCCTGCTTTTCGTCTCACAAACGCAAGAAACTCGGGGGGCTAATAGGGAGCAATACTCAATCAAAACAACTCAAAAACAAAAAATAGAAGTATAACAAAGTCTCAAGGGGCCGATGGTTAGGCCGGGGGTCCCGAAGAGAAACAATCTACACATAAGTCCTCGAGTTGAGTTCGCTCCTCGAGTTGAGTCCCGAGTCCACAAGTCGATCGATAAGTCCTCGTGCCGACTCTACACGTAACTCCTCAAGTTGAGTTCGCTCCTCGAGTTGAGTTCCAAGTCCACGAGTCGACTGATCAGTCCTCGTGTTTACTCTCCACATAACTCCTCGAGTTGAGGTCACTCCTCAAGTTGAGTTCCGAGTCCACAAGTCGACTGATAAGTCCTCGTGCCGACTCTACGAGTAACTCCTCGAGTTAAGGTCACTCCTCAAGTTGAGTCCCGAGTCCACGAGTCGACTGATAGGTCCTCGTGCCGACTCTACACATAACTCCTCGTGTTTAGTTCGCTCCTCGAGTTGAGTTCCGCATCCACGAGTCGACTGATGACTCCTCGTGTTGACTCTCCACATAACTCCTCGAGTTGATTTCGCTCCTCGAGTTGAGTTCCGAGTCCACGAGTCCACTGATAAGTCCTCGTGCCGACTCTACGCGTAACTCCTCGAGTTAAGGTCACTCCTCGAGTTGAGTCCCGAGTCCACGAGTCGACTGATAGGTCCTCGTGCCGACTCTACACATAACTCCTCGTGTTTAGTTCGCTCCTCGAGTTGAGTTCCGCATCCATTGAGGGGAAAGCGATCCCATTCATTCTCAATGAGCTTGAGACTTCTCTCTCCTTCTCTGGATGACATCCTTGGCCTGAAGCGGATTCTCCTTGATTTCTCGTTCTCAGAGATTCTGAAGCGCTTTCCGGGGACTCCCCAGTGCCGCCTCTCTTGATCGAACGATTAATCTTGAGCCCAAGAGTGCTCTAACGGTTTTCGACTGAAAATCGCCTACGCGTCTAGCATCCTAGACGCGTCCACCATTTCTGATAAGAAATCGCCTACACGTCCAGCATTTCCAACTAGGAATCGCCTACGCGTCCGGCATCTCGGCCACAACAAGGAACTCTTGACTTAGAGTCTTCCACGTCTCCAAAAGAGAGAAAACACACAAGTCGTAGGCTATTTAGGTGCGTCGCGAGTAACGACGTGGTTCTGCCATGTAGGCGTCTTACGTGTGCCATGTAGGCGTCTTGGGTGCGTCACGAGGGACGACGTGGTAGCGCCATGTAGGCGTCTTAGGTGCGCCATGTAGGCGTCTTAGGTGTGCCACAATGGCCGCCCCTAGGGCCAGCCTCGGCCAATGGCCGGTCCAAATAGCCTCGGCCAGCCACGGCCAATGGCCGAGCCAAGCTACCCCCGGCCATTGGCCGGCCCAAATAGCCTCGACCATTGGCCGGCCCAAGGGCCAGCCTCGGCCAATGGCCGAGCCAAGCTACCCCCGGCCATTGGCCGGCCCTAGGGCCAGCCTCGGCCAATGGCCGGCCCAAATAGCCTCGGCCATTGGCTGGCCCAAGGGCCAGCCTCGGCCAGTGGCCGAGCCAAGCTACCCCCGGCCATTGGCCGGCCCTAGGGCCAGCCTCGGCCAATGGCCGGCCCAAATAGCCTCGGCCATTGGCCGGCCCAAGGGCCAGCCTCGGCCAATGGCCGAGCCAAGGCTATCCTCGGCAAAGGGGTTGCCCATAACGCCCCTTGGTCGCCTATAAATACAGGGGGTCCCTCCCCTGGTCCAGGTAATCCGAATTTGAGCACTGAAACGCTGTCGAAATCGTACCTCGCTCGTTTCTCTCAAGTCTCGGCCTCTAAACACTTAAACCTCCTATATCCACCTCAATCCTACTAATGTTGAGTGTCGGAGAGGTAAACAGAGGCAACCCCTTTGTTTCCCCTTTGTAGTTCACACGTTTTTGCTTACATTTCAGGTGCTTGAACGAGATAGAGATCACCTACAGCTAAGGGACGGCTTGGGATACCAAGCCCGACACGCTCGAGCCGGAGTGAGACCACTTGGTCCGGCCTTGGGTCTAACCACTTTGGGCTCCTAAATCGTTGTCCGAAAAACTGCGACAACATTTTGGCGCTAGAAGGAGGGGATCTCTCAACCTTGACGACGCATTTCCTCTACCAGTTTTCTCTCCTCGATCTCACGACTCTCGAGAGATGAGTCACATCCCCACCACCTCCGCGGGTACTCGAGCGACGAGCTTGAGGTACGGTCTCCGACGCCTCGCACACCGTCTTGAAGGGCAACCTCGTGATAGCGAGAGCCAGCCCCAAGACCCGGTGAATGACCCCGAGGCCGAGCTCCGAGAGGACACGGCCCGGCGGCTTGCGGAGCTCCTTGACCGTCCCGGCGTGGACGGCTCGCTCATCGCCAATCTCCTCGGCTACGACGTCGAGGATCGATCGGCTCGAGATGACTCCGACCCCGACTACGTGGGGGAATCGAGAACCGACGAGGCGACTCCTAGCCTCGCCCAAACGCGGCCCGAGAGGTCCAACGATGCATTGGCCGATCCTTCGCACCCGGCGCGACGGCAGGCGCGGTCACAGTCCCGGGGACTCGCCCCCTCGGTTTCAAGAGGCAGCCGGACACGGCCCCTTGCCGAGGAGAGAGCGACCCTGGTGGATGATGGCGCCGATGAAACGCAACCCCAACAAGTGTGCTTTCGGGGTCGAGTCTGGAAAGTTCCTGGGCTACATGGTGAGCAGCCGCGTGATCGAAGCCAATCCTGAAAAAATTAGGGCGATCTTAGAGATGAGGTCGCCGCAGAAAGTAAAAGAAGTTCAAAGTTTGACGGGAAGGATCGCCGCCCTGACGCGATTCGTTTCAAAGGCCACTGATAAGTGTCAGCCGTTCTTCAAGGCACTGAAAAAGACCGACGGGTTCGTATGGACGGAGGAGTGCGAGGAAGAGTTCCGCGAAATGAAAGCCTATTTCACCTCCCCCCCGTTCCTCGCAAAGCCAAAGAATGGCGAAACTTTGTACCTCTACCTCGCGGTCTCCGACAAGGCCGTGAGCGCGGTCCTCATACGCGAGGAAGACAAGGTGCAATGGCCGGTCTATTACGTGAGCAAGGCGCTCCTCGACGCCGAGACCCGATACCCGGAAATCGAGAGATTGTCCCTCTCCCTCGTCATGAGCGCAAGAAAACTCAGACCCTACTTCCAAGCGCACCCCATCGTGGTGCGCACGGGACGTCCCATCGAGAAGGCCCTTCAAAAAGGGACCTCCTCTCGAATGGCCATATGGTCACAGGAGTTGGGAGAGTACGGGGTCGAGTTTCAGCCGAGAACCGCCATCAAAGGCCAAGCCCTCGCCGACTTCATAGCGGAGTTCCCAAGCGCACACTCGATCGTTGAGATACGCCCTGCGGTTTGAGTTCAAGGCTTCCAACAACGAGGCGGAGTACGAAGCTCTGATCGTTGTCTTGGAGCAGGCGAACAAGCTAGGCGCCCAAAACCTGCGCATCCACTGCGACTCGCAGTTGATTGTGAACCAGGTCAGGGGCGACTACGCCGCTAAATAGCCAAACTGTTGTCAATGGTGCCCACAAGAAGAGTTGTAGTCTTTATTTTGAACATTTGATGTAATAAAGTCTCATGAAGACTCTTGCTTGTAATTGCCTATTCATTCATTAATAAAGTTGAAACGTTCATTCAATCTTCCTTGTCTGAAGCTTTATGATAAAACCATAGTCTTTTAGTCCATAAACAAACTAAACAACTTACGAAGAGACAAATGTAGATTTGCATGAACAAACTCTTCGTAGTTTGCTTAAAACGATATAATCGCAATCTTAGGGTCAAAGGACTATTGACCTCAGTATGATTGTTAGAAGAATCTATGATGTCTGGTTATGAGGCATTGAGAGTTGGAGACTCTATAGTTCTTATAGGTATCTTCCGAAGGTACTGAATTGACCAGTGCACTTCTAGAGACAATATAAGAACAAACCATTTAACCTCTTATGTCTCGAAGTCACTATGTATGAATTGCATCATGCTTACCTTAATCCTGAAATGAGACATGCCATTTCACACCTTAGTATTCTCATTTGAGAAAGTCAAAGTTCGGACTCACAATGTGATTCCGAACAAGGCCTATTGGTGAAGTACTAAGTTGTGAGTATGTCATGAGTAACTTTGTGAAGTTCTCATAGATATGAAATTCATGTACAAGATTGCTGAAATGCAATGTATGTCCCCTCATGCTTTGTTCCTTGGAGTGTGAATAAATGAACTGGCCAGTGTCCAAATTGAGTCCTGACAAAGTGACTTGTTAGGTCCTCGTCAATACATTGTTTCTAACTTATTCACAAGCGACAAAGGAGTTGAGGAAATAACAGCTAGAAGGGTAAAATGGTAATTTAGTAAATCCCGACTAGCTGATGACATTCATGAAGGGTAGCATAGATAATATTCAGTGGATCCGCTCATTATAATTAGGTCGAATTCTTGAGTAGAAAACAAATTCATTTGAACCGAGAGATTTTCAGTGTCATCTCTTTAGTGGAGTCAGCTGGCATTAAGCTAAACTTGGAAAAGGTTTGTGAACTTTTGAGTCCAAGTGTTTAGCTAAAGCTTTGTTCATTTGGGTCCATGAGGTCACTGTCACGAATCACATCGATAGGAATAGTTAAACTGGAAGCTAAGTCAAAACAAGAACGAAAATAGTGAAAAGGGTATTTTTGTCTTTTGAGACAAACGATGAAATGAATGTCAATAAATTTTTGACAAGGTCATTTTATGACATGTTTCACTCGGCCATGACTTGATCATTGGGCCTTGTGAATTAATTTCATTTCATAAGAATTTTATTGAAAATTCTTATTGGGCCTTTTTCATGTTGTCATGAACAAATGGAAAAGCTTCTAGAACCCATTCTAGAAGACATAGGCGCCCAACATACCCAACCAAGAGAGAATATTTTGTGCATAAATGTATCAAGATACTTTCCAAAAGAAAAAGAGGAAACAAATTTGCATGAGGATGCTTTAGGGTAATCGGCCAAGTGAGAGACAAGGCAAGGCCTTGAACAAAATTGGAAACAAATCAAGGCTTCTAGAAGCCTTGTTTGGCCGAGTTTCTCAAGTGGGAAAGAGGCAATATTTGCTCATGAATATGTGATATTCTATAGAAGAGGAAACTACCTTATTAAAGGTAAAGCCTCTCCTATAAATAGGAGCCTCATTTCCTCACAATTCATTCATCCAAGTTTAAGAGATTTGAGAGACTCTCTCTCTAGAACTTTGGCCGAAAATCCTCTCTCTCTCTTTCTAGTTTATTTTCGATTTTTTCTTGTCTTGGCACCTAGGTCCTCACTCGACCTAGTGTTTAGCTCTGCGACTTCGAGACTCGTTCTCAAGTCGTAGTGTTTAAAAGTGCCCACTCACTGATTCCTTCTTTTCGAGTGATTTAGTGATAGAAACTTTCGTGGTTGCTCGAGGTGCCGAGGAAAGAAAGAGAGACTTGCTGCGAGGGGAGACGAGCGTTGCAACTTTCCAAAAGCTTCTACAAGGTTCAAGCTTCAAGAAAGGTTAGTAACTTTAATAGCTCATATTAGTTTTTATTTACATGTACATGCTCTTGTCTAGGTTAGTAAAAACTAGTTTTACTTAAAAAGAAATTTTTTAAAATTCCGCCGCTTAACGAAGCGTTAAACTTTTTCTTAAACCCTAGATCGATTCCAACAAATGGTATCAGAGCTATGGTCAAAGGAATGCATGTGCATGTTTTTAAATTATGAGCTTGAAAATCGTTTTCGAAAGTTTACTAATTTTGTGACAAGTTAGAATTGTAATCTTAGATTTTTTTTTAATTTATTGCTCTTGTCTCTAAATTAAAAACCATGTTGATTTTCTATGAGTTTGGGATGATGTTAAAACATTAGAATCAGTTCTAAAAGTTTTTAATTTTTTATATTGAAAAACGTGTTTTAAAGGTTTGAGAATTTTCGAGTAAATTTTGTGACTAGTTTTTTTTTTCTTGCTAGTTTCGTTTATTTACTTGAAATCGTTTTATGCATGTTGTTATTTCTTTTATTCTATGTTATTACCCTGCTAATAAAACACAAATAAAAGCTTTAAACAACATCTTAAAACGTTCCGTTACACTAGATTCTTTTTCGCACCTAAAAGGACGAAGCTTTAATTTATTTCTTTTTCTTCGAGCTGGAATGTAAACCCGCATTAAAAGTGGCATAACTCTCTGCTCAGAAATCTAAATTTAATGATTCTTAAATCAAATTAAATCTCTGTCTGTCCTCTGTCTAATGCCACCGGTTTCGGCTGAAAAGGACATCGGAGCCGCCAGATATGGCGATTTTACTCTGAGGTGCGCGGCTGTCTGAAACTCCAGTTTTTTAGAAATCCGGATTTTCAAACCCCACTACCATGAGTTATAGAACTCTAATGAGAAAATTTTCTTGAGCAAAAATGTTTTTCATATGATTATAAACATGATGTGTAAAGATTAAAAGTTTTGATTTTTGAAAGATTAATTGAAATTGAATTTTTACAAAACTAGTTTGAATTTTGAAAAACCGTTTTCACTTTCAAACTTGAAAATATTTTGTCATCCAAATCAAATAAGTTTTCAAAATGTTTTCAAAACTATATCTATATCACATATGTTCAAAATCTATATGCTCTTGAAATTTTGAGTGGGAGGTCTCCTTGTAGACAAGCCGAAAAATAAAAAGATGTGTAATCTCAAACTTTCAAGTGTTCGAGTGAGTTGAAGTTCACACTTCCCTCACGCACTTTCCCGAAATAGAAAATAGGAAAAGATCGAGTATGTACCTTGTGCCTTTATGCACTAATACTGCTCTGAACATGTCAATCTAGGATTTTCTTCTAGTTGTCCGCTCTGTCGCTCTCTAACTAGGAAATTTGTTTCCGAACTTATAAGAGTCGATGAACCAACTCCAAAAACTAAGTGGGAGGGTTATATTCGTTGTTTGTAACCCGCGATCCCCAACACTAGTGAAAGATGCAATAACGTGGGACTAAGAGCCGCTCTTGCGACCCTCACTTAAATGTGAGTACTCCAAGGCGTTATTGCTTCGATCATTGCTCAATGAGCTACGTCCGAGAGTGATGCAATGATGGCAAGGCCTCCCCTTGGGGGATTGTTTTTCAAAGCTGATCTTTTGGACTAAGTGGTTGGTTGCACGCTTAGGCTCAATCCCTAGTATCCTCCCTTGAGGCTCTGCGAAAGGATGTGAGTGATCAAACCAATTTACAAGGTGGCTAGTCAAAATGATGTACTGACATCTTGGCTTAGCATTAATGATGTGTCATTTACTTATAAATGGAGATTTTTTGCGGCCTTCTCTTGAGGGAGTAAATTATCGTTTGGTTTATAACACCTTTGGATTTGACAAAAGTCTTAATAAAACTTAAATCCTAAACCAAAGACTAATCATAAACTTGTTTCAACTCATATAGGCAATATGTCTCTCAAACATCTCTCAATCTTTCTTTCCTCGAATAAACTCGAAAACGAAAACTACATAGACTCGAAACGTAACCTCGACATAATACCTTCCGTTAACAAGCGCAAATGGGTACTCACCACCCCGTGTCCTCCTCTGACGAATGATGATTCAACTCAAGAGGACAATGACGCCTTAGCGGCCAGGCTTCGATCCGATGAGATTGTGAGGTGCTATATCTTGGCATCTATGAACAATATGCTGAAAGAGCAACATCGTGACATTGAGACTGCCGCTGACATGCTCTACAATCTCCTTGAGGTGTTTGAAGGGCAAAGGCGTCAAACAAGGCTACAAGCAGTCCGACAGTTTATGAACTGTCATATGCAGGCTAGGACTCCTATTGGAGACTTTATGATATTGATCATTAGTCATCTGAGTAAAATGGAAATCCTAGGATCTGAGATTGATGGGAAGAATGTCATAGATGTGATCTTAGAAACTCTCCCCGCATCTCTTGATAGCTTCAAGATGAACTACTCCATTAACAAGCTAGAGTACACTGTTACCAAGCTTATGGAGGAACTTCACACTGCTGTAGGTTTCACTAAGAGAAAGAGGAATCAAGGAGAGGCACATGCTACTGAGCAAAAGCCTCCGCCTCTGGAACTGTGAAGAGACCTTACAAGGCCGATAAAAGGAACTGTCCTGCCTATCTCAAAGCAAAGGAACATAGTATTGTACTAGTTACTGAAGCATGCTTAGTAGCTGATAATGTATCAACGTGGATTCTTGACTCCGCTGCTACTAACCATATTTCTTGAATGGTTTCAAGAAAACCAAAAGCTTAGAGGAAGGCGAGTTCTGTTTCAAATGGGGTGATGAGAGCCTGGTGTCCACGAAGGCTGTGGGATCCGTGACGCTGTCTTTTGAAGACCGCACTTTAAACTTGAATAATGTTTATTTTGTTCCTACCTTTGGGAAGAACTTAATATCCGTTGCTCGTCTTCGTGAGCAAGATTATTGTTTAAAGTTCATTAAGAATGGAATTCGTATTTCGTTTCCTGATAATTCTTTCGTCACTGATGCATGTATGAAGAATGGTCTTTTTTTTACATCTATCCCACTCAACCTTCTCTTTTAGACACCGAAATAGATAACGATCTAATTAGGGAGCCAAAGAGGATCAAACTTTCTGAATCCTCCGATCTAACAAAATCAACATACCTCTGGCACTTAAGACTTGGTCATATCAGTCTAGATAGGATTAAGAGACTTGTGAGGGATGGTCCACTCCAAGCCTATGCGATAGGTTCACTACCTACTTGTGAATCCTGCATAGAAGGAAAAATGACTAAGCGACCTTTCTCCGATAAGGGTCGAAGAGCCACTGAGTTGCTGGAACTAATACATTCTGATGTATGTGGTCCGCTCAACCAACAGGCACGTGGAGTATATGAATACTTCGTTACCTTCACTGATGATTACTCAAGATATGGGTTTGTCTATTTGCTTAAACACAAATCCGAGACCTTTAACGTATTTAAGGTCTTTAGGGCTTTAGTGGAAAAGCAAACTGGCAAAGTGATCAAAACCCTTCGATCTGATCGAGGTGGTGAGTATATGTCTGGAGAGTTCGATGACTTTCTTAAAGAAGAAGGTATCACTTCTCAGCTTACCGCACCTGGCACACCTCAACAAAACGGAGTGTCAGAGAGAAGAAACCGAACTCTTATGGAGATGGTTAGATCAATGATGAGTTACTCATCACTCCCGCTTTCCTTTTGGGGATATGCCCTCGAAACAGTCGCCTACATTCTGAACCAAGTTCCGTCCAAGACGGTTCCTGGTACTCCTTATGAACGATGGACTGGCCGTAACGTGAATCTTGGCCGCATCCGAATTTGGGGTTGCCCTGCACACGTGCTGAGGCAAAAGACTAGCAAGTTGGCTAGTAGGTCAGAATTGTGCCTGTTTGTAGGATATCCGAAGGAAACCAAAGGTTTTACTTTCTATAGTCCCGAGGATGATAAGACTTTCGTTAGCACGAATGCTCGTTTCCTTGAGGAAGACTTTATGAAGGATGCGAAACCTAGAAGCAAAATTGTGCTTAAAGAAAAGTTGGGTGAGGAAGCTTCTACCTCATCTGTAAGCACTGTTCTTACCCAAACTGAAACACAATCTAACTCATCAGAATCTCGTCAAGTAGTACTTAGACGTAGTGGGAGGGCTACTCAAAAGCCTGACAGGTACATGTCTTATGGAGACTCTCTTGTAGCCGTCTCCGACATGGATGACCCTGTTTCCTATAGCCAAGCGATGGCTTGTTCTGAATCAAACCTTTGGCTTGACGCCATGAAAGTTGAAATGCACTCGATGTATGTCAACAAAGTCTGGAAACTTGTAGACCTTCCTGAAGGGATTAAACCTGTAGGGTGTAAGTGGATATACAAGAAGAAAAGGGGTCCTGATGGGAACGTCGAGACGTTCAAAGCACGACTTGTGGCAAAGGGTTATACCCAACAAGAAGGGATTGACTATGAAGAAACCTTCTCGCCAGTCACGATGCTTAAATCCATCCGCATACTCCTATCCATAGCTGCAGCTCTCAACTATGAGATCTGGCAAATGGATGTCAAGACAGCCTTTCTGAATGGCAATCTTGACGAGCGCATTTACATGGCTCAACCAGACGGTTTCGTGGATAAAGGTCAAGAGACCAAGGTTTGTGAGTTGCTTAAATCCATTTATGGACTAAAGCAAGCATCTAGGTCATGGAATATTAGATTCGATGAAACTGTAAAGAGCTTCGGCTTTGAACAGTCAATAGATGAGCCTTGTGTTTACAAGTTAATACATGAAGGCAAAGTTGTGTTTCTGGTACTATATGTCGATGATATACTACTCATTGGTAATGACGTGGGTAAGTTATCTGAGGTTAAGGTCTGGCTAGCAAAGCAATTCGGTATGAAGGATCTAGGAGAAGCCGCGTACATTCTGGGGATCCAAATCTTTCGAGATAGGAAAAACCGGACCCTGTCGCTCTCTCAAGCATCTTATATTGATAAGGTGATGGATCACTTCTCGATGCAAGACTGCAAGAGGGGTCAAACACCCTTTAGGCATGGAGTTTCACTCTCTAAGGACCAGTCTCCCAAGACTGCACAAGAGATTGAAGACATGAGGAAAATTCCTTACGCCTCTGCCGTAGGAAGCCTTATGTATGCTATGCTTTGCACTAGACCTGACATCTGTTTCGCCGTTGGCGTAGTTAGCCATTTTCAATCCAACCCTGGACCCGAGCACTAGATTGCTGTTAAGCATGTTCTTAAGTATCTTCGAAGAACTAGGAACTTGATGCTTACATACTCAGGTACTGACCTGACTATGACGGGATATACCGACTCCGATTTTCAAGCGGATAAGGATTCCAGGAAATCCACTTCGGGATCTGTGTTCATCCTTAATGGTGGAGCTGTTGTGTGGAGAAGTATTAAGCAATCTTGCATTGCTTACTCCACAATGGAAGCAGAATATGTGGTTGCTTGTGAAGCATCCAAAGAGGCTGTATGGCTTAGAAAATTCCTTAAGTATTTGGAAGTTGTTCCAAACGTCGATGAGCCCATGACCCTTTATTGTGATAATAGTGGGGCTGTCGCTAAACCAAAGGAACCTCGAAGCCATAAGCGCTCTAAGCATATTGAGAGGAAATACCATTTGATTCGAGAGATCGCGCAGCGCGGAGACGTGGAGGTGAAGTAGATCTCTGGCAGATCTATTCACCAAGGCCCTAGCGAACAAGGTCTTCGACCAACTTCGAGAGGGATTAGGCATGAAGGACTACACACACCTTCTTTGAGTCAAGTGGGAGTTTGTTGTCAATGGTGCCCACAAGAAGAGTTGTAGTCTTTATTTTGAACATTTGATGTAATAAAGTCTCATGAAGACTCTTGCTTGTAATTGCCTATTCATTCATTAATAAAGTTGAAACGTTCATTCAATCTTCCTTGTCTGAAGCTTTATGATAAAACCATAGTCTTTTAGTCCATAAACAAACTAAACAACTTACGAAGAGACAAATGTAGATTTGCATGAACAAACTCTTCGTAGTTTGCTTAAAACGATATATTCGCAATCTTAGGGTCAAAGGACTATTGACCTCAGCACGATTGTTAGAAGAATCTATGATGTCTGGTTATGAGGCATTGAGAGTTGGAGACTCTATAGTTCTTCTAGGTCTCTTCCGAAGGTACTGAATTGACCAGTGCACTTATAGAGACAAGATAAGAACAAACCATTTAACCTCTTATGTCTCGAAGTCACTATGTATGAATTGCATCATGCTTACCTTAATCCTGAAATGAGACATGTCATTTCACACCTTAGTATTCTCATTTAAGAAAGTCAGAGTTCGGACTCACTATGTGATTCCGAACAGGGCCTATTGGTGAAGTACTAAGTTGTGAGAATGTCATGAGTAACTTTGTGAAGTTCTCATAGATATGGAATTCATGTACAAGATTGCTGAAATGCAATGTATGTCACCCCATGCTTTGTTCCTTGGAGTGTGAATAAATGAACTGGCCAGTGTCCAAATTGAGTCCTGACTCTTTTGGATGAAACAATGTGACTATTTAGCTCCTCGTCAATACATTGTTTCTAACTTATTCACAAGCGACAAAGGAGTCGAGGAAATAACAGCTAGAAGGGTAAAATGGTAATTTAGTAAATCCCGACTAGCTGATGACATTCATGAATGGTAAACATAGATAATATTCAGTGGATCCGCTCATCATAATTAGGTTGAATTCTTGAGTAGAAAATAAATTCATTTGAACCGAGAGATTTTCAGTGTCAACTCTTTAGTGGAGTCACATGGAATTAAGCTAAACTTGGAAAGAGTTTGTGAACTTTTGAGTCCAAGTGTTTAGCTCAAGCTTTGTTCATTTGGGTCCATGAGGTCACTGTCACGAATCACATCGATTAGGAATAGTTAAACTGGAAGCTAAGTCAAAACAAAAACGAAAATTGTCAAAAGGGTATTTTTGTCTTTTGAGACATAGGATGAAATGAATGTCAATAAATTTTTGACAAGGTCATTTGATGACATGCATCACTCGGCCAATACTAGTCTTATTGGGCCTTGTGGATTAATTTCATTTCATAAGAATTTTATTAAAAATTCTTAATGGGCCTTTTTCATGTTGTCATGAATAAATGGAAAAGCTTCTAGAAGCCTTTTCTAGACAATATGGCCGCCTACCCTATAGAGAAATAGGAGAGATTGTTTTGTGCATAAATGTATCAAGATACTTGCCAAAAGAAAAAGAGGAAACAAATTTCCTCTAGAAGGAAAGCACAACTTCGGCAAAGAGAGAGACAAGGCAAGGCAAGGAACAAAAATGGAAACAAATCCAAGCCTTCTAGAAGGCATCCTTGGCCGAGCATCTCCAGTGGGAAAAGAGGTCATTGGCTCATGAATATGTGATATTCTATAGAAGAGGAAACTACCTTATAGAAGGTGAGACCACTCCTATAAATAGGAGCCCCTTTTATTCACAATTCATTAATCCAAGTTCAAGAGATTTGAGAGACTCTCTCTCTAGAACTTTGGCCGCCCCTTCCTCTCTCTCTCTCTAGTTTATTTTCGATTTTTTGTTTTGGCACCTAGGTCCTCATTTGACCTAGTGTTTAGCTCTGTGACTTCAAGACTCGTTCTTAAGTCGTAGTGTTTAAAAGTGCCCACTCACTAATTCCTTTATTTCGAGTGATTTAGTGATAGAAACTTTCGTGGTTGCTCGAGGTGCCGAGGAAAGAAAGAGGGACATGCTGCGAGGGGAGACGAGCGTTGCAAATTTCTAAGAGCTTCTCAAAGATCAAGCGTCAAGAAAGGTTAGTAAACTTCTTAGCTCATAATAGTTTTTAATTACGTCTACTTGCTCTTTTGTCTAGGTTAGTAAAAACTGGTTTTACTTGTAAAAGAAAATTTTTAAAATTCCGCCGCTTACCGAAGCGTTAATTATTTTCTTAAATCTTAGATCGATTCCAACAGGATATAGTAAGCCGAGTTCGTAAGACGCGCACTAATTGGATTACACGAACCGATTACGCTAAAGCATAGCAAGTCGAGAAAATAAGACGCATAACAGATAAGAAAAGCTTTAACCAGAGCAAACAATGTCACATGAACAACCCAACAAGAAAAACACACCGAATGTCAAGCAAAAGAAACATTAACAAATATCCGAAAAGAAATGTAATGCGAGCGCTAAACAAATGCGCGAAGTTGGCTACTCTGAGCCAAAGTCAATCTGCTCCTCGTCGTCCTCGGGATGGGGGGCTCCCGACCCGTCGGTCGCCTCTCCGTCAAGCAGGCGGTTCGTCGATTGAGCCGCCTCCGCGGGAACGTTGGAGAGCGGGTCGTCCGCCGGAGGTTCATCGTCCAGAGGGGGGAACATAGCGTCGAAGAAGGAAAACGGGTCCCATGAGACGCGTTCTCCTTCGCGGTCGCGTCCCGGACCCGTATGGCCGCCTCATAACGAGAAACCTCCAACGCGAGGTCCCAGTCTTCCTCCAGGTCCGTCTTGGATCGCACAGCGTCGTCCTTTTCCTCGACGAGGGTCTGCACCTCCGCCCGCAAAGAATCCCTCTCCCTCTCGACCTTGACCCGAGAGATCTCGCTCGCCGATAGTCGAGCGTAGACGATGCTCAGCTCCTTATCCCGGCTCGAGAGCGCCGTCTGGAGCTTCTTCGTCTCCCCTAAGAAGGTGTCAGCCGCCTGCTCCGCCTTCTCCCGGGACGCTTTCTCGGCCGCCGATTCCCCGCAAACTCGCTCCAATTCCTCCTTGAGCGCTTGAAACTCTCGGGCAGTACGTACCCCCCGCTAGAGCGGCAGCATGGGCGGCCGCCGCGCTCTCCTTTTCCTTCTCCATGATCTGCATGCGCCGCAACAGGTCTCGGAGAATGCGATCACTTCGTTCTTGGCGCGCGAGCATCTTTGGGAACAAGTGACATACGCGTAATCAAAATAAGCACAACGATTACACCCGAGACGAGCAAACGATCCCTTTCGGGCGTCTCCGATCCCGTTTTGGAAATGCTCAAGGTCGCTTGTCGTCAGCAGAACCTTGAAATCCCGCTGAGAGGTTTCAAGGATCCCTCGAGAGCACTGGTCCCTCAGCTCTGCCGCCTTCGCTAGGAGCATCGAATCCATGTTGTCCGGCACCGCCGATGTATGGGTGCGCTTGTGACCGGATGGTGACCCGAAGGAGGTCGACGACGACGGTCGCTTGTTGGAAGAGATCGCCTCGTTCCTCGCCCGCGGTGGCGACCCCCCGTGGCGAGTCTCGGCTTGGGGACGAGCCGCGGTCGTAGCATCGTCAGTAGGCGCCACTCTCGACACTTGTGTGCTCGGTCGATGTCGTTGGGCCATGGTATCTGCAAAGGAGAAAGTATGTCAGTCCGTTAGAACATAACGATGAGCATAGACAGTGGAAAACAGCAAAAGCGCGAAGGCGCATATACGGTTAGTACCCCCCGCGTCGGGTGGGGGAGTAGACGAACCCCCCGCCTCGTACTCAGGATCTTCCACATCCTCCGCTCCGGGTCCGGAGCACAGGGAATCTTCGTCAATGGGCACGAACCACCCGTTGGTCACCATGAGGTCTGGGGACTCGAAAAGCGACCCTTGTCGCCTTGAATCTGGTACTGCTCCGACAACGGTCGCAAGTTCAGAGCTCTCGATATCGTGGTCGGCCGGAAAGTCGGCCGCGGGGCCAAAGGCGAGAGGCGCCGCCCCGAAGGCAGACTCGGACACCCATACCCAAGGGTAGCGATGCTTAGAGGTTAGCTTGGTGAGGATAGGAAACTGCTTCCGATGCTGAACCTTGTAGAAGCCAGGTTTCCCGGGAATGTCGAAGACAGCCACGAGGTTCCTGATATCATCGGCAGTCACGGCCCGGCCCTTCGCTCGGTGCAGCATCATGTGGCAGGCGGCCACCATGCGATAGAAGGATGGAGACATCTGAGCCGCGTGAACGTTGAGGCAGACCAATAGATCCTGGATCACATGTTGGAAAGGCAATCGCAGCCCCCCGCGGAGACTCGCCTCGTGAACGACGGCGTACCCCTTCCGGGGGCGAGTCGAAAGATCATCGGGCAACGGTCGCAATAACGACACGGTTGGCGGAATGCGAAAGCGCTTCCTCAACCCCCGGAAGCTGGCAAATGAAAGAGAACTCGGGAAGTCAATGCCGAAGCAATCGAAGCCATCTCGAATCGCTGCTTCCCCGATAGGGAACGACGAGGCACGTTCCCCTTCCTGCGCGGTCAAGCTGATTGGGGCGGTCGATAGAGCACGGCGGCTCGACGTCTCGCCCGAGCCCTTGGCCCAGGGAGTCCCTCGTGATGCTCGTTAGAATGGGTCGCTCGAGCTATAGTGTGCACGCTCGGCCCATTAGGGCCCATTTCCCGTGTGTTGACCGCGGGAGGCGGCCCTGTCAGCACGTCCGGCCCGGACGTAGGCCCGTGAAGCACGTCGGACGCCCGAGCCCGGGGGTCAATTTCGCCAAGGGCCGGCCCATGCACGTCCCTCTCACGCCCATGGGGCATTGGGTCGGCCATGTGGCCCTCATTTGGCGCGTCCGGCCCGAGCATGTGACCCGGCCCAAGAAGAGCCAAGCCCCCATCACCTAGGCCCGGCCCATCGGGCCCTAGGGTTTGCGATGGAGCCAGAATGGTCGCCTCCTCCTCTCCGGCAGTGGGCGGCCGGAGCTCCTCGCCGCCGGCGCCGGCGCCTCTCCCCCACCATGCTCGCGTCTCACCCCGGCCGGGACTGGTCCGCCTGGGCTCCCACAGCCGCCGGCCACCTGCAGCACAGCCATTGGGCCGGCCCCACCTTCACCCGGCCTTGGTGAGGCACCTCCCCGCGTGCTCGGGTCCCCTGGGCCACCTGGGCTCGCGCCCGGCACGTTGGCGCGCGTCCCACCCAGCAGCGCGGCCTGGCCCACGACCAGATGGGCTCCCCGCGCGCAGCCCTAGCCCGCCAGCCCCTAGGGCTAGGACGATCAGCGCCTCGGCCGCCGCCCCCTGGCCGGCTTCGCCCGGCCGGCACCCTTCGTCTCCGGCGCCGGCGCCCCGCCCAGCGGCGTCGCCCGGCTCCGGCGAACCCACACCAGCGCGCGCGCTAAGGCGCGACCAGGCCCAGACCTCCTGGACCTCCAGCGCCACCGGCTTCCCCGGCATCAGCGCCGCCCCGGTTGGGCGCGGCTCCCTCTGCACCAGCGCCGGCCTCCCTGGCACCAGCGCCGCACCGGTCGGGCGCGGCTCCCTCCATGCCAGCGTCGGCCCCCTCAGCGTCTTCAACGTGCGCCCCGGCCAAGCTAGTCGTGCGCGGCCCAGCAGGTACTCCTCTGGGGTTGGGCTCGGCCCAGACGGTGCCGACCCAGCCAGGCGCGGCTCCCCCGACGCCGGCGACGGCCTGCACGACGCCGCCCATAGCCGGCCTGTCTCCCTCGGCTCCAGTTTCGCCGGAAACAGCCCCCCCGGCACTCGGTGGCTCCCCCTACGCGCGCGGCCTCCCCGGCGTGTCCATCAACTAGGCCGGCCCCGTGCTGGTAGGCTCGGCCGTCCCCGACGCCCGGCGCCACCGGGCCGGCGGCCCCGTGGCGGCCTGAGCTGTCTCCGGCGCGGGTGTCCTCGTCGCCGTCGGCCAACCATGCTTCTATGGAAGAAAAGTCACCCCCCGCCATGTCTATCGTGTTCTTACTCGGGACGAACGAGGACGAGGCTTTATAGATGGTCGAAGGAGACGAAAATTGCGTCCAAAACTCTTCCAAATCCACGTTTTGATTCCCGAGGAGGGGAAAAAGATCGTCCTCAACGGACCCACACCCTGACAGATGGTTGGTGGGATCCGTTAGCATGTGCGAGCGAGTGATGACGTCGGAAAACTAATAAAATAATATTAAAGAGAAGGAAGCTTACCACTTAGCGACGAGGCGGCCCAACCAGGCGACGAAGGTCGGGATTTGCTTGAGTTTACCACACGGGCTACGCCTGGTGCCAAACTCGGGGGGCTAATGTTGTCGGCCCGACAAGGTCCGATGATGCGATCGGCATTTCGGGCGGCCGAACAAGCTCACCCGGCCAATGGCCGGCTCCATTCACTCGGCCATTGGCCGGCCCAAACAATTCACTCGGCGAATGGCCGAGTGAGCCCTCAGCCGGCCCACCATGCTCACTCGGCCAATGGCCGAGTGAATCTCAGCCGGCCCATCGAGTTCGCTCGGCCATTGGCCGAGTGAATCTCAGCCGGCCCATCGAGATTCACTCGGCCAATGGCCGAGTGAGCCCTCAGCCGGCCCACCATGCTCACTCGGCCAATGGCAGAGTGAATCTCAGCCGGCCCATCAAGATTCACCCGGCCAATGGCCGAGTGAGCCCTCAGCCGGCCCACCATGCTCACTCGGCCAATGGCCGAGTGAATCTCAGCCGGCCCATTGAGATTCACTCGGCCAATGGCCGAGTGAGCCCTAAGTCGGCCCACTATGTTCACTCGGCAAATGGCCGGCCGAGCCTCACTCGGTCGATGGCCTACTCAACCTCACTCGGCCAAGGGACCCTCAAAACGTCCCTTGGTCGCCTATAAATACCGCGGTCTCTCCCTCGGTCCAAGTAATCCGAATTTGAGTACTGAAATGCTGTCGAACTCGTACCTCGCTCGTTTCTCTCAAGTCTCGGCCTCTAAACATCTAAACCTTCTATATCCACCTCAATCCTACTAATGTTGAGCGTCGGAGAGGTAAACAGAGGCAACCCCTATGTTTCCCCTTTGTAGTTCACATATTCTCTACTGCTTTTCAGGTACCGAGACGAGGGGAACTTCAACCACAGCAAAGGGAAGACTTGGGATACCGAGTCCGACACACTCAAGCCCGAACGCGACCACTTGGTCCGGCCTTGGGTCGAACCGTTTGGGGCTTCTAAATAGTTGTCCAAAAAATAGCGACAACAAGCGCATTTCCGCGTCGAGTAAGGCTTTGCTCACGTAGTAGACCGGCCATTGGACCTTGTCTTATTCGCGGACAAGAACAGCACTTACAACTCTCTTTGAGACGGCGAGATATACGTATAGCACCTCGCCCTCTCTTGGTTTAGAGAGGAATGGTGGGGACCCAAAGTAAGCCTTCATTTCCTGGAAGGCATTTTCTCATTCGTCCGTCCACTCGAAGCCGTCCGTTTTCTTTAGAGCTTTGAAGAACAGTTGACAGTTGTCGGTGGCTTTAGACACGAAGCGTGTCAGAGCGGCAATCCGACTGGTCAGGCTTTGCACCTCTTTGACTCATCTTGGAGACTTCATTTCAAGGAGTGCCTTGATTTTTTCGGGATTCGCCTCTATCCCTCGTCGGCTGTTATCGGCCCGACGAGGTCCGACGACACGATCGACGTTTCGGGCGGCCGGACGAGCTCACACGGCCATTGGCCGGCCCAAACAGTTCACTAGGCCAATGGCCGAGCGAATCTCAACCAGCCCACAATGCTCACTCGGCCAATGGCCGAGTGAATCTCAGCCGGCCCATCGAGATTCACTCGGCCAATGGCCGAATGAGCCCTCAGCCGGCCCATCAGGCTCACTCAGCCAATGGCCGAGTGAACTCGCTGCCGGCCCAACAGTTCACTCTGCCAATGGCCGAGTGAATCCTCTCTCGGCCAAGGCCCTTCACTCGGCCAATGGCCGAGTGAACCTCGTCCAGCGTTCACTCGGCCAATGGCCGAGTGAACCTCATCCAGCGTTCACTCGGCCAATGGCCAAGTGAACCTCCCTCGGCGGCCAGCACTTCATTCGGCCATCGGCCGGCCGAGTCTCACTCGGCCGATGGCCGACTCAACCTCACTCGGCCAAGGGACACTCAGAACGTCCCTTGGTCGCCTATAAATACCGGGGTCCCTCCCATGGTCCAGGTAATCCAATTTTGAGCCCCGAAACGCTTTCGAATTCATAACTCGCTCGTTCCACTCACCTTTGGCCTCTAAACACTCAAACCCTCTACAATCTACCTCAACCCCACTTATGCTGAGCGTCGGAGAGGTAAACAAAGGCATCCCCTCTGTTTCCCCTTTGTAGTTCACGTATTCTCTATTGCTTCTCAAGTATCGAGACGAAGTGAACACCAACCACAGCTAAGGGAAGACTCGGGATACCGAGTCCGACACGCTCGAACCGAAGCGAGATCACTTGGTCCGGCCTTGGGTCTAACCGCTTTCGGTTCCGAAATCGTTTTCCGAAAACGAGCGGCAACATTTTGGCGCTAGAAGGAGGGGTCGAACCTCCGCACGCTCTCCCTTCCATTCCTCATCTTCACTACATCTACGACTCTCGAAAGATGAGTCACTTTCCTACGACCTCCGTTAGCACTCGAGCGACGAGCTCGAGGTTCGGTCTCCAAAGCCTCGCTCACCGTCTTGAAGGGCAACCTCGTGATAACGAGAGCCAGCCCCAAGACCAGGCGAACGACCCCGAGGCCGCGCTCCGAGAGGACACGGCCCGGCGGCTCGCAGAACTTCTAGACCGTCCCGGCGTCGATGGCTCGCTCATCTCCAATCTCCTTGGCTACGACGTCGAGGATAGGTCCGCCCGAGATGACTCCGACCCCGACTATGTGGGGGAGTCAAGGACCGATGAGGCGACACCAAGCCTCGCCCCGTCGTGGCCCGAGAGGGCGAACGGCGACTTGGACGGACCGGCGCGGCAGCAGGAACACTCACAGTCCCGGGGACTCGCCCCTTCGGTTTCAAGAGGCGGCCGGACACGGCCCCTCGATGAGGAGAGAGTGACTCTGGTAGACGATGGGGCCGATAGCCGAAGCGCTCGCTGGACGGTTCGGCCAAGGGCGACCTCGCCCCGCCAGGCGCCGTGCGTGGACCTTAGAGAACGCAAGATGGAGCAGAGAAACTCCCGAGGGGAGGATCTCCGCCAAAGGCTCAATTCTCGGAGGCACGCTCTCCCCGCTGTGACTCTCGGCCGACCTCAGGCCAACGCCGGGGACCAAGCGCCCAACGAGCGCCAACAGGCGACTCACGCAGTCCAGGCGATCAGCCCTACTAACGGGCTTGACATGGTCATGATGATTCAAAGCCTCCAAAACCAAATCATCGAGATGAGGGAGTCATGGAGGAAGAGGCCGTACGGACGGATTAAGGAGTCATACTCTCCCTTCGCCGCCCAAATCCTCGCGCAGCCTTGCGTGGGGAACTTTAAACTGCCGTCCATCCCCCCTAACGACGGGCGGACAGACCCAAACTTCCTCATCCAACATTACGAAACGTGGATGACAATGCAAGGACAGTCGGACGCAACCCTCTGTCAAGCCTTCAGTCTGACCCTTACGGGGTCGGGATTTGATTGGTTCCGAAGCTTGAGACCGGGGAGCGTCTCGTCCTTCCGGGCTCTGCGTGAGGTTTCCTTCCGCGATTCGCCACTCTCGTGGTGCAAAAGAAATCAAAGACCCACCTCCTCTCCATCCGGCAAGGGAGAGAAGAGACGTTGAGAAAATACCTCGCTCGCTTCACCGAGGAATCTCACAAGGTCGAAGGTTTCGATGATAAGGATGCCATCACGACAACACCGAGGGAGTTCGCACGAGCGACTTCCTCAAGTCTATCGTTGGAAAAGTCCCCCGAGACATGTCGGAGCTAATGTCAAGAGCCCGCACGTATATGGGAATCGAGGACTATCTCGAAGGCTGAGACGGCCGAAAGTCAGGGGGGCAGAGTAGTCGCTGCCGCGACGACGAGGATAGAGATCGTCCCGACCCTCGAAAGAGGAGGAACAAGGGAGGCCAGGCCCCTAGTTGTCGCTCCCTCCCCGGGCCGAGACCACCGCATGTCGATAGCTTCTGAAAGTTCTCGACATTTACCCCCCTGAATATCCCGCAAGAGCGGATCCTGGCTCTGCACCGTGACAAGCTAGGAAGTCCGACTCCTCTCACGAAGGATCCCGCGAAGAGGGATCAAAGCAAGTATTGTGAATACCATCAAGATCATGGGCATCTGACGTCCGAATGCTACCAACTCAAGCGTCAGATCGAGGCCCTGATTCAAGATGGGAAGTTGAAAGAATATGTCCTGAGAACGGTCGGGACGGCCGCGGCGCTCGGAGAGCGCCCGCGGCAGGAAAGAAAGGGTTTGGCGACGGTGACCGTCACGGACCGAGCAGCAATTGAAGAATCGGAGAGCTCGCAACTGCATGTCGTGGGCTCGATCATGGGCGGCCCAGAGTTCGGAGACTCGGCCTCGCAGAGGAAGAAGTATGTGCGTGAGGTTTCCCAAGGGAAAAAAGCGCACTACATCAACCATACGTACGAGGCTCCTCCTCCGGCCCCATTCGAGTCCATGTTTTTCACTGGCCAAGAGGCGGCACGAGTCCTCCATCCACACAACGACGCGATAGTCGTCTCGGCCCCGGTTGCCAACAACCTAGTCCGGAGAATCCTAATCGACAATGGAAGCTCCGCCGATATAATCTTCAAGTCGGCGCTGGACAGGATGAAGCTATCCGGAATGAGACCGACCCCGATCTCGACTCCACTCTTCGGCTTCTCCAGGGAGAGGGTCATGACGGAGGGAACCATCGACCTCCCGGTAACCTTCGGGACACCGGGGGGGCTCGAAATCACCCACATCATGTTGTTCCTGGTCGTGGACCAGCCCTCAGCTTACAACATCATAATCGGCCGCCCGACCCTCAACCGGTTGAAGGCCATTACGTCCACTTACCACCTGATGATGAAATTCCCGACTGACAAGGGAATAGCCATGATGTTGGGAGACCAATCAATGGCAAGAATGTGCTACATTCAAGGCGTGGACGGGAAAGAAAAGGGAAAGATGGTAAGCACCGTCTTCCAGCTTGGGGACAAGCTCCCGTGCAAGATAGAGGAAGGAGGCACCTTCGGAGAACTGGACCAAAGGGACGATGTCGAGCATCGAAAGGTGGAGACACCGGACGACCTTGTTCCCGTCGTGTTGGATGATGCCAAGCCTGACCAAGTAGTCAAGGTAGGCGCCCAACTCCCGTCCGAGGTCCGAACCCAGCTCGCCGCCTTCCTCCGCAAGTTCAAAGATGTCTTTGCGTGGACACATGGCGACATGCCGGGGATCGACCCCGAGATAATGGTTCATCATCTCAACGACGACAAGAGAGTGCGTGAGCGCGTTCAACCACGACGGGCGTTCAGCGGAGAGAGGTACCAAGCCATTGGTGAAGAGGTCGACAAACTTCTCGCCGCCAACTTCATCAGGGAGGCGGAGCACCCCAAGTAGGTGTCCAACGTGGTAATGGTCAAGAAGCCAAATGGGGAATGGCGGATCTGTATCGACTACAAAGATCTCAACAAAGCCTGCCCGAAAGACAGCTTCCCTCTCCCGAGGATCAAGCAGTTTGTGGACGCCACGGTGGGCCACGAGAAATTGAGCTTCATGGACGCCTACTCAGGCTACAATCAGATCAAAAACACCTTTGTTACGAACCGCGGACTCTATTGCTACAAGGTCATGCCCTTTGTCCTCAAAAACGCGGGAGCAACGTACCAAAGATTGGTGAACCGAATGTTCGCCAATCAAATTGGCCAAAACTATGGAGGTCTACGTGGACGATATGCTTGTCAAAAGCCTCATGGCCCACGACCACGTTCGAGACCTTAGAGAGATGTTCACAATCCTGCGACGCTATAAGATGAAGCTCAACCCCAACAAGTGCGCCTTTGGGGTTTAGTCCGGGAAATTCTTGGGCTACATGTTGAGCCGTCGTGGGATTGAGGCCAATCCTGAGAAGATTAGGGCGATCTTAGAGATGAGGTCGCCGTAAAAGGTGAAAGAAGTACAGAGTTTGACGGGGAGAATCGTCGCCGTGACGCGATTCGTCTCTAAGGCAAGCGATATGTGCCAACCTTTTTTCAAGGCATTGAAGAAGACCGACGGGTTTGTATGGACGGAGGAGTGCGAGGAAGCGTTCCGCGAAACGGAGGATGGAGAAACCTTGTACATCTACCTCGCGGTTTCCGACAGGGCCGTGAGCGCGGTTCTCATACGCGAAGAAGACAAGGTGCAATGGCCGGTCTATTACATATGCAAGGCGCTCCTCGACGCCGAGACTCGATACCCAGAAATCGAGAGATTGTCCCTCGCCCTTGTCATGAGTGCGAGAAAGCTCCGACCCTACTTCCAAGCGCACCCCATCGTGGTACGCACGGGACATCCCATCAAAAAAGCCCTGCAAAAAGGGACCTCCTCTCGAATGGCCATATGGTCCCAGGAGTTGGGCGAGTACGGGGTAGAGTTCCAACCGAGAACCGCCATCAAGGGTCAAGGCGTCGCCGACTTCATAGCCGAATTCACAAGCGCACCCTCAACTGGCGAGGGTGAAAAAGACAACAAGAACAAGGAAGGTAAGGAGAACGACCACAACGAGTCATCGAAGAAAAGGACCAACAGGCCGATAGGGCCGGTCTGGGACTTGCACGTAGATGACGCGTCAAACGCCCGGGGGGCTGGCGCCGGCGTTGTGCTCTCAAATCCCGATAGGGAAAAATTGAGATACGCCCTCCGGTTCGAGTTCAAGTCCTCCAACAACGAGGCGAGAGTATGAGGCTCTGATCATTGGCTTGGAGCTGGTGAACAAGCTAGGCGTCCGAAACCTGCACATCCACTGCGACTCGCTGTTGATCGTGAACCAGGTTAAGGGCGACTACGCCGCCAAAGAGCCAAACATGATCGCGTACTTGTCCAAGGCCCAAAAGAACCTAGAGGCCCTGTCATGGTTTGAGATCGTCCAAGTTCCCCGAGAAGCGAACATCGACGCTGACGCCCTGGCGTGCCTCACGTCCGGGATAGACGAGGAGGGAGAGGGCAGCATCCCGATAGAAGTATTGACCTGACCCTACGTCTCGAGAGATGACGTAGGGGTAGTTGACGGGACTCCGCCCCCCTCGTGGATGATGCCGCTCGTGGAATTCCTTAAGCGAGGAGTCGTCCCCGAAGACAAAGAAGCGGCCAAAAAGCTGAGTAGCTTGGCGCCGAAATACACAATGAGGGAAGACATCTTGTTCAAGAGAGGCTACTCCATGCTACTCCTCCGTTGCTTGACCGAAGTCGAGGCGAAGAAAGCACTCCATGAACTGCACGAAGGGGTGTGCGGAAACCATGCCGCCGGACAATCTTTGGCATTGAAGCTCCTAAGACTCGAATATTTTTGGCCAACCTTGAAAAAGGACACCCACGAGTGGGCCAAAAAATGCGACAAATATCAAAGGTTCGCCCACATCCCGCGTCAAGCGCCGGCCCCGTTATGCCCGATCGTCGTGCTGCGACCCTTCGCGAAGTGGGGAATCGACCTCATCGGTGAGCTACTCATGGCCCCGAGGCAATACAAGCATGCGATCGTGGCAATCGACTACTTCACCAAGTGGGTAGAGGCCGAACCGCTAGCGAAGATCACCGAGGTCAACACGACGAGCTTTATCTGGAAGAACATTGTCTGCCGCTTCGGGATCCCCGCTTCAATTGTGACCGACAACGGAAAACAATTTGACAACGCACGCCTCCGAGACATGTGCAAACAATTGGGCGTTAGCAAGACATTCTCTTCTCCCCTCCATCCACAAGCCAATAGCCAGGTCGAGGCGGTCAACAAACGATCAAAGAAAACTTGAAGAAGAAGCTGGAAGAAAGAAAGGGGGCTTGGGCCGACGAGCTTCCCATGGTGTTATGGGCATACCGAACCACCGCCCGTAACGCGATCGGCGAAACCCCTTTCGCTCTCGCGTTTGGCATAGAGGCCGTGGTACCCGTCAAGACCAAGCTGCCAACCCTGCGCATCGAGGAATACGAAGAAGGCGCCAACGACGACGCAATCAGACTCGAGCTAGACCTCATAGACGAGAAGAGGGCAGACGCACTCACCCGCCTTTCTGCACAGAAGAGGAAGGTTGAGAAGTACTACAACTCCAAGGTCAAGCTGCGAAAGTTCGCCGACGGAAGCCTCGTCCTTAGAAGGGTGTTCCAAAACACCAAAGTACAAGGGGCGGGAGTTTTGGGCCCCACCTGGGAAGGCCCGTACCGCGTGCGCCGAGCCATCCACAACGGAACGTACGAGCTCGAGAACTTGGAGGGACTCGTGTTCACACATCCGTGGAATGCAGAGCACCTACGCCAATACTACCAGTAGAGACGCCGCTTCCCCGACGTTCATTTATTTTCGTCTTGTTTTCTATTTTTGCAACGAACAATTTTCAATTTCAAGTACGGCCAACGGCCTGGGAATGTAATCTTTAACTATTGTGACATAATGATTGAATTACATTTCACTTCGAAACTTTTACCCAGTTGCATTATAATTTCTAGTCTCCTCTACGAGTACACAAGAAACTCGGGGGGCTAATAAGGATAACAGTAAGGAAAACAGTCACATGTTTCACGCAACGCACTCGCGCGACTCCACGTTTCACGAGCTGAAGGGTAGCGAAACGTCAACAAATCAGATCCGCGCACCGGACCCCCAAACATCGCGCGACGCTCTTGCACGATTCGATGCCCCACGTACCGATAGGCAGTTGGGCGTCGGCCGATCGCATCCACGCACCGGACCGCCGATCCTGGCAGTCAAAACCCAAAACGTGACACGCGTACCGATAGGTACCACACTCACTGGGAATTGCGTTTACAACAAGCCAGTCCCGATGCGTAATACGCACGCCGATAGGTAGCGTACTCCCCGGAAAATGGGCGCAACGGCCGCCCAGCTCGCGCACGCCGATAGGTAGCGAGTCACGAATGGAGGGCAAAGAGTTGCGCCCGCCGGGTGAAGCTGGTATAGCCAGCGTCCACGGGAAACTTCTCCGCCAGGTGTGGCAGTAAGCCGCGCAAACCGGTTACGCTAGATATAGTAAGCCGAGTTCGTAAGATGCGCACTAATTGGATTGCGCGAATCGATTACGCTAAGACATAGTGAGTCGAGAAAATAAGATGCATAATAGATAAGAAAAGCTTTAACCAAAGCAAGCAATGTCACATAAACAACCCAACAAGAAAAACTCACCGAATGTCAAGCAAAAGAAACATAGCGAATATCCGAAAGGAAACGTAATGTGAGCACTAAACAAATGCGCGAAGTTGGCCTCTCTGAGTCAAAGTCGATCTGCTCCTCGTCGTCCTCAGGATGGAGGGCTCCCGACCCGTCGGTGGCCTCTCCGTCAAGCAGGCTATTCGTCGATTGAGCCGCCTCGGCGGGAACGTGAGAGAGCGGGTCATCTGCCGGTGGTTCATCGTCCAAAGGGGGGAACATAGCGTCGAAGAAGGAAAACGTGGTCCCACGAGACGCGTTCTCCTTCGCGGTCACGTCTCGGACCCGTATGGCCGCCTCATAACGAGCCACCTCTAGCGCGAGGTCCTAGTCGTCCTCCAAGTCCGTCTTGGATCACACGGCGTCGTCCTTCTCCTCGACGAGGGTCTGCACCTCCGCCCGCATAGAATCCCTCTCCCTCTCGACCTTGACCCGAGAGATCTCGCTCGCCGATAGTCGAGCGTGGACGATGCTCAGCTCCTCATCCCGGCTCGAGAGTGCCGCCTGGAGCTTCTTCGTCTCCCCTAAGAAGGTGTCAGCCGCCTGCTCCGCCTGCTCCGCCTTCTCCCTGGACGCCTGCTCGGCCATACGAAGCGCTTTCTCGGCCGCTGATTCCCCGCGAACTCGCTCCAACTCCTCCTCGAGCGCTTGAAACTCTCGGGCAGTACGGACCCCCGCTAGAGCGGCGGCATGGGCGGCCGACGCGCTCTCCTTTTCCTTCTCCATGATCTGCATGCGGCGCAACAGGTCTCGGAGAATGCGATCACTTCGCTCTTGGCGCGCGAGCATCTGTGGGAACAAGTAACTTACGCGTAATCATAATAAACATAACGATTACACATGAGATGAGCGAACGAATCGTACCTTTCGGGCGTCTCCAATCCCTTTTTTGGAAATGCTCAAGGTCGCTCGTCGTTAGCAGACCCTTGAAATCCCGCAGAGAGGTTTCAAGGATCCCTCGAGAGCACTGGTCCCTCAGCTCTGCCGCCTCCGCTAGGAGCATCGAATCCATGCTGTCTGGCATCGCCGATATATGGGCGCGCTTGTGGCTGGATGGTGATCCGAAGGAGGTCGATGACGATGTTGCTTGTTGGAAGAGATCGCCTCGTTCCTCGCCCACGGTGGCGACCCCCTGTGTCGGGGACGAGCCGCGGTCGTAGCTTCGTCGGTAGGTGCCACTCTCGACATTTGTGCGCGCGATCGATGTCGTCGGCCCATGATATCTGTAGGGGAGAAAGTGTGTCAGTCACTTAGAACATAACAATAAGCATAGACAACGGAAAACAGCAATAGCACGAAGGCACGTATATGGTTAGTACCCCCCGCGGTGGGTAGGGGAACAGACGAACCCCCCGCCTCGGACTCGGGATCCTCCATGGCCTCCGCTCCGGGTCCGGAGCACAGAGGATCTTCGTCGATGGGCACGAACCACCTGGTGGTCGCCATGCCGTCCGGGGACTCATAAAGCGACCCTTGTCGCCTTGAGTCTGGTACCGCTCTGACCACGAGCGCAAGCTCAGAACTCTCAATATCGTAGTCAGCCGGAAAATCTGCCACGAGGACGAAGGTGAGAGGCGCTGTCCCAAAAGCAGACTCGGACACCCATACCCAAGGGTAGCGATGCTTAGAGGTTAGCTTGGTAAGGATAGGGAACCGCTTCCGATGCTGAACCTTATAGAAGCCAGACTTCCCGGGAACGTCGAAGACAGCCACGAGGTTCCTGATGTCATCAGCCGTCACGGCCCGGCCCTTCCCTCGATGCAGCATCATGTGGCAGGCGGCCACCATGCGGTAAAAGGATGGAGACATCTGTGCCGCGTGGACGTCTAGGCGGACCAGTAGATCCTGGATCACAGGCTGGAAAGGTAATCGCAGCCCCCCGCGGAGACTCGCCTCGTGAACGGCGGTGTACCCCTTCCGAGGGCGAGTCAGAAGATCCTCGGGCAGCGGTCGCAATAACGATACAGTCGGAGGAATACGAAAGCGTTTGCTAAAACCCCTGAAGATGGCAAATGATAGAGAACTCGGGAAGTCGACGCCGGAGCAGTCGAAGCCATCTCGAATTGCTGATTCCCCAATAGGGAACGACGAGGCACGTTCCTCTTCCTGCGCGGTCAGGCTGATTGGGGCAATCGATGGAGTACGGCGACTCGACGTCTCACCCGAGCCCTCAGCATTAGGGGCAGCCCTCGACCCAAGAAGTCCCCCGCAACGATCGCTAGAACGGGTCGCTCGAGCCACAATGTGCGCACTCGCCCCAATCAAGCCCAATTCCTGTATGTTGGCAGCGGGGGGCGGCCCTGCCGGCACGTCCGACCCAGTCGCGGGCCCGTGGCGCGCATCGGATGCTCGAGCCCGAGGGTCAATCTCGCCAAGGGCCAGCCCAAGCACGTCCCTCTCACGCCCATGGGGCACTGGGTCGGCCGTGTGGCCCTCATGTGATGCGTCCGGCCCAGGCTTGTTACCCGGCCCAAGAAGAGCTAAGCCCCCTTCACCTAGGCCCAGCCCATCGGGCCCTAGGGTTTGCGATGGAGCCAGAGTGGCCGCCTCCCCCTCTCCGGCAGTGGGCGGCCGGCGCTCCTTGACGCCGGCGCCGGCGCCTCCACCTGCAGCGCCGGTCGCCGCCAGCGGCGCTCCCCCGCCATGCGCGCGTCCCAGCCCGGCCGGGACTGGTCTGCCTCGGCTCCCACAGCCGCCGACCACCTGCAGCACCGCCCCACCCGAGAGGGTGGGGTCCTCCCCGGCATCAGCGCCGCCCCCGGCGGCGTCTCTCCACGCCAGGGCGTCGTCCCCGGTGCCCATCCAGCCAGGCGCGCCTCCCCGAGGCTCGCCAGCTCCTCCGGCGTCCTTCACAGCCGACCCAACCCCCTCAGGACGAGGGGCATCTCCCCCGGGGCTGGGCTCGCCCCAGACGGTGCCGACCCGGCCAGGCGCGGCCCCTTCCATGCCGGCGTCGGATTCCTCGGCCCTGTCGGCGTGCTCCTTGGTTGGGCTCGTCGCGCGCGGCCCTGCGAGCGTCACTCCGGGCCTAGGTCCAGCATAGACAACACCGACCTAGCCAGGCGCGACTTCCCCGACATCGGCAGCGGCCTGTGCGATGCCGCCCATGGCCGTCCCGTCTCCCCAGGCTCCAGAACCGCCGGAGACGGCCCCCCCCGGCGCTGGATGGCTCACCAGCGGCCTCCTGGGAGGCCGACCCTACGCGCTCGACCTCCCCGGCGTGTCCCTCGACCAGATCAGCCTCGCGCTGGTCAGCCCGGTTGTCCCCGGCGCCTGGCGCCATCAGGCTGGCGCTCCCTTGTCGGCTTGGGCCGTCTCCGGCGCGCCTATCCTCATTCCCGTCGGCCAACCACGCCTCGATCAAGGAAAAATCACCGCCCGCCATATCCACCACGTTCCTGCTCGAGACGAACGAAGACGGTGCATTGTAATTGATCGAAGGGGGCAAAAATTGGGACAAAAAATTATCCAACTCAGCGTCTTGATTCTCGAGAAGTGGGAAAAGGTCTTCCTCAACGGTCCCACACCCCGACAGGTGGTTGGTGGGATCCATGAACACGTGTAACGAGAAAATGTGTCGGAAAATAATAAAATAATATTAAAAAGAATGAGGCTTACCACTTAGCGACGAGGCGACCGAACAAGGCGATGAAGGTCGGGATTTGCTTGAGTTTACCACACGGGCTACGCCTGGTGCCAAACTCGGGGGGCTAATGTTATCGGCCCGACGAGGTCCGACGACACGAACAACGTTTCGAGTGAATCCTCTCTCGGCCCAGGCCCTTCACTCGTCCAGCGTTCACTCGGCCAATGGCGGAGTGAATCTCACTCGGCGTCCGGCATTCACTCGGCCAATGGCCGAGTGAACCTCATCTAGCGTTCACTCGGCCAATGGCCGAGTGAACCTCCCTCGGCGGCCAGCACTTCATTCGGCCATCGGCCGGCCGAGTCTCACTCGGCCGATGGCCGACTCAACCTCACTCGGCCAAGGGACACTCAAAACGTCCCTTGGTTGCCTATAAATACCGGGGTCCCTCCCATGGTCCAGGTAATCCAATTTTGAGCCCCGAAACGCTGTCGAATTTCATAACTCGCTCGTTTCACTCATCTTTGGCCTCTAAACACTCAAACCCTCTACAATCTACCTCAACCTCACTAATGTTGAGCGTCGGAGAGGTAAACAGAGGCATCCCCTCTGTTTCCCCTTTCTAGTTCACGTATTCTCTATTGTTTCTCAGGTATCGAGACGAGGTGAACACTAACCACAGCTCAGGGAAGACTCGGGATACCGAGTCCAACACGCTCGTACCGAAGCGAGATCACTTGGTCCGGCCTTGTGTCTAACCGCTTTCGGTTCCTAAATCGTTGTCCGAAAACGAGCGGCAACATCGGCCGACGATGTATTCGAGGAATTTCTCGGATTCAACCCTGAACACACATTTGTTGGGATTGAGTTTCATTTTGTATCGGCGGAGGATCATGAACACCTCCCTTAGGTCGTGTACGTGATTGGTTGCCAGTAGGATTTTAACGAGCATGTCGTCCATGTACACTTCCATTGTCTTACCGATTTGATCGGCGAAGATCCGATTTACCAAGCGCTGGTATGTTGCTACCGCGTTCTTAAGGCCGAAAGGCATGAGCTTATAACAATAGAGACCTAGATCGGTGACAAAGGTTGTCTTGATTTTATCGGGCTCGTGCATCCGAATTTGGTTGTAGCCCGAGTAGGCGTCCATGAAGCTGAGAAGTTCATGGCCAGCCGTGGCGTCCACCAGTTCTTCGATACGCGGTAGTGGAAAGCAGTCCTTAGGGCAGGCTTTGTTAAGATCTTTGTAGTCTATACAAATTCGCCACTTCCCATTAGGCTTTTTCACCATTACCACGTTGGCGACCCACTTGGGGTACTTAGCCTGTCGGATGAAGTTTGCGGTGAGGAGTTTCTCGACCTCTTCATTTATGGCCAGGTATCGTTCTGGGTTGAACGTTCGTCTAGCCTGCACCTTGTCGGCGACCTTTGGGTCGTCGTTCAATTGGTGCACTATTATCTCGGGATCAATTCCAGGCATGTCCACATGAGTCCATGCAAAAACATCATTGAACTCCCTGAGGAAGGCAGTAAGCTGAGTTTTGATGGCGAGTGGAAGTCGGATGCCGACCTTTACAACCTGATTAGGCTTAGATTCATCCAGGACGATTTGCACAAGATCATCAGAGGTTTGCACCTTGAGTCTTTCGACTTCATCCCGAGGGTCAAGTTCTTCGAACTTCCTTGCGTCCCTTGGGTCGCATGGGTAATCGTCTTCCAGTTGGAAGATTGTGTTGACCATTTTTCCCGCGCATTTGCCATCAACTCCTTGCACGTAGCATATTCTGGCTTGGGATTGGTCTTCGGCCATAATGCCAATTCCCTCTTCGGTGGGGAGTTTCACCAGCAGGTGGTACGTAGAAGTGATTGCCCTTAGCCGGTTCAACGTGAGTCGCCCGATGATTAAGTTATAGGGTGACTCCTGATCGACCACCAAGAATGGGACCATATGAACGGCCTCAATTCCTCCAGGGGTCCCAAAGGTGACCGGCAGGTCGATGATGCCCTCGGTCATAACCTTTTCCCCAGTGAACCCAATCAGAGGCGTTTGGGTTGGAGTCGGGTGTAGCCCCCCGAGCTTCATGCGCTCTAGGGTGGACTTGAAAATTATGTCGGCAGCGCTGCCGTTGTCGATGAGAACCCTTTTCACCAAGTTATTGGCCACTTGGGCTTTGAGCACAATTGCGTAATTGTGTTGATGCACAACTCCCTTAGCCTCCTCATTGGTGAAATACATCATCTCGTGGGGCACGGACGGAGGTTCTTCGTATGTAAAGTTGACGTGCATAGCAGTGTCTTCCTGAGCCACGGCTCTAAGGAATTTCTTCCGTTGTTGGGCTGAATGGTGGTTACCACGTGGAGCTGTGGATTGACGTATGCAGCAGCCGCGGTTCGGTCGGCAGAAGCGGCTGTTCCTCCTCCCTGACCAGACTGTTGTCAATTCGCGGTGGGGCCCGCAGCGCTAATCATGCATAACACGAACTCTTTCAGCTTACCCCGTTGGATCAAAGTCTCGATTTACCTTTTAAGGTTGTAGCATTCCAAGGTCAAATGACCATATTCCTGATGGAACTCACAATATCTGGATCGATCGCGAGGTGCGGGATCCTTTTTCATTGGAGTCGGGGGCGTGAACTTGTCACGTGCCAGAGCAAGGATCCGTTCCGGCGCCGTGTTCAATGGTGTGAACGACGAGTATCCTTTGAAGTTTTCCGCAAGTCGCGGCTTCTGGGGTACAGGGGGTTGGTTATTAGAAACCTGATTTCCCTTGTTTCGTCTTTTACGGGGTTCGCCTTGCTCGTGGCTAGGTTCTTCTCGACGACGAGAGCTTTGACAGTTGCTCTTGCGGCCGTCGAGGTAATCTTCGACTCCCATGAAGGTCTTAGCTCGAGTCATTAACTCGGCCATGGTAGAAGGGACACGGCCGACGACTAACTTGAGGAAGTCACTTGTGCGCAAGCCTTCTATGATAGCGGCAATTGCGTCACCGTCGTCAAAGTGGTCAACCTTTTTTTACTCTTCAGTGAATCGGGTGAGGTATCGTCTAAGAGACTCGCCACTCTCTTGCCTGATTGACCACAGGTACATCTTGGTCTTCTTCTGGACCATAGACGTAGCAAACCGTGCTAGGAACATGTCCTTCAGGTCTTTGAACGAGTGGATGCTTCCTGGCCTTAAGTTCTTGAACCACTCAAAACTGGGTCCGGCGAGGGTCAAACTAAAAGCTTGGCACATGGCGCCAGGAGAAACACCCTGCATCATCATCCAGGTTTCATAGTGCTGGATGTGGTAAGCAGGATCTGCTTTTCCATCATATGGAACGAGGTTCGGGAGTTTGGAATTCCCCGTACAAACCTCAGCCAATATCTGAGCTGTTAAAGGCCGAGGAATTCTCCTCAACGACTCCATAGGCGCTTCCGCCTATTCCGTATTCTCGGAGATCTTGATACTCATTTCGAAGGTTGTGGATCATAGTGACCACATCGAGACCGGTCGTTGGAGTCACCCCTTGTTCGGGAGGATTCACCTGTCGCCTTTCGTTAGACCCTTGCCCTACGCGGCGATTCCCGTTAGTTGGGGCTGCCAGCGGGATGTTGGGTCTAGAGCTTAGCCGCTCCCTCAGATCATTGCCACGCCCGATGCGTTAAGCAGTGAGGCGGTCCCTAAGGTCCGGGCTGGTCGTACGGAGGCGCAGGCTTCGTCTGCGACGGCGCGCTCTCCGCATGCCCTGACTTTCCGCAACATTCTCCCTTTGACCTAGTCGGTCGAGGGCTGAACGTCGAGAATTCCCATCTTGAGAAGCTGCCGGCGCATCGCCTGTCAGGGGTAGGGGATTCGATGGACCAGCTTCAAACACGGTGGGGGGTTCCCCGTCCTTCGTTAGAGAAGTCTCGATATCATCTGAATCACCAGTACCCTCGTAATCAGGGTCGCGATCGCGGCTTTCCTCGTTGACGTTCTCAGGATCCCCGTTGGGGATTACCGTGTCATGCGCAGGTTGCTTCGCAGCCAGTCGGCTGTGGTACCTTGCGTTCCTCACCTTTAGCCGGCGGATACTCTCCTCCAACTCCATGATGCGGTTGTCCCTGCTATCAGGAGATGGAGATGGTGACCGGGTCGAGCTCTCTTCGTGGAGCGAGTCTTCGTCACCATGCGCTCGGGAGCGCAAGAAGTACTTTTTGGTCATAGTGACGTTATCGGTGTTGTTCACGCCCTCAGAACGTACGGGTGGTTGGCTACTCATCCTTTCCCAAGTTCGAGAAAATCGAGTTTGCAGAAGAGAAGAAGAAGATAAACAAAAGCGATTTCGGGCTGAACAGGTCGGGAACCCCTCCTTCTAGCGCCAAAATGTTGTCGCACGAAAATGAACAACTATTGAAAACCTCGGGCGGTTTGATCCAAGGCCGGACCAAGTGATCGCACCCGGGCCAAGAGAGTGAACTCGAAAGTCTCGAGCTAGGTTTTTTCCGATCAACCCACCTCTCGGGAGAGGAAAGGGGTGAGGAGGAGCAGTGACCGTGTCTTGGGTGTCGGCTGCCTATGTACCCGTCCGTGGGATCTGGTCAGAACGTAGGTCAAGCGTGTGAGACGCAGTATGAGGCGTGGAACCTTGGTGGAGAGGCGTGCTCAACGAGGGAGATGGGGCGCAGAGGAGTCCTTGGCGGCGTCTCAGAACTTTGGAGATCGCGTACGCGTCTAGCGTGTTAGACGCGTAAGGGGAACTCTAGTCGAGAAGCCAAGGGGCGTGCTTGAGCACCGGGGGACTTGCGAGAGAGACTTGCGAGAATGCTTCAGGCCAAATACGGCACCAAGAGAAGTAGAGGAGAGCGAGAAATCGAGCGTAGCGATAGGAGATGAATGGATGGCTTCCCCCTCAGTGAAAGGGAGGTTTATTTAGGTCTTTGGGGACCCTAAGGGGGTCCTTCGTCGCCCATGTGGGACTAGGGGCGCGCACCTCTTCAAGTGGAGGCGCACAAGAGGCAGCGGCGCACAACCCGCGGCGCGCGGGCTGCGCCGCTGTGCGAGCGGCGCGACTCTTCCCGGGCGCGGGGCTCGGCTTGGCGGCCGCGGCACGCGCTGGGCAGCGCCTTTGTGGGCTTTTCGCGATCGTCTTGCTTCCGGGCCCATTGAGCAATTGTGGGCTTTGCATTTTGGGTTTGTGATATGAATGTAGCTATTTGACGGATAGAATCCGAGTCGAAGCTGGACTCGAGGAGCAAAACTCGACTCGGGGAGACTGACTCAAGACTCGACTCGAGGAGCAAAGCTCAACTCGAGGAGAGTGACTCAAGGCTCGACTCGAGGAGACTGACTCAAGGCTCGACTCGAGGAGACTGAATCGAGTCTCAACTCGAGGGGCGAGGCTCGACTCGAGGAGCCGATTCAAATCTCGACTCGAGGGGCTAGGCTCGACTCAAGGAGTCAAAAGTTTGGGCGAGGAATTGAAGGCTTGCCACTCTTCAGGACCTCCAGCCTGACCATCGGCCCTTTGAGCGACGTGTCTTCTCGGTGTCTCGAATTTTCCGAAAACGACCGACAACATGAACATATGTGATATAGACATAGTTTTGAAAACATTTTGAAAACTTATTTGATTTGGATGACAAAATAATTTTAAGTTTTAAAGCGAAATCGGTTTTTCAAAATTCAAACTAGTTTTGTAAAAATTAAATTTCAAGTAAACTTTCAAAAATCAAAACATTTTAATCTTTCACGTCATCTTTATTATCTTATAAAATATAATTTTGCTCATTGAAATTTTCTCATTAGAGTTCTATAACTCATGGAGTGGGGTCCTAAATTCGGAATCTAATAATTCTAAAAAACTGGACATTTGGAAAAGCCGTGCACCTCGGAGTAAAATTGCCATAACTGGTGGCGCTGATGTCCTTTTGACCTAAAACCAATTGCATTGGAAAGAGGAAAAACATACCTGTTTATATTTTCTATTCGGAAAAGTGCACGAGGGAAGTGTGAACTTCAACTCACTCGAACACTTGAACGTTTGAGATTACACATCTTTTATTTTTCGGCTCGACTACGAGGAGACATCCCAGTCAAATTTTCAGGAGCATATAAATTTTGAACGTATGTGATATAGATATATTTTTCAAAACATTTTGAAAACTTATTTGATTTGGATGACAAAAAATTTTCAAGTTTGAAAGCGAAAACGGTTTTTCAAAATTCAAACTAGTTTTGTAAAAATTAAATTTCAATTAAACTTTCAAAAATCAAAACATTTTAATCTATCACGTCATCTTTATTATCTTATAAAAAACAATTTTTCTCAAGGAAATTTTCTCATTAGAGTTCTATAACTCATGGAGTGGGGTCCTAAATTCGGAATTCAATAATTCTAAAAAACTAGACATTTGGAACAACCGCGCACCTCGGAGTAAAATTGCCATAACTGCTGGCTTTGATGTCCTTTTGACCTAAAACCTATTGCATTGGAAAGTGGAAAAACATAGCTTTTTATATTTTCTATTCGGAAAAGTGCATGAGGGAAGTGTGAACTTCAACTCACTCGAACACTTGAACGTTTGAGATTACACATCTTTTATTTTTCGGCTCGTCTACGAGGAGACCTCCCTGTCTAATTTTCAGGAGGATATAAATTTTGAACATACGTGATATAGATATAGTTTTGATAAAATTTTGAAAACTTATTTGACTTGGATGACAAAATATTTTCAAGTTTGAAAGCGAAAACGGTTTTTCAAAATTCAAACTAGTTTTGTAAAAATTCAATTTCAATTTAACTTTCAAAAATGAAAACATTTTAATCTTTCACATTATATTTTATTATCTTATAAAAAAAACTTTCTCAAGGAAATTTTTCATTAGAGTTCTATAACTCATGGAGTTCCTAAATTCGGAATTCAATAATTCTAAAAAACTGGACATTTGGAACAGCCGTGCACCTCGGAGTAAAATCACCATAACTGGTGGCTCCGATGTCCTTTTCACCTAAAAACCAATTGAATTGGAAAGACAACAAACAGACCTTTGATTTGATTCAATAATCATTAAATTTCGAATTCTGAGTAGAGAGTTAAGCCACTTTTACTACGGGTACTTCTTGAGCTCGAAGAAAACTGAAATAATTAAAGTTCGGACTTTGAGTGCGAAAAAAGAATCGAGTGTAACTGAATATTTTAGGAAGTTGTTAAAGCTTTTATATGTGTTTATTAACATGGTAATAACATGGCATAAAGGTAATTAACAACAAACGTAAAACGAAATGAGTAAATAAACGAAATTAGCAAGACAATATAACTAGTCACAAAATTACTCGAAATTTTTTCAAACTTTAAAAACACGTTTTTCATTATAAAAAATTAAAAACTTTTAGAACTGACTCTAATGTGTTTTAATAACATCCCAAAGGTCATATAAAATCAACATGATTTTTAATTTAAAGGCATGAGGAATAAATTAAAAGAAAATCTAAGAAAACAATTCTAACTTGTCACTAAATTAGTAAACTTTCGAAAACGATTTTCAAGCTCATAATTTTAATTACATGTACATGCATATCTTTGACCATAGCTCGGATACCATTTGTTGGAATTGATCTAGGGTTAAGAAAAATTTTAACGCTTCGAGCAAGCGGCGGAATTTAAAAATTTTCTTCAAAACAAGTAAAACGATTTTACTAACCTAGACAAAGAGCAAGTACATATAAATTAAAATATCAAAGAGCATTATTTATTTACTAACCTTTGTGAAGCTTGAACGTTGAAAAGCCTTTGGAAGATTGAAATGTTCGTCTCCCCACTCAGCTCGTCTTTCTTCTTTCGTCGGGAACTCTTGCAACCACGAAAGTTTCTATCACAAGAATCACTCGAGAAAGAAAAGAATTAGTGTGTGGGCCCTTTTAAACACGACAACTCAAGAACAAGTCTAAGAGTCGAAGAGCTAAAACACTAGGTGCAATGTGGACCTAGGTGTCAAAACAAAAACGAAAAGAACTTAGAGAGAGAGAGAGGAGGTCGCCGGCCAAGTCTAGAGAGAGAAGCTCTCAATCTCTAAAACTGAGGGCTGTATTTATAGGAGAGGAATTACCTTCAACAAGGTAGTTTCCTCTTCTATAGAATATTACATATTCATGAGCAAATATTGCCCTTTATCCCACATGAGTCTCATGGCCAAGGAAGCCTTCTAGAAGGATTGGATTTGTTTCCTCTTTTGTTTTCTTCTTGCCTTGGCCAATTACCTACTTTCGTCATAGAGGAAATTTGTTTCCTCTTTTTCTTTTGGCAAGTATCTTTATACATTAATGCATAAAATAATCTCTCTTTTTCTCTATTGGGTTGGACGGCCAACATGCTCTAGAAGGAGCTTCTAGATTTTTATTCATTTGTTCATGATAACATAAGAAAAGGCCCATTAAGAATTTTCGAGTAAAATTTAATGAAATGAAATTGATCCACAAGGCCCAAATCATTCAACATGGCCGAGTGTTTACATGTCATCATATGACAATGTCAAAAAATTTATTGACATTCATTTTATCCTATGTCAAGAAGGACAAAAATACCCTTTAGACAATTTTCGTAAAACTTGTCTCGTTCTTGTTTTGACTTTGCTTCTAGTATAACTATTCCTATTTGATATGATTTGTGATAGTGACCTCGTGGATCTAAATGAACAAAACTTGAGCTATAATACTTGGACTCAAAAGTTCACAAACCTTTTTCAAGTTTAGCTTAATGTAAACTGACTCCACTAAAGAGTTGACATTGAAAATCTCTCGGTTCAAATGAATTTATTTTTTACTTAAGAATTCAACTTAATTGTGATGTGTGGATCCACTGAATATCATCTATGTTTACCCTTCATGGATATCATCAGCTAATCGAGATTTACAAAATTACCATTCTACCCTTCTAGCTGTTATTTCCTCAACTCCTTTGTCGCTTGTGAATAAGTTAGAAACAATGTATTGACGAGGAGCTAACAAGTCACATTGATTCATCCAAAAGAGTCATGACTCAATTTCGACACTGGCTAGTTCATTTATTCACACTCCAAGGAACAAAGCATGAGGTGATATACATTTCATTTCAGCAATCTTGTCCATGAATTCCATATCTATGAGATCTTCACAAAGTTACTTATGATATCTTCATAACTTAGTACTTCACCAATAGGTCCTGTTCGGAATCAAATAGTGAATCCGAATGTTTTCGATCATTTTCGGACAACGTTTAGGAGCCCCAAACGGATCGACCCAAGGCCGGACCAAGTGATCGCGTTCGGGCTCAAGCGTGTCGGACTTGGTGTCCCAAGTCGTCCCTTAGCCGTCAATGGTCCTCGAGTTCGCCGGTGTACCTGAAAAGGATAAGAGAACCGTGAACTACAAAGGGGAAACAGAAGGGGTGCCTCTGTTTACCTATCCGACGCTCAACATTAGTGGGATTGAGGTGGAGTACAGAGGTTTTAGAGGGTGAGAGGCCAAAGATGAGCGAAACGAGTGAAGTATAAGTTCGACAGTGTTTCGGGACTCAAAATTGGATTACCTTTGGGAGAGGGCGGACCTCTGTATTAATAGGCGGCCAAGGGGTGTTTGGGGAACCCTTTAGACAAGTGAGTCTTTTGGGTCGGCCATTGGCCGAATGAGTCGATCGGCCAATGGCCGAGTATGGAACTCGGGCTGGATGAAGGTTCACTCGGCCATCGGCCGAGTGAACTGTTGGGAGGTTCACTCGGGGGTTCACTCGGCCATTGGCCGATGGAACTGCCTAGCCGGATGGTGGTTCACTCAACCATTGGCCTAGTCAACTGCTGGGAGGTTCACTCGGCCACTGGCCGAGTGAACTGCCTGGGCCGGATGAGGTTCACTCGGCCATTGGCCGAGTGAACCTTTGGGTCGGCCATTGGCCGGCTGAAGGGTTGGGCCGGTCAATGACCGAGTGACCCTTGAGTCAGCCATTGGCCGGCCAAAGGTTTGGCCCGGCCAATGGCCGAGTCAACCTTGGGCCGGGCATTGGTCTGGGCCGGCCAGTGGCCGAGCCAAGGTTGGGCCGGCCATTGGTTTGGGCCGGCGAATGGCTGAGGCAAGGTTTTGCCGCCCGGTGGCCGTCCAAGGCTTCGCGCTGACCGTGTGAGTCGAAGTGACGCCTTTGTCCTCGTCAGTTTGAGACGGGCCGATAACATTAGCCCCCTGAGTTTCTGGTCGAGCGTGGGTCGAGTGGAAAATCAGTAGTTTGTGAGCGCGCCGAAAAAGGGCTTTTAGTCCATTGCGATGGACGGCTTTGGTGCGTCACAAGGGACGGATTTTGTGCGTCGTGAGGGACGGCTTTTGTGCGATTCGAGGGACGGATTTTATGCGTCGTGAGGGACGGCTTTTGGCTTGTCACGAGGGACGGCTTTGTGCGTCGTGAGGAACTGCTTTGGCACGTCGTGTTGTCGCACGAAAATGAACAACGATTAAATACCTCGGGCGGTTCGATCCAAGGCCAGACCAAGTGACCGCGCCCGGGCCAAAAATGGGAGCTCGTAGATCGAGCTACACCCTCCTGACCCTGAGGTATGTTTTGGGGGGTGTGACTATGCCAAAGGTTGGCTGCCTATGTACCCTTTAGTCAGGATCAGGTCAGAACGTAGTTCAGTTTGAACGTTGGGGCTATCTTGGGCTCGGAGGCTTGAGAATCCAAGGCTTTAGAGTAGGACCCGGCTCGTAGCTTCTAGTGAAGACTTTAGAGGGGTCGCTTACCTTGTAGCTCGGAGTTCTAGCTGAAGGGCCAAGAAGCAGGAGAGCAGTGTGTACTACAGAGACTTGAGTCGCAGAAGAGGAGCAGGCTCCCTCTCGTGGAGGGAGGTCCTTGTATTTATGAGCCGAGGGAGGAGGAGCGTGCGCTCTTGGAATGTCACAAGAGCACGGGAGAGGAGAGAATTCTTCTTGAGAGAGTGTTTCTCTAGAGTAAAAGAATTGTGTTGGGATGGATTGTGTGTTTTCCCTCCCCCTAGGTGGGGGGGTATTTATAGTTTTGAAGGAGGCCTTGGGCCGGCCCCTTAAGGGCCACCGGGTGGCCCGGAGTAGGGCGCACGAGGCATGACGCCCGGACGGGCGCAGGGCACGTGGGGCGTGCTGCCCGGGAGGGCGCGGGGTGCGCAGGGCGAAGCGCTTGGATGGGGGCAGGGTGCCCAGCTGGGACAGCACGTGTTTGCCCGGCCGAGGCAATAGGAGCTCTCGGCCCGGGCAGCAGGGACACCCGGCCGAGGCTTCAGGAGCGCTAGGCCGGGGCAGCAGGGACGTCCCGCCGATGCAGAATGGGCGCTCGGCTGGGGCAGCATGGGCGACCGGCCGAGGCAGCTGGGGCTCTCGATCGGGGCAGCATGAGTGCTCGGTTGAGGCAGTAGTGGTGCCCTGCCAAGGCAGCAGGCGTGCTCGGCCAGGGCGCTGGAGCAACCGGCCGAGGCAGCAGGGGCGCTCGGCCGAGGCAGCAAGGGCGCCCGGCCGAGGCAGCAGGCGTCCTCGACCTGGAGAAAGGAGCGCGCGCGGGCCGGGTAGCCCAGGGCGCAGGAGCGCGCGTGGGCCGAGACGCCCGGGTGCGCGGGAGAGCTCGCGGGCTGGGACGGCCGAGGGCGCAAGGCACGTGCGGGCTGGGACTGCCGGAGGCGAAGGACGTGTGCGGGTCGGGATGGCCAGGAGCGCGGGGCACGTGCGGGCTTGGACGGCCGAGAGCGCCGGAGTGCGTGCGGGCCGGGATGCCCGGGGGAGCAGGAGTGCGCGCGGGCCGGGACGCCTGGTGGCGCAGGGCGCACGCGGGCCGGGACGCCGGCGGGAGCAGGGTACGTGCGGGCCGGGACGGCCGGGAGTGCTAGGGCACGCGCTTAGGCCCACTGGGCCGGGAGCGCAGGTGCGCGTGCGGCCCGGGGGCGCGAGCTGGCTGGCGTGCGCGCAAGCCCATCGGGCCGTGGGTGTGTTTTGGCGCTCGGGCCTAGTGGGCCGGGGCCTATTGGTCTTTCTGGCCGGCGAAGCTCGGCCGGCCTTGAAAGGAGAGTTTCCCCCCTCGTTTTTCACAACTGGTAGCCTTTTGGGAAATTGGAAAATTCCTTTGAGCTGAAATCTCCCTTTGGGTAGCCGACTATTTAACCTTTTAATGGGGAGTGAGCTTTTTTCCCATGTTGATGAGCCGGCCCTCGCCTCCACGGCCGCCTCAGAGCCGGCCCTCCTCTCCATGGCCGGCTCAGAGCCGGCCCTCGCCGCCACGGCCGCCTCAGAGCCGGCCCTCCTCTCCATGGTTGGATCAGAGCCGGCCCTCGCCTCCACGGCCGCCTCAGAGCCGGCCCTCGGCTAAGGGGACGCCCGAAATGCCCCTTGGTCACCTATAAATACCAGGGTCCCTCCCCTGGTCCAGGTAATCTGAATTTGAGTACTGAAACGCTGTCGAACTCATACCTCGCTCGTTTCTCTCAAGTCTCGGCCCCTAAACACCTAACTCTCTACAATCTACCTCAACCCTACTAATGTTGAGCGTCGGAGAGGTAAACAGAGGCAACAACAACTACAAATGTTAGATTATACAACCCACTTTCTACAACGCTTAACATAAGCGTTTTAGAAATTAGGGATTCTACAACGCTTAACATAAGCGTTGTAGAAACTTAGTGTTTCTACAATGCTTATGACTAAGCGTTGTAGAATCCAGGTGTTTCTACAACGCTTTTGGATAAGCGTTGTAGAATCTAGGTGATTCTACAACGCTTATGTAAAGCGTTGTAGAAGAACTTAAATTTCAGATTTCCCACAACGTTAACACTATCCGTTGTAGAATCGTCGCCGCGGCACCATGTCATTTTCGCTGCGGCAAAACCTTTCTACAACGCAAGATAAAAGCGTTGTAGAAGGATGGACCTCGCCGCGGCGAAGCTTTCTACAACGCAAGATTACAGCGTTGTAGAATCCATTCGCCGCGGCGATAGTCATCTCTCGCCGCGGCAAAATAATCTCGCCGCGGCTAGAAATATACTCCGCCGTGGCGAGAAGGATACCGTGGCCAAGCAGTTTTTTATGAAACTGCCACGCCGCGGCCATGAAGGAATCCCGCCGTGGCGAGGTGATCCTACAACAACTATAAAATCCGATGTAGGATCCTCTCGCCGCGGCGAAGACATTCTCGCGGCGGCGAGGTTTTTAGGTTTTCACTATATAAACCCATTTTCAGTTTTTTTTCTCATTCTCCTCAAAATAAAAAAGCGAGACAACCATTTCGGCCGAGTTTGTCTTAATTTTCTCTTCCCAATTCCCTCACCACGTCCTCGCCGCCCCGATTTCTCGCCGTCGCCTTGTCCTCGCCGCCATTCTCGCTCGCCACGTCCTCGCAGGCATTCTCGCTCGCCACGTCCTCGCCGCCCAACTCTCTCGCGCCTCTCTCTCTCTCTCTCGCCGCCTCTCACTCTCTCTTTAACATAGTAAGGTATGATTTTCTTAGTTTTTAAGGTGGTTATTGATTTAATTTCGTGTTGTTGATATGGATTTCATGTTATTTCCCCGAGTTGCATGTTGTGGTTATTGATTTAACAAAATTCGGGTTATTGATTAAAGGTGGTTATTGATTTAACAAAATTAGGGTTTTTTTTATTTTATTATGAATGAATTTGAGTTAGAATTTGTGTTAGAATGAATTTGAGTTAGAATTTGTGTTAGAATGAATTTGAGTTAGAATTTGTGTTAGAATGAATTTGAGTTAGAATTTGTGTTAGAATGGAATTGTTTATGAATTTGATATTGTTATGTTTAAATGAAGTTGGAATGGATATAGAATTTGTGATTGTTGTGACATTGTTAGTATTTAAAATGATTATGTTGATTGTAGATGTCGAGATTGAATTTTTTTATGATTATGCTTTGTGAAAGTGAAAAATGGTTCGAACAAAAAATCCGGCGGGCGCCACGGCTCCGAGCACTTCCAAAGGTCCTAATAAAAGTAAAGGTAATCGAGCTCGTCAACCGTCCCCTGAAGCAGATTATAACACAAGTATCTTCACTAGCAAGGCCGCGGAGGATCGTTATGACAAAATCTCGTCGCACAGTGTGGTCCCTGAGCAGGGATTCAATGTGAGCTCTAACAACGATATAGGAGTGTCAATCTGCAAAATTATTCAAGGTCATGACTGGGTGAAGTATTGTGCCGTTCCCGAGTTCGAGGCAAACTTAAACTTCGTGTACGAATTCTACGCAAACTTACCAGATCACAATGGAGATGTTGTGACGGTCCGAGGTAGACCGGTAGATGTGAGCGTCGAAGCGATCAACGATTCGCTTGGGACCCCAGATGTGCCTTACGAGAATGAAGGCTATCGAGAATGGTTGAGAACTTGCAGCCAAGAGGAAATGGCGAGGTTGATGTGCATTCCAGGAGAGTATTGGGTCCTTGAAAAAGGGAAAAGGGTACTCAAGCGTGACCAACTCACCAGGATTGCTAAAGCTTGGATTTACTTTGTTTGCGCTCGCCTCTTTCCAATCAAGCACTTCATCACTCTTGATGAGGGTTGTATCCAGGTGTTGTTCTGCATCATAAAATGTTATTCTATCAACGTCGGTCGATTCATCTACAATTGGATGAAGAGTCTAGACTATACTAATGAACGACACGGTTTGCCATATCCGTCAATCATTACCGGCCTTTGTACAAATACGGGGGTAGGACGCTCGAAAAGGGATACGATCAAGGGTCCTATGGGGCCTATTACGAATAACATCATCGATCGCTACAAGATTAGGGAGGAACCACAAGCGGAGGAAGCAGAGGAAGAGGAGGAAGAAGGGGAAGAGGGACCACCAGTCAACGAGCCTCGATTGTTCTTACCAGCACCTCCGGTAGTCGACCCCGCCACCATCGACTACATAGCTCAATGCTCCAACTATCTCGTCGGCGGGTTCCAACACACTCAACAGTACATGCACCAACAAGCAGAGTATGGCGCCTCTCACATCAACCAACTGAACGATCTCTACTCTCGGTGGGACATCAACCAAGAGAACAAGGTGTTATTTCCTCCATATCCTCAATACTCCGACTATCCGTACCCACCACCACAGTGGCCACCGCATATGGCACCTCCTCAATATCCGGTGCACTCACCACCACTACCACCACCGAATGACGAGTAAACCAACAACACCAACTTTAAATTTTAAATTTAAGACTCGCTTGGTTTGTTTACGCGTCATTTTAAATTTAAATTAAGACTCGCATGGTTTGTTTATGTTTATGGTTATGTTTATATTTATGTTTAAGACTCCTGTTTTAGTTAATGTGTGTTTGAGACTTGATTAAATTTAAAGATTGTGAAATCTGAATGTGTGATGGTTTTTTATTTGAATGATAATTTTTCTGTTGAAAACCAGGTTTAAAATGGGAAAGAAAGTGAAATATGCAGGCTGAGGTGATTATATTCTAATCTCGCCGCATCGATTTACTAAACTCGCCGCGGCATAGAATCAACGCCGCGGCGTGTTTTCTACCTCGCCGCGGCGAGGCATTCTACAACGCTTTTCAAAGCGTTGTAGAAAGTCTTCGCCGCGGCGAAAAGTCAACATCGCCGCGGCGAGAAACTCACCGAGAGCATGCATATTCTAAAACACGCAATAATCAAGTTACCAAATGTCTTCAATGTATCCATAATAGTTCATAAAAGCATGTTTTGGATTCTTATCTTTGGCCGACGAAACATGTAATGCTTCGGCAAACAATGTAACACCACTATTTTGAACGGGATGCTTGTTGTCTCTCTCTCTTGTGTTAAATGTAAAACCATTAACAGACCAAGCAGTGTACCTTGTAACCATTGAGGAAGACCCGCCAGATAATTTACTCAATGTCGATGAATGTCCTGCCTCTTTAAATAATCGTTTTCCAAGCCAGTCTGAAACAAACGGTTGTGCTCTTCTTGTAACCATTTTTCATTTATGTCTTTCTTTAGATTATTCACTCTCAACTCATTCAAATGAATATCCACAAATGGCGTGACCTCAGAAACGTTGTGTAGCACAAGGAGACCGGCTTGCTCCCATTCTTTTCGGTTGACACTCGAATAGGTACCTATAAATAAAAACACACTTAAACAAGAACGCTCAAATTTAAAGTAACAAATAAAGTGTCAAAAACATACCTGTAGATAGAGCTTTTGAATCAAAATTGGTGTTTTTGGGTACCCCAATTTCATCTGCTTTAGCTAAATACTTAGAACAAAACTCAACCGACTCTTCTGCTATGTAATTTTCAACTATGCTTCCTTCAGGCCTATTGTAGTTCTTCACGTAGCTTTTCAACACTTTCATGTAATGTTCGATTGGATACATCCACCGTAAAAATACGGGCCCGCATAATTTCACTTCACGTACCAAGTGGACGGTTAAATGAACCATGATGTCGAAAAACGAAGGTGGTAAGAAATTTTCGAGCAAGAAGAGAGTTTTCACCAATTCTGACTGCATTAAATCTAGGCGAGTAGGATCGATGACCTTCGAGAAAATTGAGTTAAAGAATACACATATCTTTGATATTGCGAATCTCACATCTTTTGGCACGATTCCTCGCAAAGCAAGAGGCAACATTTGTTGTAGCAGTACATGACAGTCGTGAGTCTTCATTCCAATAAGTCTCAAATCTTTCAAAGACACGAACCTCTTTTAGTTTGATAAATGACCATCGGGGACTTTAATAGAAGCAAACCACGTACACAACTTCTTCTTCTCCTTTCGATCTAGAGTGTACTTTGCCGGTGGCAATTTTGTTTTTTTTTCACCCCCCTCTTGGGGATGCAAAATGCTTCTTATATTCATCTCTTTGAGATCCATTCGAGATTTTAATCCATCTTTCGATTTATTTGGATCATCAAGAAGCGTACAGATAAACGATTCACACACATTTTTCTCGATGTGCATAACATCCAGACAATGCCGAACGTAGTGTGACTTCCAATAAGGAAGGTCGTAGAAAATCGATTTCGTCTTCCAAGGATTCTCTTTGGAGGATTCTTTAGTACTAGCACTCCGTTTTCTTTTCCCAAGCACTTCATTGACGTTTTTAACCATCTCATAGACATCTTCACCAGACAAAATTCTAGGAGGCGGTCGTTCTTCTGTATTTCCATCAAATGCTTGTTTCAACCTTCTATATGAGTGATCTCTTGGTAAAAATCTTCTATGACCAAGAAAAAAGGTTTTCTTACCATGCTTCCACCTGATGGAAGATGTGTCTTTCATGCAAATCGGACAACCAATCGAGCATTTCACAGAGTATCCTGACAAGTTTCCATAGGTAGGAAAGTCGTTAATAGTCCACATTAGCATTGCCCTTAAGTTGAACGAATCTCCACGGTAAGCGTCTTTGACTTCTATCCCTTTCTCCCATAACATCTTTAAATCATCGACCAACGGTGCCAAATAAACATCGATATCATTTCCTGGTTGATTCGGTCCTGAAATCAGAAGCGTTAACATCAAGAACTTTCTCTTCATACATAGCTTTGGAGGGAGATTGTAGTTCAGGAGTATAACCGGCCAAACACTATATTTACTGCTCATCATGCTGAACGTGTTCATACCATCAGACGCTAGACCAAGGCGCAAATTTCGAGTATTAACACTGAAATCCTTATACTCTAAATCGAAGGATTTCCATTGTGAAGCATCAGCAGGATGTCTCAACATACCATCATCGATACGCTTTTCGGAGTGCCAAACAATGTTCTTCGCATGTTTGACACTATTAAACATTCGACGGAAGCGCGGCATTGGAGGAATGTACCATAATGACTGAAATATATTTAAAGAAAATCAATAATTAATAATGAATATGAGCTACATATATTTCTTAATCAAATAATGAAAATGTACGTACCTTGACTGGAACTCCTTTAACCCCATTACATGGAATTCTACCCTTCTTCCACCTTGACTCTTTGCACGTCGGACATTCATTCAGATCTTCATACTCATGTCTATATAAAACATAATCATTTGGGCACGCATGAAATTTCTCGTACTTCATGTCTAATGTGCCCAAAGTCTTCTTCGCTTCATACATACTTAAACGAACTTTATTATCTTCCGGAAATGCTTCTTTTAGTGTTTCCAACAATAGAGTAAAACTAGTGTTTGTCGAACCGCCCGACGCCTTTAAATGAAATAATGTAACTAGAAACGACAACTTCGAAAAGCTTGTACACCCTTCATAAAATGGTGTCTCCGCATCATTCATCATGGACTCAAACAATTCCGGTCGCTCAACAAAATCATCCTCCAAATCGTTCATCATTCCGCACATATCATCAATATCATCTTCAACATCATTGTTATCCTCGTTTACCGTAGAACGAAAAACCTCACCATGGTAGTACCATCTTTGATATGAGGTCCTTATTCCATATACAAACAAATGGGTCCGAACGACATCAATCGAAAAATGTCTATGATTTCCACATTGAATACAAGGACAACGCATAGATTTCACATCTACCATGTTCTCTATAGCAAAATCACAAAACTCATCTACACCTTTACGATATATCTCGTTTAATCTATTCTCCCACATCCACTTTCTCATCTTCATAGAAAACCCTAATTATATAAAAAAAAAATAACTCATTCTAATTAGTAAACTATCAAGAGAACAACATTTGGAGCAAATTAATGAAGAACTTACTAGATTTGGATGTGTAGATGAGACTTGTAAATGAGCACGCAGTAGAATGAGTCGAAAAGGTGCTGGAAATCTTTTTCGAGAGGTTATGAGAGTTCTAAGTGAAAAAAAAGAGAAATGAGAATATATATCATCAGCCTCAGGTTTTTCGCCGCGGCGCGAATATAACTTCGCCGCGGCGAGGACTTTCTACAACGGTTATCATAAGCGTTGTAGAAACAACTCACCGCGGCGGAAAATTCACGTCGCCGCGGCGACATCCAACCAGTAAATTCCCGCCGCGGCGATGTACAAACGTCGCCGCGGCTATGTATATTCGCCGCGGCGGGAAATACATTTCGCCGCGGCGCCAAACTTACCGAGAGGATGCATATTTGAAATTCTGTTCTCGCCGCGGCTAGGAATATTTCTCGCCGCGGCGTATTTTTTCTCGGTTTGACTCGCCGCGGCGTGGTATACACGTCGCCGCGGCGAGCCTTCTACAACGGTTATTAGAAGAGTTGTAGAAACAACTCGCCGCGGTGGGAATTACACGTCGCCGTGGCGAGGACGTTTAGGTTTTAGGATTCTGTACTTGCCACGGCTAGGAATAATTCTTGCCGCGGCGTAACTTTTCTGGGTTTGTCTCGCCGCGGCGTGGTATACACGTCGCCGCGGCGAGACTTCTACAACGGTTATTATAAGCGTTGTCGAAACAACTCGCCGCGGCGGAAAGTATACGTCGCCGCGGCGAGGGTTCTAGAACGCTTAGAATAAGAGTTGTAGAAGCCTTTAAAAACCAAAAAATTTCATTTGTTTTAAACCTCCCGCCTATTTTTCAGACTTAAGCGTTTTTTTCCCATCTTTTTCATTTCTCCATTCTTCTTCTTCTCTCCCCGCCCCTCTCTCTCACCTTCTCTTTCTCGCCGTCCTTCTCTCTCCGGCCCTCTCTCTCTCTTCTCGCCGTCCCTCTCTCTCCGGCCCTCACCCTCTCTTCTCGCCGCCCCTCTCTCTCCGGCCCTCACCCTCTCTTTTCCCCGCCCATCTTTCTCCGGTCCTCACCCTCACTCCGCCTTGACCCCGCCTCGCCTCCACCTCGCCCCTGCCCCGCCACCACATCGCCCAGCCCCGCCTTCACCTCGCCCCTGCCCCGTCTCCACCTCGCCCCCGCCCCGCTCCACCTCGCCTCTCGCTCGCCACGTCCTCGCCTCCACCGGGTATGTTATTTCCCAACTTCTTTTGAATTTAATTTGATTTATGTTATTATTTAGTTAGAATTTGGTAATTATTTGAAGTTAGGAAGAATTTGTATTGGATTTTAGTATATTGGATTTGAATTCGTTGTATTTGAGTTTGATATTGATTTGAAGTTGTATTTGAGTTGGAATCGGATTGGATTTGAGTTAGAAATTGAGATTATGTTTTGAATTTTGTATATTAGATTCCATGTCGTCCACTACTACTACTTCTAGCGGTAGTGGTAAAGAGAACACGTTCCACTTTCGATGCGTGATTAGAGATGTAAAGACAACGCCCAAATTAAAGAACGGATTTGGAACGAAATGCAAGAAGGATTTACGATTCCTATCGAACAAAAACACGATTGCCTTATGAGAGTTGGAGAAGCGGCAAGGTTATTTCATCATGAGATATACAACGATCTACTCAAAGACATAATCAACGAACCAATCGCCTTAAAGATACCGGCTTGTATTTTGAAATTCTATACAAGTATCACCGAAGAAGATTGGATAGCATTTGTTGAGTATAGACGAACCGAAATGTTCAAACAAACATCAGAACATGGGAAATCAAATATCGGAAAATGTGTGTACAAATCTCGAACGGGCCGAAATGGATATCGAAAGCTTGATCAAGAAAAGGTTAGATTCATTTTTTTCTTTTAGTTATTCCAAAATGTTGCAATTATTTTTTAATTTATTATATAATTACTTCTTACTAGCATGACGAAACGGGGGAATGGCCTACGAAAGAGGAACTTTGGATTGACTCGCGAATGAAAGACGTAGATAACTACAAGGATGAGAAAGACAAATTGATGGGAGAAAAAATTGTAAGTTCTTTACCTTTGTTATAACAATTAAACTTGTAATTTTATTTTCAAATAATTTTATGTGTAGAAAACGTTATCACAACAAGCATCGCAAGGGACATGGTTGCCGGAATCGGGAAAGAGCGTTTTGCAAGAAGCTTTGCGAACGTCGCGAGTTTGCGGTCAATCCAAACACACGTCCCATTTTAAGTACTTTGTTCCTCCAACGCCCAACGAAGAAGTAATGAAGATGCTTCGGGAAATGAGCGAGTTAAAGACTTTGGTGATGAAGGCCTTCGGTGAAAATGGTAGCATTAATGTCGGAGATGCTAATGTCTAGTCGCCTAGTGTCGAGCGTGTGGAAGAGAATCTCAACGCGAAGGTTGTTGATGATAAAGAGATGGAAAATGTTGAAGAACACGTCAATGAAGCCGTCTCTTTAGGTATGTTTAATTTTTATTAATCTATTTATTAATAAAGATAAATGTTTTGGTATTAAGTTTTTGATAATATTCTTGATTCGCTAAGAACACGACGATGTTGATGATCGTCCGAAGATCGATCCTATCATTGTTGATGATCGTCCGAAGATCGATCCTATTGTTGTGGAAAAACCCAATAGTGTTCGTGCTAGTTGCTCATTGAATCCAACCACCCAGGTGACACCGACTTCGGATGAAAGCGTCGAGTGTCTTCTTTTCATAGATGATGTTGTGTAAGGAGGCATGATTCATGTTACACATGGGCGAGCATACGTAAATGGGAGCGTCGTTCACTCTTTACCTTTGGAGGAAGGAAATGTATGTGTGACCGTTTTGGGGGTTTTGATTAAAAAAGCAAAATTACCAATTCCCACCGAAGAAGCTCAAACCATTGAAGATGCAATAGTTGGATTTGTCTCGTGGCCAAAGAGATTGATTGAAATGGACACGGGAATAGGGAGTCGCGGTCCGGTTGTCAAACAACTCTCAAAGCTCGGTTTTGAGAGTGAACCTAGCATCGATGATACTAAGAAGATTCCGTACAAGGTGATTAATCCAAAGTTTCGATTGCTCGCTCAACATGCCAACAAAGTAATGTTACCGGAAGGGGATGTAATTATGGTCAATGTTAGTCCAAGTCTCGCGGCTATCCCGATTCCGGTGTCATTTGAAGATGTTTCTGACTTTTTGCAATATTTGGAAATTGGCGCGGGGAGCATAACGGTCTATATGGAGTAAGTGTTTTCTTTATATGCGTTTTTAATATAAATATTCAATATTTAGTGTTTTGACCAATCAAATACTTGTTTGTCATAGCTATCTACGCTCGAGGCTAGAAAAGGCGAAGAAGAGTCGAGACTATTGTTTTATAAATCCGGGCTTAAGTTCGTACATCGAAAACAACGACGAGGAAGCTTATTTGTCAATACGAGTCAAGGACGTTGGAAACATGGTACGAAAATGCAAATTTGGTGAACTAGCTTTGATGCCGTACAATAAAGGTGCGCATTGGATGCTCGTTGTCCTCGACGCTTAGAGAGATAGTGCTATGTTCTTCGACTCGTTAAGAAATAAAATTCCAATCTATTTAACTCAATTGATAAAAAGGTAATATTTTGATTTTTTAAACTATTTTTATTATAAATCATTATAGAGGTTTTTTCTCTTATGATTTCCGTGTTATACGCTTTTTGTGGATTTCAAGTTCGAACACCAAAACGACCATAATAACGGACAGTCAACGTACATCAAGGCTTGGAACGCTCCGAGACAAACCGGAAACACGGAATGCGGGTATTTTGTTATTTCTTATATGCGCGATATAGTCGTAGGAGGTGTAGGAAAATTAGAAAGTAAGAAAAACTATACAACAGAGGATTTAGAGAAAGTTAGGGAAGAATGGGTAACTTATGTACAAACATTTATTAATTGTGATGATTAGTTAGTTTTTATATTCAATTTTGGATTGGTTTTAGATGTAAATATTTCTTTTGAATGTTTTGAAGTTGTATATATTATTTTTTGGATTGATGGTTATTTTCAGGTCCCATATTTTTTACAACGGGTTTTAGTACGTATAAAAATGACTTCCAGGTTCAAAATGAAGCCTTCGCTGCGGCGACTTAGACATTTCGCGGCGGCGTATAACGTTTGCCGCAGCGAAAAATAAGAGTCGCCGCGGCAAAAAAGATACCGAGAGCACATTATTCATACATCAAAATCTCGCCGCAGCGATGTTTTGGTTTCGCCGCGGCGATATACACCACGCCGCGGCTAAGCTAAAACGTCGCCGCGGCGGGTTTTAAAAAAAAATCAGAAAGCTTCTACAACGGATGTGTATCCGTTGTAGAAACCCCTCGCCGCGGCGAGAATCTCGCCGCTGCTAAGTATAATGTCCGCTGCGGCGACATGATTCTACAACGGGTTGATAATCCGTTGTAGAATGTTGTCGCCGCGGCGCGGAACGTACTTCGCCGCGGAAACAACTTGACGCGGCGAAGTATAATGTCCGCCGCGGTGACATGATTCTACAACAGGTTGCCGATCCGTTGTAGAATATCTCTCCGCGGCGAGAATTATCGGCGACGTGTTTGAAATTATTTAAAAATTACACAATGGATTCAGACCGTTGTAGAAGCTTCTACAACGCTTAAATATCCGTTGTAGAAACTTAGTTTCTACAACGGATCACTAAGCATTATAGAAAGCTGTTGGATTGTACAACGGATTTTTAAGCGTTGTAGAAGCTTCTACAAAGCAGGATTCTACAACGCTTGATAAGCGTTGTAGAATCATTGTACAACTGTTTTTAAGCGTTGTAGAATCCTAGTTTTGTAGTAGTGAACCCCTCTGTTTCCCCTTTGTAGTTCATCGTTACCTTCTCTTGCAGGACGAACGACGGACAAAGCAAACACCAATCACAACTAAGGGAAGACTCGGGCTACCGAGTCCGACACGCTCAAGCCCGAACGCGACCACTTGGTCCGGGCTTGGGTCGAACCGTTTGGGGCTTCTAAATAGTTGTCCGAAAAATAGCGACAACATTTTGGCGCTAGAAGGAGGGGTCGAACCTCCGCTCCTCACCTTCACTACATCTACGACTCTCGAAAGATGAGTCACATTTCTACGACCTCCGTTGGCACTCGAGCGACGAGCTCGAGGTACGGTCTCCGAAACCTCACTCACCATCTTGAAGGGCAACCTCGTGACAATGAGAGCCAGCCCCAAGACCCGGCGAACGACCCTGAGGCCGCGCTCTGAGAGGACACGGCCCGGCGGCTCGCGGAGCTTATCGACAATCTCCTCGGCTACGACATCGAGGATAGGTCCGCCCGAGATGAGTCCGACCCCGACTATGTGGGGGAGTCAAGGACCGATGAGGTAACACCAAGCCTCGCCCCGTCGCGGTCCGAGAGGGCGAACGGCGACTTGGCCGGACCGGCGCGGCAGCATAGGAGAGAGCGACTCTAGTGGACGATGGGGCCGATAGCCGAAGCGCTCGCCGGACGGTCCGACCAAGGGCGACGAGCGTGGACCTTAGACAACGCCTTACGGCGCAGAGAAATTCCCGAGGGGAGGATCTCCGCCAAAGACTCAATTCTCGGAGGGACGCTCTCCCCGCCGTTACTCTCGGTCGACCTCAGGCCAACGCCGGGGACCAAGCGTCCAACGAGCTCCAACAGGCGACTCACTGAGTCCCGGCGGTCAGCCCAACTAACAGGCTTGACATGGTCACGATGATTCAAAGCCTCCAAAACCAAATCATCGAGATGAGCGAATCGGGGAGGCAAAGGCCGTACGGAGGGATTGAGGAGTCATACTCTCCCTTCGCCTCCCAAATCCTCGTGCAGCCTTGCGTGGGGAACTTCAAATTGCCATCCATCCCCCCTACGATGGGCGGACGGACCCGAACTTCCACATCCAACACTATGAGACGTGGATGACAATGCAAGGACAGTCGGACGCGACTCTCTGTCATGCCTTCAGCCTGACCCTTACAGGGTCGGGATTCGAATGGTTCCGAAGTTTGAGACCGGGGAGCATCTCGTCCTTCCGGGCTCTGCGAGAGGCTTTTCTTGCGCGGTTCGCCACTCTCGTGGCGCAAAAGAAATCGAAGACCCACCTCCTCTCCATCCGATAAGGGAGAGACGAGACGTTGAGACAATACCTCGCTCGCTTCACCGAGGAATCTCACAAGGTCGAAGGTTTCGACGACAAGGATGCCATCACGGAAATCACCGAGGGGGTTCGCACGAGCGACTTCCTCAAGTCTATTGTTGGAAAGGTCCCACGAGACATGGCGGAGCTAATGTCGAGAGCCCGCACGTATATGGGAATCGAGGACTATCTCGATGGCCGAGACGGCTGGAAGTCAGGGGGACAGGGTAGTCGCCGCCTCGACGACCAGGATGGAAATCGTCCCGACCCTCGAAAGAGGAGGAACAAGGGAGGCCAGGCCCCTAACGGTCGCTCCCTCCCCGGGCCGAGGCCACCGCATGTCGATAGCTTTTGAAAGTTCTCGACATTTACCCCCTTGAATACCCCGCAAGAGCGGATCCTGGCTCTGCACCGTGACAAGCTAGGAAGTCCAACTCCTCTCACGAAAGATCCCGTGAAGCGGGATCGAAGTAAGTATTGTGAATACCATCAAGATCACGGGCATCTGACGTCCGAATGTTACCAACTCAAGCGTCAGATCGAGGCCCTGATTCAAGATGGGAAGTTGAAAGAATATGTCCCGAGAATGGTCAGGACGGCCGCGACGCACGGAGAACGCCCGCGGCAAGAAAGGAAGGGTCCGGCGACGTTGACCGTCACGGACCGAGCAGCAATTAAAGAACCGGAGAGCTCACAACTGCATGTCGTGGGCTCAATCATGGGCGGCCCGGAGTTCGGAGACTCAACCACACAAAGAAAGAAGTACGTGCGTAAAGTTTCCTAAGGGAAAATAGCGCACTACATCAACCACACGTAAGAGGCTCCTCCTCCGACCCCATTCGAGTCCATGTTTTTCACTGGCCAAGAGGCGGCGCGAGTCCTTCACCCACACAACGACGCGATAGTCGTCTTGGCCCCGGTCGCCAACAACCTAGTCCGGAGAATCCTAATCGACAATGGAAGCTCCGCCGATATAATCTTCAAGTCGGCGCTGGACAGGATGAAGCTATCCGGAATGAGACCGACCCCGATCTCGACTCCACTCTTCCGCTTCTCCGGGGAGAGGGTCATGACGGAGGGAACCATCGACCTCCCGGTAACCTTTGGGACACCGGGGGGCCTCGAGATCACCCACATCGTGTCGTTCTTGGTCGTGGACCAGCCCTCAGCTTACAACATCATAATCGGCCGCCCGACCCTCGACCGATTGAAGGCCATTACGTCAACTTACCACCTGATGATGAAATTCCCGACGGACAAGGGAATAGCCATGATGTTGGGAGACCAATCGATGGAAAGAATGTGCTACATTCAAGACGTGGACGGGAAAGAAAAGGAAAAGATGGTGAGCACCATCTTCCAGCTCGGGGACAAGCTCCCATGCAAGATAGAGGAAGGAGGCGCCTTCGGAGAGCTGAACCAAAGGGATGATGTCGTGCGTCGAAAGGTGGAAACACCGGATGACCTCGTTCATGTCGTGTTGGACGACGCCAAGCTTGACCAAGTAGTCAAGGTAGGCGCCCAACTCCCGTCCGAGGTCCGAACACAACTCGTCGCCTTCCTCCGCGAGTTCAAAGATGTGTTTGCGTGGACACACGCCGACATGCCGGGGATCGACCCCGAGATAATGGTTCACCGTCTCAACGATGACAAGAGAGTGACTGTGGACGCTACGGCGGGCCACGAGTTGTTGAGCTTCATGGACGCCTACTCAGGCTACAATCAGATCCGCATGCACGAGCCGGATCAGATTAAGACCACCTTTGTTATGAACCGCGGGCTCTTCTGCTACAAGGTCATGCCATTTGGCCTCAAAAACGCGGGAGCAACGTATCAAAGGTTGGTGAACCGAATGTTCGCCAATCAAAATGGCAAAACTATGGAGGTCTACGTGAACAATATGCTTGTCAAACGCTTCAAGGCCCACGGCCATGTTCGAGACCTTAGAGAGATGTTCACGATCCTGCGACGCTATAAGATGAAGCTCAACCCCAACAAGTGCGCCTTTGGGGTTGAGTCTGAAATGTTCTTGGGATACATGGTGAGCCGTCGCGGGATTGAGGCCAACCCTGAGAAGATTAGGGCGATCTTAGAGACGAGGTCGCCGCAAAAAGTGAAAGAAGTTCAAAGTTTGACGGGAAGGATCGCCGCCCTGACGCGATTCGTTTCTGTTGTCGCTGTTTTTTGGACAACTATTTAGGAGCCCAAAGTGGTTAGACCCAAGGCCAGACCAAGTGGTCTCACTTAGGCTCGAGCGTGTCGGGCTTGGTATCCCAAGCCGTCCCTTAGCTGTTGGTGGTGTTAATCTTGTCCAGGCACCTGAAAAGCAAGCAGAAAGAGGTGTGAACCACAAAGGGGAAACAGAGGGGGTGCCTCTGTTTACCTCTCCGACGATCAACATTAGTAGGATTGAGGTGGATATAGGAGGTTTAAGTGTTTAGAGGACGAAACTTGAGAGAAACAAGCGAGGTACGAGTTCGACAGTGTTTCAGTACTCAAGAATGGATTACCTGGACCGGGAGAGGGACCCCGGTACTTATAGGCGACCTAAAGGGCATTTCGGGCACCCCTTTGTCCGAGGGCCGGCTCTGAGCCGGCCATGGAGGTGAAGGCCGGCACTGAGGCGGCCTTGGACGAGCGCCGGCTCTGAGGCGGCCTTGGACGAGCACCGGCTCTGAGGCGGCCTTGGACGAGCGCCGGCTCTGAGCCGGCCTTGGACGAGCGTCGGCTCTGAGGCGGCCTTAGACGAGCGCCGGCTCTGAGCCGGCCTTGGACGAGCGCCGGCTCTGAGGCGGCCTTGGACGAGCGCCGGCTCTGAGCCGGCCTTGGACGAGCGCCGGCTTCGAGACGGCGTTGGACGAGCGCCGGCTCTGAGCCGGTCTTTGACGAGCGCCGGCTCTGAGGAGGCCTTCGACGAGCGCCGGCTCTGAGGTGGCCTTGGACGAGCACCGGCTCTGAGGCAGCCTTGGACGAGCGCCGGCTCTGAGCCGGCCTTGGACGGGCGCCGGCTCTGAGTTGGCCGCGGGTGGGGGAGCCTCAGGACGGCCGCCAGCGTGGCTGTCGTCGATCTACCGAGCCGAGACGGACCGGTAACATTAGCCCCCCAAGTTTATCAACGATTGTAAATCGCGTGGTAAACTCAAAGTCTAACGTTGGCCCATCGGAGAAGCCCGTCGCCAAGAGGAATGTTCAGACGTTTTTCAATATTATTTTTATTTTTTTGTCGATCACGCTTGCCTCGTTATTCGCGCCCATTGACCCCATTGACCACCTATCGGGGTGTGGGACCATTGAAGGCGACTTGCATGATTTGTTTGAGGACAACCACGTGGACTTAGATGTTTTTTGGGCTCAATTTTCGCCCCCACCAACGATCCCCGATACACGGTATTCGTCGCATTCGATCAACGCTATCGAGATGACCGGAGAGGATCTCTCATTGGTGGAGGCGTGGCTGGCCGACGAGGGAGAGGGCGCACGTGCCGGAGACGGCCAGCTCCGGTAGGGGGACGCCGGGGACAGCGCCCGCCGGAGGAGGCGCCTGGGCTCGGACAGCGCGCGCCGGTGGCGCTGGAGACGTCGGGGAGGACCCGCCCAGGCAGGGGAACGACGCCCCTCTGCCTACTGGTGGCCTGGGCGACGCGCGTGTGCCGGAGACGGCCGCGCCTGGAGCGGCCGGCGCTGGAGGAGACGCGCCGGAGGAGGGCGACGTCGGGGGGGGACGCCCCGACCAGGGGCGGCGCGATCTGGGTCGACCCCAGCTCCGAAGAAGCCCTAACCTGACTGGGCTGGACCGACCAGGCGAGTTGACGAGGCAGAACGCCCGGGCGGCGCGAGCGAACCCGGGGTGGTCGCGCGCGGCGAAGCCGGCGCCGAGAGGGGCTCGCCGGCCGACCTCGACATCGTCTGGGTCGATCCTGACTCGGGGGAGGCCTCTGCTCGGCCGGTGGCGGCCGTCGGGCGGCCTGCAGATCGCGCGCGGGAGGACAGCCCCCGGGGCCTGGCCGCGCCGCCGATGGCGCGCGCCACTGGAGGATCGCCGGCGACGTTCGATACCGCCCAGGGACGGGCCGACGCCGGGCAGGAGGCGGCCCGGCCAGGTGGCGCCGGCCAGGGGGTGGCTGCCTGCCTAGCCTTTGGGCAAACCCTAGGCCCCATTGGGCCTGGCCTGGGCGAGGAGAACGCAGCCAGCCAGGAGCCAAGCTGGGCCGGTGCGCGCGAGGAAGGCCCAACCAGCTGGGGGCCAGACGGGGCCGCCGCGCTGCGTGCGCGCGAGGAGGGCCTGGCCAGTCGGGTGCTCGGGCAACTCTGCCGGGACCGAGGGGAGCCGCCCGGCTCGAGCGGGCGGCCGCGAGGGGTTCAGCCCCTGCTCGGGCAATGTCCCGGACTCCGAACGCTCCGGTGACTCGTCGAGCCGTCGCTAAGCACCTGCGGCGATGGTACTTTCTTCCACTGCGCGGGAGGAAACGCGGGCCTCAACCTTCCCGATAGGAGAGTCGGCCGTACGGGGCAACCTCGACTGCTCGGGTGTCGACATCCCGAGCTTGATTTCCATTGCCAGCTTCGTGAGTCTGAGGAAACGCTACAGCATCTCGGAGTCTGTGTCAATCCTCAGACCGTTGCCCGACGATCTTCCGACCCGCCCTGGAAAGGGGTATGCCGCGGTCCACGAGGCGAGTGTTCGCGGGGGATTAAGGTTGCCTTTTCAACCGGTTATCCAAGAGTTATTGGTTCGACTGGGGGTACACGCTTTGCAGATGTCCCCGGCCTTCTACCGACTGGTCGCGGCGTGCCACATGATGCTTTATCGGGCGAAGAAGAGGGTCGTCACTGCTGACGACATCCAAGGCCTCATGATGGTACGAGGGGTGTCCGGGAAGCCGGGCTTCTACTTAGCGTCACACCGTAAGCGCCTCGCAATCATTAGCAAGGTTAACTTGAAGCACATATACCCTTGGATATGGGTGTCCGAGTCAGCCTTCGGGATCGCGCCTCTCTTCTTCGGCCCAGTGGCTGATTTTCCACCTGTGGGCGATATCGAGGGTTCCGAGCTTGACGCGGTGATCAGGGCGGTCCCGGAATCAAGGCAGCAAGGACCGCACTTCGAATCCCTAGACTTAATGGCGAGGACCGGGTGGTTCGCGCCTGGTGGCGACGCTCCCCCGTGCCCGGGTCTCGGCGCGGAGGCTACGGAGGACCCCGAATCAGAGGCGGGGGGCTCGTCTGCTCCTCCCCTCGACGTGGGGGGTACTAACCATACATATGCTTTCCGTTATTGCACGTTCCATTGTATTACATTCTAACCTGTCGTCTCTTTATCTTTTTCAGATACCATGACCCGGCGACATCGACCGCGCACGCAAGTACCGAGGGTGGCACTCGACGTCGAAGCCGTGACCGCGGCTCAACCACAAGCCGAGGCTCGCCATGGGGGGTTTCCAACGCGGGCGAGGAACGAGGCAAACTCCTCGAACAAGCGACCATCGTCGACGACCCTCCCCAGTTCGTCCTCCGGCCACAAGCGCGCTCATACATCGGCGGCGCCAGACGGCATGGAATCGATGCTCCTGGCGGAGGCGGCGGAGCTGAGGGATCAATGCTCTCGAGGGATCCTTGAAACCTCTCTGCAGGATTTCAAGAGTCTCCTGACGGCGAGCGACCTCGAGCATTTCAAGAGTGGGATTGGCGACGCCCGAAAGGTACGATTCGCTTGCTTGTCTTATGTGCAACCATTATGCTTATTTCGATCGCACGTATATTATTTGTTTCCACAGATGCTCGCGTGTCAAGAACGGAGCGACCGTATCCTCCGGGACTTGCTGCGTTGCATGCAGATCATGGAGAAGGACAAGGAGAGCACGGCGGCCGCCCATGCTGCCACTCTAGCGGGGTTCCGCACCGCCCAAGAGTTTCAAGCGCTCGAGGAGGAACTGAAGCGAGCTCGCGAGGTGGCCGCGGCCGAGAAATTGCTCCGTATGGGAGAGAAGGCGTCTCGGGAGAAGGCTGAGCAGGCGGCTGACACCTTCTTAGGGGAGACGAAGAAGCTCCAGGCGGCGCTCTCGAGCCGGGATGAGGAGCTGAACATCGTCCACGCTCGAATGTCGGCGAGCGAGATCTCCCGGGTCAAGGCCGAGAGGGAGATGGATACTTTACGAGCGGAGGTGCAGACCCTCGCCGAGGAGAAGGACGACGCCGTGCGATCCAAGACAGAGGTGGAGGAGGACTGGGACCTCTCGTTGGACGTGGCCCGTTACGAGGTGGCCATGCGGGTCAAAGACGCGACCGCGAAGGAGAACGCGTCTCGCGGGATCACGTTTTCCTTCTTTGATGCCATGTTTCGTCCTCGGGATGACGAGTTGCCAGAGGACGACCTGCCTCCCGAAGTCCCTGCGGAGGCCGCCCAGTCTTCAAACTGTCGGTCTGATGGAGAAGCCGTTGGTGGGCCGGGCGCCCCTCGCCCAGAAGACGACGAAGAGCAGATCGACTTTAGCTCAGAGTAGCCAAGTTTTTTTTGGTTTTCTGCGCACTTGTTTAGCGCTCGCTTTACGCTTCCTTCCGGATTTTTGTTATGTTTGACATGTATCGTACTTTCGTGCTTTTCTTGTTGGGTTGATTGTGCAACATTGCCCTGCTTTGATTGAAGCCTTTTTATTCGTTATGCGTCTTATTTTTTCGACTTGCTATGCTTAGTGTAATCGATTTGCGCAATTTGAACAATGCGTGTCTTACGAACTCGGCTTACTATGTCTAGCGTAACCGGTTTGCATGGCTTACTGTCGCATTTGGCGGCGAAGTTTCCCGCGGACGCTGGCTAGCTGGGCGGCCGTCGCTCTCATCTTCCGGCAAGTACGCTACATATCGGCATGCGTATCGGGAGGAGCTTGCAGTTCCCAGTGAGCGTGGTACTTGTCGGTACGCGTGTCACGTTTTGGGTTTTGACTGCTGGGATCGACGATCCGGTGCGCGGATGTGATCCGTCGACGCCTTACTGCCTATCGGTGTGCAAGGCGCAACGTTGCGCGAGAGTGTCGCAGCGAAAGACGTGCGAGGTCGGAGGTCTGGTGCGCGGATCCAACTTGTCGACGTTTCGCTATCTCTCGGCGTACGGATTCGATTCGTGCGAGAGCGTCGCACGAGGGACGTGCGGGGTCGGAGGTCCGGTGCGCGGATCCGATTTGTGGACGTTTCGCTACCTCTTGGTGCGTGAAAAGTGAAGTAAATGTGCTTGTTACCCTCATTCCATCCTCCTTAGCCCCCCGAGTTTCTTGGGTGCTCGTAGAGGAGACTAGAAATTATAATACAATACTTTGAAGCGAAATGTAATTTATTATAATGTTGAAATGGTTAAAAAATTACATCCCAGGCCGTTGGCCGAACTTGAAATTTAAAATTGTCTTTGCTAAAATCGAAAATAGCATGAAAACAACAAAACGTAAAGTGGACGAATGAAAATCTATTGGTAGTATTGCCGAAGGTGCTCCGCGTTCCATGGGTGCGTGAACGCGAGTCCCTCCAGGTTCTCGAGCTCATACGTGCCGTTGTGGATGGCTCGGCGCACACGGTACGGGCCTTCCCAGGTGGGGCCTAGAACTCCCGCACCTTGCACCTTGGTGTTTTGGAACACCCTTCGAAGAACGAGGCTCCCGTCGGCGAACTTCCCCAGCTTGATCTTGGAATTGTAGTACTTCTCGACCTTCCTCTTTTGTGCAGCAAGCCGGTTGAGTGCGTCTGCCCTCCTCTCGTCTACGAGGTCTAACTCGAGCCTGATTGCGTCGTTGTTGGTGGCTTCTTCGTACTCCTCGATGCGCAAGGTCGGTAGCTTGGTCTCAACGGGTACCACGGCCTCGACGCCGAACGCGAGAGCGAAAGGGGTTTCGCCGGTCGCATTTCGAGCGGTGGTGCGCTACACCCATAAGACCATGGGGAGCTCGTCGGCCTAGGCCCCTTTTCTTTCCTCCAGCTTCTTCTTCAAGTTCTCTTTGATTGTCTTGTTAACCGCCTCGACCTGACCGTTGGCTTGAGGATGGCGGGGAGAGGAGAAAGTCTTGCTAATGCCCAGTTGTTTGCACATTTCTCGGAGGCGCGCATTGTCGAATTGTTTCCCGTTGTCGATTACAATTGACGCGGGGATCCCGAAGCGGCAGACGATGCTTTTCCAAATGAAGCTCGTCGTGTTTGCCTCGGTGATCTTCACTAGCGGCTCAGCCTCTACCCACTTTGTGAAGTAATCAATGGCCACGATCGCGTGCTTGTATTGCCTCGGGGCCGTAGGTAGCTCACCGATGAGGTCGATTCCCCACTTCACGAAAGGTCGCGGCACAATGATTGGACACAATGGGGCCGGTGCTTGACGCGGGATGTGAGCGAACCTTTGGCACTTATCACATTTTTTGGCCCACTCATTGGAGTCCTCTTTCAAGGTCAGCCAAAAATATCCAAGTCTTAGCAGCTTCAATGCCAAAGATTGTCCGGCGGCGTGGTTTCCGCACACCCCCTCGTGCACCTCGTGGAGCGCCTTCCTCGCCTCGACTTCTGTCAGGCAGCGGAGAAGGGGCATGGAGTAGCCTCTCTTGAACAAGTTATCCTCCTTCATCGTGTACTTTGGCGCTAAGCTTCTCAGCTTTTTGGCCTCTTCTTTGTCTTCGGGGACGACTCCTCGCTTCAAGAATTCCACGAGCGGCGTCATCCATCTTATAGCGTCTTTAGGATCATGAACATCTCTCTAAGGTCTTGAACGTGGTCGTGGGCCTTGAGGCTTTTTACGAGCATATCGTCCACGTAGACCTCCATGGTTTTGCCAATTTGATTGGCGAACATTCGGTTCACCAACCTTTGATATGTTGCTCCGGCGTTTTTGAGGCCAAAGGGCATGACCTTGTATCAGTAAAGTCCGCGGTTCGTAACAAAGGTGGTCTTGATCTGATCCGGCTCGTGCATGCGGATCTGATTGTAGCCTGAGTAGGCGTCCATGAAGCTCAATAACTCGTGGCCCGCCGTAGCGTCCACAAGTTGCTCGATCCTCGGGAGAGGGAAGCTATCTTTCGGGCAGGCCTTGTTGAGATCTTTATAGTCGATACAGATCCGCCACTTCCCGTTTGGCTTCTTGACCGTCACCACATTGGACACCCACTTGGGGTGTTCCGCCTCCCTGATGAAGTCGGCGGCGAGAAGTTTGTCAACCTCTTCACCAATGGCTAGGTACCTCTCTCCGCTGAACGTCCACCACGGTTGAACGCGCTCAGCTACTCTCTTGTCATCGTTAAGTCGGTGAATCATTATCTCGTGGTCGATCCCTAGCATGTCGGCGTGTGTCAACGCAAAGTCGTCTTTGTGCTCGCGGAGGAAGGTGGCGAGCTGGTTTCAGACTTCGGACGGGAGTTGGGCGCCTACCTTGGCTACTTGGTCAGGTTTGGCGTCGTCCAACACGACGGGAACAAGGTCGTCCGGTGTCTCCACCTTTCAACGCTCGACATCGTCCCTTTGATCCAGTTCTCCGAAGGTGCCTCCCTCCTCAATCTTGCATGGGAGCTTGTCCCCGAGCTGGAAGACGGTGCTCACCATCTTTCCCTTTTCTTTCCCGTCCAAACCTTGGATGTAGCACATCCTTGCCAACGATTGGTCTCCCAACATCATGGCTATTCCCTTGTCAGTCGGGAACTTCATCATCAGGTGGTAAGTGGACGTAATGGCCTTCAATTGGTTGAGGGTCGGGCAGCCGATTATGATGTTGTAAGCTGAGGGCTGGTCCACGACCAGGAACGACACGATATGGGTGACCTCGAGCCCCCCCGGTGTCCCGAAGGTGACCGGGAGGTCGATGGTTCCCTCCGTCATGACCCTCTCCCCGGAGAAGCCGAAGAGCGGAGTCGAGATCGGGGTCGGTCTCATCCCGGATAGCTTATCCTGTCCAACGCAGACTTGAAAATTATATCGGCGGAGCTTCCATTGTCGATTAGGATTCTCCGGACGAGGTTGTTGGCGACCGGGGCCAAGACGACTATCGCGTCATTGTGCGGGTGGAGGACTCGCGCTGCCTCTTAGCTAGTGAAGAACATGGACTCGAACGGGGTCGGGGGAGGAGCCTCGTACGTGTGGTTGATGTAGTGCGCTATTTTCCCTTGGGAAACTTCGCGCACGTATTTCTTCCTTTGTGTGGCCGAGTCTCTGAACGCCGGACCGCCCATGATTGAGCCCACGATGTGTAGTTGTGAGCTCTGTGGTTCTTCGATTGTTGCTCGGTCCGTAACGTTCACCGTCGCCGGACCCTTCCTTTCTTGCCGCGAGCGGTCTCCGTGCGCCGCGGCCGTCCCGACCGTTCTCATGACATATTCTTTTAACTTCCCATCCTGAATAAGGGCCTCGATCTGACGTTTGAGCTGGCAACACTCGGACGTCAGATGTCCGTGATCTTGGTGGTACTCGCAGAACTTGTTCGATCCCTCTTTGCGGGATCCTTTGTGAGAGGAGTCGGACTTCCTAGCTTGTCGCGGTGCAGAGCTAGGATAAGCTCTTGCGGAGTGTTTAGAGGGGTGAACATCGAGAACTTTCGGAAGCTATCGACATGTGACGATCTTAGCCTAGGGAGGGAGCGAGCGTTAGGGGCCTGGCCTCCCTTGTTCCTCTTCTTTCGAGGGTCGGGACGATCTCCATCTTGGTCGTCGCGGCTGCGACTACCTTGACCCCCTGACTTCCGGCCGTCTCGGCCATCGAGATAGTCCTCGATTCCCATATACGTGCGGGCTCTCGACATTACCTCCGCCATGTCTCGCGAGACTTTTCCGACAATAGACTTGAGGAAGTCGCTCGTGCGAACTCCCTCGATGATTGCCGTGATGGCATCGTTTTCATCGAACCCCTCGACCTTGTGAGACTCCTCGGTGAAGCGAGCGAGGTATTGCCTCAGCGTTTCGTCTCTCCCCTTCCGGATGGAGAGGAGGTGGGTCTTTGACTTCTTTTGTGCCACAAGAGTGGCGAATCGAGCAAGGAAACCCACTCGTAAGGCCCGGAAAGACGAGATGCTTCCCGGCCTCAGACTTCGGAACCACTCAAGCCCCCACCCCATGAAGGTCTGGCGGAAGGCTTGACAGAGAGTGGCGTCCTCCTGCCCTTGCATCGTCATCCATGTCTCATAGTGTTGGATGTGGAAGTTTGGGTCAGTCCGTCCATCATAGGGAGGGATGGACGACAATTTGAAGTTCCCCATGCAAGGTTGCGCGAGGATTCGAGCGGCGAAGGGAGAGTACGATTCCTCGATCCCTCCATACGGCCTTTGCCTCCCCGATTCCCTCATCTCGATGATTTGGTTTTGGAGGCTCTGAATCATCGTGACCATATCAAGCCCGTTAGCAGGGCTGACCGCCGGGGCCACGGGAGTCGCCGGTAGGCGCTCGTTAGACGCTTGGTCCACGACATTGGCCTGAGGCCGGCCGAGAGCTGCGGCAGGGAGCGCGTCCCTCCGAGAGTTGAGCCTTTGGCGGAGGTCCTCCCCTCGGGAGTTTCTCTGCGCCGTCAAGCGCTCCCTAAGGTCCACACTCGCTGCGTGGCGGGGTGAGGTCGCCCTTGGACGGACCGTCCGGTGAGCGCTTCGGCTATCGGCCCCATCATCTACCAGAGTCGCTCTCTCCTCGGCGAGGGGCCGTATCCGGCCTCCTCTTGAAACCGAGGGGGCGAGTCCCCGAGAATGTGACCGTGCTTGTCGTCGCGCCGGGTGCGCAGGATCGGCCAAAGCACCATTGGACCTCTCGGGCCGTGAATGGGCGAGGCTAGGAGTCGCCTCATCGGTCCTTGACTCCCCCACGTAGTCGGGGTCGGAGTCGTCTCGGGCGGACCGATCCGCGACGTCGTAGCCAAGGAGGTTGGCAATGAGCGAGCCGTCAACGTCGGGACGGTCTAGAAGCTCCGCAAGCCGCCGGGCCGTGTCCTCTCGGAGCGCGGCCTCGGGGTCGTTCACCGGGTCTTGGGGCTGGCTCTCTTTATCACGAGGTTGCCCTTCAAGACGGTGAGCAAGGCTTCGAAGACCGTACCTCGAGCTCCTCGCTCGAGTGCCAGCGAAGGTCGTGGGAATGTGACTTATCTCTCGAGAGTCGTAAGTGTACTGAAAGTGAGGAAATGGAAGGAAGAGCGTGCTAAGGTAGGTTGTCCCCTCCTTCTAGCGCCAAAATGTTGTCGCTATTTTTCAGACAACTATTTAGAAGCCCCAAATGGTTCGACCCAAGGCCGGACCAAGTGGTCGCGTTCGGGCTTGAGTGAGTCGGACACGGTATCCCGAGTCTTCCCTTAGCTGTGGTTGAAGTTCACCTCGTCTCGGTACCTAAAAAGCAGTAGAGAATATGTGAACTACAAAGGGGAAACAGAGGGGTTGCCTCTGTTTACCTCTCCGACGCTAAACATTAGTAGGATTGAGGTGGATATAGAAGGTTTAGATGTTTAGAGGCCGAGACTTGAGAGAAATTAGCGAGGTACGAGTTCGACATCATTTCAGTACTCAAATTCGGATTACCTGGACCTAGGGAGAGACCCCGGTATTTATAGGCAACCAAGGGACGTTTTGAGGGTCCCTTGGCCGAGTGAGGTTGAGTCGGCCATCGGCCGAGTGAGGCTCGGCCGGCCGATGGCCGAATGAAATGATGGCCGCCGAGGGAGATTCACTCGGCCAATGGCCGAGTGAAGTGTTGGGCCGGCAGGTGGCTTCACTCGGCCCTTGGCGGAGTGAATTGGTTGGGCCGTCAGGAGATTCACTCGGCCATTGGCCGATGAACCTAGTGGGCCCGCTGAGGGCTCACTCGGCCATTGGCCGAGTGAATCTCAATGGGCCAGCTGAGATTCACTCGACCATTGGCCGAGTGAGCATGGTGGGCCGGCTGAGGGCTCACTCGGCCATTGGCCGAGTGAATCTCGATGGGCCGTCTGAGATTCACTCGGCTAATGGCCGAGCGAACTCGATGGGCCGGCTGAGATTCACTCAGCCATTGGCCGAGTGAGCATGGAGGGCTGGCTGAGGGCTCACTCGGCCATTGGCCGAGTGAATTGTTTCGGCCGGCCAATGGCCGAGTGAATTGAGCCGGCCATTGGCCGGGTGAGCTTGTTCGGCCGCCCGAAATGCCGATCGCGTCGTCGGACCTTGTTGGGCCGACAACAGCGCTACACCGAGATAGATAAACTTTCTCTGGCTCTCGTAACGGCAGCTAAGAAGCTACGACCGTACTTCCAAGCTCACCCAATCGCGGTGCGAACCGAGCATCCGATCGGTAAAGCACTTCAAAAGGGAACATCGACTCGCATGGCGATCTGGTCCCAAGAATTGAGCGCGTATGGGATTGAGTTCCACCCGAGAACGGCTATAAAGGGGCAGCCCTTAGCCGACTTTGTGGCAGAATTCTCCTATACTCCCGATATGGGAAGAGAAGAAAATGACCTAAACGATGATGCATTAACTCGGAAAAGAAAGGTAAACCCGACGGGTCCCAACTGGGAGTTGTACGTAGACGGAGCATCTAATGCTCGGGGGGCTGGCACCGGAATAATCCTTATTATCCCTAACGGGGAAAGGTTACGTTACACCCTCTACTACGGCTTCCAGGCCTCCAATAATGAAGCCGAATATGAGGCGCTCATTGTGGGGATAGAGCTAGCGTAGAAGCTTGGCTCTCATCACCTACGAATACACTGCGACTCGCAGTTGATCGTGAACCAAGTCAAAGGAGATTACACCGCCAAGGAACCTAATATGGTTGCATACCTGGCTAAGACAAACTCCAAACTCGATGCCTTCTCTTGGTTCGACATTCACCAAATCCCGAGAGAACAGAATTCAGAGGCTGACGCACTTGCTTGCCTCGGATCCGGCATCGATGAAGACGGGTTAGGCACCGTACCTATTGAATTTCTCCCACGGCCATTCGTCTTCCGAGACAAAATCGGGACCGTAGAGGTGGCATCTCAGCCCGCTTTGATGCACTTAATTGTCGAGTTTCTGCGAAGAGGGGAACTCCCCGAAGACTTCAAAGAAGCCGATAAGCTGAGGGCCTTAGCGTCCAAATACACGCTCCGAGAGGGCGTACTCTATAAGCGCGGTTACTCAACACCGTTGCTCCGATGCCTCGATAGCATTGACTCGACCAAGGTCCTCCGCGAAATACACGAGGGCATCTGTGGGAACCACACTGCTGGAACTTCCCTCGCACTCAAAGCGCTTAAGCAAGGCTATTTCTGGCCTACCATGAAGCGAGACGCTTGCGAATGGGCGAGGCGTTGCGACAAATGCCAATGCTTCGCGGCAACCACCGACCCCATTAAGCAGCATCGTCGTCCCACGTACCTTTGCTAAATGGGGCGTGGACATCATTGGCAAGTGTTGTCGCTGTTTTTCGGACAACTATTTAGGAGCCCAAAGTGGTTAGACCCAAGGCCGGACCAAGTGGTCTCACTTCGGCTCGAGCGTGTCGGACTTGGTATCCCAAGTCGTCCCTTAGCTGTAGATGAAGCCCACCTCGTCTCGGCACCTGAAAAGCAGCAGAGAGTGCGTGAACTACAAAGGGGAAACAGAGGGGTTGCCTCTGTTTACCTCTCCGACGCTCAACATTAGTAGGGTTGAGGTATCTTGTAGAGAGTTTAGGTGTTTAGAGGCCGAGACTTGAGAGAAACGAGCGAGGTACGAGTTCGACAGCATTTCAGTACTCAAAATCGGATTACCTAGACCAGGGGAGGGACCCCGGTATTTATAAGCGACCAAGGGGCATTTTGGGCATCCCCTTGGCCGAAGGCCAGCTCTGGGTCGGCCATGGAGGCGAAGGCCGGCCCTGGGTCGGCCATGGAGGCGAAGGCCGGCCCTGGATCGGCCATGGAGGCGAAGGCCGGCCCTGGGTCGGCCATGAAGGCGAAGGCCGGCCCTGGGTCGATCGGCCATTGAGGCGAGTGCCTGGGTCAGCCATGGAGGCGAGGGCCGGCCCTGGGTCGGACATTGAGGCGAGGCCCGGCCCTGGGTCGGCCATGGAGGCAAAGGCCGGCACGGGGTCGGCCATGGAGGCGAGGGCCGGCCCTGGGTCGGCCATGGAGGCGAAGGCCGGCCCAGGGTCGGACATGAAGGCGAGGGCCGGCCCTACGTCGACCATGGAGGCGAGGGCCGGCCCGGGGTCGGCCGTGGATGGGCGAAGGCCGGTCCTGGGTCGGCCGTGGGGGCGAAGGCCGGCCCTGGGTCGGCCATGGTCGGGCGAAGGCCGGCTCTGGGTCGGCAGTGGCCGAGCGTCGGCTCTGAGTCGGCCGTGTGCTAGGGGAATCCTAGGACGGCCGCTATCGCGGCCGTCGCCGCTCTACCGGGCCAAGACGGACCGGTAACATTAGCCCCCCGAGTTTATCATCGAGTGTATGTTGTTACCGGTCGTTTTCGGGACACTGGAAATTCAAAAAAAAAATCAAGACCGGCCGGGCTTCGCCGACCGGAAGCCCAATGGGCCCCGGCCCACCAGGCCCGAGTGCCCTGACGCACCCACGACCCAACAGGGCCGGCGCGCGCGTACCTGCACGCCCGGCCCAGGGGCCCCCGGCCCACTGGGCCTCAGCGATCCCGCGCCCCGGCCGTCCCGGCCCGTTCGCGCTCCCGCACCCCGGGCATCCCGGCCCGCGCACGCTCCCGCGCCCCCGAGCATCCTGGCCCGCGCGCGCTCCTGCGCCCCCGGCGTCCCGGCCCGCGCGCGCTCCCGCGCCCGGGGCGTCCTCACGCCCCGGCCCCCGCCCGAGCACCCCTGCTGCCTCGGCCGGGTGCTCCTGCTGTCTCGGCCAGGTGCCCCTGCTGCCCCGGCAGAGCGCCCCTGCTGCCCCGGCCGAGTGTTCCTGCTGCCTCGGCCGGGTGTCCTTGCCGCCTCGGCCGGGTGCCCCTGCTGCCCCGGCCGAGCGATCCTAATGCCTCGGCCGGGCACGCCTGCCGCCAAGCACGCCGCGCCCGGCCAAATCCCACGCCCGGCGCGCCCCGCGTCCATCCAGGCGACACGCCCCGCGCGCCCTGCGCCCTCCTGGGCGTTGTGCCCCGCACGCCCCTCTCCCGGCCACCCGATGGGCCTCAAGGGGCCGGCCCAAGGCCTCCCTCCAATACTATAAATACCCCCGCCCCCTAGGGGGGGGAAAGACATCCCAATCTCACACAACACTCCTCACTCGAGAATTCTCTCCTCTCCCGCACTCTTGTGATACTTGCAAGAGCGCGCACTCCTCCTCCCTCGGCTCAGAAATACAAGGACCCCCCTCACCCGAGCTTCCGCAGTACACACTGCTCTTGTTGTCGGCCCGTCTAGGGCCAACGGCAACAAAGGCATCTCTTCGACCCACGTGGCTAGTACGAGGTCTTGGGCGGCGAAACCCTGACTCAACCAGGGGCCGGCCCAAACCAATGGCCAAGTCAAACGCCTCGCCCAGCCATGGGCCGAGTCAATGGCTCACTCGGCCATTGGCTGGGTCAAATGGCTCACTCGGCCATTGGGCAGTTCACTCGGCCAATGGCCGAGTGAACCCTCCAGCCACCAAGGCAGTTCACTCGGCCATTGGCCGAGTGAACCTTCCAGCAGTTCACTCGGCCAATGGCCGAGTGAACCCTCCAGCCACCAAGGCAGTTCACTCGGCCATTGGCTGAGTGAACCTTCCAGCAGTTCACTCGGCCAATGGCCGAGTGAACCTTCCAGCCGCCAAAGCAGTTCCCTCGGCCATTGGCCGAGTGAACCTTCCAGCAGTTCACTCGGCCAATGGCCGAGTGAACCCTTCAGTCGGCCTTGCAGTTCACTCGGCCAATGGCCGAGTGAACCTTCCAGCAGTTCACTCGGCCAATGGCCGAGTGAACCTCAGCCACCCCAAGCCTTTCACTCGGCCAATGGCCGAGTGAACCTCACCACCATGTTCACTCGGCCATTGGCCGACCCAACCATTGAAGGAGTCAAATGGCCGACTCAAGCATGCTCACTCGGCCAAGGGGACTTCAAACCACCTCTTGGCCGCCTATAAATAGAGAGGTCTGCCCTCTCCCAAAGGTAATTGTTGTCGCACGAAAATGAACAACTATTTAAAACCTCGGGCGGTTCGATCCAAGGTCGGACCAAGTGATCGCACCCGGGCCAAGGGTGTGAACTCGATAGTCTCGAGTTAGGGTTCTCTCCGATCAACCCGCCTCTCGAGAGAGGTAGGGGGTGAGGAGGAGGAGTGACCGTGCCTTGGTTGTCGGCTGCCTACGTACCCGTGCGTGGGATCAGGTCAGAACATAGTTCAAGCGTGTGTGACGCAGTATGAGGCGCGGAGCCTTGGTGGAGAAGCGTGCTCGACGAAGGAAACGGGGCGCGAGGAGTCCTCGGCAGCGTCTCAGAACTTCGGAGATCGCGTACGCGTCTAGCGTGTTAGACGCGCAAGGGTAGCTCTAGTTGAGAACCCTAGGGGCGTGCTTGAGCACCGGAGAACGTTCGGTCAGAGGGAGCGACGTCCGGGAAGTACCCGTGAGTGCTTCGGAACCTCTGAGAACGAGGGAGAGAGAAGAGAATCTGCTTCAGGCCAAATGTGGCATCCAGAGAAGCAGAGAAATCGAGCGTGTCGATAGGAGATGAAGAGAATTATTGGATATTTTGGGATTCAATGGGGATAGCCTTAGAAGGTCCCTTTCTCGTCCATGTGGGACTAGGATCGCGCATGCCATCAAGTGGAGGCGCACGGCGCGCGCGGCGCACAAAGAGCGGCGCACAACGCGCGGCGCGCGGCGCAAGGGGCGCGGTGCGAGGGTCACCAGGCGCGGCGCAGGTCGCGCGGCGCGTGGAGTGCGCCGCGCGCGCCTGTCTGGCGCGGCGCGCAGTCTGTTGCACGGCCGGCCGGCGTAGCGCGCTGTGTGCGTGATGGACGGCTCGTCTTGGCCGGGTTCTTGCGGGCCTTCGAATGTCATTCTTCGCACGTGAAATATGAAGCTTTCTACTTGACGAGAGTGACTCGATTCGAGGAGCAAGGCTCAGCTCGACGAGAGCGACTAGCGACTTGACTCGAGGAGTGACTCGAGAATGACTCGAGGCTCGACTCGAGAATGACTCGAGGCTCGACTCGAGGAACAATTAAAGTCTCGACTCGAGGAACAATTCAAGGCTCGACTCGAGGAGCGAAGCTCGACTCGAGGAGATTGACTCAAGGCTCGACTTGAGGAGCGAAGCTCGACTCGAGGAGTCAGGAGTTTGGGCGAGGGCTTGAAGATTTGCCGCTCTTCAAGACCTCCGGCCTGACCATCGGCCGTTTGAGCAACGTGCCTTCTCGGTGTCTCGAGTTTTCCGAAAATGACCGACAACATTAGCCCCCCAAGTTCGTCGTTCGGGAGGCGTCCCAGCGATGAACTTTTTGTTCTTCTAGTTGGGTGTTTGAGGAAAATATTTCCTGTGCCTTGTGGCCCCGAGGAAAAAAATTTTCCTCTTCTTTTTTCTTCTCTTTCGTTTTTTTTTTTTTTTTAGGGGGTGGCCGCGCGGCGCGCGCCCTGGACGGCGCGGCGCGCGGTCTGTGCTGCATGACCCACGCGGCGCGCGGGCTTGGCGCGCGGCGCGCCCCGTGCGCGGGGCTGGTTCGCTTCGCGCGGGAGAACTCCGACTTTTTGGAGTTTCTACTCCGAATTTGACCCTTGTGGGAGTAGGATTTCGACTCCTATCCCCCCAGAAGTCTAGAAATAGACCCCCCCTTCTCTTCTCTCCTCACTTTATTTTTTTTTTTCTCTCTTTCTCTACGCTTGTTTCTTTTTACGTTTGCATTATGGGTGTTCCTCCCCTTTTCTCAACTGAGAGTCCCGAGATTGATTTCTCTCTCTTGTTTCAGGGTTCTGAACAGGTAGAGGACGATCTCTTCGCGGGATTAGAGGAGATTCCTTTGCACGTGGAAGAGAATCCAAGCGGAGTAGAGCAGCGGCTCGAGGAAGGCGAGCCGGGCGCGACCGCGCCTGCCGCTCAGCCTCAAGAAGAGTGCGCGCCAGCTAGGCGCAACACCGGTGGGGAGTCTGATCAACCTGTGTTTGGGGGACCTGCCCCTCGCCTCGTGATCAACTTAGTTGGCGAGGGGGTTCGTGACAAAGTCCGCCTCGACGTGCCGCGGTCCGACTTGGACTTTCAAGGCGCGGCGGGAGATGCTACGGACGCGGATGCGGTGACTCTGCTAGAGTCGGTTCTCGACGAGATAGACTGCGTGGACGACTTCGCTCCCGAGTCTGAAGATCCCGGAGGTGAGTCAGAGACATGTCCGAGGGCCGTAGGCCTCGCATCGGAGCGTCCCGAGGTACCGCCGGCAGCTGCCGTGGTTGTGTCGGAGGGCAGAAGCCCTTCCGTGGAGTCAGGGGGTCCTCGGCCCGGGACCCCTGACGCAGAGGCGTTGGTATCGGCTAGGTCGCTTGCTAGGATGGAGTGGTATCCCGAGGAGGGCCTTGCTGCTCCCGAGGACTTCGATTGTTCGGGGGTCGATGCTTCGAGCACGCTCACCTACCGGACATTCGTCGGTCTCCGGGAGGCTTTTGCCATTCCATCGTCCATGGCGCTTCTCCGTCCCTTAAAGGACGACCGTCCGTTCCGGCCTCGTCGTGGTTTTGCCGCAGTTTTAGTTGCGAGTCTTAACTGCGGGCTGCGGCTGCCGTTTCAACCCATCGTTCAGCAGCTTCTCGCCCGTCTGGGGGTGCACGCATGTCAGATGAGCCCGGCGTTCTGACGCATAGTGGCGATGTGCCATATGGAGTGGCATTGCCAGACTGAGCGGGTAATGACCGTGAGTGATTTTCGCCATCTCATCGCGGTTTTCCCTGCGCCCGGGCAACCCAGTTTCTTTGTGGCCCGCGATCGCCGGAATACTAAGCTGATCATTGATTCAGAGAAGTACAATCGACGACCATGGGTGTGGGTCTCGGCGGAGGCTTTTGGTGACGCGCCGCTCCGGTTCGGCCCCTTGTCCGAGTTTCCTGCTAACGAGGGGGCCGACGACCTCGACTTTGTGAAGGAGATCCGGGGAATGTCGGAGGCTCGGAAAGCCGTCGAACGATTTCGTTCTCCTGAGCTGATGGCTTCCACTGGGTGGTTCTCGCCGTTTCCTCAGCGGACCGAGGGTGCCCCGAGTGCCGCATCATCTCTCTCGAGCGGCGATCCTCAAGGTATGTTGACGTTTCGTACTTCTTGCTTTTGTTTTTAGCTTAGGGTTTTGACTTTGTCGCTTTTGCAGTCTCTTTGGCTAGGGCGAGGGCTCGGGCTCGTCTAGCGAAGGCTTCCCGAGACCCGAAGTCGTTGGCGGCGGTTCGTCGTCGGATTGCTGCGCGGGATGGTCTGGAGAAACTCGATACCGATCATCGGGCGGAGAACGGTCCTCGCGCTTCTTTGAAGCGACCTTCCTCCTCGGCTTTGCCAGACACGTCTTCGGACTCTAAGCGCGTGAACTCGATGGTCGACGTGGAGGCCGCGGAGGTTAGGGGGGAATGTTCCCTGGGCCTTGCTCAATCTTCGATGAAGATGTGGAAGAGCGTTGTGGCCAGCAGTGACGTAGAGTTCTTTCGTCACGGCGTTTCCGATGCACAGAGAGTGAGTTTCCCTTGCCTCGTTTGCGATGAATCTGTCTTTCGCTAAACTGTCTTTTTGCCTTCCCAGGTGCTTGCTCGAGCGACCCGGGGCGAGAAGATCCTTCACGACCTCATCAGGCGGATGAGTCGCGCCCAGGAGGAGCTTGCTCAAGCGAAGTCTCAGCTGGCCCACGCCGAGCGAGGTTCTCACTAAAAGGCGGAGTTTGCGAGTCTCCGCGAGCAGCTTCAGGAGGCTCGCGTGGAATTGGGAGTTACCCGCGGCAAGTGCGATCGTGCTCAGGCGGCGGTGGCGAAGATGGCTGAGGAGCTAACGATGGAACGTCAAGCCCTTGAAGTGGCGACTCGGTCGACGGAGGTCTTCTGGAGCGAAGCGCGGGACCTTCGACGTCAGTTGGAATCGCGCACAGAAGAAGTTGGCATTCTTCAGAGCCAGCTTACATCGAGTGAGGCTGCCCGTGTTCGTGCGGAGCGTAAGCGCGACTCCTTGGCGGAGGAGGTGGTTCGGGTCACCGAGGAGAAAGCCGCGGCGGAGCAGCTTGCGTCCGACCTTCAGGACGACTTTGATGTCGGAGTCGAGGAGGCAAGGCACGCAGCGGCGGTGGAGTGTCGGGATGCCGCAGCTGCCGAGAATGTTTCTCGAGGGGTCACCTTCGACTTCTTCGACTCGCTTTTCCCACCACTCGACGGGGCCGAACCTGTGGGCGACGATCCCGCCGAGTGACCGTTTTCTTTCTTTATTTTTCCTGCGCAAATGTTTTAGCGCGTGCTTTTTAGGTTTTTCCATTCGGCGCACTTGTCTTAGCGCTTGCTTACTAGGATATTTCCCTTTAGCGCACTTGTCTTAGCACATGCTTTCTCGGTTTTGAGGCAGTTGCCCCTTTCTTTTATGTGGAGTTATTCATTTATTTTTATGAATGTTTTTCGCACATTCATCTTCTATGGCATGCATGGATATGGTCACTTGTTTGTGTCAATGATTTTGTCCATCCTTTTACCTCGGCAGGATACTTCTTCAAACACACCAGTCACTTGGATGGTTTGCGTTTTTAGGTATCTTCAACTGCGAGTCAGCGATGTTACGTGGGTGTCTTACGTGTGTCGGATTGTGCCACGTGGACGTCTCAAATCGCGCCATGTAGGCATCTTGGGTTGCGCCTTGTAGGCGTCTTACGTGCGCCATGTAGGCGTCTTGGGTGCGCCATGTAGGCGTCTTACGGGCTGCGCCTTTACGCGACTTACGTGCGCCATGTAGGCGTCTTAGGTTGCGCCATGTAGGAGTCTTACGGGCTGCGCCTTTACGCGACTTACGTGCGCCATGTAGGCTACTTAGGTTGCGCCATGTAGGCGTCTTACGGGCTGCGCCTTTACGTGACTTACGTGCGCCATGTAGGCGTCTTAGGTTGCGCCATGTAGGCGTCTTACGGGCTGCGCCTTTACGCGACTTACGTGCGCCATGTAGGCGTCTTAGGTTGCGCCATGTAGGCGTCTTACGGGCTGCGCCTTTACGCGACTTACGTGCGCCATGTAGGAGTCTTAGGTTGCGCCATGTAGGCGTCTTATGGGCTGCGCCTTTACGCGACTTACGTGCGCCATGTAGGCGTCTTAGGTTGCGCCATGTAGGCGTCTTACGGGCTGCGCCTTTACGCGACTTACGTGCGCCATGTAGGCGTCTTAGGTTGCGCCATGTAGGCGTCTTATGGGTTGCGCCTTTACACGACTTACGTGCGCCATGTAGGCGTCTTAGGTTGCGCCATGTAGGCGTCTTATGGGTTGCGCCTTTACGCGACTTACGTGCGCCATGTAGGCGTCTTAGGTTGCGCCATGTAGGCGTCTTATAGGTTGCGCCTTTACGCGACTTACGTGCGCCATGTAGGCGTCTTAGGTTGCGCTATGTAGGCGTCTTACGTTTTTTGGTGGAGCGTGTTCTTTTGAGAGTTTCCTTACCATAGCTAGCCCCCCCCCCCCCCCCCAAGTTTTTGGGTTATAAATTAATTGTTCGATAACCAGAAAACTTGCATAAAACAAAATTTGAAACGGAAAACTTGAGTTTTATTACTCTTGCGAAAAACTTGCGAGAAAATTTAAATCCTAAAACATTGGCTCGTAGGCCTTATTGAAAATGGGAAATAAAAGCGATAAAAAGCGGGGGATGCTAGCTACTGATAGTACTGCCTCAAGTGCTCCGCGTTCCATGGGTGGCGAATCGGAGTTCCGTCCGTGTGCTCGATGTAGTATGTCCCGTCGTGAATGACTTTGCGGACTCTGTAAGGGCCTTCCCAGTTCGGGCCTAGGACGCCGGCGCCTTGGACTTGTGTATTCTGGAACACTCGTCTGAGGACGAGGCTTCCGACGGCAAAGGTTCGCCTTTTGATCTTGGAGTTGTAGTATCTTTCGACCTTGCGCTTCTGTGCGGCGAGGCGTCTGAATGCTTCCGCCCTCTTTTCGTCGATCAGGTCCAACTCAAGGCGCATGGCCTCGTTGTTGTCTGCTTCGTCGAACGTGTCGACTCGGAACGTGGGTATCTCGGTTTCAATCGGAACCACGGCCTCGACCCCATATGCAAGGGAGAATGGCGTTTCGCCGGTGGCGTTTCGTGCGGTTGTCCTATACGCCCATAGGACGAATAGTAATTCATCGGCCCAGGCGCCTTTCTTGTCTTCGAGCTTCTTTTTCAGGTTGCTCTTGATAGTCTTGTTGACTGCCTCGACTTGGCCGTTGGCCTGAGGATGACGCGGCGAGGAGAAGGTCTTGCTGATCTTCAGTTGATCGCAGATATCTCTTACTCGCGCGTTGTCAAATTGTGCCCCGTTGTCGGTCACAATCGAGGCGGGGATACCGTGCCTGCATATGATGTTCTTCCAGATGAAGTTCGTCGTGTTTGCTTCAGTTATTCTGGCAAGCGGCTCGGCCTCTACCCACTTAGTGAAGTAGTCGATGGCGATAATGGCGTACTCGTATTGCCTTGGCGCTCTAGGGAGCTTGCCAATGATGTCCACGCCCCACTTAGCAAAGGGACGTGGGACAACGATGCTGCTTAACGGGGTCGGGGGCTGTCGCGGAATTTCCGCGAAGCGCTGGCATTTTTCGCAACGCCTTGCCCATTCGCAAGCATCTCGCTTCATGGTAGGCCAGAAATAGCCTTGCTTAAGCGCTTTGAGCGCGAGGGAAGTTCCAGCGGCGTGGTTTCCGCAGATGCCCTCATGGATTTCGCGGAGGACCTTGGTCGACTTAACGCTATCGAGGCATCGGAGCAGCGGTGTCGAGTAGCCGCGCTTATAGAGCGTGCCCTCACGGAGCGTGTATTTGGATGCTAAGGCCCTCAGTTTATCGGCTTCCTTGCGGTCTTCGGGGAGTTCCCCTCTTCGCAAAAACTCGACAATTGAGTCCATCCAAGTGGGCTGAGATGCCACCTCTATGGTCCCGACTTCGTCTCGGGAGACGGATGGTCGTGGGAGAGATTCAATGGGCACGGTCCCCAATCCGTCTTCGTCGATGCCAGATCCGAGGCGAGCAAGCGCGTCAGCCTCCGAATTTTGTTCTCTCGGGATTTGGTGAATCTCGAACCAAGAGAAGGCATCGAGTTTGGAATTCGTCTTAGCCAGGTACGCGACCATGTTGGGCTCCTTGGTGATGTAATCTCCTTTAACCTGGTTTACGATCAACTGCGAGTCGCAGTGTATTCGCAGGTTATGGGAGCCGAGCTTCTGTGCCAGCTCTATCCCTACAATGAGCGCTTCGTATTCAGCTTCATTGTTGGAGGCTTGGAAGCCGTAGTGAAGGGCATATCGCAGCTTTTCTCCATCGGGGTTAATCAGGATGGGACCCGTTGGGTCTATCTTCCTTTTTCGAGTTAGCTCGTTATCGTTCATGTCAGTTTCCGCTCTTCCCATATCGGGAGCGTAGGAGAATTCTACCACGAAGTCGGCTAAGGCCTGCCCCTTTATAGCCGTTCTTGGGTGGAACTCAATCCCGTACTCGCTCAATTCTTGGGACCAGATCGCTATGCGAGTCGACGTTCCCTTTTGAAGAGCTTTACCGATTGATTGATGCCGTTACGAGAGCCAGAGAAAGCTTCTCAATCTCGGTGTAGCGCGTTTTCGCGTCGAGTAAGGCTTTGCTTACGTAGTAGATTGGCCATTGGACCTTGTTTTCTTCGCGGACAAGGACGGCACTTACAGCTCTTTCAGAGACGGCGAGATACACGTACAGTGTCTCGCCCTCTTTCGGTTTAGAGAGGAATGGTGGGGACCCAAAGTAATCCTTCATTTCTTGGAAGGCACTTTCGCATTCGTCCGTCCACTCAAAGCCGTCCGTCTTCTTTAGAGCTTTGAAGAACCGTTGACACTTGTCGGTGGCTTTAGACACGAAGCATGTCAGAGCGGCAATCCGACCGGCCAGGCTTTGCACTTCTTTGACTCGTCTTGGCGACTTCATTTCAAGGAGTGCCTTGATTTTTTCCGGGTTCGCCTCTATGCCTCGTCGGCTGACGATATAACCGAGGAACTTTCCGGATTCAACCCCGAATACGCATTTGTTGGGGTTGAGCTTCATTTTATATCGGCGGAGGATTATGAACATCTCCCTAAGGTCGCGTACGTGATTAGTTGCCAGTAGGCTTTTAACGAGCATGTCGTCCACGTACACTTCCATCGTCTTGCCGATTTGATCGGCGAAGATCCGATTCACCAAGCGTTGGTACGTTGCTCCCGCGTTCTGAAGGCCGAAAGGCATGACCTTGTAACAGTAGAGACCTCGATCGGTGACAAAGGTCGTCTTAATTTGATCGGGCTCGTGCATTCGAATTTGGTTGTAGCCGGAATAGGCGTCCATGAAGCTTAGAAGTTCATGGCCGGCCGTGGCGTCCACCAGTTGTTCGATGCGCGGGAGTGGAAAGCAGTCCTTAGGGCAGGCTTTGTTAAGATCTTTGTAGTCTATACAAATTCGCCACTTCCCGTTTGGCTTTTTCACCATTACCACGTTGGCGACCCACTTGGGGTACTTAGCCTCTCGAATGAAGTTTGCGGTGAGGAGTTTCTCGACCTCTTCATTTATGGCCAGGTATCGTTCTGGGTTGAACGTTCGTCTAGCCTGCACTTTTTCGGCGACTTTTGGGTCGTCGTTCAGTCGGTGTACTATTACCTCGGGATCGATTCCAGGCATGTCCGCATGAGTCCATGCAAAAACATCCTTGAACTCCCTAAGGAAGGCGGTAAGCTGAGTTTTGATGGCGAGTGGAAGTCGGGTGCCGATTTTTACAACCTGATCAGGCTTCGATTCTTCCAGGACGACTGGCACAAGATCATCGGAGGTTTCCACCTTAAGTCTTTCGATTTCATCACGGGGGTCAAGTTCTCCGAACTTCCTTGCATCCCTTGGGTTGCATGGGTAATCGTCTTCCAGTTGGAAGATTGTGTTGACCGCTTTTCCCGCGGACTTGCCATCAACTCCTTGCACGTAGCATATTCTGGCTTGGGATTGGTCTCCAGCCATGATGCCAATTCCCCCTTCGGTAGGGAACTTCACCAGTAGGTGATACGTGGAAGTGATCGCCCTTAGCCGGTTCAACGTGGGTCGCCCGATGATTAAGTTGTAGGGCGACTCTTGATCGACCACTAGGAATGGGACCATGTGAACGGCTTCGATTCCTCCAGGGGTCCCAAAGGTGACCGGCAGGTCGATGATGCCCTCGGTCATAACCTTTTCCCCAGTGAACCCAAACAATGGCGTTTGGGTCGGAGTCGGGCGCAGCCCCCCGAGCTTCATGCGCTCTAGGGTGGACTTGAAAATTATGTCGGCAGCGCTGCCGTTATCGATGAGAACCCTTTTCACCAAGTTATTGGCCACTTGGGCTTTGAGCACGATCGCGTCATTGTGCGGATGCACAACTCGCTTGGCCTCTTCATTGGTGAAATACATCGTCTCGTGAGGCACGGACGGAGGTTCTTCATATGTGAAGTTGACGTGCATAGCAGCGTCTTCCTGAGACGCGGCCCTAAGGAATTTATTCCGTTGTCGGGCCGAATCCCCATCTTGTGGACCTCCCAGTATGGTGGTTACCACATGCAGTTGCGGGTTGGCGTTGGCAGTAGCCGTGGTTTGGTTGGCAGAAGCGGCTGCTCCTCCTCCTTGACCAGACTGCTGTATGTTCGCGGTGGGGCCCGCAGCGCCAATCATGCGCAACACGAACTCCTTCAGCTCGCCCCGTTGGATCAGAGCCTCGATTTTCCTTTTGAGGTTGTAGCATTCCGAGGTCAAATGACCATATTCCCGATGGAACTCACAATACCTGGACCGATCGCGAGTTGCGGGATCCTTCTTCATTGGAGCCGGGGGCGTGAACTTGTCACGTGCCAGAGCCAAGATCCTTTCCGGCGCCGTGTTCAACGGCGTGAACGACGAGTACCCTTTGAAGTTTTCTGCAAGTTGCGGTTTCTGAGGTACCGGGGGTTGGTTCCTAGAAACCTGGTTCCCCTTGTTTCGCCTCTTACGAGGTTCGTTCTGCTCGCGGATAGGTTCTTCTCGACGGCGTGAGCTTTGATTAGTGCTCTTGCGGCCGTCGAGGTAGTCTTCGACTCCCATGAAGGTCTTAGCTCGAGTCATTAACTCGGCCATGGTGGAAGGGACATGGCCGACGACAGACTTGAGGAAGTCACTCGTGCGCAAGCCTTCTATGATAGCGGCAATTGCGTCACTGTCGTCAAAGCGGTCGACCTTGTTTGACTCTTCTGTGAATCGGGCGAGGTATCGTCTAAGAGACTCGCCACTCTCTTGCCTGATTGACCACAGGTACATCTTGGTCTTCTTTTGGACCATAGACGTAGCCAACCGTGCCAGGAACATGTCCTTCAGGTCTTTGAACGAGTGGATGCTTCCTGGTCTTAAGTTTTTGAACCATTCAAAGCCGGGTCCGGCGAGGGTCAAACTAAAAGCTTGGCACATGGCACCAGGAGAAACACCCTGCATCGTCATCCAGGTTTCATAGTGCTGGATGTGGTAAGCAGGATCTGCTTTCCCATCATAGGGAGCGAGGTTCGGGAGCTTGAAATTCCCCGTACAAACCTCAGCCAGTATCTGAGTAGTGAAAGGTGATGAGTTCTCCTCAACGACTCCGTAGGCACTTCCGCCTATTCCGTATTCTCGGAGATCTCGTACCTCATTTCGAAGGTTGTGGATCATAGTGACGACATCGAGACCGGTCGTTGGAGTAACCCCTTGATCGGGAGGAGTCACCTGCAGCCTTTCGTTAGACCCCTGTCCTGCGCGGCGGTTCCCGTTAATTGGGGCTGCCAGCGGGATATTGGGTCTAGAGCTTAGTCGCTCTCTCAGATCATTGCCACGCCCAATGCGTTGAGCAGTGAGGTGGTCCCTAAGATCAGGGCTGGCCGTACGGAGGTGCCGGCTCTGCTTGCGGCGGTGCGCTCTCCGCGCGCCCTGACTTTCCGCAACATTCTCCCTCGGACCTAGTCGGTCGAGGGCCGAACGTCGGGAATTCCCCTCTTGAGAAGTTACCGGCGCATCGCCTGTTCGGGGTAAGGGATTCGACGGACCGGCTTTAAACACGGCGGGGAGTCCCCCGTCCTTCGTGAGAGAAGTCTCGACATCCTCCGAGTCACCAGTATCCTCATAATCAGGGTCGCGGCTTTCCTCGTTGAGGTTCTCAGGATCCCCGTTGGGGATCGTCGTGTCATGCATAGGTTGCTTCGCACCCAGTCGGCTGTGGTACCTTGCGTTCTTCGCCTTCAGTCGGCGGATACTCTCCTCTAACTCCACGATGCGGTTGTCCCTGCTATCAGGAGATGGAGATGGTGAGCGGGTCGAGTTCTCTTCGTGGAGCGACTCTTCGTCACCATGCGCTCGGGAACGCAAGAAGTATTTCTTGGTCCTAGCGACGTTTTCGGGGTTGTTCACGCCCTCAGAACGTACGGGTGGTTGGCTACTCATCGTTTCTCAAGTTCGAGAAGGTTGAGTTCGCAGAAGAAAAGAAGAAGATGAATAGAAGGGATTTCGGGCTGAATAGGTCGGGAAGTCCCCTCCTTCTAGCGCCAAAATGTTGTCGCACGAAAATGAACAACTATTTAAAACCTCGGGCGGTTCGATCCAAGGTCGGACCAAGTGATCGCACCCGGGCCAAGGGTGTGAACTCGATAGTCTCGAGTTAGGGTTCTCTCCGATCAACCCGCCTCTCGGGAGAGGTAGGGGGTGAGGAGGAGGAGTGACCGTGCCTTGGTTGTCGGCTGCCTACGTACCCGTGCGTGGGATCAGGTCAGAACGTAGTTCAAGCGTGTGTGACGCAGTATGAGGAGCGGGGCCTTGGTGGAGAAGCGTGCTCGACGAAGGAAACGGGGCACGAGGAGTCCTCGGCAGCGTCTCAGAACTTCGGAGATCGCGTACGCGTCTAGCGTGTTAGACGCGCAAGGGTAGCTCTAGTTGAGAACCCTAGGGGCGTGCTTGAGCACCGGAGAACGTTCGGTCAGAGGGAGCGACGTCCGGGAAGTCCCCGTGAGTGCTTCGGAACCTCTGAGAACGAGGGAGAGAGAAGAGAATCTGCTTCAGGCCAAATGTGGCATCCAGAGAAGCAGAGAAATCGAGCGTGTCGATAGGAGATGAAGAGAATTATAGGATATTTTCGGATTCAATGGGTGTTGTCGGCCCGTCTCGGACCGACGAGGAAAAAGACATCACTTCGACCCGCGCGACCGGCGCGAGGCCTTTGACGGCGGAGCCTTGCCTCAGCCATTGGCCGGCCCAAACCAATAGCCGGCCCAAGTTCCAACCGGCCAATGGCCGGCCATATGCTCAGCCGGCCCATGGCCGGCCCAAGGGTGTCACTCGGCCATTGGCCGAGTCAAAGCCTCAGCAGGCCAATGGCCGGCCCAGTTCACTCGGCCATTGGCCGAGGCAAAGTTTCAGTCGGCCAATGGCCGACCCAAGGGTCTCACTCGGCCATTGGCCGAGGCAAAGCTTCAGCCGGCCAATGGCCGGCCCAGTTCACTCGGCCATTGGCCGAGGCAAAGCTTCAGTCGGCCAATGGCCGACCCAAGGGTCTCACTCGGCCATTGGCCGAGGCAAAGCTTCAGCCGGCCAATGGCCGGCCCAGTTCACTCGGCCATTGGCTGAGGCAAAGCTTCAGTCGGCCAATGGCCGACCCAACATGCTCACTCGGCCATTGGCCGGCCCAACCCTTCAGCCGGCCAATGGCCGACCCAACCTTGCTCACTCGGCCAAGGGGTCTTCAAACCACCCCTTGGCTGCCTATAAATACAAGGGTCCTTCCCATGACCCAGGTAATCCATTCTTGAGTACTGAAACGCTGCCGAACTCGTACCTCGCTCGTTTCTCTCAAGCTTTGGCCTCTAAACACCCCTAAAACCTCTATACTCCACCTCAATCACACTAATGTTGAGCGTCGGAGAGGTAAACAGGGGCACCCCCCCTGTTTCCCCTTTGTAGTTCACGTGTTCTCTACTCCTTTTCAGGTACTCTGACGAACTCAAGGGACATCCACAGCTAAGGGACGACTTGGGATACCAAGCCCGACACGCTCGAGTCAAGACGAGACCACTTGGTCCGGCCTTGGGTCTAACCGTCTTTGGCTCCTAAATAGTTGTCCGAAAAACAGCGACAACATTTTGGCGCTAGAAGGAGGGGATCTCTCGACCTTGGCAACACATCCCCTCTACCAGTCTTCTTCTCATTTCTACGACTCTCGAGAGATGAGTCGTAGCCCCGCCACCTCCGTGGGCGCCCGAGCGACTAGCTCGAGGCGCGACCTCCAAAGCTCTGCGCACCGTCTCGAAGGGCAACCTCATGATAATGAGAGCCAGCCCCGAGACCCGGCGAATGACCCCGAGGCCGCAGTCCGAGAGGACACGGCTCGAAGGCTCGCCGAACTCCTAGACCGCCCCGGCGTTACCAACGCGCTCATCGCCGACCTCCTCGACTCTAACAACGTCGATGACATCAACCACGAGACCAACCTCGACCACGCTATTCGCGAAAGTGGACACACGCGCACGCTTCCAAGGGGACACCCTCGGGCGGCCGCGTCGAAACGTCAACTTTTTGATGAGCACGCGCACGCGCCCTCGAGGGGACACCCTCGGGCGACCACATCAAGGCTCCAAAGCTCACGCAATACCCGAGAACGCACAGTCTCAAGGTCCCGAAAGGGATGCTCCAAGCTCACCGTCCGCATCCAAAACCCTTGTGATGGTGACAACGTCGATGGTCTCGGCCTCCGCCAAAGGCGTCGCCTGAACGACGCGCCCTTAACAAGGGTGATAGGGACGGCCTCCGGAGACTTGAGAAACCGCCTCAACTCTCAAGGAGAGGATCCCGAGTTCGACTTGAGAGAAAAACTCGATGCTCAACGTGAGACCGCGATCGTCTTGGGGCAGCGACCACCCAACATTGATCATGCACCCAACCAAAAGCGCGCAGCCGTGGGTGTGAAACCGGCCGTTGGTCCCAAGTCACGAAGGAAAAGGCGCCGGAAGGGTCAAGTCCCTAACGACCACCCTTCTCCAGCCCCGAAGCAAACCTTCGTCCCGCTCAACACAACGCCCGACAGGATCCTGAGCTTACGCCGCAATGAGCTAGGAAGCCCCGCTCCACTCACAAAGGACCCCGCGAAGCGAGATCGAAGTAGGTTCTGCGAATACCACAAAGATCACGGGCACGTGACGATCGAATGCAAGCAGCTTAAGAGGCGAATTGATTCCCTAATTCGAGGTGGGAACCTCAAAGAATTCGTCGCACCCACTAGCAAGCCATGATTGTCGCGACTTCGACATTTAAATTCATGCCCGAACTCGATCGGCTTCGTGGTCACTTTCATTTCAAAAATGTAATTTCCTTTTTTCAAAGAAGGCCAAGTGCCATGGCAAACTGTAACGACCCCCTTATTGCAATAAAGAGTTATTTCACACATGAAAAAGTGTAACGCACACTATTGTATACCTCTAATACGAGAGTTTCTTGGCCTTCGTCTCACAAATGCAAGAAACTCAGGGGGCTAACAGGGGTCAATGCTCCATCAACAACAACTCAAAAAAAATATAATAATAATAATAAAGTCTCATGGGGCCGATGGTTAGGCCGGAGGCCCCAAAGAAAAACTTTTCACGTAACTCCTCGAGATGAGTTCATTCCTCGAGTCGAGTTCGAATCCACGAGTCGACCGATACTCCTCGTGCCGATTCGTCACGTAGCTCCTCGTGCAGGCTTTACATGAGTCCTCGAGTTAAGCCCGAGTCCACGAGTCGACTGATACTCCTCGTGCCGATTCTCATGAATTTTCGGGATGTCGAGCTCATCAGCTCGCCTTGCCTGGCCGAGCCCGCCAGCTCGTCGCCTCGCCCTGGCCGAGCTCATCAGCTCGCCTCGCCCTGGCCGAGCTCAGCAGCTCGCCTTGCCTGGCCGAGCTCAGCAGCTCGCCTCGCCTGGCCGAGCTCATCAGCTCGCCTCGCCCTGGCCGAGCTCAGCGGCTCGCCTCGCCTGGCCGAGCTCATCTGCTCGCCTCACCTGGCCGAGCTCATCTGCTCGCCTTGCCTGGCCGAGCTCATCAACTCGCCTCGCCCTGGCCGAGCTCACCAACTCGCCTCGCCCTGGCCGAGCTCAGCAGCTCGCCTCCCCTGGCCGAGCTCATCTGCTCGCCTCGCCTGGCCGAGCTCATCGGCTCGCCTCGCCCTGGCCGGGCTCAGCAGCTCGCCTCGCCTGGCCGAGCTCATCAGCTCGCCTCGCCTGGCCGAGCTCGTCAACTCGCCTGGTTGATTTCGCCTGGCCGAGCTCGTCAACTCGCCTGGTTGATTTCGCCTGGCCAAGCTTGTCTGGTCGAGCTCGTCACCTCGTCTGGTTGAGTTCGTTGCCTCGCCTGATCGAGCTCGGCACTTCGTGTAGATGAGCTGGAGCGACTTCGTCGCTTCGTCTAAACGTTTTTGGATTCGGTTCATCAGTTCGCCCAACCGTGTTGGGCTAACTCTCTCAAAAACAAAAAACAGATAAAAGCATAATAAAGTCCCAAGGGGCCTGTGGTTAGGCCGGAGGTCCCAAAGAGAGACAACCTTCACATATCTCCTCGAGACGAGTTCATTCCTCGAGTCGAGTTTGAGTCCACGAGTCGACTAATACTCCTCGTGCCGACTCTTCACATATCTCCTCGAGACGAGTTCATTCCTCGAGTCGAGTTTGAGTCCACGAGTCGACTAATACTCCTCGTGCCGACTCTTCACATATCTCCTCGAGACGAGTTCATTCCTCGAGTCGAGTTTGAGTCCACGAGTCGACTAATACTCCTCGTTCCTACTCTTCACATATCTCCTCGAGACGAGTTCATTCCTCGAGTCGAGTTTGAGTCCACGAGTCGACTAATACTCCTCGTGCCGACTCTTCACATATCTCCTCGAGACGAGTTCATTCCTCGAGTCGAGTTTGAGTCCACGAGTCGACTAATACTCCTCGTGCCGACTCTTCACATATCTCCTCGAGACGAGTTCATTCCTCGAGTCGAGTTTGAGTCCACGAGTCGACTAATACTCCTCGTGCCGACTCTTCACATATCTCCTTGAGACGAGTTCATTCCTCGAGTCGAGTTTGTGTCCACGAGTCGACTAATACTCCTCGCGCCGACTCTTCACATGTCTCCTCGAGATGGATTCATTCCTCGAGTCAAGACTCCGATTCCGCGAGTCGACCGATGCTCCTCGCGCCGACTCTTCACGAAACTCCTCGTGCAGGCTCTACGAGTGTCCTCGAGTTGAGCCCGAGTCCACAAGCCAACTAACCACTCCTGGTGCAGGCTCAACATGAGCCCTCGAGTTAAGTCTTGAGTTCGCGCTCGCCGCCCAGCTCGTCGGCCGATAGGCAACGAGTTACAAATGGGTTCAAGGTCTGCGTCCGCAGGGCGTATCTGGTCAAGCCAGCGTCCACGGGAAACCTCGCCACACAAATGCGGCACCGCGCTCGCCGCCCAGCTCGTCGGCCGATAGGCAACGAGTTACAAATGGGTTCAAGGCTTGCGTCCGCATGGCGTATCTGGTCTAGCCAGCGTCCACGGGAAACCTCGCCACACAAATGTGGCATCGCGCTCGCCGCCCAGCTCGTCGGCCGATAGGCAACGAGTTACAAATGGGTTCAAGGTCTGCGTCCGCAGGGCGTATCTGGTCAAGCCAGCGTCCACGGGAAACCTCGCCACACAAATGTGGCATCGCTCTCGCCGCCCAGCTCGTCGGCCGATAGGCAACGAGTTACAAATGGGTTCAAGGCTTGCGTCCGCAGGGCGTATCTGGTCTAGCCAGCGTCCACGGGAAACCTCGCCACGCAAATGTGGCATCGCGCTCGCCGCCCAGCTCGTCGGCCGATAGGCAACGAGTTACAAATGGGTTCAAGGTCTGCGTCCGCAGGGCGTATCTGGTCTAGCCAGCGTCCACGGGAAATCTCGCCACACAAAAGTGGCATCGCGCTCGCCGCTCAGCTCGTCGGCCGATAGGCAACGAGTTACAAATGGGTTCAAGGTCTGCGTCCGCAGGACGTATCTGGTCTAGCCAACGTCCACGGGAAACCTCGCCACGCAAAAGTGGCATCGCGCTCGCCGCCCAGCTCGTCGGCCGATAGGCAACGAGTTACAAATGGGTTCAAGGTCTGCGTCCACACAACAAAGACGCGCAAATCGATTATGCCTTCGGTGGCAAATCGAGAACATAAGACGCGCACAATACAACAAAGACGCGCAAATCGATTATGCCTTCGGTGGCAAATCGAGAACATAAGACGCGCACAATACAACAAAGACGCGCAAATCGATTATGCCTTCGTTGGCAAATCGAGAAAACAAGACGCGCACAATACAACGAAGACGCGCAAATCGATTATGCCTTCATTGGCAAGTCGAGAAAATAAGACGCGCACAATACAACAAAGACGTGCAAATCGATTATGCCTTCGGTGGCAAATCGAGAACATAAGACGCGCACAATGAAACAAAGACGTGCAAATCGATTATGCCTTCGTTTGCAAATCGAGAAAACAAGACGCGCACAACACAACAAAGACGTGCAAATCGATCACGCCTTCGTTGGCAAGTCGAGAAAATAGGCCACGCACAATAAAGCCGTGCTAATCGATCACGCCCTCATTGGTAGATCGAGAAAATAAGCCGCACACGATCAACCCGAGAGCGTTCATCCCGCATCCGTTTAAAAGCGTAGATTTTGAGTTTCCACTCGATCTACGCTCGACCGGAAACTCGGGGGGCTAATGTTGTCGGCCCGTCTCGGACCGACGAGGAAAAAGACATCACTTCGACCCGCGCGAGGCCTTTGACGGCGGAGCCTTGCCTCAGCCATTGGCCGGCCCAAACCAATAGCCGGCCCAAGTTCCAGCCGGCCAGTGGCCGGCCATATGCTCAGCCGGCCCAATGGTGTCACTCGGCCATTGGCCGAGTCAAAGCCTCAGCAGGCCAATGGCCGGCCCAGTTCACTCGGCCATTGGCCGAGGCAAAGTTTCAGTCGGCCAATGGCCGACCCAAGGGTCTCACTCGGCCATTGGCCGAGGCAAAGCTTCAGCCGGCCAATGGCCGGCCCAGTTCACTCGGCCATTGGCTGAGGCAAAGCTTCAGTCGGCCAATGGCCGACCCAACATGCTCACTCGGCCATTGGCCGGCCCAACCCTTCAGCTGGCCAATGGCCGACCCAACCTTGCTCACTCGGCCAAGGGGTCTTCAAACCACCCCTTGGCTGCCTATAAATACAAGGGTCCTTCCCTTGACCCAGGTAATCCATTCTTGAGTACTGAAACGCTGCCGAACTCGTACCTCGCTCGTTTCTCTCAAGCTTTGGCCTATAAACACCCCTAAAACCTCTATACTCCACCTCAATCACACTAATGTTGAGCGTCGGAGAGGTAAACAGGGGCACCCCCCCTTGTTTCCCCTTTGTAGTTCACGTGTTCTCTACTCCTTTTCAGGTACTCTGACGAACTCAAGGGACATCCACAGCTAAGGGACGACTTGGGATACCAAGTCCGACACGCTCGAGTCAAGACGAGACCACTTGGTCCGGCCTTGGGTCTAACCGTCTTTGGCTCCTAAATAGTTGTCCGAAAAACAGCGACAACAATGGGGATGGCTTTCCCCTCAATAAGAGAGGGTATTTATAGGTGTTTGGGAGTCTTAGAAGGTCCCTTTCTCGTCCATGTGGGACTAGGATCGCGCATGCCATCAAGTGGAGGCGCACGGCGCGTGCGGCGCACAAAGAGCGGCGCACAACGCACGGCGCGCGTGTCACCGGGCGCGGCGCGAGGGTCACCAGGCGCGGCGCAGGTCGCGCGGCGCGTGGAGCGTGCGGCGCACGCCTGTCTGGCGCGGCGCGCCATCTGCTGCATGGCCGGCCGGCGTAGCGCGCTGTGTGCGTGATGGACGGCTCGTCTTGGCCGGGTTCTTGCGGGCCTTCGAATGTCATTCTTCTTACGTGAAATATGAAGCTTTCTACTTGACGAGAGTGACTCGATTCGAGGAGCAAGGCTCGGCTCGACGAGAGCGACTAGCGACTTGACTCGAGGAGTGACTCGAGAATGACTCGAGGCTCGACTCGAAAATGACTCGAGGCTCGACTCGAGGAACAATTAAAGGCTCGACTCAAGGAGCGAAGCTCGACTCGAGGAGATTGACTCAAGGCTCGACTTGAGGAGCGAAGCTCGACTCGAGGAGTCAGGAGTTTGGGCGAGGGCTTGAAGATTTGCCGCTCTTCAGGACCTCCTGCCTAACCATCGGCCCTTTGAGCGACGTGCCTTCTCGGTGTCTCGGGTTTTCCGAAAACGACCGACAACAGTAATCCATTTTTGAGTCCCGAAACGCTGCCGAACTCGTACTTCGCTCGTTTCGCTCATCTTTGGCCTATCACCACCCCTAAACCCTCTATACTCCACCTCAATCCCACTAATGTTGAGCGTCGGAGAGGTAAACAGGGGCACCCCCCTGTTTCCCCTTTGTAGTTCACAATCTCTTTCTTGTTTTTCAGGTATCGAGACAAGGTGAGCTTCACCCACAACTAAGGGACGACTTGGGATACCAAGTTCGACACGCTCGAGCCAAGACGAGACCACTTGGTCCGGCCTCGGGTCTAACCGTCTTTGGCTCCTAAGTAGTTGTCCGAAAAACAGAGACAACATTTTGGCGCTAGAAGGAGGGGATCTCTCGACCTTGGCAACACATCCCCTCTACCAGTCTTCTTCTTACTTCTACGACTCTCGAGAGATGAGTCGTAGCCCCGCCACCTCCATGGGCACCCGAGCGACTAGCTCGAGGCGCGACCTCCAAAGCTCTGCGCACCGTCTCGAAGGGCAACCTCATGATAATGAGAGCCAGCCCCGAGACCCGGTGAATGACCCAGAGGCCGCAGTCCGAGAGGACACGGCTCGAAGGCTCGCCGAACTCCTAGACCGCCCCGGCGTTACCAATACGCTCATCGCCGACCTCCTCGACTCCAACAACGTCGGCGACATCAACCACGAGACCAACCTCGACCACGCTACTCACGAAAGTGGACACACGCGCACGCTTCCAAGGGGACACCCTCGGGCGGCCGCGTCGAAACGTCAACTTTCTGATGAGCACCCGCACGCGCCCTCGAGGGGACACCCTCGGGCGACCACGTCAAGACGACAAGTGTCGATCGATACACGGGGACGCTCAACATCTAGGCCCCGAGAGCGACGCTCCAAGCTCACCATCCGCGTACGAAACCCCCGGGGAGATGACGACAACAATGGTCGTGTCGTCTATCGAGAACGTCACTCAAATGACGCACTCTCGCCTAAAGTGATAGGGACGGCCGCCGGAGACTTGAGAGATCACCTCAATTCCCGGAAGGAATCCCATGAGAGCGACTTGAGAGAATAGCTCAACGCCCAACGTGAGATCGCGAGCACGATCGTCTTGAGGCAGCGACCACCCAACATTGATCGAGCACTCGACCAAAAGCGCGCAGCCACGCTTGTGATACCGGCCGTTGGTCCCGAGTCACAAAGGAAAAGGCACCGGAAGGGTCAAGTCCCTAACGACCACCCTTCTCCAGCCCCGAAGCGATCCTTCGTCCCGCTCAACACAACGCCCGACCGGATCCTGAGCTTACGCCGCGCTCAGGATCCGGTCAGGCGTTGTGTTGAGCGGGACGACCGGATCCCGCGAAGGACCCCGCGAAGCGAGATCGAAGTAGGTTCTGTGAATACCACAAAGATCACGGGCACGTGACGATCGAATGCAACCAGCTTAAGAAGCGAATTGATTCCCTAATTCGAGGTGGGGACTTCGAGGAATTCGTCGCATCTGCTAGCAAGCCATGATTGTCGCGACTTCGACATTTAAATTCACGCCCGAACTCGATCGGCTTCGTGGTCACTTTCATTTCGAAAATGTAATTTCTTTTTTTTTCAAAGAAGGCCAAGTGCCATGACAAACTGTAACGACCCCCTTATTGCAATAAAGGTTTATTTCACACATGAAAAAAATGTAACGCACACTTTTGTATACCTCTAACGCGAGAGTTTCTTGGCCTTTGCCGCACAAACGCAAGAAACTCGGGGGGCTAACAGGGATCAACGCTCAATCAAAAACAATTCAACAACAACTCATAAAAAAAAAAAGAATAATAATAAAGCCTCAAGGGGCCGATGGTTAGGCCGGAAGTCCCAAAGGAAGACTCTACACATGTCTCCTCGAAATGAGTTCATTCCTCGAGTCGAGTTCGAGTCCGCGAGTCGACCGATGCTCCTCGCGCCGACTCTTCACGAAACTCCTCGTGCAGGCTCTACGTGAGTCCTCGAGCCGAGTTCAAGTCCACGAGTCGACTGATACTCCTCGTGCCGACTCTTCACATGTCTCCTCGGGATGAATTCATTCCTCGAGTCGAGCTTCGAGTCCGCGAGTCGACCGATGCTCCTCGTGCCGACTCTTCACGAAACTCCTCGTGCAGGCTCTACGTGAGTCCTCTAGTCGAGTTCGAGTCCACGAGTCGACTGATACTCCTCGGGCCGACTCTTCACATGTCTCCTCGAGATGAATTCATTCCTCGAGTCGAGCTACGAGTCCGCGAGTCGACCGATGCTCCTCGCGCTGACTCTTCACGAAACTCCTCGTGCAGGCTCTACGTGAGTCCTCGAGTCAAGTTCGAGTCCACGAGTCGACTGATACTCCTCGTGCAGACCCTTCACATGTCTCCTCGAGATGAATTCATTCCTCGAGTCGAGCTACGAGTCCGCGAGTCGACCGATGCTCCTCGCGCCGAATCTTCACGAAACTCCTCGTGCAGGCTCTACGTGAGTCCTCGAGTCGAGTTCGAGTCCACGAGGCGACTGATACTCCTCGTTCCGACTCTTCACATGTCTCCTCGATATGAATTCATTCCTCGAGTCGAGCTACGAGTCTGCGAGTCGACCGATGCTCCTCGCGCTGACTCCTCACGAAACTCCTCGTGCAGGCTCTACGTGAGTCCTCGAGTCGAGTTCGAGTCCACGAGTCGACTGATACTCCTCGTGCAGACCCTTCACATGTCTCCTTGAGATGAATTCATTCCTCGAGTCGAGCTACGAGTCCGCGAGTCGACCGATGCTCCTCGCGCCGACTCTTCACGAAACTCCTCGTGCAGGCTCTACGTGAGTCCTCGAGTCGAGTTCGAGTCCACGAGGCGACTGATACTCCTCGTTCCGACTCTTCACATGTCTCCTCGAGATGAATTCATTCCTCGAGTCGAGCTACGAGTCTGCGAGTCGACCGATGCTCCTCGCACCAACTCCTCACGAAACTCCTCGTGCAGGCTCTACGTGAGTCCTCGAGTCGAGTTCGAGTCCACGAGTCGACTGATACTCCTCGTGCCGACTCTTCACATGTCTCCTCGAGATGAATTCATTCTTCGAGTCGAGCTACGAGTCCGCGAGTTGACCGATGCTCCTCGCGCCGACTCTTCACGAAACTCCTCGTGCAGGCTCTAAGAGAGCCCTCGAGTTGAGTCCCGAGTCCACAAGCCAACTAACCACTCCTCGTGCAGGCTCTGCGAGAGCCCTCGAGTTGAGTCCCAAGTCAACAAATCAACTAACTACTCCTTGTGCAGGCTCTACATGAGTCCTCGAGTTGAGTCCCAAGTCCGCGCTCGCCGCCCAGCTCGTGGGCCGATAGGCAACGAGTTACAAATGGGTTCAAGGTCTGCGTCCGCTGGGCGTATCTGGTCTAGCCAGCGTCCACGGGAAACCTCGCCACACAAATGTGGCATCGCGCTCGCCGCCCAACTCGTGGGCCGATAGGCAACGAGTTACAAATGGGTTCAAGGTCTGCGTCCGCTGGGCGTATCTGGTCTAGCCAGCGTCCACGGGAAACCTCGCCAGACAAATGTGGCATCGCGCTCGCCGCCCAGCTCGTGGGCCGATAGGCAACGAGTTACAAATGGGTTCAAGGTTTGCGTCCGCTGGGCGTATCTGGTCTAGCCAGCGTCCACGGGAAACCTTGCCACACAAATGTGGCATCGCGCTCGCCGCCCAGCTCGTGGGCCGATAGGCAACGAGTTACGAATGGGTTCAAGGTCTGCGTCTGCTGGGCGTATCTGGTCTAGCCAGCGTCCACGGGAAACCTCGCCACACAAATGTGGCATCGCGCTCGCCGCCCAGCTCGTGGGCCGATAGGCAACGAGTTACAAATGGGTTCAAGGTCTGCGTCCGCTGGGCGTATCTGGTCTAGCCAGCGTCCATAGGAAACCTCGCCACACAAATGTGGCATCGCGCTCGCCGCCCAGCTCGTGAGCCGATGGGCAACGAGTTACAAATGGGTTCAAGGCTTGCGTCCGCCAAGGCGTATCTGGTCTGGCCAGCGTCTGCAGAAAACCCAATCACGCAAACGTGACACCGAGGCCCCCCGAGGCCCAAGTCGTGCTAATCGATCATGCCGTCACTGGTAGGTCGAGAAAATAAGCCGCGCACAACAAAGACGTACAAATCAATTACGCCTTCGTTGGTAAGTCGAGAAAATAAGCCACGTGCAACAAAAGTCGTCCCTCGCGACGCCAAAAAGCCGTCCCTCGCGACGCACAAAAGCCGTCCCTCGTGATGTACAAAAGCCGTCCCTCGCAACGCGCAAAGGCCGTTCCTCGTGACGCAAACCCGAGAGCGTTCATCCCGCATCCGTATAAAGCGTAGATTTTGAGTTTCCACTCGATCTACGCTCGATCGGAAACTCGGGGGGCTAATGTTGTCGGCCCGTCTAGGGCCAACGGGAACAAAGGCATCTCTTCGACCCACGTGGCTAGTACGAGGTCTTGGGCGGCGAAACCCTGACTCAACCAGGGGCCGGCCCAAACCAATGGCCAAGTCAAACGCCTCGCCCAGCCATGGGCCGAGTCAATGGCTCACTCGGCCATTGGCTGGGTCAAATGGCTCACTCGGCCATTGGGCAGTTCACTCGGCCAATGGCCGAGTGAACCCTCCAGCCACCAAGGTAGTTCACTCGGCCATTGACCGAGTGAACCTTCCAGCAGTTCACTCGGCCAATGGCCGAGTGAACCCTCCAGCCACCAAGGCAGTTCACTCGGCCATTGGCCGAGTGAACCTTCCAGCAGTTCACTCGGCCAATGGACGAGTGAACCTTCCAGCCGCCAAAGCAGTTCACTCGGCCATTGGCCGAGTGAACCTTCCAGCAGTTCACTCGGCCAATGGCCAAGTGAACCCTTCAGTCGGCCTTGCAGTTCACTCGGCCAATGGCCGAGTGAACCTCAGCCGGCCCAAGCCTTTCACTCGGCCAATGGCCGAGTGAACCTTACCACCATGTTCACTCGGCCATTCGCCGACCCAACCATTGAAGGAGTCAAATCGCCGACTCAAGCATGCTCACTCGGCCAAGGGGACTTCAAACCACCTCTTGGCCGCCTATAAATAGAGAGGTCTGCCCTCTCCCAAAGGTAATCCATTTTTGAGTCCCAAAACGCTGCCGAACTCGTACTTCGCTCGTTTCGCTCATCTTTGGCCTCTCACCACCCCTTAAACCTCTATACTCCACCTCAATCCCACTAATGTTGAGCGTCGGAGAGGTAAACAGGGGCACCCCCCTGTTTCCCCTTTGTAGTTCAGAATCTCTTTCTTGCTTTTCAGGTATCGAGACAAGGTGAGCTTCACCCACAGCTAAGGGACGACTTGGGATACCAAGTCCGACACGCTCGAGCCAAGACGAGACCACTTGGTCCGGCCTCGGGTCTAACCGTCTTTGGCTCCTAAATAGTTGTCCGAAAAACAGCGACAACAGCTCTCCAGCTTCTTGGCCATTGAGCTAGAACTCCGAGGTACGAGGCAAGCGACCCCTCTAAAGTCTTCACTAGAAGCTACGAGCCGGGTCCTACTCTAAAGCCTTGGATTCTCAAGCCTCCGAGCCCAAGATAGCCCTCAATACACAAATTGAACTACGTTCTGACCTGATCCCGACTAAAGGGTATGTAGGCAGCCAACCTTTGGCACGGTCACACCCCCCAAAACACACCTCAGGGTCTGGGGGGTGCAGCTCGGTCTACGAGCTCCCATTTTTTGGCCCGGGCGCGGTCACTTGGTCTGGCCTTGGATCGAACCGCCCGAGGTATCTAATCGTTGTTCATTTTTGTGCGACAACATTTTGGCGCTAGAAGGAGGGGGACTTCCCAACTTACACAGCCCGAAATCCCTTTTACAGCTCGACCCCTTTTCTTCTCGACTTGAGAAAGACATTAGTTGTCAACCACCCGTTCGTTCTGAGGGCGTGAATAACCCCGAAAACGCAACCACGGTGAAGAAATACTTCTTGTGCTCCCGAGCGCAAGGCGACGAGGAGTCTCTCAACGACGAGAGCCACACTCCCTCGCCCCCTCCACCTCAAGACACTCGGGACGACTACATCCTTGGGATGGAGGAGAAAATCCGTCAGCTAAAGATAGCCAATGCAAGGTACCACCGCCAACTGGCGGGCAAGGCACCTGCACAGGGCACCTCCCACGGGGAGTCTGAGGACCTCATGGACGAGGGGCATGATTATGACCCCGACTATGAAGGCTTGGAAATTTCAGCGGACATCGAAACTTCTCTCACCAAAGACGGGGAACTCCCTATTGAGATCGAAGCCGGTCCGTCGAAAACAAAGGCAATACCGATCTCCTCTCAAGAAGAGACCTCACAACGTTCAGCCCATGACCGACTCGGTCAAAGAGGCAATGTCAAGGGAGGTCCGACGACCCGGCGAGTGAGGTGTGTGGCTTGAAGCTCGCGCCCTTATACCACCGGGCCAGACCTTAGAGATCGTCTTACCGCCCAATGGAACGACCGTGGCGAAGACCTCTGGGAGAGGCTAAGTGCTCGCAAGGGTCACCACCCTGCGGCCTAGTCAATGGGGACCCTCGCATGGCTCAAGGGTCGAATGAAAGGCGACAGGTGAGTCCTCTTGAACAAGGAGTGACCCCCAACACTGGCCTCGACGTCGTCACCATGATTCACAATCTTCGTAATGAAGTGCGTGACATGCTTGAAGGAGGCTTGGCCGGTGATACATACGGGGTCATAGAAGAACATTCCTCTCCCTTCACCGCCCAAATCCTTGCTGAGGTGTGCACGGGAAACTTCAAACTCCCGAATCTCCCTCTCTACAATGGGAAAACTGATCCCACTTATCACATCCAACATTACGAAACTTGGATGACAATGCAAGGCGTTTCACCTGGGGCTCTATGCAAAGCTTTCAGTCTTACCCTCACCGGACTCGGTTTTGAGTGGTTTAAGAATTTAAGACCAGGGACCGTCCAATCGTTCAAAGACCTGAAAGACATGTTCCTAGCACGATTTGCTACATCCATGGTCCAAAAGAAGACAAAGATGTACGTATGGTCAATCAGGCAAGAGAATAACCAGTCCTTGAGACAGTATCTCACCGGATTCACCGCAGAATCAAATAAGGTTGACCGCTTTGACGACAGTGACGCAATCACAGCCATCATCGAAGGCTTGCGCACCGGAGACTTCTTAAAGTCCGTCGTCGGCAGAGTCCCTTCCACGATGGCCGAGTTAATGAACCGAGCTAAAACCTTCATGGGGGTAGAGGATTACCTCGACGGCCGCAGGAGCAGCAACCAAAGCTCCCGCCGTCGGGATGAATCCGTCAACGAGCCTAGCAACCCCCGCAAGAGGATAAATAAGGGCAGTCAAGCTATCGATAGCCGACCCCCAATGTCTCAAAATCCGCGCCTTGCGAGAAATTTCAGAGACTACGCTGTGGCGCGTGACAAGTTTACCGCTCCGGCTCCAATGAAAGGTGGCCCCGCATCTCGCGACCGGTCCCGATATTGTGAGTTCCATCGGGATTAAGGTCACATGACCGCTCAATGCTTCCATCTTAGGAAGAAAATTGAGATATTAATCCAGAAGGGAGAACTCAAAGAGTTTGTCCTTCCTATGGTAGGAGCGGCAACCCCCGCCAACAACAGGCCACAGCCTAAGAAAGCTGGAGGGGCCAACGCTAACACCGACCGCACAGCGGTCACGGCTACGGCTGATGCGCAACTCCACGTCGTCACCACCATTCTAGATGGCCTGCAAGACGGGGACTCGGCCCGGCAAAGGAAAAAGTTCCTCAGAGCTGCCTCTCAAGAAGGCCCTGCCGGGCAGGTTAACCTCACCTATGAGGAACCTCCGTCCGTACCTCACGAGATGATACAATTCACCAATGAAGAGGCCAAGCGAGTTGTGCACCCGCATAATGACGCTATAGTCCTCAAGGCCCAGGTGGCCAACAACTTGGTAAAAGGAGTTCTTATTGATAACGGCAGCGCAGCCGATATAATCTTTAAGACCACCGTAGGGTGCATGAAGCTCGGGGGGCTCCGCCCTGTCCCGACTCAAACCCCTCTGTTTTGGTTCATGGGGGAAAAGGTCATGACTGAAGGAATCATTGATTTACCAGTCACCTTCGGATCTACCGGAGGTATCGAAGTCGTTCACATGGTCCCCTTTCTTGTGGTCGACCAAAAGTCGCCCTACAATGTTATCATTGGGCGACCCACGTTGAACAGACTAAGGGCTATCACGTCCACGTATTACCTACTAGTGAAATTCCCCACCGAAGAGTGAATTGGCATCATGGCTGGTGATCAAACCCAAGCGAGGATATGCTATGTCCAAGGCGTGGACGGCAAGCCCGCTGAAAAAAGGGTTAACACGATCTACCAAGTGGAAGATGACTACCCGTGTGATCAGAAAGACGCACGGCAACTCGGGGAATTAGACCCCCGTGACAATATCGAGAGGTTGAAAGTTGACACCCCCGATGATCTCACTTCGATCGTTCTCGACGAAGCTAAACCTGACCAGGTGGTGAAGATCGGTGCACAACTCCCTCTCGCCATCAAAACTCAACTCGCGTCCTTCCTTCGGGAGTTTAAGGATGTCCTTGCGTGGACACATGCAGACATGCCCGGTATAGACCCCGATGTGATTCTGCACCGGTTGAATGACGATAAAACTATCGCTGAAAAGGTACAAGCTAGACGTGCGTTCAACCCCGAACGATACCTAGCGATAAAAGAGGAAGTCGAAAAGCTTCTCTCCGCTGGTTTCATCCGAGAAGCCAAGTACCCCAAGTGGGTGGCCAATGTGGTCATGGTAAAAAAGCCTAATGGGAAGTGGCGCATTTGTATAGATTACAAAGATGTTAACAAAGCATGCCCAAAAGATTGCGTTCCACTCCCGCGCATCGAACAACTTGTCGACGCCACGGCAGGACATCAACTGCTAAGTTTCATGGACGCCTACTCAGGCTATAACCAGATACGAATGCACGAGCCCGATCAGATCAAGACGATCTTCATCACTGATTGCGGCCTCTACTGCTATAAGGTCATGCCTTTCGGCCTTAAAAATGCAGGAGCTACTAACCAAAGATTGGTAAATCGGATCTTTACCGACCTAATCGGCAAGACCATGGAAGTATACGTGGACGACATGCTCGTTAAAAGCCTACTGGCTACCAATCACGTAGATAACCTGAGGGATATTTTTTTAATCCTCCGCCGGTACAAAATGAAGCTCAACCCCAACAAATGTGTGTTCGGGGTCGAATTCGGGAAGTTCCTAGGCTACATAGTTAGTCGTCAAGGTATCGAAGCGAACCCCGAGAAAATCAAGGCACTCCTTGACATGAAGTCTCCGCGACGTGTCAAGGAAGTCCAAAGTCTGACTGGTCGAATTGCCGCCCTCTCACGTTTTGTGGCCAAAGCAACCGACAAGTGTCAACCGTTCTTCAAAGCAATAAAGAAGACGGACGGCTTTGAATGGACGGACGAGTGCGAGAAGGCCTTTCAAGAAATGAAGGCCTACTTCGGGACACCTCCGTTCCTCTCCAAGCCAAGAGAAGGCGTGACGCTCTACATCTACCTCGCCGTATCCGAACGAGCTGTGAGTGCTGTGCTAATCTGTGAAGAAGATAGGGCTCAATGGCCCATCTTCTACATGAGCAAAGCCCTACTTGACGCCGAAACGCGTTACACAGAGATAGAGAAGCTCTCTCTCGCTCTCCTCGTAGCCGCCAAAAAGCTACGCCCTTACTTCCAGGCTCACCCAATTGTTGTCCGAACAGGGCACCCCATCGGTAAAGCTCTTCAAAAGGGAACATCGACTCCCATGGCGATCTGGTCCCAAGAATTGAGCGAGTATGGGATCGAGTTTCACCCGAGGCCGGCAATAAAGGCTCAAGCCCTAGCCGATTTCATGGCTGAATTCTCCTACACTCCCGACGTGGGAAGAGCGGAAGATGACTCGACCGGGGACTTGTCGGCTCAAAAGAGAAAAGTCGACCCTACGGGTCCCGTCTGGGAACTACACGTAGATGGGGCATCTAATGCCCAGGGAGCAGGCGCCGGCGTGATTCTAACAAATCCAGACCGGGAAAAGTTACGCTACGCCCTCCACTACGGATTCCAGGCCTCCAACAATGAGGCCGAGTATGAAGCCCTCATCGTAGGACTAGAGCTCGCTCAAAAGCTCAACGTACAGAATTTACGAATACACTGTGACTCGCAGTTGATCGTAAACCAGGTTAAAGGCGACTACGTTGCCAAAGAACCTAACATGATCTCCTACTTGGCAAAGACAAATGCCAAGCTAGATGCCTTCTCCTGGTTCGAGATCATCGAGATCCCACGAGAAGAGAACTCTGAGGCTGACACCCTGGCTCGCCTCGTGTCCGGTATCACCGAAGACTGGTTGGGAACTATCCCGATCGAGTCTCTCTCACGACCATCCGTCTCACGTGACGAGGTTGGAACGATTGAGAGCACCGCTCATCCAACTTGGATGACCCCGCTTATGGACTTCTTGCGAAGAGGGGTACTTCCCGAAGACCGCAAAGAAGCCGAAAGGCTGAAAGCCCTCGCATCTAAGTACGTGCTGAGAGGCGAAGCCCTATACAAGCGCGGGTACTCAACCCCACTGCTCTGATGCCTCAACAGCGTCGAGTCCACTAACGTCCTCCGCGAAATCCATGAAAGGCCTCTGTGGGAACCACGCCGCTGGGAGGTCACTCGCGCTCAAAGCGCTTCGACAAGGCTATTTCTGGCCAACGATGAAAAAAGACACCTACGATTGGGCAAGAAAGTGCGACAAGTGTCAACGTTTCTCCAACGTTCCACGACAGCCGCCATCTCCCCTGAGTAGCATCGTTGTTCCACGCCCCTTCGTAAAATGGGGCGTAGACATTATCGGCAAGCTTCCCAAAGCCCCGAGGCAATACGAATACAGCATCGTCGTTATTGACTACTTCACTAAGTGGGTCGAAGCCGAGCCTCTGGCCAGGATCACCGAGGCCAACACTACAAACTTCATCTGGAAGTCCATAATATGCCGCCACGGCATCCCCGCGTCGATCGTGACCGATAACGGCGCGCAGTTCGACAACGCGAGGGTTAGAGAGATCTGGGCCCAACTAGGGATACGCAACAAATTCTCATCCCCGCAACATCCACAGGCTAATGGCCAAGTGGAAGCCGTCAACAAGATGATTAAAAGCAACCTCAAGAAAAAGCTCGAAGCAAAAAAAGGCGCCTGGGCTGAGGAATTGCCTTTCATCTTATGGGCCTATCGAACGACCGTTCAAAATGCCACCGGAGAGACCCCCTTCTCCCTAGCTTTTGGGATTGAAGCGGTGGTCCCCATGGAAACGGAAGTCCCCACCTACCAGGTCGACACTTTCGACGAAAAAGAAGATGATGAAGCCATGCGCCTCGAACTGGATCTAATCGACGAGAAAAGATCCGAGGCCTTCACCAGCCTTGTACTCAGACGCGTGTTCCAAAACACCCAAGTGCAAGGCGCCGGGGTCCTGGGCCCAAATTGGGAAGTACCATATAGAGTTCGACAACTCATACACGACGGAACCTACTACATCGAACACACAGACGGAACTCCAATCCGGCATCCGTGGAACGCCGAGCACTTGAGGCAGTACCACCAGGACCAAGTCCCCCCATTTATTGCTCTGATTTCCCTTATTCAATAAGGCCTACGTGCCACTGTTCAAGGATTTTCCCTGTTAGCAAAAATTAATAAAAAAAATGAAGTTTGCGGTTTTTTTACCCACTTTATTAAAAAGTTTTTAGTCATCACGGCACGACCTGTAAACTAAAAACTTGGGGGGCTAATGGGTCCTGTGACATACACTCAAGAATTCACGGCAAAAAAAAAAACACCTTGAGCCCCCCACTCATGGGATACAGAGGCTTAAGAAGATCGAACCCCGACGGCTCATCAAGCATACGGGTCCGAGAAAAGACATCGGCCTAACCCGGCGCAACACATATGCTCGGTCGCTCAACAGCACGAGCTCAAAGACGCCGGACCAGCCCGGCGCAACACATATAGTTCAGTCGCTCAACAGAACGAACACTTTTACCCAGGCCTAAGTCCCCCACGGGGATACAGATTTAGGAAGCTCGAACCCCGACTGCCCTTCGTGCATACGAGTTCGGGTAAAGGCACAGGTGAAAGACGCCTCTAGCTCCACCGCCGACCTCCGGCCTCATGAGCTCGGCCTCCAGCTCCATGGCCGACCTCCGGCCTCATGAGCTCGGCCTCCAGCTCCATGGCCAACCTCCGGCCTCTTGAGCTCGGCCTCCAGCTCCATGGCCGACCTCCGGCCTCATGAGCTCGGCCTCCAGCTCTGTGGCCGACCTCCGTCCTCATGAGTTCGGCCTCCAGCCCATGGCCGACCTCCGAGCTCATGAGTTCGGCCTCCAGCCCATGGCCGACCTCCGAGCTCATGAGCTCGGCCTCTAGCCCATGGCCGACCTCCGGCCTCATGAGCTCGACCTCGACCAAAGGCCGAGCTCGGTTATCCTCGGCCATTGGCTGGCCCTAGAGCCAGCCTCGGCCAATGGCCGGCTCAAATAGCCTCGGCCATTGGCCGGCCCTAGAACCAGCCTCGGCAAAATGGCCGACTCAAATAGCCTCAGCCATTGGCCAGCCCTAGAGTCGGCCTTGGCCAATGGCCGGCTCAAATAGCCTCGCTCATTGCCCGGCCCTAGAGCCAGCCTCGGCCAATGGCCGGCTCAAATAACCTCGGCCATTGGCCGGTCCAAGGGTCAGCCTCGGCCAATGGCCGAGCCAAGGCCATCCTCGGCCAAGGGGTTGCCCAAAATGCCCCTTGGTCGCCTATAAGTACCGGGATCCCTCCCCTGGTCCAGGTAATCCATTCTTGAGTACTGAAACGCTGCCGAACTCATACCTCGCTCGTTTCTCTCAAGTCTCGGCCTCTAAACACCTAAACCCTCTTTATGCACCTCAATCCTGCTAATGTTGAGCGTCGGAGAGGTAAACAGGGGCAACCCCCCTGTTTTCCCTTTGTAGTTCACACCTTTCTGCTTGCTTTTCAGGTGCTTGGATGAGATAGACAACACCTACAGCTAAGGGACGGCTTGGGATACCAAGCCCGACACGCTCGAGTCAAGACGAGACCACTTGGTCCAGCCTTGGGTCTGATCGTCTTTGATTCCTAAATAGTTGTCAGAAAAATGAGCGACAACATTTTGGCGCTAGATGGAGGGGCTCTCTCGACCTTTGCAACGCATTCCCTCTACCACCTTTCTTCATCCTCTCTACTCTCACAACTCTCGAAAGATGAGTCACGTTCCCACTACCTCCGCGGGCACTCGAGCGAAGAGCTCGAGGTACGGTCTCCGACGCCTCGCGCACCGTCTTGACGGGCAACCTCGCGATAGCGAGAGCCAGCCCCAAGACTCGATGAACGACCCCGAGGCCACTCTCCGAGAGGACACGGCTCGGTGGCTCGCAGAGCTTCTAGACCGCCCCGGCGTCGACGGCTCGCTCATTGCCGATCTCCTCGGCTACGACGTCGAGGATCAATCCACCCATGACGACTCCAACCCCGACTACGTGGGGGAGTCAAGGACTGACGAGGTGACTCCTAGCCTCGCCCATTCGCGGCCCGAGATGTTGGAATTGATCTAGGGTTTAAGAAAAAGATTAAACATTTCGGGAAGCGGCGGAATTTTAAAAAAAAAAATTCAAGTAAAAACAGTTTTTACTAACCTAGACAAAGAGCAAGTACATGTAATTAAAAACTAATATGAGCTAGAAGTTTACTAACCTTTCTAGAAGGTTGAACTTTGAAGAAGCTTTTGGAAAGTTTGCAACGCTCGTCTCCCCTCGCAGCACGTCTCTCTTTCTTTCCTCGGCACCTCGAGCAACCACGAAAGTTTCTATCACTAAATCACTCGAAATAAAGGAATTAGTGAGTGGGCACTTTTAAACACTACGACTTAAGAACGAGTCTTGAAGTCGCAGAGCTAAACACTAGGTCGAGTGAGGACCTAGGTGCCAAAACAAGAAAAATCGAAAATAAACTAGAGAGAGAGAGAGGAGTTTCGGCCAAAGTTCTAGAGAGAGAGTCTCTCAAATCTCTTAAACTTGGATGAATGAATTGTGAGGAAATGAGGCTTTATTTATAGGAGAGGTCTCACCTTCAATAAGGTAGTTTCCTCTTCTATAGAATATCACATATTCATGAGCAAAATAACCCTTATTTCCCATTCCATTTGGGCGCCCAAGGCAGCCTTCTAGAAGGCTTGGATTTGTTTCCTTTTTTGTTCCTTGGCTTGCCTATTACTCACTTGGCCGATTCCCCTATGCATCTCATATGCAAATTTGTTTCCTCTTTTTGTTTTGGCAAGTATCTTGATACATTTATGCACAAAATAATCTCTCTTTCCTCTTGGGTGGTGGGCGCCTATTCTAATGCTAGAAAGGCCTTCTAGAAGCTTTTCCACTTGTTCATGACAACATGACAAAGGCCCATTAAGAATTTTCAATAAAATTCTTATGAAATGAAATTAATCCACAAGGCCCAATAAATCTTATTTTGGCCGAGTGAAACTTGTCATCAAATGACCATGTCAAAAAATTTATTGACATTCATTTCATCCTATGTCTCAAAAGACAAAAATACCCTTTTGAAAATTTTCGTTCTTGTTTTGACTTAGCTTCCAGTTTAACTATTCCTATCGATGTGATTCGTGACAGTGACCTCATGGACCCAAATGAACAAAGCTTGAGCTAAACACTTGGACTCAAAAGTTCACAAACCTTTTCCAAGTTTAGCTTAATGCCAACTGACTCCACTAAAGAGTTGACACTGAAAATCTCTCGATTCAAATGAATTTATTTTCTACTCAAGAATTCAACCTAATTATGATGAGCGGATCCACTGAATGTTATCTATGTTTACCCCTCATGAATGTCATCAGCAAGTCGGGATTTACTAAATTACCATTTTACCCTTCTAGCTGTTATTTCCTCAACTCCTTTGTCGCTTGTGAATAAGTTAGAAACAATGTATTGACGAGGAGCTAACAAGTCACATTGTTTCATCCAAAAGAGTCAGGACTCAATTTGGACACTGGCCAGTTCATTTATTCACACTCCAAGGAACAAAGCATGAGGTGACATACATTGCATTTCAGCAATCTTGTACATGAATTCCATATCTATGATAACTTCACAAAGTTACTCATGACATACTCACAACTTAGTATTTCACCAATAGGCCCTGTTCGGAATCACATAGTGAGTCCGAACTCTGACTTTCTCAAATGAGAATACTAAGCTGTAAAATGGCATGTCCCATTTCAGGATTAAGGTATGCATGATGCAATTCATACGTAGTGACTTCGAGTCATAAGAGGTTAAATGGTTTGTTCTTATCTTGTCTCTAGAAGTGCACTGGTCAATTCAGTACCTTCGAAAGATACCTTGAAGAACTATAGAGTCTCCAACTCTCAATGCCTCATAACCAGACATCATAGTTTCTTCTAATAATCGTACTGAGGTCAATAGTCCTTTGACCCTAAGATTGCGAATATATCGTTTTAAGCAAACTACGAAGAGTTTGTTCATGCAAATCTACATTTGTCTCTTCGTAAGTTGTTAGGTTTGTTTATGGAGTAAAAGACTAGGGTTTTATCATAAAGCTTCAGACAAGGAAGATTGAATGAACGTTTCAACTTTTTATTAATGAATAAGCAATTACAAGCAAGAGTCTTCATAAGACTATATTACATCAAATGTACACAAATAGACACTACTACTCTTCTTGTGGGCACCATTGACAACAAACTCCCACTTGACTCAAAGAAGATGTGAGTAGTCCTTTCTGCCTAATCCCTCTCGATGTTGGTCGAAGACCAGGTTCGCTAGGGCCTTGGTGAATGGATCTGCCAGAGATCTACTTCACCTCCACGTCTCCGCGTTGCGCGATTTCTCGAATCAAATGGTATTTCCTCTCAATATGCTTAGAGTGCTTATGACTTCTAGGTTCCTTTGAGTTAGCGACAGCCCCACTATTATCACAATAAAGGGTCATGGGCTCGTCGACGTTTGGAACAACTTCCGAAAACTTAAGGAATTTTTTAAGCCATACAGCCTCTTTGGATGCTTCACAAGCAGCCACATATTCTGCTTCCATTGTGGAGTCAGCAATGCAAGATTGCTTAATACTCCTCCACACGACAGCTCCACCATTAAGGATGAACACAGATCCCGAAGTGGATTTCCTGGAATCCTTATCCGCTTGAAAATGGGAGTCGGTATATCCCGTCATAGTCAGGTCAGTACCTGAGTATGTAAGCATCAAGTTCCTAGTTCTTCGAAGATACTTAAGAACATGCTTAACAGCAATCCAGTGCTCGGGTCCAGGGTTGGATTGGAAATGGCTAACTACGCCTACGGCGAAACAGATGTTAGGTCTAGTGCAAAGCATAGAATACATAAGTCTTCCTACGGCAGAGGCGTATGGAATCTTCCTCATGTCTTCAATCTCTTGTGCAGTCTTGGGAGACTGGTCTTTAGAGAGTGAAACTCCATGCCTAAAGGGTGTTTTGACCCTTCTTGGAGTCTTGCATCGAGAAGCGATCCATCACCTTATCAATATAAGATGCTTGAGAGAGCGACAGGGTCCGGTTTTTCCTATCTCGAATGATTTGGATCCCCAGAATGTATGCGGCTTCTCCTAGATCCTTCATATCGAATTGCTTTGCCAGCCAGACCTTAACCTCAGATAACTTACCCACGTCATTACCAATGAGTAGTATATCATCGACATATAGTACCAGAAACACAACTTTGCCTTCGTGTATTAACTTGTAAACACAAGGGTCATCTATGGACTGTTCAAAGCCGAAGCTCTTTACAGTTTCATCGAATCTAATATTCCATGACCTAGATGCTTGCTTTAATCCATAAATGGAGTTAAGCAACTCACAAACCTTGGTCTCTTGACATTCTTCCACGAAACCGTCTGGTTGAGCCATATAAATGCGCTCGTCAAGATTGCCATTCAAAAAGGCTGTCTTGACATCCATTTGCCAGATCTCATAGTCGAGAGCTGCAGCTATGGATAGGAGTATGCGGATGGATTTAAGCATCGCGACTGGCGAGAAGGTTTCTTCATAGTCAATCCCTTCTTGTTGGGTATAACCCTTCGCCACAAGTTATGCTTTGAACGTCTCGACGTTCCCATCAGGACCCCTTTTCTTCTTGTATATCCACTTACACCCTACGGGGTTTAATCCCTTCAGGAAGGTCTACAAGTTTCCAGACATTGTTGACATACATCGAGTGCATTTCAACTTTCATGGCGTCAAGCCAAAGGTTTGATTCAGAACTAGCCATCGCTTGGCTATAGGAAACAGGATCATCCATGTCAGAGACGGCTACAAGAGAGTCTCCATAAGACATGTACCTGTCAGGCTTTTGAGTAGATTCTGATGAGTTAGGTTGTGTCTCAGTTGGGGTAAGAACAGTTCTTACAGATGAGGTAGAAGCTTCCTCACCCAACTTTTCTTAAAGCACAATTTTGCTTCTAGGTTTTGCATCCTTCATAAAGTCCTCCTCAAGGAAATGAGCATTCGTGCTTACGAAAGTCTTATCGTCCTCGGGACTATAGAAAGTAAAACCTGCTAGTCTGACCTACTAGCCAACTTGCTAGTCTTTTGCCTCAGCACGTGTGCAGGGCAACCCGAAATTCGGATGCGGCCAAGATTCACTTTACGGCCAGTCCATTGTTCATAAGGAGTACCAGGAACCGTTTTGGACGGAACTTCGTTCAGAATATAGGCGGTTGTTTCAAGGGCATATCCCCAAAAGGAAAGAAGGAGTGATGAGTAACTCATCATTGATCTAACCATCTCCATAAGAGTTCGGTTTAGTCCATAAATGGATTTAAGCAACTCACAAACCTTGGTCTCTTGACCTTTATCCACGAAACCGTCTGGTTGAGCCATGTAAATGCGCTCGTCAAGATTGCCATTCAGAAAGGCTGTCTTGACATCCATTTGCCAGATCTCATAGTCGAGAGCTGCAGCTATGGATAGGAGTATGCGGATGGATTTAAGCATCGTGACTGGCGAGAAGGTTTCTTCATAGTCAATCCCTTCTTGTTGGGTATAACCCTTTGCCACAAGTCGTGCTTTGAACGTCTCGACGTTCCCATCAGGACCCCTTTTCTTCTTGTATATCCACTTACACCCTACGGGTTTAATCCCTTCAGGAAGGTCTACAAGTTTCCAGACTTTGTTGACATACATCGAGTGCATTTCAACTTTCATGGCGTCAAGCCAAAGGTTTGATTCAGAACAAGCCATCGCTTGGCTATAGGAAACAGGGTCATCCATGTCGGAGACGGCTACAAGAGAGTCTCCATAAGACATGTACCTGTCAGGCTTTTGAGTAGCCCTCCCACTACGTCTAAGTACTACTTGACGAGATTCTGATGAGTTAGGTTGTGTTTCAGTTGGGGTAAGAACAGTTCTTACAGATGAGGTAGAAGCTTCCTCACCCAACTTTTCTTCAAGCACAATTTTGCTTCTAGGTTTCGCATCCTTCATAAAGTCCTCCTCAAGGAAACGAGCATTCGTGCTAACGAAAGTCTTATCGTCCTCGGGACTATAGAAAGTAAAACCTTTGGTTTCCTTCGGATATCCTACAAACAGGCACAATTCTGACCTACTAGCCAACTTGCTAGTCTTTTGCCTCAGCACGTGTGCAGGGCAACCCCAAATTCGGATGCGGCCAAGATTCACTTTACGGCCAGTCCATCGTTCATAAGGAGTACCAGGAACCGTTTTGGACGGAACTTGGTTCAGAATGTAGGCGGCTGTTTCGAGGGCATATCCCCAAAAGGAAAGCGGGAGTGATGAGTAACTCATCATTGATCTAACCATCTCCATAAGAGTTCGGTTTCTTCTCTCTGACACTCCGTTTTGTTGAGGCGTGCCAGGTGCGGTAAGCTGAGAAGCGATACCTTCTTCTTTAAGAAAGTCATCGAACTCTCCAGACATATACTCACCACCTCGATCAGATCGAAGGGTTTTGATCACTTTGCCAGTTTGCTTTTCCACTAAAGCCCTAAAGACCTTAAATACGTTAAAGGTCTCGGATTTTTGTTTGAGCAAATAGACAAACCCATATCGTGAGTAATCATCGGTGAAGGTAACGAAGTATTCGTATCCTCCACGTGCCTGTTCGCTGAGCGGTCCACATACATCAGAATGTACTAGTTCCAGCAAATCAGTGACAAAAGAATTAGAAAAAGAAATACGAATTCCATTCTTTATAAACTTTAAACAATAATCTTGCTCAAGAAGCCGAGCAACGGATATTAAGTTCTTCCCAAAGGTAGGAAAAAAAATAAACATTATTCAAGTTTAAAGTGCGGTCTTCAAAAGACAGCGTCACGGATCCCACAGCCTTCGCAGACACAAGGCTCCCATCACCCCATTTGAAACAGAACTCGCCTTCCTCTAACCTTTTGGTTTTCTTGAAACCATTCAAGGAACAGCAAATATGGTTAGTAGCAGCGGAGTCAAGAATCCACGTTGATACATTATCAGCTACTAAGCATGCTTCGGTAACTAGTACAATACTATGTTCCTTTGCTTTGAGATAGGCAGGACAGTTCTTTTATTGGCCTTGTAAGGTCTCTTCACAGTTCCAGAGGCGGAGGCCTTTTGCTCAGTAGCATGTGCCTCTCCTTGATTACTCTTTCTCTTAGTGATACCTACAGCAGTGTGAAGTCCCTTCATAAGCTTGGTAACAGTGAACTCTAGCTTGTTTATGAAGTAGTTCATCTTGGAGGTATCAAGAGATGCGGGGAGAGTTTCTAAGATCATATCTATGATATTCTTCCCATCAATCTCAGATCCTATGATTTCCATTTTATTCAGAAAACTAATGATCAGTATCATGAAGTCTCCAACAGGAGTCCTAGCCTGCATATGACAGTTCATAAACTGTCGGACTGCTTGTAGCCTTGTTTGACGCCTTTGCCCTCCAAACACCTCAAGGAGATTGTAGAGCATGGCAGTCTCGATGTCACGATGTTGTTCTTTCAGCATATTGTTCATAGATGCCAAGATATAGCACCTCACAATCTCATCGGATCGAAGCCAGGCCGCTAAGGCATCATTGTCCTCTTGAGTTGAATCATTATTCGTCAGAGGAGGACACGGGCTGGTGAGTACCCATTTGTGCTTGGTAAGGATTATGTCGAGGTTATGTTTCGAATCTACGTAGTTTTCGTTTTCGAGTTTGATCGAGGAAAGAAAGATTGAGAGATGGTTGAGAGACATATTGCCTATATAAGTTGAAACAAGTTTATGATTAGTCTTTGGTTTAGGATTTAAGTTTTATTAAGACTTTTATAAAATCCAAAGATGTTATAAACCAAACGATAATTTACTCCCTCAAGAGAAGGCCGCAAAAAATCTCCTTTTATAAGTAAATGACACATCATTAATGCTAAGCCAAGATGTCAATACATCTATTTTGACTAGCCACCTTGTAAATTGGTTTGATCACTCACATCCTTTCGCAGGGCCTCGAGGGAGGATTACTAGGGATTGAGCCTAAGTGTGCAACCAACCACTTAGTCCAAAAGATCAACTTTGAAAAAAAATCCCCCAAGGGGAGGCCTTGCCATCATCGTCTCACTCTCGGACGCAGCTCAATGAGCAATGATCAGAGCAAAGCGCCCTTGAGTACTCTCATTTAAGAGAGGGCCACGAGGGTGACTCTTAGTCCGGCGACACTTGCACTTTTCATTAGTGTTGGGGATCGTGGGTTACAAACAACAAGTATAACCCTCCCACTTAGTTTTTGGAGTTGGTTCATCGACTCTTATAAGTTCGGAAACAAATTTCCTAGTTAGAGAGCGACAGAGCGGACAACTAGAAGAGAGTCCTAGATCGACATGTTCAGAGTAGTATTAGTGCATAAAGGCACAAGGTACATACTCGATCTTTTCCTATTTTCTATTTCGGGAAAGTGCATGAGGGAAGTGTGAACTTCAACTCACTCGAACACTTGAAAGGTTGAGATTACACATCTTTTTATTTTTCGGCTTGTCTACAAAGAGACCTCCCACTCAAATTTTCAAGAGCATATAGATTTTGAACATATGTGATATAGATATAGTTTTGAAAACTTATTTGATTTGGATGACAAAATATTTTCAAGTTTGAAAGTGAAAACGGTTTTTCAAAATTCAAACTAGTTTTGTAAAAATTCAATTTCAATTAAACTTTTCAAAAATCAAAACATTTTAATCTTACACATCATGTTTATAATCATATAGAAAACATTTTTGCTCAAGAAAATTTTCTCATTAGAGTTCGCGTATGGGAATCGCGCTCACGGCCCTATCGGAAACCGCGAGGTAAATGTACAAGGTTTTGCCATCCTTCGGCTTCGCGAGGAACGGGGGGGAGGTGAAATAGGCTTTCATTTCGCGGAACACTTCCTCGCACTCCTCCGTCCATACAAACCCGTCGGTCTTCTTCATTGCCTTGAAAAATGGTTGGCACGTATCGGTTGCCTTGGAGACGAATCGCGTCAGGGCGGCGATCCTTCCCGTCAAACTCTGTACTTCTTTTACCTTTTGCGGCGACCTCATCTATAAGATCGCCCTAATCTTCTCGGGGTTAGCCTCGATCCCGCGGCGGCTAACCATGTAGCCCAAGAATTTACCGGACTCAACCCCAAAGGCGTATTTGTTGTGGTTGAGCTTCATCCTGTAGCGTCGTAGGATCGTGAACATCTCTCTAAGGTCTCGATCGTGGTCGTGGGCCTTGAGGCTTTTCACAAGCATATCATCCACGTAGACCTCCATAGTTTTGCCAATTTGATTGGCGAAAATTCGGTTAACCAACCTTTGATACGTTACTCCCGCGTTCTTGAGGCCAAAGGGCATGACCTTGTAGCAGTAGAGCCCGCGGTTTGTAACAAAGGTGTTCTTTATCTGATCCGGCTCGTGCATGCGGATCTTATTGTAGCCCGAGTAGGCGTCCATGAAGCTCAAAAACTCGTGGCCCGCCGTGGCGTCGACAAGTTGCTCGATCCTCGGGAGAGGGAAGCTGTCTTTCGGGCAGGCTTTGTTGAGATCTTTGTAGTCGATACAGACCCGCCACTTCCCATTTGGCTTCTTGACCATCACCACATTGGACACCCACTTGGGGTACTGCGCCTCCCTGATGAAGTCGGTGGCGAGAAGTTTGTCAACCTCTTCACCAATGGCTTGGTACCTCTCTCTGCTGAATGCCCGTCGTGGTTGAACGCGCTCAGTCACTCTCTTGTCGTCGTGGAGACGGTGAACCATTATCTCGAGGTCGATCCCCGGCATGTCGGCGTGTGTCGACGCAAAGACATCTTTGAACTCGCGGAGGAAGGCGGCGAGTTGGGTTCGGATCTAAGACGGGAGTTGGGCGCCTACCTTGACTACTTGTTTAGGCTTGGAGTCATCCAACACGACGGGAACGAGGTCATCCGGTGTCTCCACCTTTCGACGCTCGACATCGTCCCTCTGGTCCAGCTCTCCGAAGGTGCCACCCTCCTCTATTTTGCATGGGAGCTTGTCCCCGAGCTGGAAGATGGTGCTCACCATCTTTCCCTTTTCTTTCCCGTCCACGCCCTAGATGTAGCACATTCTTGCCATCGATTGGTCTCCCAACATCATGGCTATTCCCTTGTCAGTCGGGAATTTCATCATCAGGTGGTAAGTGGAAAAGATGGCCTTCAACCGATTGAGGGTTGGGCGGCCGATTATGATGTTGTAAGCAGAGGGTTGGTCCACGACCAGGAACGACACAATGTGGGTGACCTCGAGCCCCCCCGGTGTCCCGAAGGTTACCGGGAGGTCGATGGTTCCCTCCGTCATGACCCTCTCCCCGGAGGTATTCAGGGGGGTAAATGTCGAGAACTTTCGGAAGCTATCGACATGCGGTGGTCTCGGCCCAGGGAGGGAGCGACCGTTAGGGGCCTGGCCTCCCTTGTTCCTCCTCTTTCGAGGGTCGGGACGATCTCCATCCTGGTCGTCGCGACGGCGACTACCCTGTCCCCCTGATTTCCGGCCGTCTCGGCCATCGAGATAGTCCTCGATTCCCATATACGTGCGGGCTCTTGACATTAGCTCTGCCATGTCCCGCGGGACTTTTCCGACAATAGACTTGAGGAAGTCGCTCATGCGAACTCCCTCGGTGATTGCCGTGATGGCGTCCTTGTCGTCGAACCCTTCGACCTTGTGAGATTCCTCGGTGAAGCGAGCGAGGTATTGTCTCAATGTCTCGTCTCTCCATTGCCGAATGGAGAGGAGATGGGTCTTTGATTTCTTTTGCGCCACGAGAGTGGCGAATCGTGCAAGGAAAGCCTCTCGCAAAGCCCGGAAGGACGAGATGCTCCCCGGTCTCAAACTTCGGAACCATTCGAATCCTGACCCCGTGAGGGTTAGGCTGAAGGATTGGCAAAGGGTCGCATCCGACTGTCCTTGCATCATCATCCACGTCTCGTAGTGTTGGATGTGGAAGTTCGGGTCTATCCGCCCATCGTAGGGGGGAATGGATGGTAGCTTGAAGTTCCCCACGCAAGTCTGCGCGAGGATTTGAGTGGCGAAGGGAGAGTATGACTCCTCAATCCCTCTGTACGGCCTTTGCCTCCCTGACTCCCTCATCTCGATGATTTTGTTTTCGATACTTTGAATCATCGTGACCATGTCAAGCCCGTTAGTTGGGCTGACCGCTGGGACCGCGTGAGTCGCCTGTTGGCGCTCGTTGGACGCTTGGTCCCCAGCGTTGGCCTGAGGTCGGCCGAGAGTCACGGCGGGGAGAGCGTCCCTCCGAGAATTGAGCCTTTGGTGGAGATCCTCATCTCGGGAGTTTCTCTGCGCCGTCAGGCGTTCCCTAAGGTCCACGCTAGGCGCTCGGTGGGGCGAGGTCGCCCTTGGTCGGACCGTCCGGCGAGCGCTTCGGCTATCGGCCCCATCATCCACCAGAGTCGCTCTCTCCTCGGCGAGGGGCCGTGTCCGACCGCCTCTTGAAACCTAAGGGGTGAGTTCCCGGGAATATGAGTGTGCCTGCTGCCGAGCCGGTCTGGCCAAGTCGCCGTTCGCCCTCTCAGACCTCGACGGGGGCGAGGCTTGGTGTTGCCTCATCGGTCCTTGACTACCCCACATAGTCGGGGTCGGAGTCATCTCGGGCGGACCTATCCTCGATGTCGTAGCCGAGGAGATTGGCGATGAGCGAGCCGTCGACGCCGGGACGGTCTAGAAGCTCCGCGAGCCGCCGGGCCGTGTCCTCTCGGAGCGCGGCCTCGGGGTCGTTCGCTGGGTCATGGGGCTGGCTCTTGTTATCACGAGGTTGCCCATCAAGACGGTGAGCGAGGCTTCGGAGACCGTACCTTGAGCTCGACGCTCGAGTGCCAATGGAGGTCGCAGGAATGTGACTCATCTTTCGAGAGTCGTAGATGTAGTGAAGGTGAGAAATGGAAGGGAGAGCGGGCTAAGGTCGGTGGTCCCCTCCTTCTAGCGCCAAAATGTTGTCGCTGTTTTTCGAACAACTATTTAGGAGCCCAAAGTGGTTAGCCCCAAGGCCGGACCAAGTGGTCTCACTTCGGCTCGAGCGTGTCGGACTTGGTATCCCAAATCGTCCCTTAGCTGTAGATGAAGCTCACCTCGTCTCGGTACCTGAAAAGTAGCAGAGAGTGCGTGAACTACAAAGGGGAAACAGAGGGGTTGCCTCTGTTTACCTCTCCGACGCTCAACATTAGTAGGGTTGAGGTAGCTTGTAGAGAGTTTAGGTGTTTAGAGGCCGAGACTTGAGAGAAACGAGCGAGGTACGAGTTCGACAACGTTTCAGTACTCAAAATCGGATTACCTGGACTAGGGGAGGGACCCTGGTATTTATAAGCAACCAAGGGGCGTTTTGGGCATCCCCTTGGCCGAAGGCTGGCCCTGGGTCGGCCATGGAGGCGAAGGCCGGCCCTGGGTCGCCATGGAGGCGAGGGCCGGCCCTGGGTCGGCCATGGAGGCGAGGGCCGGCCCTGGGTCGGCCATGGAGGCGAAGGTCGGCCCTGGGTCGGCCAGGGAGGCGAGGGCCGGCCCTGGGTCGGCCATGGAGGCGAAGGCCGGCCCTGGGTCGGCCAGGGAGGCGAGGGCCGGCCCTGGGTCGGCCATGGAGGCGAGGGCCGGCCCTGGGTCGGCCGTGGAGGCGAAGGCCGGCCCTGGGTCGGCCGTGGACGGGCGAAGGCCTGCCCTGGGTCGGCCATGGGGGTGAAGGCCGGCTCTGGGTCGGCCATGGCCGAGCGAAGGCCGGCTCTAGGACGGCCGCTATCGCGGCCGTCGCCGCTCTACCGGGCCAAGACGGACCGGCAACAGCAAGCTCCATAGAGCACCGAGGCAATACGAATATGCCATAATCGCCATCGACTACTTAACTAAAGGGTAGAGGCCGAGCCGCTCGCCAGAATAACTGAAGCAAACACGATAAGCTTCATCTGGAAAAGCATCATATGTAGGCACGGTATCCCCGCCTCGATCGTGACCGACAATGGAGCACAGTTCGACAACCCATGAGTAAGAGATATCTGCGATCAACTAAAGATCAGTAAGACCTTCTCCTCGCCGCGTCATCCTCAGGCCAACGGCCAAGTCGAAGCAGTCAACAAGACTATCAAGAGCAACCTTAAAAAGAAGTTTGAAGACAGGAAGGGCGCCTGGGCCGAGGAATTGCCATTCGTCCTATGGTCTTACCGGATGACCGCGCGAAACGCCACCGGCGAAACGCCATTCTCCCTCGCGTATGGGATGGAGGCCGTGGTTCCAATCGAGACTGAGATACCTACGTTCCGAGTCGATACGTTCGACGAAGCGAACAACAACGAGGCCATGCGCCTGGAGCTGGATTTGATCGACAAAAAGAGATCAGAAGCGTTCGGACGCCTCGTCGCACAGAAGCGCAAGGTCGAAAGATACTACAACTCCAAGATCAAAAGGCAAACCTTTGCCGTCAAAAGCCTTGTACTCAGACGAGTATTCCAGAATACACAAGTCCAAGGGGCCGGCGTCCTAGGCCCGAACTAGGAAGGTCCCTATAGAGTCCGAAAAGTCATTCACGACGGGACATATTACATTGAGCACACAGACGGAACTCCAATTCGCCACCCGTGGAATGCGGAACACTTGAGGCAGTACTACCAGTAGCTAGCGTTCCCCACGTTTTTATCGCTTTTTCAATAAGGCCTACGAGCCAATGTTTTAAGATTTTAAATTTCTCGCAATTTTTTTGCAAACGTAATAAAACTCGAGTTTTCCGTTCAAGTTTTCCGGTTATCAAAAATTAACTTATAACCCTAAAACTTGGGGGGGCTAGCAATGGTAAGGAAATCCTCAAAAGAACACGCTCCACCAAAAAATTTATAAGACGCCTACATGGCGCAACTTAAGACGCCTACATGGTGCAACCTAAGACGCCTACCTGGCGCACCCAAGACGCCTACATGGCGCACGTTAGACGCCTACATGGCGCACTTAAGACGCCTACATGGCGCACTCAAGATGCCTACATGGCGCACTAAGACGCCTACATGGTGCACCTAAAGATGCCTACATGGCGCACGTAAGACGCCTACATGGCGCAACCAAGTCGTCTTTCTAGACGCACCTAAGACGCCTACATGGCGCACTTAAGATGCCTACATGGCGCACTAAGACGCCTACATGGCGCACCTAAAGACGCCTACATGGCGCAACCTAAGACGCCTACATGGCGCACGTAAGATGCCTACAAGGCGCAACCAAGTCATCCCTCGAGACGCACCTAAGACGCCGACATGGCGTACTCAAGACGCCTACATGGCGCAATCAAGTCGTCTTTCTAGACGCACCTAAGACGCCTACATGGCGCACTTAAGACGCCTACATGGCGCACTCAAGACGCCTACATGGTGCACGTAAGACGTCTACATGGGGCAACCAAGTCGTCTCTCGAGACGCGCCTAAGACGCCAACATGGCGCACCTAAGACGCCTACATGGCGCACTAAGACGCCTACATGGCGCACCTAAACACACCTACATGGCGCAACCTAAGACGCCTACATGGCACAACCTAAGACGCCTACATGGCGCAACCTAAGACGTTTACATGGCGCACCTAAAGACGCCTACATGGCTCAACATAAGACGCCTACATGGCGCAACCTAAGACGCCTACATGGCGCACTTAAGACGCCTGCATGGCGCAACCTAAGACGTCTACATGGCGCAATCCGGTGCACATAAGGTGCCTAAGCGGCATGGCTAACTCGTAGTCAAAAAACTTACGGAACGCAAGCCATCCAAGCGTCTGAAGTGAGATCCTGCTGAGATAAAAGAACTGGCAAGACCATTGACACAAATACTTGGTTATCAAAACACGCCATGATAAATGAATGAGCAAAAACGTTCATAAAAATAAATAATATCTCGTAAAAGAAAAGGGCAACTGCCCCTAAAATCCTAGAAAGCATGCGCTAAGACAAGTGCGCTAAAGGGAGAAATCCTAGTAAGCAAGCGCTATAAGGAAGCGTGCGTTGAATGGAAAAACCTAAAAGGAAGCGTGCGCTAAACACTTGCGCGAGAAAAATAATAAAGGAAAAAATGCCACTCGGCGGGATCGTCGCCTACGGGATAGGCCCCGTTGAGTGGTGGGAACAACGAGTCGAAGAAGTGGAAGGTGACCCCCCGAGAAACATTCTCGGTCGCTGTGGCGTCCCGACACTCCACCGCCGCCGCATGTCTTGCCTCCTCGACTCCGACATCGAAGTCGTCTTGAAGGTCGGACGCGAGCTGTTCTACCGCGGCTTTCTCTGCGGTGACCCGAGCCACCTCCTCCGGGAACTTTGCCTTTGATTGAGAACCTCGCTCGGCACGGGCCAGCTGAGACTTCGCTTGAGCAAGCTCCTCTTGGGCAAGGCTCATCCGTCTGATAAGGTCGTGAAGGATCTTTTCGCCCCGGGTCGCTAGAGCAAGCACCTGAGAAGGCAAGAAGACAATTTAGTAAAAGACAAAGCCCTAAAATAGACGAGGCATGAGAAACTCACTCTCTGAGCGTCGGAAACATCGTGACGAAAGAACTCCACGTCGCTGCTAGCCACAACGCTCTTCCACATCTTCATCAACGATTGAGCGAGACCCAGGGAACATTCCCCCCTAACCTCCACGGCCTCAACGTCGACCATCGAGTTTACGCGCTTCGAGTCCGAAGACGTGTCTGGTAGAGCCGAGGAGGAAGGTCGCGTCAAAGAAGCACTAGGGCCGCCCTCCGCCGGGTGACCGGTGTCGGGTCTCTCTCGAACGTTCCGTGTGGCAATCCGAGAACGGACCACCGCCAACGACTTCGGGTCCTGGGAAGCCTTCGCTAAGCGCGCTCGAGCCCTCGCTCTAGCCGAGGAGGCTACAAAAGCGACAAAGTCAAAACCCTATACTAAAAGAAAAAAACAGAAAGATTGAAAGTCGAAATACCTGGAAGACCGCCGCTTGAGGGAGATGACACGGCACTGGGATCACTCTCGGTCCGCTGACTGTCGCCATGGCTAGGAGGAAAGGGCGGGAACCACCCGGTAGAAGCCATCAGCTCAGGCGAACGAAACCATTCGACAGCCTTCCGAGCTTCTGACATTCCCCGGATCTCCTTCACGAAGTCGAGATCGTCGGCCCCTGCGTCAGCAGAAAATTCGGCCAAGGGACCAAACTGAAGCGGCGCATCGCCGAAGGCCTCCGCCGAGATCCACACCCACAGTCTTCGGTTATACTTCTCCGAGTCCGTGATCAACTTAGTGTTCCGGCGATCGCGGGCCATGAAGAAACCAGGCTGCCCGGGCGCAGGAAAGACCGCGATGAGATTGCGATAGTCACTCACGGTCATAACCCGCTCGGCCTGACAATGCCACTCCATGTGACACATCGCCATGATGCTGTAAAACGCCGGACTCATCTAACAAGCGAACACCCCCAGTCGGGCGAGGAGCTGCTGGAAGATGGGTTGGAACGGCAGCCACAACCCGCAGTTGAGACTCACGACCGAAACTGCGGCAAACCCATGGCGAGGACGGAAAGGACGGTCGCCCTTTAAGGGATGGAGGAGCACCACGGACGATGGAATGGCGAATGCCTCCCTGAGACCGATGAATGTTCGGTAGGTGAGCGAACTCGAAGCATCGACCCCCGAACAATCGAAGCCCTCGGGAGCAACAAAGCCCTCCTCGGGATACCACTCCATCCTAGCAAGCGACCTCGCCGACACTATCGCCTCTGCATTGAGGGTCTCGGGCTGAGAACTCCCTGGCTCCACGGAAGGGCCTCCGCCCTCCGGCACAGCCGCGGTAGCCGCAGACGGCCCTTCGGGACGCTCCGGTGCGAGGCCTTTGGCCCCTGAACATGTGTCTGAATCGCCTCCGGGATCTTCAGACTCGGGACCAAAATCGTCCACGCAGTCAATCTCGTTGAGGACCGACTCCAGCGGAGTCGCTTCATCCACGCTCGCAATATCGCCCGACGTGCCATGAGAGTCCAAGTCGGACTTTGGCGCGTCGGGGCAGGTCTTGTCGCGAGTCCCCTCGCCGACCAAATTGATCACAAGGCGAGGAGCAGGTCCCCCGGACGCGGGATGATTGACCTCCCCGCTTGTGCCACGCCTAGTTGGCACGCACCCCTCCTGAAGCTGAGTAACGGGCTTGGTCACGCCTAGCTCGCCTTCTTCAAGCCACTGCTCTGCTCCGCTTGGATTCTCTTCCACCTGCAGAGGAACTTCCCCTAATCCCGTGAAGAGATCATCCTCTACATGTTCAGAATCCTGAAACAAGAGAGAGAAATCAATCTCGGGAATCTCAGTTGAGAAAAGGGAAGGAACATCCATAATGGAAGCGTAGAAAAGAAACAAGTGTAGAGAAAGAGAAAAAAAAATAATAAAGTGGAGGAATAAGAGAGAGGGGGAGGTCTATTTATAGACTTCTAGGGGGGTAGGAGTCGAAATCCTACTCCCACAAAGAGAAAAAACGGAGAAAACCTCCAAAAAGTCGGGGTTCCCCCGTGCGAAGCGAGCCAGCCCCGCGCAAGGGGCGCGCCGCGCGCCAAGACCGCGCGCCGCGCAGGCTGCGCCGCACAGGCCGCGTGCCGCGCGACCACGCCAAAAAAAAAAAAAAAAAACTTCCTTGGGCGATGGGATTTTAAAAAAATATTCCCCTCAAACACCCAACGGGAAAGACAAAAAGTTCACCGCTGGGAACATCCCGAGCGACGAACTTGGGGGGCTAATATTGTCGGTCGTTTTCGGAAAACCCGAGACGCCGAGAAGACACGTCGCTCAAAGGGCCGATGGTCAGGCTGGAGGTCCTAAAGAGTGGCAAGCCTTCAAGCCCTCGCCCAAACTTTTGACTCCTTGAGTCGAGCCTAGCCCCTCGAGTCGAGATTTGAATCGGCTCCTCGAGTCGAGCCTCGCCCCTCGAATTGACACTCGATTCAGTCTCCTCGAGTCGAGCCTTGAGTCAGTCTCCTCGAGTCGAGCTTCGCTCCTCGAGTCGAGCCTTAAGTCAGTGTCCTCGAGTCGAGCCTTGAGTCAGTCTCCCTGAGTCGAGTTTCACTCCTCGAGTCGAGCTTCGACTCGGATTCTATCCGTCAAATAGCTACATTTATATCGCAAACCCAAAATGCAAAGCCCACAATAGCTCAATGGGCCCGGAAGCAAGACGATCGTGAAAAGCCCACAAAGGCGCTGCCTAGCGCGCGCCATGCCCGCCACGCCGAGCGCCGCGCCCGCGCAGAGTCGCGCCGCGTGCACAGCGGCGCAGACCGCGCGCCGCGGGTTGTGCGCCGCGCGCCGCGGGTCGCGCGCCGCGCGTGGTGCGCCGCTGCCTCTTGTGCGCCTCCACTTGAAGAGGTGCACGCCCCTAGTCCCACATGGGCAAGGAAGGACCCCCTTAGGGTCCCAAAACACCGATATAAACCCCATCTCGCTGAGGGGGAAGCCATCCATTCATCTCCTATCGATACGCTCGATTTCTCGCTCTCCTCTGCTTCTCTTGATGCCATATTTGGCCTGAAGCATTCTCGCAAGTCTCTCTCGTTCTCAGAGGTTCCGAAGCACTCACGGGAACTTCCCAAACATCGCTCCCTCTGACCGAACGCCCCCCGGTGCTCAAGCATGCCCCTAGGGTTCTCGACTAGAGTTCCCCTTGCGCGTCTAACACGCTAGACGCGTACGCGATCTCCGAAGTTCTGAGACGCCGCCGAGGACTCCTCCGCGCCCCGTCTCCTTCGTTGAGCACGCCTCTCCACCAAGGTTCCACGCCTCATACTGTTTCTCACACTCTTGAACTACGTTCTGGCCTGATCCCACGCACGGGTACGTAGGCAGCCGACACCCAAGGCACGGTCACTCCTCTTCCTCACCCATTTCCTCTCCCGAGAGGCGGGTTGATCGGAGAAAACCTAGCTCGAGACTTTCGAGTTCACTCTCTTGGCCCGGGTGCGATCACTTGGTCCGGCCTTGGATCGAACCGCCCGAGGTTTTCAATAGTTGTTCATTTTCGTGCGACAACGGTTAAAAATTTATATGCTCCTGAAAATTTAACTGAGAGGTCTCCTTGTAGGCGAGCCGAAAAATAAAAGATGTGTAATCTCAAACGTTCAAGTGTTCGAGTGAGTTGAAGTTCTCACTTCCTTCATGCACTTTCTCGAATAGAAAATAGGAAAATGTCCGAGTATGTACCATGTGCCTTTATGCACTAACACTGCTCTTCCTTGAACATGAAGATCTAGGATTCCTTTCTATAAGTCCACTCTATCGCTCTATAAATAGGAAAGTTGTTTCCGAACTTATAAGATACGATGTACCAACTCCAAAAACTAAGTGGGATGGTTATTCTTGTTGTTTGTAACCCACGATCCCCAACACTAATGAAAAAAGGAATTAACGTGAGACTAAGAGTCACTCTTGTGGCCCTTTCTTCAATGAGAGAACTCTATGGCATTTTTGCTTCGATCATTGCTCAATGAGCTACGTCCGAGAGTGAGACGATGAAGACAAGGCCTCCTCTTGGGGGATTGTTTTTTCAAAGTTGACCTTTTGGACTAAGTGGTTGGTTGCACACTTAGGCTCAATCCCTAGTAGACCTCCCTTGAGGCTCTATGAAAGGATGTGAGTGATCAAACCAATATAAAAATTGGCTAGTCAAACTTGGTGTCTTGAGATCTTGGCTAAGCATTAATGATATGTCATTTACTTATAAAAGGAGATTTTTTGCGGCCTTCTCTTGAGGGAGTCGACTATCATTTTGTTTATAACACCTTTGGATTTTATCAATGTTAAAAACTTAAATCCTAAACCAAAGACAAATCATAAACTTGTTTCAACTCTTATAGGCAAAATGTCTCTCAACCCTCTCTCAACCATTATTTCCTCAAATAAACTCGAAGGCGAAAATGACACCGACTGGATACATAAACTCGACATAGTCCTTACTGTCGACAAGCACAAATGGGCCCTCACTACCCCCTATCCTCCTCAAACAAATGAAGATTCGACACAAGAGGAGAAAGACGCCTTGGCTGCCTGGCTTTGATCCGATGAGATTGTGAGGTGCTATATTTTGGCATCTATGAACAATGTGTTGCAACAACAACATCGTGACATCGAGATTGCCACTAATATGCTCTACAATCTCCATGAGATGTTTGGAGGGCAAGGACGTCAAGCAAGGCAACAAGTGGTCCGACAGTTTATGAACTATCGCATGAAGGCTGGAACTCCCGTTAGAGATCATATGATGCTGATCATTAGCTATCTAACCGAGATGGAGATCCTTGGATCTAAGATTGATGGGGAGACTTAAATAGACATGATCTTGGAAACTTTCCCTGAGTCTTTTGATACTTTGAAGCTGAACTACTCCATGAACAAGCTAGAGTACACTGTTACCGAGCTTATGAAGGAGAGGTACATGCTACTGCCTCCACCTTTGGATCTAAGAAGAGACTTCGCAAGGCCGAGAAGAAGAACCAACCTAAGGTTCAAAAGAAGAAGAAGACGCCAAAGGCTCCTAAGGTGGACGAGTCTAACGACAAGTACCACCAATGTAGTTAGCCTGGTCACTGCTGTACAAACTGTCCTGCCTACCTCAAACTAATGAAAAAGGTACTGTACTTGTTACCGAAGCTTGCTTAGTAGCTGATAATGTATCATCGTGGATTATTGACTTCGCTGCTACATCAAAACATTTGACCTAGTGTTTTAGCTCTCCGACTCTTAGACTTGTTCTTGAGTTTTGATGTTTAAAAGTTCCCACACACTAATTCCTTTCTTTCTCAAGTGATTGTTGTGATAGAAACTTTCGTGGGTGCTCGAGTTCCCGAGGAAAAAAGAAAGACGAGCTGAGTGGGGAGATGAACGTTTCAACCTTCCAAAGGCTTCTCAACGTTCAAGCTTCACAAAGGTTAGTAAATAAATAATGCACATTAATAGTTTTAATTTATATGTACTTGCTCTTTGTCTAGGTTAGTAAAATCGTTTTACTTGTTTTAAAGAACTTTTTTAAATTCCGCCGCTTGCTCGAAGCGTTAAATCTTTTCTTAACCTTGGATCAATTCCAACATCGAGTTCCACCCGAGACCGAAAATAAAGGTTCAAGCCATAGACGATTTTCTGGCAGAATTCTTTTATCCTCCCGACATGGGAAGATCATAAGAGTGCTCGACCGACGACTTGTCGGCTCGAAAGAGAAAGGTCGACCCTGTGGGTCCCATCTAGGAATTACACGTAGACAGAGCATCCAATGCTCATGGAGACGGCGCCGGCGTGATTTTAACCAATCTCGATCGGGAGAAGTTACGCTATGCCATCCACTACGGATTCCAAGCCTCCAACAACGAGGCCGAGTATGAAGCCCTCATTGTGGGACTAGAGCTCGCTCAAAAGCTCGACGTACACAATTTGCGAATACACTGCGACTCGCAGTTGATCGTAAATCAGGTTAAGGGCAACTACATCGCCAAAGAGCCTAACATGATCGCCTACCTAGCAAAAACAAATGCCAAGCTAGATGCCTTCTCTTGGTTTGAGATATTCCAAATCCAAAGAGAATAGAACGCCGAGGCTGATGCTCTCATTCGCCTCGGCGCCGGTATCACCAAAGATGGGTTAGGAACTATCCCAGTCGAGTCTCTCTCACGACCATCCGTCTCACGAGACGAGGTTGGAACGATCGAGAGCATCGCTCATCCGACTTGGATGACTCCGCTTACGGACTTCTTGCAAGAAGGGATACTCTCCGAAGACTGCAAAGAAGCCGAAAGGCTAAAAGCCCTCGCATCTAAATATGTGTTGAGACGCAAAGCCCTATCCAAGAGTGTGTACTCAACCCCACTGCTCCGATGCCTCGATAGCGTCGAGTCGACTAAGGTCCTCCGCATAATTCACGAGGGCGTCTGTGGGAAGCACTCCGCTGGGAGATCCCTCGCGCTCAAAGCACTCCGAGAAGGCTATTTCTGGCCCACGATGAAGAGAGACGCCTACAACTGGGCGAGAAAGTGCGACAAGTGTCAACGTTTATTTAACGTTCCACGGAAATAGCCATCTACCTTGGGTAGCATCGTGGTACCATGTCCCTTTGCAAAATGGGGCGTAGACATCATCGGCAAGCTTCCTAAAGCTCCGAGACAGTATGAATATGCCATCAGCTCTATTGACTACTTCACTAAGTGGGTCGAAGCCGAGCCTCTGGCCAGAATCACCGAGGCCAACACAACAAACTTCATCTAGAAGTCCATCATATGCAACCACGGCATCCCAGTGTCAATTGTGACAGACAATGGTGCACAATTCCACAATGCCCGGGTTAGAGAAATATGCGCCCAACTAGAGATCAGCAAGACATTCTCGTCCCCGCGGCATCCGCAGGCTAACGACCAAGTGGGAGCCGTCAACAAGACGATCAAAATCAACCTCAAGAAAAACCTCGAGGCCAAGAAGGGCACCTAGGCTGAGGAGTTACCATTCATCCTATGGGCCTAACCAACGACTGTTCAAAACCCCACCGGAGAGACCCCATTTTCCCTAGCTTTTGGGGTTGAGGCAGTGGTCCCCATGGAAACCGAGGTCCCCATTTACCGAGTTGACACTTTCGACGAGAAAGATAACGATGAGGCCATGTGCCTCGAGCTAGATTTGATCGACGAGAAAAGATCCGAGGCTCTCACCCGACTCGCTGCACAAAAGCGCAAAGTCGAGAAGTATTACAATGCCAAAGTCAAAAGACGAATCTTTGCCATCGGCAGCCTTGTACTCAGGCGCGTGTTCCAAAACACCCAAGTGCAAGGCGCCATTGTCCTGGACCCGAATTGGGAAGGACCATATAGAGTTAGCCAAGTCATTCATGATGGAACCTATTATATCGAAAACACTGACGGGACCCCGATCCGACATCCTTGGAATGCTGAACGCTTGAGACAGTACTACCAGTGACAAACACTTCCCCCATTTGTTGATTTGATTTCCATAATTCAATAAGGCGCATGTGCCAATGTTTGAGGATGTTATCTATTCGCAATAATAATAAAGTGTGAGGTTTTTCTCTTCAAAAATCCGCTTTATTAAGTTCTTAGTCATCAGGGTACGACCTGTACACTAAAAACTTGGGGGGCTACTGATTCCTGCGACGTACACTAAAAAATACATGGCTCAAGAAACAAAACCTTAAGCCCCCCCGCACGGACACGGGAATACAAGCTTAGGCGGCTCAAACCCCGACTGCCCTTCGAGGATATGGGTTTGAGTAAATTCGTTGACCTAACTCAACGCCCCTTCGGTCGCCAGTTGGAACGAAGTGAGATCGCCTGATACACGCTGAAGTCCCCCGCACACACACGGGTATACAATCTTAAGAAGAATCGCCAAATACAGGCTTAAGTCCCACGCACACACACGGGGATACAGGCTTAAGAAGCTCGAACTCTGACGGCCCTTCGAGCATACGGGTTTAAGTGAAACCGTCGGCCTTAGTGGCGTACCCCCACATTCAGGCTTAAGTCCCCGCACACACACGGGGATACAGGCTTAAGAAGGTCGAACCTCGACGGCCCTTCGAGGATACGGGTTCGAGTGAAACCGTTGGCCTTCCCGGCGTGCTGTAAGTCACGTAATGGCGAAGGTGACAGTCGTTGAGCCACCCCCGACGAATTTAAGTCGCGTAAAGGCACTGCCTCAAACCCTAAACGGCCAAATCTGAGCAATACACATTCGGTCGCCAATGGAACGAAACACACGGGTTTGAATAAAGTCGCCGGGCCACACCCAGCACAACACATATGTTCGGTCGCCCATGGCACGAACCCAAAGTCACCGGGCCACACTCGGCGCAACACATACGTTCGGTCGCCCATGGCACGAACCCAAAGTCGCCGGGCCACACCTGGTGCAACACATACGTTCAGTCTCTCATTGTTGGAATTGATCAAGGGTTAAAAAAAAGTTTAATGCTTCGTTAAGCGGCAGAATTTTAAAAATTTCCTTTTTCAAGTAAAACAGTTTTTACTAACCTAGACAAAGAGCAAGAACATGTAAATAAAACTAATATGAGCATAAAAGATTACTAACCTTTTTAGAAGCTTGAACGTTGAGAAGCTTGTGGAAAAGGTTGCAACGTTCGTCTCCCTCGCAGTACGTCTCTCTTCCTTTCCTCGTTAACTCGAGCAACCACGAAAGTTTCTATCACTAAATCACTCAAGATAAAAAGGAATTAGTGTGTGGGCACTTTTAAACACTACGACTTAAGAACGAGTCTTGAAGTCGCAGAGCTAAACATTAGGTCAAATGAGGACCTAGGTGCCAAAACAATAAAACGAAATTGCATAGAGAGAGAGAGAGGAGAGGGGCGGCCAAGTCTAGAGAGAGAGTCTCTCAAATCTCTTAAACTTGGATGAATGAAATTTGTGGAATGAGGCTCCTATTTATTGGAGAGGTCTCACCTTCAATAAGGTAGTTTCCTCTTCTATAGAATATCACATATTCATGAGCAAATATTGGGCCGGGGGAGCGCGCGGGCCGGGACGGCTGGGGCGCGCTGAGGCCCACTGGGCCGGGGGCGCAAGTGCGCGCGCACCGGCCTTGTTGGGTCGTGGGTGCGTCAGGGCACTCGGGCCTGGTGGGCCGGGGCCCGTTGGGCTTCCGGCCGGCGAAGCCCGGCCGGTCTTGAATTGTTTTTGAATTTCCGGTGTCCCAAAAACGACCGGTAACAAAGTGATTCTCTCGTATGGTTTGAGAGCAATATTGTTGATGATTGTGTGTATCATAAGTTCAATGGAAGTAACCATATGTTCTTGGTTTTGTATGTCGATGACATACTACTTGCCACCAACGATAAATGCATGTTGCATGAAACCAAGAAATTTCTATCAAATCATTTTGAGATGAAAGATCTTGGTAATGCCTCTTTTGTATTAGGAGTCCAGATTTATCGAGACCGGTCTCGAGGTTTACTTGGACTATCACAAAAGAGACCCACTGGGCCAGGGGGCCCCTGGGCCGGGGGCGCAGGTGCACGCGCGCCGGCCCTGTTGGGTCGTGGGTGCGTCAGGGCACTCGGGCCTGGTGGGCCGGGGCCCGTTGGGCTTCCGGCCGGCGAAGCCCGGCCGGTCTTGAATTGTTTTTTAATTTCCGGTGTCCCGAAAACAACCGGTAACACAATGATCAGTGCAAAGCGCCCTTGAGTACTCTCATTTAAGAGAGGGCCACGAGGGTGACTCTTAGTCTGGCGACAATTGCACTTTTCATTAGTGTTGGGGATCGTGGGTTACAAACAACAGATATAACCCTCCCACTTAGTTTTTGGAGTTGGTACATCGACTCTTATGAGTTCGGAAACGATTTTCCTAGATATAGAGCGATAGAGCGGACAACTAGAAAAGAATCCTAGATTTTCATGTTCAGAGGAGTGTTAGTGCATAAAGGCACAAGGGACATACTCGGATCTTTTCCTATTTTCTATTTCGGGAAAGTGCATAAGGGAAGTGTGAACTTCAACTCACTCGAACACTTGAAAGTTTGAGATTACACATCTTTTTATTTTTCGGCTTGTCTACAAGGAGACCTCCCACTCAAATTTTCAAGAGCATATAGATTTTTAACATATGTGATATAGATATAGTTTTGAAAACATTTTGAAAACTTATTTGATTTGGATGACAAAATATTTTCAAGTTTGAAGACGAAAACGGTTTTTCAAAATTCAAACTAGTTTTGTAAAAATTCAATTTCAATTAAACTTTCAAAAATCAAAACATTTTAATCTTACACATCATGTTTACAATCTTATAAAAAACATTTTTGCTCAAGAAATTTTTCTCATTAGAGTTCTATAACTCATGGTAGTGGGGCTGAAAATCTGGAATTCTAAAAAACTGGACTTTCGGAACAGCCGCGCACCTCGGAGTAAAATCGCCATAACTGGCGGCTCCGATGTCTTTTTGACCCAAAACCGGTGGCATTAGAAAGAGGACAGACAGATCTTTAATCTGATTCAAGAATCATTTAAATTTCGATTTCTGAGCAGAGAGTTATGCCACTTATACTGCGGGTTTTTCTCCAGCTCAAAGAAAAAGAAATAATTAAAGTTCGGTCTTTTTAGGTGCGAAAAAGAATCGAGTGTAACAGAACGTTTTAGGAGGTTGTTAAAGCTTTTATTTGTGTTTTATTAGCAAGGTAATAACATGATATAAAATAAATAACAACATGCATAAAACGATTCAAGTAAATAAAAAAATCTAGTAAGACAAGAAAACTAGTCACAAAATTTACTCGAAAATTTTCTCAAACTTAAAAACACGTTTTTTAATATAAAAAATTAAAAACTTTTAGAACTGATTCTAATGTGTTTTAATAACATCCCAAACTCATAGAAAAACAACATGATTTTTAATTTAAAGGCAAGAGCAATAAATTAAAAAAAAAAAACTAAGAAAACAATTCTAACTTGTCAAAAAATTAGTAAACTTTCGAAAACGATTTTCAAGCTCATATTTTTAACTTGTACATGCAAATCTTTGACCATAGCTCTGATACCATTTGTTGCAATTGATCTAGGGTTAAAGAAAAAGTTTAACGCTTCGTTAAGCAGCGGAATTTTAAAAATTTTCTTTTTCAAGTAAAACAGTTTTTACTAACCTAGACAAAGAGCAAGCATGTGTAAATAAAACTAATATGAGCATAAAAGATTACTTACCTTTTAGAAGCTTGAACGTTGAGAAGCTTGTTGAAAAGGTTGCAATGTTCGTCTCCCTCGCAGCACGTCTCTCTTCCTTTCCTTGTTAACTCGAGCAACCACGAAAGTTTCTATCACTAAATCACTCAAGATAAAAAGGAATTAGTGTGTGGGCACTTTTAAACACTACGACTTAAGAACAAGTCTTGAAGTCGCAGAGCTAAATCTCTTAAACTTGGATGAATGAAATGTGTGGAATGAGACTTCTATTTATAGGAGAGGTCTCACCTTCAATAAGGTAGTTTCCTCTTCTATAGAATATCACATATTCATGAGCAAATATTGCCTCCTTCCCACTTAAGTCACACGGCCAAGGCAGCCTTCTAGAAGGCTTGGATTTGTTTCCTTTTCTGTTCCTTGCCTTGCCTTTGACTCTCTTGGCCGATTTCCCTCTTGCTTCTTTGAGGAAATTTGTTTGCTCTTTTTCTTTTGGCAAGTATCTTGATACATTTATGCACAAAATATTTTCTCTTTTCTCTTGGGTAGTAGGCGTCCAACATCACTCTAGAAGGAGCTTCTAGAAGCTTCTTCATTTGTTCATGACAACATGAGAAAGGCCCATTAAGAATTTTCAATAAAATTCTTATGAAATGAAATTAATCAAAAAGACCCAATTAATCTAAGTTGGCCAGGTGACATTAAGTCATCAAATGACCTTGTCAACAAATTTATTGACATTCATTTCATGCTATGTCTCAAAAGACAAAAATACCCTTTTGACAATTTTCGTTCTTGTTTTGACTTAGCTTCCAGTTTAACTATTCCTACTCGATGTGATTCGTGACAGTGACCTCATGGATCCAAATGAACAAAGCTTGAGCTAAACACTTGGACCCAAAAGTTCACAAAACCTTTTCCAAGTTTAGCTTAATGTCAACTGACTCCACTAAAGAGTTGACACTGAAAATCTCTCGGTTCAAATGAATTTATTTTCTACTCAAGAATTCAACCAAATTATGATGAGCGGATCCACTGAATATTATCTATGTTTACCCTTCATGAATATCATCAGCTAGTCGGGATTTACAATATTACCATTTTACCCTTCTAGGTTTCCTTAACTCCTTTGTCGCTTGTGAATAAGTTAGAAACAATGTATTGACGAGGAGCTAACAAGTCACATTGTTTCATCCAAAAGAGTCAGGACTCAATTTGGACACTGGCCAGTTCATTTATTCACACTCCAAGGAACAAAGCATGAGGTGATATACATTGCATTTCAGCAATCTTGTACATGAATTCTATATCTATGAGAACTTCACAAAGTTACTCATGACATTCTCACAACTTAGTATTTCACCAATAGGCCTTGTTCGGAATCACATAGTGAGTCTGAACTCTGACTTTCTCAAATGAGAATATGTAAGGTGTGAAATGACATGTGTCATTTAAGGATTAAGGTAAGCACGATGCAATTCATACATAGTGACTTCGAGATATAAGAGGTTAAATGGTTTGTTATTATTTTGTCTCTAGAAATGCACTGATACCTAGAAGAACTATAGAGTCTCCAACTCTCAACTGGACTATCTCTATTCCGCACATATTTCTTTCTGAGTTTTTTGAAATAAATAAACTATACGGTGTTTTTGAATTAATTGCCTCATAACCAGACATCATAGATTCTTCTAACAATCATACTGAGGTCAATAGTCCTTTGACCCTTAGATTGCGAATATATCGTTTTAAGCAAACTACGAAGAGTTTGTTCATGCAAATCTACATTTGTCTCTTCGTAAGTTGTTTAGTTTGTTTATGGACTAAAGACTAATGTTTTATCATAAACCTTCAAACAGACAGGGAGGAATGAATGAATGTTTCAACTTTTTATTAATGAATAAGCAATTATAAGCAATTATTACATCAGATGTACAATATAAAGACTACAACTCTTCTTGTGGGCACCATTGACAACACTCATTGCAAGAACCCAAAGTTGCCGGGCCACAACCGGCGCAATACAAACGTTCGGTCGCCCATGGCACAATCCCAAAGTCACCGGGCCTCACCCGGCGCAACACATACGTTCGGTCGCCCATGGCACTGTCCCAAAGTCACCGCGCCACACTCGGCGCAACACATACGTTCGGTCGCCCATGGCACGAACCCAAAGTCGTAGGGCCACACTCGACGCAATACATACGTTCGGTCGCCTATGGTATGAACCCAAAGTCGCCGGGACACACTCGACGCAATACATACGTTCAATCGCCCGCGGCACGAACTCAAAGTCACTGGACCATACCCGACGCAACACATACGGTCGCCCGCCTATGGAATGCATCTAAAGTCGCCGGGCCATACCCAGCGCAACACATATGCTCGGCCACCGATGGCGCGCACGAAGCCGTCGGGCCACACCCGGCGTGACATCTTCGGTCGCCAAATGGCACAAAGCAAAGTCATTGGGCCACATCCAAATTTTGCATGCCAAACCGTCGACCTAACCCAACGTACCGATATCGCCATTCAATATTGGTCGGTCGATCACACCGAGTTGCTCCAAACAACAAAAGCTGGGCAATGCCTGACCAGACACGAACGCCTCCCACCTCGAAACGCTAAATGACAATGAGTCATAACGCTAAACGACCGGAGTTTGAATCCCAACTAGGGACACAGACCTGCCAAAACTATTGGCAAGGGCACAAGTCCTTCGAGCCGTAGCAGCTCACACAAAAGGCATATACGGGCAACATGTTGTCAATGGTGCCCACAAGAAGAGTAGTAGTGTCTATTTATGTACATTTGATGTCATAGAGTCTTACGAAGACTCTTGCTTGTAATTGCTTATTCATTAATAATAAAGTTGAAACGTTCATTCAATCTTCCTTGTCTGAAGCTTTATGATAAAACCTTAGTCTTTTAGTCCATAAACAAACTTAACAACTTACGAAGAGACAAATGTAGATTTGCATGAACAAACTCTTCGTAGTTTGCTTAAAACGATATATTCGCAATCTTAGGGTCAAAGGACTATTGACCTCAGTATGATTGTTAGAAGAATCTATGATGTCTGGTTATGAGGCATTGAGAGTTGGGGACTCTATAGTTCTTCTAGGTATCTTCCGAAGGTACTGAATTGACCAGTGCACTTCTAGAGACAATATAAGAACAAACCATTTAACCTCTTATGTCTCGAAGTCACTATGTATGAATTGCATCATGCTTACCTTAATCCTGAAATGAGACATGCCATTTCACACCTTAGTATTCTCATTTGAGAAAGTCAAAGTTCGGACTCACTATGTGATTCCGAACAAGGCCTATTGGTGAAGTACTAAGTTGTGAGTCTGTCATGAGTAACTTTGTGAAGTTCTCATAGATATGGAATTCATGTACAAGATTGCTGAAATGCAATGTATGTCACCTCATGCTTTGTTCCTTGGAGTGTGAATAAATGAACTGGCCAGTGTCCAAATTGAGTCCTGACTCTTTTGGATGAAACAATGTGACTTGTTAGCTCCTCGTCAATACATTGTTTCTAACTTATTCACAAGCGACAAAGGAGTTGAGGAAATAATAGCTAGAAGGGTAAAATGGTAATTTAGTAAATCCCGACTAGCTGATGACATTCATGAAGGGTAAACATAGATAATATTCAGTGGATCCGCTCATTATAATTAGGTGAATTCTTGAGTAGAAAATAAATTCATTTGAACCGAGAGATTTTCAGTGTCAACTCTTTAGTGGAGTCAGTTGACATTAAGCTAAACTTGGAAAAGGTTTGTGAACTTTTGAGTCCATGTATTTAGCTCAAGCTTTGTTCATTTGGATCCATGAGGTCACTGTCACGAATCACATCGAGTAGGAATAGTTAAACTAGAAGCTAAGCCAAAACAAAAACGAGACGCGTTTTTTCGAAAATTGTCAAAAGGGTATTTTTGTCCTTTTGGACATAGGACGAAATGAATGTCAATAAATTTTTTTTGACAAGGTCATTTGATGACAAATGAAACTTCAAACACTCAGCCATTAATAGTTTATTGGGCCTTGAGGATTAATTTCATTTCATAGAATTTTACTTGAAAATTCTTAATGGGGTTTTCTTATGTTGTCATGAACAAATGAAGAAACATCTAGAAGCTCCTTCTAGAAGCTCAAATTTCGTCCAACCCAAGGAAAATAAGGCTCAATTTCGTTCACGCCATAGTGGGAAAGAGAGTTTATTTTGTGCATTGATGTATGAAGATACTTGCCAAAAGAAAAAGAGGAAACAAATTTCCTTAAGAAGGAAAGTGCATTTTCGGCCAACTAAGAGGAAATCAAATGAGGAAACAAATCCTAAGCCTTCATGAGGCATGTTGGACGTGCAAGGCAATAGGAAAAGAGGAAACTACCTTTTGAAGGTAATCCTCCTCCTATAAATAGGAGCCTCATTCCTCACATTTCATTCATCCCAAGTTTAAGAGATTGAGAGACTCTCTCTCTAGAACTTGGCCGAAATCCTCTCTCTCTCTCTCTAGTTATTTTCGGTTTTTTCTTGTCTTGGCACCTAGGTCCTCACTCGACCTAGTGTTTAGCTCTGCGACTTCGAGACTCGTTCTTAAGTCGTAGTGTTTAAAAGTGCCCACTCACTGATTCCTTCTTTTCGAGTGATTTAGTGATAGAAACTTTCGTGGTTGCTCGAGGTGCCGAGGAAAGAAAGAGAGACGTGCTGCGAGGGGAGACGAGCGTTGCAAACTTTCCACAAGCTTCTTCAAAGTTCAAGCTTCAAGAAAGGTTAGTAAACTTCTAGCTCATATTGGTTTTTAATTACATGTACTTGCACTTGTCTAGGTTAGAAAAAACTGTTTTACTTGTAAAAGAAAATTTTTAAAATTCCGCCGCTTACCGAAGCGTTAATTATTTTTTCAAACCCTAGATCGATTCCAACAAATGGTATCAGAGCTATGGTCAGAGAGATGCATGTACATGTTTTTAAAATTATGAGCTTGAAAATCGTTTTCGAAAGTTTACTAATTTTGTGACAAGTTAGAATTGTAATCTTAGCTTTTTTTTTTAATTTAATGCTCTTGTCTTTAAATTAAAAAGCATGTTGATTTTCTATGAGTTTGGGATGTTTTTAAAACACATTAGATTCAGTTCTAAAAGTTTTTAATTTTTTATATTAAAAAACGTGTTTTAAAGGTTTGAGAAATTTCGAGTAAAATTTTGTGACTAGTTATATTGTCTTGCTAGTTTCGTTTATTTACTTGAATCGTTTTATGCATGTTGTTATTTCTTTTATTCTATGTTATTACCCTGCTAATAAAACACAAATAAAAGCTTTAAACAACATCTTAAAACGTTCCGTTACACTTGATTCTTTTTCGCACCTAAGTAGGACCAAGCTTTAATTTATTTCTTTTTCTTCGAGCTGGAGTAAATCCGTATTAAAAGTGGCATAACTCTCTGCTCAGAAATAGAAATTTGATGATTCTTGAATCAAATTAAAGCTCTGTCTATCCTCTGTCCAATGCCACCGGTTTCGGCTGAAACGGACATCGGAGCCGCCAGATATGGCGATTTTACTCCGAGGTGCGCGGCTGTCTGAAACTCCAGTTTTTTAGAAATCCGGATTTTCAAACCCCACTACCATGAGTTATAGAACTCTAATGAGAAAATTTTCTTAAGCAAAAATGTTTTTCATATGATTATAAACATGATGTGTAAGATTAAAATGTTTCGTTTTTTTGAAAGTTTAATTGAAATTGAATCTTTACAAAACTAGTTTGAATTTTGAAAAACCGTTTTCACTTTCAAACTTGAAAATATTTTGTCATCCAAATCAAATAAATTTTCAAAATGTTTTCAAAACTATATCTATATCACATATGTTCAAAATCTATATGCTCTTGAAAATTTGAGTGGGAGGTCTCCTTGTAGACAAGCCGAAAAATAAAAAGATGTGTAATCTCAAACTTTCAAGTGTTCGAGTGAGTTGAAGTTCACACTTCCCTCACGCACTTTCCCGAAATAGAAAATAGGAAAAGATCGAGTATGTACCTTGTGCCTTTATGCACTAATACTGCTCTGAACATGTCGCTCTAGGATTCTCTTCTAGTTGTCCGCTCTGTCGCTCTCTAACTAGGAAATTTGTTTCCGAACTTAAAAGAGTCGATGAACCAACTCCAAAAACTAAGTGGGAGGGTTATACTTGTTGTTTGTAACCCACGATCCCCAACACTAATGAAAGATGCAATAACGTGGGACTAAGAGCCGCTCTTGCGACCCTCACTTAAATGTGAGTACTCCAAGGCGTTATTGCTTCGATCATTGCTCAATGAGCTACGTCCGAGAGTGATGCAATGATGGCAAGGCCTCCCCTTGGGGGATTGTTTTTCAAAGCTGATCTTTTGGACTAAGTGGTTGGTTGCACACTTAGGCTCAATCCCTAGTATCCTCCCTTGAGGCTCTGCGAAAGGATGTGAGTGATCAAACCAATTTACAAGGTGGCTAGTCAAAATAGATGTATTGACATCTTGGCTTAGCATTAATGATGTGTCATTTACTTATAAATGGAGATTTTTTGCGGCCTTCTCTTGAGGGAGTAAATTATCGTTTGGTTTATAACACCTTTGGATTTTATAAAAGTCTTAATAAAACTTAAATCCTAAACCAAAGACTAATCATAAACTTGTTTAAACTTTTATAGGCAATATGTCTCTCAACCATCTCTCAATCTTTCTTTCCTCGATCAAACTCGAAAACGAAAACTACGTAGATTCGAAACGTAACCTCGACATAATACCTACCGTTAACAAGTACAAATGGGTACTCACCATCCCATGTCCTCCTCTGACGAATAATGATTCAACTCAAGAGGACAATGACGCCTTAGTGGCCTGGCTTCGATCCGATGAGATTGTGAGGTGCCATATCTTGGCATCTATGAACAATATGCTGAAAGAGCAACATCATGACTTCGAGACTGCCGCTGACATGCTCTACAATCTCCTTGAGATGTTTGGAGGGCAAAGGCGTCAAACAAGGCTACAAGCAGTCCGACAGTTTATGAACTGTCATATGCAGGCTAGGACTCCTATTGGAGACTTTATGATATTGATCATTAGTCATCTGAGTAAAATGGAAATCCTAGGATCTAAGATTGATGGGAAGAATGTCATAGATGTGATCTTAGAAACTCTCCCCGCATCTCTTGATACCTTCAAGATAAACTACTCCATTAACAAGCTAGAGTACACTGTTACCAAGCTTATGGAGGAACTTCACACTGCTGTAGGTTTCACTAAGAGAAAGAGGAATCAAGGAGAGGCACATGCTACTGAGCAAAGAGCCTCCGCCTCTGGAACTAAGAAGAGACCTCACAAGGCCGATAAAAAGAACTGTCCTGCCAATCTCAAAGCAAAGGAACATAGTATTGTACTAGTTACCGAAGCATGCTTAGTAGCTGATAATGTATCAACGTGGATTCTTGACTCCGCTGCTACTAACCATATTTGTTGTTCCTTGAATGGTTTCAAGAAAACCAAAAGCTTAGAGGAAGGCGAGTTCTGTTTCAAATGGGGTGATGGGAGCCTGGTGTCTGCAAAGGCTGTGGGATCCGTGACGCTGTCTTTTGAAGACCGCACTTTAAACTTGAATAATGTATATTTTGTTCCTACCTTTAGGAAGAACTTAATATCCGTTGCTCGTCTTCGTGAGCAAGATTATTGTTTAAAGTTCATTAAGAATGGAATTCGTATTTCGTTTCCTGATAATTCTTTTGTCACTGATGCATGTATGAAGAATGCTCTTTTCTACATCTATCCCACCCAACCTTCTCTTTTAGACACCGAAATAAATAATGATCTAATTAGGGAGCCAAAGAGGATCAAACTTTCTGAATCCTCCGATCTAACAAAATCAACACACCTATGGCACTTAAGACTTGGTCATATCAGTCTAGAAAGGATTAAGAGACTTGTGAGGGATGGTCCACTCCAAGCCTCTGCAATAGGTTCACTACCTACTTGTGAATCCTGCATAGAAGGAAAAATGACTAAGCGACCTTTCTCTGACAAAGGTCGAAGAACCACTGAGTTGCTGGAACTAATACATTCTGATGTATGTGGTCCGCTCATCCAACAGGCACGTGGAGGATACGAAAACTTCGTTACCTTCACTGATGATTACTCACGAAATGGGTTTGTCTATTTGCTCAAACACAAATCCGAGACCTTTAACGTATTTAAGGTCTTTAGGGCTTTAGTGGAAAAGCAAACTGGCAAAGTGATCAAAACCCTTCGATCTGATCGAGGTGGTGAGTATATGTCTGGAGAGTTCAATGACTTTCTTAAAGAAGAAGGTATCGCTTCTTAGCTTACCGCACCTGGCACACCTCAACAAAACGGAGTGTCAGAGAGAAGAAACCGAACTCTTATGGAGATGGTTAGATCGATGATGAGTTACTCATCACTCCCGCTTTCCTTTTGGGGATATGCCCTTGAAACAGCCGTTTACATTCTGAACCAAGTTCCATCTAAAACGGTTCCTGGTACTCCTTATGAAAGATGGACTGGCCGTAAAGTAAGTTTGGGCCACATCCGAATTTGGGGTTGCCCTGCACATGTGCTAAGGCAAAAGACTAGCAAGTTGGCTAGTAGGTCAGAATTGTGCCTGTTTGTGGGATATCCAAAGGAAACCAAAGGTTTCATTTTCTATAGTCCCGAGGACGATAAGACTTTCGTTAGCTAGAATGCTCGTTTCCTTGAGGAGGACTTCATGAAGGATGCGAAACCTAGAAGCAAAATTGTGCTTGAAGAAAAGTTGGGTGAGGAAGCTTCTACCTCATCTGTAAGAACTGTTCTTACCCCAACTGAAACACAACCTAACTCATCAGAATCTCGTCAAGTAGTACTTCGACGTAGTGGGAGGGCTACTCAAAAGCCTGACAGGTACATGTCTTATGGAGACTCTCTTGTAGCGGTCTCCGACATGGATGACCCTGTTTCCTATAGCCAAGCGATGGCTTGTTCTGAATCAAACCTTTGGCTTGACGCCATGAAAGTTGAAATGCACTCGATGTATGTCAACAAAGTCTGGAAACTTGTAGACCTTCCTGAAGGGATTAAACCCGTAGGGTGTAAGTGGATATACAAGAAGAAAAGGGGTCCTGATGGGAACGTCGAGACGTTCAAAGCACGACTTTTGGCAAAGGGTTATACCCAACAAGAAGGGATTGACTATGAAGAAACCTTCTCGCCAGTCGCGATGCTTAAATCCATCCGCATACTCCTATCCATAGCTGCAGCTCTCGACTATGAGATCTGGCAAATGGATGTCAAGACAGCCTTTCTGAATGGCAATCTTGACGAGCGCATTTACATGGCTCAACCAGACGGTTTCGTGGATAAAGGTCAAGAGACCAAGGTTGGTGAGTTGCTTAAATCCATTTATGGACTAAAGCAGGCATCTAGGTCATGGAATATTAGATTCGATGAAACTGTAAAGAGCTTTGGCTTTGAACAGTCAATAGATAAGCCTTGTATTTACAAGTTAATACACGAAGGCAAGGTTGTGTTTCTGGTACTATATGTCGATGATATACTACTCATTGGTAATGACGTGGGTAAGTTATCTGAGGTTAAGGTCTGGCTGGCAAAGCAATTCGATATGAAGGATCTAGGAGAAGCTGCGTACATTCTGGGGATCCAAATCTTTCGAGATAGGAAAAACCGGACCCTGTCGCTCTCTCAAGCATCTTATATTGATAAGGTAATGGATCGCTTCTCGATGCAAGACTCTAAGAAGGGCCAAACACCCTTTAGCCATGGAGTTTCACTCTCTAAGGACCAGTCTCCCGAGACTACACAAGAGATTGAAGACATGAGGAAAATTCCTTACGCCTCTGCCGTAGGAAGCCTCATGTATGCTATGCTTTGCGCTAGACCTGATATATGTTTCGCCGTTGGCGTAGTTAGCCGTTTCCAATCTAACCCTGGACCCGAGCACTGGATTGCTGTTAAGCATGTTCTTAAGTATCTTCGAAGAACTAGGAACTTGATGCTTACATACTCAGGTACTGACCTGACTATGACGGGATATACCGACTCCGATTTTCAAGCGGATAAGGATTCCAGGAAATCCACTTTGGGATCTGTGTTCATCCTTAATGGTGGAGCTGTTGTGTGGAGAAGTATTAAGCAGTCTTGCATTGCTGACTCCACAATGGAAGCAGAATATGTGGCTGCTTGTGAAGCATCCAAAGAGGCTGTATGGCTTAGAAAGTTCCTTAAGTATTTGGAAGTTGTTCCAAACATCGACGAGCCCATGACCCTTTATTGTGATAATAGTGGGGCTGTCGCTAACTCAAAGGAACCTAGAAGCCATAAGCGCTCTAAGCATATTGAGAGGAAATATCATTTGATTCGAGAGATCGCGCAACGCGGAGATGTGGAGGTGTAGTAGATCTCTGGCAGATCTATTCACCAAGGCCCTAGCGAACATGGTCTTCGACCAACTTCGAGAGGGATTAGGCATGTAGGACTACTCACATCTTCTTTGAGTCAAGTGGGAGTTTGTTGTCAATGGTGCCCACAAGAAGAGTAGTAGTGTCTATTTATGTACATTTGATGTCATATAGTCTTACGAAGACTCTTGCTTGTAATTGCTTATTCATTAATAATAAAGTTGAAACGTTCATTCAATCTTCCTTGTCTGAAGCTTTATGATAAAACCTTAGTCTTTTAGTCCATAAACAAACTTAACAACTTACGAAGAGACAAATGTAGATTTGCATGAACAAACTCTTCGTAGTTTGCTTAAAACGATATATTCGCAATCTTAGGGTCAAAGGACTATTGACCTCAGTATGATTGTTAGAAGAATCTATGATGTCTGGTTATGAGGCATTGAGAGTTGGGGACTCTATAGTTCTTCTAGGTATCTTCCGAAGGTACTGAATTGACCAGTGCACTTCTAGAGACAATATAAGAACAAACCATTTAACCTCTTATGTCTCGAAGTCACTATGTATGAATTGCATCATGCTTACCTTAATCCTGAAATGAGACATGCCATTTCACACCTTAGTATTCTCATTTGAGAAAGTCAAAGTTCGGACTCACTATGTGATTCCGAACAAGGCCTATTGGTGAAGTACTAAGTTGTGAGTCTGTCATGAGTAACTTTGTGAAGTTCTCATAGATATGGAATTCATGTACAAGATTGCTGAAATGCAATGTATGTCACCTCATGCTTTGTTCCTTGGAGTGTGAATAAATGAACTGGCCAGTGTCCAAATTGAGTCCTGACTCTTTTGGATGAAACAATGTGACTTGTTAGCTCCTCGTCAATACATTGTTTCTAACTTATTCACAAGCGACAAAGGAGTTGAGGAAATAATAGCTAGAAGGGTAAAATGGTAATTTAGTAAATCCCGACTAGCTGATGACATTCATGAAGGGTAAACATAGATAATATTCAGTGGATCCGCTCATTATAATTAGGTGAATTCTTGAGTAGAAAATAAATTCATTTGAACCGAGAGATTTTCAGTGTCAACTCTTTAGTGGAGTCAGTTGACATTAAGCTAAACTTGGAAAAGGTTTGTGAACTTTTGAGTCCATGTATTTAGCTCAAGCTTTGTTCATTTGGATCCATGAGGTCACTGTCACGAATCACATCGAGTAGGAATAGTTAAACTAGAAGCTAAGCCAAAACAAAAACGAGACGCGTTTTTTCGAAAATTGTCAAAAGGGTATTTTTGTCCTTTTGGACATAGGACGAAATGAATGTCAATAAATTTTTTTTGACAAGGTCATTTGATGACAAATGAAACTTCAAACACTCAGCCATTAATAGTTTATTGGGCCTTGAGGATTAATTTCATTTCATAGAATTTTACTTGAAAATTCTTAATGGGGTTTTCTTATGTTGTCATGAACAAATGAAGAAACATCTAGAAGCTCCTTCTAGAAGCTCAAATTTCGTCCAACCCAAGGAAAATAAGGCTCAATTTCGTTCACGCCATAGTGGGAAAGAGAGTTTATTTTGTGCATTGATGTATGAAGATACTTACCAAAAGAAAAAGAGGAAACAAATTTCCTTAAGAAGGAAAGTGCATTTTCGGCCAACTAAGAGGAAATCAAATGAGGAAACAAATCCTAAGCCTTCATGAGGCATGTTGGACGTGCAAGGCAATAGGAAAAGAGGAAACTACCTTTTGAAGGTAATCCTCCTCCTATAAATAGGAGCCTCATTCCTCACATTTCATTCATCCCAAGTTTAAGAGATTGAGAGACTCTCTCTCTAGAACTTGGCCGAAATCCTCTCTCTCTCTCTCTAGCTATTTTCGGTTTTTTCTTGTCTTGGCACCTAGGTCCTCACTCGACCTAGTGTTTAGCTCTGCGACTTCGAGACTCGTTCTTAAGTCGTAGTGTTTAAAAGTGCCCACTCACTGATTCCTTCTTTTCGAGTGATTTAGTGATAGAAACTTTCGTGGTTGCTCGAGGTGCCGAGGAAAGAAAGAGAGACGTGCTGCGAGGGGAGACGAGCGTTGCAAACTTTCCACAAGCTTCTTCAAAGTTCAAGCTTCAAGAAAGGTTAGTAAACTTCTAGCTCATATTGGTTTTTAATTACATGTACTTGCACTTGTCTAGGTTAGAAAAAACTGTTTTACTTGTAAAAGAAAATTTTTAAAATTCCGCCGCTTACCGAAGCGTTAATTATTTTTTCAAACCCTAGATCGATTCCAACACAACATCGCCCAGACAACCGACAACGAGATAGCATTCGACTTGAAAGCAATAAATATCTCATAAATAAAAAAGAGCGACCCCTCTGAATCCAACAAATATGCGCCAAATGCGAGTGCGCTAAAAAATCCTGAGAAACGAAAAAGCGCTAAACGTACGCGCTATATAAATAACAAGAGCAACTTGGCTCACGACTCACCCTCATCAAGAGGGGGAAACAAGGTAACGAAAAAGTCGAAGGTAACCCCCTGATTCTCGTTCTCGGTTGCAGTCGCCTCCCGATACTCCACCGCTCCGGCTCGTCGGGCCTCCTCGACCCCGATGTCATAGTCGTCTTGCAAGTCGGACGCTCGCCGCTCTACCTCAGCAAGCAAGGAGGAAAGACGAGTGTTCTCCTCCGCCAGAGAGTCGCACTCACGCTCTGCCCGAACACGCGCCGCTTCGCTCGAAGCAAGCTGGCTTTGGGATGTCTCTGTGGCATCTGACCGAGAGTGCAACTAATAGTGTAGGTCGGCGACCTCGGTCCGGAAAATATCTGTTGACCGGGATGCCACCTTAGAAGCTCGGCGCTCCTCAGTCAGCTCTCCCGCCATCTTGGCCACCGACATCTAGGCTCCATCACATCGATCCCGAGCGATCTGGATACCTGGACCAGCCTAGACTTCACTTGAGCAAGCTCCTCTTGAGTAATCCCCAGGTGCCGGATGAAGTCGTGCACAATCCTGTCACTCTGCACGGCTCTCGCATACGCATGTGGTGACAAACAAAAGCAAGGGTTAAAAACAGACCTGTGCTTATAAGGGAATAAATAAAGGTACTGACCCTCTGAGCATCGGTAACCCCCACCTGGAAGAAGGCGATGTGACTTTTTGACACCACGCCCTTCCACCAGGATAAGGGAGACTCCTCGAGATGTCGAAAGCAATCAGCTCGAGACTCCCTCGCCTCTAGTTCCACCGTGGAGTTCACTCTTTTGGACTCAAAATGCTCGTTGGGAGGCACCGAGGCCGAAGCCCTCTTCACTGAGGCACGGGACTCTTGCTCGGCAGGACGGGCAGCCTCGACGCGATCCTCTCTCTCCCTGCTATCGTCAACCCTGGAATATATCTCCGTCATCCTCTCGGGGTTTCGAGAAGCGGAAGCCATCCTTCGAGCCCTCCTCTTAGCGGCTGCACCAGCTAAACAACGAAGGTTAGGTTTCAGCCAGTAAAGAAATCTTAAATCACAAAACTACCTCGAGAAGCAGGACGACTCTCTGAGCTTCGGGACTAGGCGGCCTTCTTGGCCAGTGCGCCTCCTCGGTGCTCGGGGCAAAGGGCGGGAACCTCCCGATTAGCGCCATCAGCTCGGGAGAATGGAACAGCTCACCCGCCTTGCGAACCTCGGACATCCCCTATATCTCCTTCACAAAGGGGAACTCCGTCGCCCCCTCGTCCGCCTAAAAGTCCGCTAGGCGACCGAAGCGGTGGGGTGCTTCACTAAAAGCGTCAGTCGAGACCCACACCCACGACCTATGGCTAGGTGGGTAATTTTCATCGATCAACCTCACGTTGCCCCGAGCGCGGGCCATGTGGAAGCCTGGCTACCCCGGCGCCGCGAATACGGCAACCAGATTACGGAAATCATCCACGGTCATGGCACGCTGCGTCTGACACTGCCACTCCATGAAGCTCATCGCCAACATTCGATAGAATGCCGGGCTCATCTGGAAGGCATGGACTCCCAATCGAGTCAGAATCCCCTGAACGATTGGCGGAAAGGGGAGGCGCAGCCCACAAGCGAGGCTCCCTTTCGTAACGGCAGCAAACCCATTCCTCAGGCTGGATGGCGGGTCCTCGAGGGCAGGTCAAAGTAGCCCCACCGAGGGAAGGATGTTCACTAGTACAAATTATAGCATAAAGTGCAACTTTTTGCGCACCTGAAAGTGCAAAAGTCGCACTTGATGACACTTTCAGGTGCGACAAAGTCGCACCCGAAAGTCCGCGCCTGATGCTTTTAGGTGCGAAAGTCCGCACCTGAAAGTCATTACTATCAGCTGCGACAAATTTATGTGCGACTTTTCGCACCTAAAGTCGCACCTAAATTTACTCCAAAACAGTATATTAAGGCGGGATATAGAGTATCAGATGCGACTAGTCGCATCTGAAACTTTAGCGCAAAAATATCACATGCGACTAATCGCATCTGATACTCATTCCCGCCTAATATTTTGGCGTGATACAAGAGAATCAGATGCGACTAGTCGCATCTGCTACTTTTGGTGCTAAAGTTTCAGATGCGACTATTCGCATCTGATTCTCTCTAGTTTTTATTTTTTAAATGCTGATACTAATAGAATCAGCATATAATTTTCATATGCTGATTCTATTAGAATCAACATATAATTTTTTTTATAAAATTAATTAAATAATTTTAATAATTATTATTATATAATATTAATTAGAATAATAATTATATATATGTATATGTTGATTCATATAATAATTATATAGATCATTTGATAGAACAAATGAAAGAGGGTGCGGCATCGCGGGGGATGTCTGCATGGGAGTTATTGATAATGAATGGCGAACAAATGAAAGAGAGATAATGAATTGTATGTTATTGTAAAGTCAGAATGAATAAATTGGGAGTTTTTAGATTAATTGATTCGAAACTCTACCGAAATTTCGACAGAGTTTCCCCTATTATACTGACAAACCAAAATCCTGCAAAATTATTTAAAGACATATACAAATCATCCAGAAGTTTTTGACATGTTTTGATATAGTTTGTGATATTTTTAAGTTTTTTCTTTTAATTAATTTAGATTAATTGTAAGTAAATTATTACCTAGAAATTGTAATTAGTTTAATAATTACATTTATGTTGCTTAGTTTATAATTAGTAATTAATTTGTGATAAGTTTGTTTAGTTGATTTAACTTGAAATTAAATTGTAACTTTAAATAAGAAAAATAGTTTTGTGACATATTTTGATAGTTTGTGACATGTTTTGATAGTTTGTGATATTTTGTTTATTTCGGTTTTCATTTATAAAATGTTGTGACCGAACCACGGAGGTTCTGTTTAGGGCTGAGCTAATTTATATGATAGGTGGATTAGGAGGTCGTGGTGGGACTAGCGGTGGTGGAACTTGTGGTGGTGCGGGCGGCCGTAAGATGGCTTCTTCGAGGATGGTGAATCTCCTATTCATATCTTCCAACAATCCTCGGAGCAAGTTAAAACTTGTTAACCCTTCGTTATTGATTCTTTCTTGAGACATCTTTCTACAAACAAAGGTTAGAAAAGAAAAAAAAATAAAGGAAAAAAAAAGCCTCACAAGAAGATGGCGCTCGTGTTTGTCACTCGTAATGGCTTTTTCGTCTCTCGTGTTTTCACTCTAGCCTTTTTCCTCTCATTCCCTTAGTCTTGATATTTCTAGAACTAATGCAAGAAAATTTGCTTCATGAAAATCTCCCAACGTTCGAGCAAAATATACAACTGTGGTGAACATACAATAACACCTCAATACAAGGCACCAGGACGTACAACTTTTTTTTTTTTTTTTTTTTGCTATGAACTGGAATGGTATATGCTAAAAGATTGTGGAGAAGAAGTATTCTAGGATATATAATCTGGAAGAAAGTATTTTGGAGGAAAGGAAAAGAGATAAATTAAAACACACAAAAATATTAAAAATAAATGTTTTCTGGAGAAATAGAGTTTTCTGGAGGGACAAAACTTTCTGGAGAAAATAACTTTCTAGAGGAAAACTTTATGGAGAAAAGTATTCTGGAGAATTTTTTTTTTTTTTTTTTTTTTTTTTTGCTTTTTTTTTTTTGTTCTTTTGCTTTTTTTTTTCTTTTTGTTTTTTTTTTTTGTTTTTTTTTTTTTTTTGGAAGTTGCAAATGCAGATACAAAACTAGGAGGAGAAAAAAAAATGGACACCTTTGATAGAAATTGGCTCTGATACCACTTGATGTGAATTCGTCGGAGAAATTCGTGAGAGTTCAAATTTGAGCGGACCGTCTATCGGAAGGTTCGGATATAGACGAAGCTTTCGTGCGGGACAACCTTCGAATTAAAAATGGATCGATTGATGCCACGAGGGGTTGCGGAATACCCGTCGATAAATCGGACGAACGCCACAAGACACTACTAGAAATATGACATTTAGCTACGGAAGTATTAATTTTTCGTCGCTAATCACCCTTTTAGCGACGAATTTATCATCGCTAATTCTTTGGTGCCAAAACTTCTAAAGTTTCGCGGCAAAGACAATTAGCGACGATATTTTCGTCGCTAATTATATCTATTCGTCGCTAAGTTCGCGGCAAAGACAATTAGCGACGATATGTAATCCCGCCGCACCATGCAGAGTTTCAGCGCCAGCAGAAGAGCGTTTCACGTCGAGGCGGGGGAAAACGAGTGGTGGGACGACGAAGCAAAGGTCGCGACTAGTGTTTTATTACATATTTTGTATATAGTAGATTTTTATTTGCATATTTGTCGATAATCGAAATCGTAACCGTATTTTATATATAAGTTCATTTCGATAATATAATTTGATTTTTATTTGATTTTTCATTTTAGAATTTTATAAACGAAAAACAAAATAAAAAATAAATAATTAACGACGATAAAAATTAATAATTTTAAAAATCGAAAAAAAATTTGTAATTAGCGACGACAAAGCGCTAATTATTAAAAAAATTAACTTATTAGCGATGACTTTATCGTCGCTAATTCACGCGGGAAATTTCCCCGCGTCATTTAGCGACGATTAAGTCGTCGCTAAAGAATTAAAAAAAAATCTCGTTTAAACATTTAGGGACGACAAAATCGTCGCTAATATCGTTGGTAAATATTTAGCGACGATTAATTCGTCGCTAAATATATTTAGGCACGGACATTTAGCGACGATAAAAATCGTCGCTAAAATCGTCGCTAAAGAGATTTAGCAACGATTAATGGGTTATTAGCGACGAAAAAAATCGTCGGTAATGGTGAGATTTGTTGTAGTGAGAATTTCGAGCACAAATTCTTAATAAGTTCTAGAGCTAAAAGAATACCTCTCAAATCAAACAAACACACTCAATGTTATATATATTTCTGGATGCCAAAACAAAGACCAATACAACCACTATATATAGTGTCTTCTAAGAAAATAAAACTGACCTCAATTCAAGGGTTTAAGACCAGGAATTGATTACAAAAACATAACTCCTAATTATAACATCCAAAAAAAAAACAACCAGACTCCACACGTAAAAGACACAAATAAAGACAAAATAAATATGGGAGTTACAACTCTCTATACTCAGCAACAAGACTCCAAACGTTTAAAAAAAAAACCCCCCCAATAAAGACAAAATAAAAACACCCCATAAAGATGGCTTCAATTCTTGTTTCGGTTGGCACTCAATTTCGCATCGGTTACGGCAGTTATGGTGCAATATTCTGTGGCCGTTACGGAACCGTTAATGTCGTATATTTCTTAAAGCAACAAGGCCAGATCTTTGATGAAATATCTTGGAACTACTTCTCTAAGTTGATACTTAGTTTTCCCCCGTGTTGCTGTTCCGATAATGTGCTGTGTTAGGTCCTCCTGTTCCATTGGTGGTCCGATGCTAGAGATGTCCTCATCACGTGGGATCTGGATGATCTCAAACCAAGAGAAGGCATCTTACTTGGAATTTGTTTTTGCCAGATAGGCGATCATGTTAGGTTCTTTGGCAACGTAGTCGCCTTTAACCTGATTTAAGATTAACTGCGAGTCACAGTGTATTCATAAATTCTGTACGTTGAGCTTTTGAGCGAGCTCAAGCCCTATGATGAGGGCTTCGTACTCGGCCTCATTGTTGGAGGCTTGGAATCAGTAGTGGAGGGCGTAGCGTAACTTTTCCCGATCGGGGTTTGTTAAAATCACGCCAGCGCCTGCTCCTTGGGCATTAGATGCTCCGTCTATGTGTAGTTCCCAGATGGGACCCGTAGGGTCGACCTTTCTCTTTCGAGTCGACAAGTCGTCGGTTGAGTCATCTTCTACTCTTCCCATGTCGAGAGTATACTAGAATTCTGCCACGAAATCGGCTAGGGCTTGAGCCTTTATTGCCGGTCTCGGGTGAAACTCGATCCCGTACTCGCTCAATTCTTGGGACCAGATCGCCATGCGAGGCGATGTTCCCTTTTGAAGAGCCTTACCGATGGGGTGTCCTGTTCGGACAACAATTGGGTGAGCTTGGAAGTAGGGGCGTAGCTTTTTGGCGGCTACGAGGAGAGCGAGAGAGAGTTTCTCTATCTCTGTATAACACGTTTCGGCGTCGAGTAAGGCTTTGCTCACGTAGAAGATAGGCCACTGAACCTTATCTTCTTCACGGATCAGCACAGCGCTTACGGCCAGTTCGGAGACGGCGAGGTAGACGTAGAGCGTCTCGCCTTCTTTTGGCTTGGAAAGGAACGGAGGTGTCTCGAAGTTGGCCATCATTTCTTGAAAGGCCTTCTCACACTCGTCCGTCCATATAAATCGGTCCGTCTTCTTTATTGCTTTGACGAACGGTTGACACTTGTCGGTTGCTTTGACCACAAAATGTGAGAGGGCGGCAATCCGACCGGTCGGACTTTGGACTTCCTTGACACGTCGCGGAGACTTCATGTCAAGGAGTGCCTTGATATTCTTGGGGTTCTCTTCGATACCTCGACAGCTAACTATGTAGCCTAGGAACTTCCCGGATTCGACCCCGAACACACATTTGTTGGGGTTGAGCTTCATTTTGTACCGGCAGAGGATTAAGAACATCTCCCTCAGGTTGTCTACCTTATTGGTAGCCAGTAGGCTTTTAACGAGCATGTCGTCCACGTATACTTCCATGGTCTTGCCGATTAGGTCGGCGAAGATCCGGTTTACCAATCGTTCGTAAGTAGCTCCTGTATTTTTAAGGCCGAAAGGCATGACCTTACAGCAATAGAGGCCGCGATCAGTGACGAAGGTCATCTTGATCTGATCGGGCTCGTGCATTCGTATCTGGTTATAGCCTGAGTAGGCGTCCATGAAACTTAGCAGTTCATGTCCTGCCGTGGCGTCGACCAGTAATTCGATGCACGGGAGTGGAAAGCAATCTTTTGGGCAGGCTTTGTTAAGATCTTTATAATCTATACAAATGCGCCATTTCCCATTAGGCTTTTTGACCATGACCACATTGGCCACCAACTTGGGGTACTTGGCTTCTCGGATGAAACCAGCGGAGAGAAGCTTTTCGACTTCTTCGTTTATCGCTAGGTTTCATTCAGGGTTGAAGGCACATCTAGCTTGTACCTTCTCAGCTATAGTTTTATCATCATTCAATCGATGCACAATCACATCGGGGTCTATACCAGACATGTCTGCATGTGTCCACACAAAGACATCCTTAAACTCCCGAAGGAAGGATGCGAGTTGAGTTTTGATGGCGAGAGGGAGTTGTGCACCGATCTTCACCACGTGGTCAGGTTTAGCTTCGTCGAGAGCGATCGAAGTGAGATCATCGGGGGTGTCAACTTTCAACCTCTCGATTTCATCACAAGGGTCTAGTTCCCCGACTTGCCGTGCGTCTTTTTTATCACACGGGTAGTCGTCTTCTAGTTGGTAGATCGTGTTAACCCTTTTTTCAGCGGGCTTGCCGTCCATGCCTTGGACATAGCATATCCTCGCTTGGGTTTTATCACCATCCATGACGCCGAACCCCTCCTTGGTGGAGAATTTCACCAGTAGGTGATACGTGGACGTGATGGCCCTTAGTCTGTTCAGTGTGGCTCGCCCAATGATAACATTGTAGGGTGACTCTTGTGAATGACTTCGATACCTCCGGTAGTTCCGAAGGTGACTGGTAAATCAATGATTCCTTAAGTCATGACCTTTTCTACCATGAACCCAAACAAAGGCGTCTGGGTCGGGACAGGGCAGAGCCCTCTGAGCTTCATGCGCTCTAGGGTGGTCTTAAAGATTATATCGGCTGCGCTGCCGTTATCAATAAGAACACTTTTTACCAGGTTGTTGGCCACCTGGGCCTTAAGGACTATAGCGTCATTATGCGGGTGCACAACTCGCTTGGCCTCTTCATTGGTGAATTGTATCGTCTCGCGCGGTACGGACACAGGTTCCTCATAGGTGAGGTTAACCTGCCCGGCAAGGCCTTCTTGAGAGGCAGCCCTGAGGAGCTTCTTTCTTTGCCGGGCTGAATCCCCGTCTTGCAACCCACCTAGGATGGTGGTGACGACATGGAGTTGCGCATCGGCCGTAGCCGAGACCGCGGTGCGGTCGGTGTTAGCGTTGGACCCTCCACCTTTCTCAGGTTGTGGCCTGTTGTCGGCGGGGACCGCAACACCTACCATGCGAAGGACAAACACTTTGAGCTCGCCTTTTTGGATTAACGTCTCAATTTGCCTCCTAAGATGGAAGCATTGAGCGGTCGTATGACCGTAATCCCCGTGGAACTCGCAATAATGGGACCGGTCGCGAGACGAGGTGTCGCCTTTCATTGGAGTTGGAGCGGTTAACTTGTTACGCGCCACAACGTAGATCTGCTCTACCTGGGCGTTCAAAGGGGTGTAATTTGAGTAGTCTCTGAAATTGCTCGCAAGACGCGGCTTTTGAGACATAGGGGGTCGGCTATCGAAAGCTTGACCTCCCTTGTTCACTCTTTTGCGGGGGTTGCCTGGCTCATTGCCGGATTCATCCCGGCGGCGGGAGCTTTGGTTGCTGCTCCTGTAGCCGTCAAGGTAATCTTCCACCCCCATGAAGGTTTTGGCTCAGTTCATTAACTCGGCCATCGTAGAAGGGACTCTGCCTACGATGGACTTTAGGAATTCCTGTTGTCAATGGTGCCCACAAGAAGAGTAGTAGTGTCTATTTATGTACATTTGATGTCATATAGTCTTACGAAGACTCTTGCTTGTAATTGCTTATTCATTAATAAAAAGTTGAAACGTTCATTCAATCTTCCTTGTCTGAAGCTTTATGATAAAACCATAGTCTTTTAGTCCATAAACAAACTTAACAACTTACGAAGAGACAAATGTAGATTTGCATGAACAAACTCTTCGTAGTTTGCTTGAAACGATATATTCGCAATCTTAGGGTCAAAGGACTATTGACCTCAGTATGATTGTTAGAAGAATCTATGATGTCTGGTTATGAGGCATTGAGAGTTGGAGACTCTATAGTTATTCTAGGTATCTTCCGAAGGTACTGAATTGACCAGTGCACTTCTAGAGACAATATAAGAACAAACCATTTAACCTCTTATGTCTCGAAGTCACTATGTATGAATTGCATCATGCTTACCTTAATCCTGAAATGAGACATGCCATTTCACACCTTAGTATTCTCATTTGAGAAAGTCAAATTTCGGACTCACTATGTGATTCCGAACAAGGCCTATTGGTGAGGTACTAAGTTGTGAGTCTGTCATGAGTAACTTTATGAAGTTCTCATAGATATGGAATTCATGTACAAGATTGCTGAAATGCAATGTATGTCACCTCATGCTTTGTTCCTTGGAATGTGAATAAATGAACTGGCCAGTGTCCAAATTGAGTCTCGACTCTTTTGGATGAAACAATGTGACTTGTTAGCTCCTCGTCAATACATTGTTTCTAACTTATTCACAAGCGACAAAGGAGTTGAGGAAATAACAGCTAGAAGGGTAAAATGGTAATTTAGTAAATCCCGACTAGCTGATGACATTCATGAAGGGTAAACATAGATAATATTCAGTGGATCCGCTCATCATAATTAGGTCGAATTCTTGAGTAGAAAATAAATTCATTTGAACCGATAGATTTTCAGTGTCAGCTCTTTAGTGGAGTCAGTTGGCATTAAGCTAAACTTGGAAAAGGTTTGTGAACTTTTGAGTCCAAGTGTTTAGCTAAAGCTTTGTTCATTTGGGTCCATGAGGTCACTGTCACGAATCACATCGATAGGAATAGTTAAACTGGAAGCTAAGTCAAAACAAGAACGAAAATAGTGAAAAGGGTATTTTTGTCTTTTGAGACAAACGATGAAATGAATGTCAATAAATTTTTGACAAGGTCATTTTATGACATGTTTCACTCGGCCATGACTTGATCATTGGGCCTTGTGAATTAATTTCATTTCATAAGAATTTTATTGAAAATTCTTATTGGGCCTTTTTCATGTTGTCATGAACAAATGGAAAAGCTTCTAGAAGCCCATTCTAGAAGGACATAGGCGCCCAAATACCCAAGGGAAAGAGAAATTATTTTGTGCATAAATGTATCAAGATACTTGCCAAAAGAAAAAGAGGAAACAAATTTCCTCTATGAGGAAAGCATAAGTTCGGCCAACACAAGGGAAAGAGAGAGACAAACTAAATGAGGAAACAAATCCAAGGCTTATTGAAGCACATGTTGGACGTGCAAAGCAAGGGAAAAAGAGGAAATAAGATTTCCTCATAAAGGCTTGGAAAATAAGAGGAAACTACTTCTTTCCAAGGCCAACCCTTCTCCTATAAATAGGACCCTCATTCCTCTCATTCTATTCATTCAACATAAGTTAGAGATTGAGAGACTCTCTCTCTAGACATTGTTGGCCGCCCCTCTTCTCTCTCTCTCTCTAGTTTATTTTCGATTATTTCTTGTCTTGGCACCTAGGTCCTCACTCGACCTAGTGTTTAGCTCTGCGGCTTCGAGACTCGTTCTTAAGTCGTAGTGTTTAAAAGTGTCCACTCACTGATTCCTTCTTTTCGAGTGATTTAGTGATAGAAACTTTCGTGGTTGCTCGAGGTGCCGAGGAAAGAAAGAGAGACGTGCTGCGAGGGGAGACGAGCGTTGCAACTTTCCAAAAGCTTCTACAAGGTTCAAGCTTCAAGAAAGGTTAGTAACTTTTATAGCTCATATTAGTTTTTATTTACATGTACATGCTCTTGTCTAGGTTAGTAAAAACTAGTTTTACTTAAAAAGAAAATTTTTAAAATTCCGCCGCTTAACGAAGCGTTAAACTTTTTCTTAAACCCTAGATCGATTCCAACAATTCCCCAGTGCGCAAGCCCTCAATGATGGCTGTAATTGCGTCACTGTCGTCAAAGCGGTCAACTGTATTTGATTCTGCGGTGAATCGGGTGAGATATTTTCCCAAGGATGACGCCGCTCGTGGAGTTTCTCAAACGAGGAGTCGTCCCCGAAAACAAAGAAGAAGCCAAAAAGCTGAGAAGCTTGGCACCGAAATACACGATGAAGGAAGATGTCTTGTTCAAAAGAGGCTACTCCATGCCTCTTCTCTGTTGCTTAACCGAAGTCGAGACAAGGAAAGCACTCCGCGAAGTGCACGAATGGGTGTGCGGAAATCATGCCACCGGGCAATCTTTGGCACTAAAGCTCCTGAGGCTCAGATATTTTTGGCCAACCTTGAAAAAGAACTCCCACGAATGGGCCAAAAAATGCGATAAGTGCCAAAGATTCGCCCACATCCCGCGCCAGGCTCCGGCCCTGTTATGCCCAATCATTGTGCCGCGACCCTTCGCGAAGTGGGGGATCGATCTCATCGGCGAACTACCCACAGACCTGAGGCAGTATAAGCATGCGATCGTAGCGATCGATTACTTCACCAAATGGGTAGAGGCTGAACCGCTCGCAAAGATCACCGAGGCAAACACGACGAGCTTCATCTGGAAGAACATTGTCTGCCGCTTCGGGATCCCCGCGTCAATTGTGACCAACAATGGAAAACAATTCGACAACGCGCGCCTCCGGGAAATGTGCGAACAATTGGGCATTAGCAAGACCTTCTCTTCTCCCCGTCATCCGCAGGCCAACGGTCAAGTCGAGGCGGTCAACAAAACGATCAAGGAAAACCTGAAGAAGAAGCTGGAGGAAAGGAAGGGGGCTTGGACCGACGAGCTTCCCATGGTCTTGTGGGCGTACCGGAACACCGCACGAAACACGACCGGCGAAACCCCTTTCGCTCTCGCATTCGGCGTCAAGGCCGTGGTACCTGTCGAGACCAAGCTGCCGACCCTGCGCATTGAAGAATATGAGGAAGCTGCCAACGACGACGCAATCAGGCTCGAGCTAGACCTCATAGACGAGAAGAGGGCTGACGCGCTCACCCGCCTTGCTGCTCAAATGAGGAAGGTCGAGAAATACTACAACTCCAAGGTCAAGCTGCGGAATTTCGCCGATGGAAGCCTCATCCTTAGAAGGGTGTTCCAAAACACCAAAGTGCAAGGGGCGGGAGTCTTAGGCCCCACCTGGGAAGGTCCGTATCGCGTGCGCCGAGCCATCCACACGAGAACCTGGAGGGACTCGTGTTCACACACCCATGGAACGCGGAGCACCTACGGCAATACTACCAATAGCGGCACCGCTTCCCCGACGTTCAATTATTTACGTTTTGTTTTTAATTTTAGCAACAAACAATGTTAAGTTTCAAGTAAGGCCAATGACTTGGGAATGTAATTTTTTAAATTATTTCTACGTGATAATCGAATTACATTACATCTCAAAGCATTTTTTTCCTACGATATTATAATTTCTAGTCTCCTCTACGAGTACCCAAGAAACTCGGGGGGCTAATGAGGATAACAGGAACATTTACGTTTTTCGCGCGCGCACTCGCACGACTTCGTGTTTCACGCACCGATAGGTAGCGAAACATCAACAAATTGGATCCGCGCACCGGACCTCCGATCCCACACATCCCTCGTGCGACGCCCTCGCTCCGATCGACGCTTCGCACACCGAGAGGTAACGAAGTGGTCGACAAGTCGGATCCGCGCACCGGACCTCCGACCTTACATGCACGAACCGACGTTTCAGGCACCGAGAGGTAGCAAAATGTCGACAAGTCGGATGCGCGCTCCGGACCTCCGACTCTGCATGTATCCCGCGTGGCGCTCTCGCGCGACTCCACGCCTCGCATACCGGCGTCGGTTGATCACATCCGCGCACCGGATCGATGGTCTTGGCAGCCCACCCATCCCTGGGAATCACACTCGCCTCAAACCCGTTCCGGCGCATGACACGCACGCCGATAGATAGCGTACGCGCCGGCAATTGGGCACGATAGTCGTTCAGCTCACACACGCCGATAGGCTGCGAGTCACAAATGAATGACGTAAATTTGCACCCGCTCGACGAAACTGGTCTAGCCAGCGTCTGCGAAAAACCTCGCCGCCAGGTGCGGCACTAAGCCGTGCAAACCGATTACTCTAGATATAGTAAGCCGAGTTCGTAAGTCACGCACTAATTGGATTGCGCTAGTCGATTACGCTAAAGCATAGCAAGTCGAGAAAATAAGACGCATAACAAATAAGAAAAGCTTCAACCAAAGCGGATAATGTCACATAAACAACCCAACGAGAAAAATACGAGAATACAACAAATGTCAAGCAAGAAAAACATAGCAAATATCCGAAAGGAAACACAAAGCAAGCGCTAAACAAGTGCGCAAGAAACGAAAGTTGACTACTCCGAGCCGAAATCGATCTGTTCCTCATCATCCTCAGGGCGAGGGGCGCCCGACCTATCGGTAGCCTCTCCGTCAAACGAGCGGTTCGTCGATTGGGCGGCCTCCGCAGGGACGTGGGGACGCAGGTCGTCTTTCTGTGGCTCGTCATCCAAAGGAGGGAACATGGCATTGAAAAAGGAGAAGGTGGTCCCCTGGGACGCGTTCTCCCTCGCGGTCGCGTCCCGAACTCGTATGGCCGCTTCGTAACGGGCTACCTCCAACGCCAAGTCCCAGTCATCTTCCAGGTCCGTCTTGGATCACACGGAGTTGTCTTTCTCTTCGGTGAGGGTTTGCACCTCTGCTAGCAAGGCGTCCCTCTCCCTCTCGACCTTAACCCGAGAGATCTCGCTCGTCGATAGTCGAGCATGGACGATATTCAACTCCTCATCTCGGCTCGAGAGTGCCGCCTGGAGTTTCTTCGTCTCCCCTAGGAAGGTGTCGGCTGCTTGCTCCACCTTCTCCCGAGATGCCTGCTCAACTGCGCGAAGCGACCTTTCGGCCACCGACTCCTCGCGAGCTCGCTTCAACTCCTCTTCGAGTGCTCGGAACTCATGCGCGGTCCTGACTCCCGTTAGAGCGACGGCATGGTCGGCCGCCGCATTCTCCACGTCCTTCTGCTTAATCTGCATCCGCCGCAGCAGGTCCCGGAGAATACGGTCGCTCCGTTCCTGACGTGCCAGCATCTGCAAAAAGGGAGCGGTGAACTCACGGCCAGAACGAGCATAGTGGACACGTGTGAGTCAGGCGAGAGCGTCGTACCTTTCGAGCGTCGCTAATTCCATTCTGGAAGTGCTCGAGGTCGCTCGTCGTCAGTAGGCCCTTGAAGTCCCGCAGGGAGGTTTCGAGGATACCCCGAGAGCACTGGTCCCTCAGCTTCGCCGCCTCCGCTAGAAGCATCGAGTCCATGCTATCCGGCGCCGCCAACGTGTGAGCACGCTTGTGGCCGGAGGGCGAGCCAAAGGAGGTCGACGATGACGGCCGCTTGTTCGAGGAGATCGTCTCGTTCCTCAGCCGCGTTGGTGATCCCCCGTGACGAGCCTCGGCTCGGGAACGAGCCGCGACCACTGTTTTGGCGGTAGGCTCCGCCCCCCGTGACGTGTGAGCACGCTTGTGGCCGGTGTCGAGCCATGGTATTTGCAAAGGATGAAAGACGACAACCGGTTAGAACGTGGCCATAAGCATAAACAACAAAAAGTGACCGGAGAAAAGAAAAAATAATAATTAAAGGGGGTTCGAGTCAAACCTTTTCGCGATGGGTCGCTCCGGTGGGCCGACGATGAAGAGAATCTTGAGTTTACCGCACGAGCTTCACTCGACGATAAACTCGGGGGGCTAATGTTATCGGCCCGACCCCGATCGCGGCCGATCAAGGGCAAAACAACAATCAGACGCGTCCCGGCGGCTTGCCCCGGCCATTGACCGGCTCGTGGGCCAGCCTCGGCCAATGGCTGGCCCAATAGCCTCGGCCAAAGGCCGAGCCTGGATTATCCTCGGCCATCGGCCCAATAGCCTCGGCCAAAGGCCGAGCCTGGCTATCCTCGGCCATAGGCCCAATAGCCTCGGCCAAAGGCCGAGCCCGGGCTATCCTCGGCCATCGGCCATCCTCGGCCAATGGCCGAGCCTGGGCTATCCTCGGCTATCGGCCATCCTCGGCCATCGGCCCAATGGCCTCGGCCAAAGGTCGAGCCTGGCTATCCTCGGCCATCGGCCCAATAACCTCGGCCAAAGGCCGAGCCTGGCTATCCTCGGCCATCGACCATCCTCGTGTTGGAATCGATCTAGGGTTTAAGAAAAAGTTTAACGCTTCGTTAAGCGGCGGAATTTTAAAAATTTTCTTTTTAAGTAAAACTAGTTTTTACTAACCTAGACAAGAGCATGTACATGTAAGTAAAAACTAATATGAGCTATTAAAGTTACTAACCTTTCTTGAAGCTTGAACCTTGTAGAAGCTTTTGGAAAGTTGCAATGCTCGTCTCCCCTCGCAGCACGTCTCTCTTTCTTTCCTCGGCACCTCGAGCAACCACGAAAGTTTCTATCACTAAATCACTCGAAAAGAAGGAATCAGTGAGTGGGCACTTTTAAACGCTACGACTTAAGAACGAGTCTCAAAGTCGCAGAGCTAAAGACTAGGTCGAGTGAGGACCTAGGTGCCAAGACAAGAAATAATCGAAAATAAACTAGAGAGAGAGAGAGAGGATTTTCGGCCACCACAAGGTCTAGAGAGAGAAGCTCTCAATCTCTAACTTATGTGGAATGAATAAAATGAGGGGAATGAGGGTCCTATTTATAGGAGAAGGGTTGGCCTTGGAAAGAAGTAGTTTCCTCTTATTTTCCAAGCCTTTATGAGCAACCCTTTATTTCCCATTCCTATCCAAGTCACACGGCCACATAAGCCTTCATGACACCTTGGATTTGTTTCCTCTTTTATTTTTCTTCTCCCTTGACTTGTCTTGGTCGAAATTCCCATTGCCTTGAATAGGAAATTTGTTTCCTCTTTTTCTTTTGGCAAGTATCTTCATACATTAATGCACAAAAGGAACTCTCTTTCTCTTTGGGTAGTGGGCGCCTATTATGCTTTAGAAAGGCCTTCTAGAAGCTTTTCCATTTGTTCATGACAACATGAAAAAGGCCCATTAAGAATTTTCAATAAAATTCTTATGAAATGAAATTAATTCACAAGGTCCAATGATCAAGTCATGGCCGAGTGACATTAAGTCATCAAATGAACTTGTCAAAAAATTTATTGACATTCATTTCATCCTTTGTCTCAAAAGACAAAAATACCCTTTTAACTATTTTCGTTCTTGTTTTGACTTAGCTTCCAGTTTAACTATTCCTATCGATGTGATTCGTGACAGTGACCTCATGGACCCAAATGAACAAAGCTTGAGCTAAACACTTGGACTCAAAAGTTCACAAACCTTTTCCAAGTTTAGCTTAATGCCAACTGACTCCACTAAAGAGATGACACTGAAAATCTCTCGGTTCAAATGAATTTATTTTCTACTCAAGAATTCGACCTAATTATGATGAGCGGATCCACTGAATATTATCTATGCTACCCTTCATGTATGTCATCAGCTAGTCGGGATTTACTAAATTACCATTTTACCCTTCTAGCTGTTATTTCCTCAACTCCTTTGTCGCTTGTGAATAAGTTAGAAACAATGTATTGACGAGGAGCTAACAAGTCACATTGTTTCATCCAAAAGAGTCAGGACTCAATTTGGACACTGGCCAGTTCATTTATTCACACTCCAAGGAACAAAGCATGAGGTGACATACATTGCATTTCAGCAATCTTGTACATGAATTCCATATCTATGAGAACTTCACAAAGTTACTCATGACATACTCACAACTTAGTATTTCACCAATAGGCCCTGTTCGGAATGACATAGTGAGTCCGAACTCTGACTTTCTCAAATGAGAATACTAAGGTGTGAAATGGCATGTCTCATTTCAGGATTAAGGTAAGCATGATGCAATTCATACATAGTGACTTCGAGACATAAGAGGTTAAATGGTTTGTTCTTATATTGTCTCTAGAAGTGCACTGGTCAATTCAGTACCTTCGGAAGATACCTAGAAGAACTATAGAGTCCCCAACTCTCAATGCCTCATAACCAGACATCATAGATTCTTCTAACAATCATACTGAGGTCAATAGTCCTTTGACCCTAAGATTGCGAATATATCGTTTTAAGCAAACTACGAAGAGTTTGTTCATGCAAATCTACATTTGTCTCTTCGTAAGTTGTTAGGTTTGTTTATGGACTAAAAGACCAGGGTTTTATCATAAAGCTTCAGACAAGGAAGATTGAATGAACGTTTCAACTTTTTATTAATGAATAAGCAATTACAAGCAAGAGTCTTCGTAAGACTATATGACATCAAATGTACATAAATAGACACTACTACTCTTCTTGTGGGCACCATTGACAACACCTCGGCCAATGGCCGGGCCTGGGCTATCCTCGGCCATCGGCCATCCTCGGCCAGTGGCCAAGCCTATGCTATCCTCGGCCATCCTCGGCCAATGGCCGAGCCTATGCTATCCTCGGCCATCGGCCATCCTCGGCCAATGGCCGAGCCTATTCTATCCCCGGCCATTGGCTAGCCCGAGGTTTGCCTCGGCCAATGGCCGGGCCAAATGCGTCCACTCGGCCTAGGGGTTGCTCATAACACCCCTTGGTCACCTATAAATACCGGGGTCCCTCCCCTAGTCCAGGTAATCCGAATTTGAGTACTGAAACGATGCCGAACTCGTACCTCGCTCGTTTCTCTCAAGTCTCGGCCTCTAAACACTTAAACCCTCTATATCCACCTCAATCCTACTAATGTTGAGCGTCGGAGAGGTAAACAGAGGTAACCCCTATGTTTCCCCTTTGTAGTTCACACCTCTCTGCTTGCTTTTCAGGTGCTTGGACGAGGTAAACATTACTGACAGCTGAGGGACGACTTGGGATACCAAGTCCGACACGCTCAAGCCCGAACGCGACCACTTGGTCCGGCCTTGGGTCGAACCGTTTGGGGCTTCTAAATAGTTGTCCGAAAAACCGCGACAACAATTTGCCAGTCAGCTCGTGACGGAAGGCTTGCCACTCTTCAGGAACTCCGGCCTGTCCATCAGCCCTTTGAGCGGCGTGTCTTCTCGGCGTTCCGGGTATTCCAAAAACGACCGAGAGCTTTGCCCTACTGCCTGATTAACCATAGGTACATCTTGGTCTTCTTTTGGACCATAGATGTGGCGAACCGTGCTAGGAACATGTCCTTTAGGTCTTTGAACGAGTGGATGCTTCCCGGCCTTAAGTTCTTGAACCACTCGAAACGGGGTCCGGTGGGGTATGACTAAAAGCTTGGCACATGGCGCCAGGAGAGACACCCTGCATCGTCATCCAGGTTTCGAGGTTCGGGAGTTTGAAATTCTCCGTACAAACCTCAGCCAATATCTGAGCCGTGAAAGGCGAGGAATTCTCCTCAACGACTCCATAGGCGCTTCCGCCTATTCCGTATTCCCGGAGATCGCGTACCTCATTTCGAAGATTGTGGATCATAGTGACCACATCGAGACCGGTTGTCGGAGTAACCCCCTGTTTGGGAGGAGTCACCTGTCGCCTTTCATTGGACCCTTGACCCGTGCGGCGGTTCCCGTTAGTTGGGATTGCCGGCGGGATTATGGGTTTGGAGCTTAGTCGCTCCCTCAGATCATTGCCACGTCCGATGCGTTGGGCAGTGAGATGGTCCCTGAGGTTAGGGTTTGTAGTACGGAGGCGCAGGCTTCGTCTACGACGGCGTGCTCTCCGCGTGCCTTGAATTTTCGCAACATTATCCCTTTGACCAAGTCGGTCAAGGGCTGAACGTCGGGAGTTCCCCTCTTGGGAAGCCGTAGGTGCGTCACCTGTCCTAGGTAAGGGGTTCGAAGGACCGGCTTCAAACACGGCGGAGAGTCCCCCGTCCTTCGTGGGAGAATTCTCGATATCCTCCGAATCGCCGGTACCCTTGTAATCAGGGTCGCGGTCGCGAGTTTCCTCGTTGAGGTTCTCCGGATCCCCGTTGGGGGTCACCGTATTATGGGTAGGACGCTTTGCAGCCAGTCAGCTGTGGTACCTCGCGTTCTTTGACTTCAGTTGGCGGATATTCTCCTCCAACTCCATGATGCGGTCGTCCCTGCTATCTGGAGATGGAGATGGTGAGCGGGTCGAACTCTCTTCGTGGAGTGCCTCTTCGTCACCATGCGCGTGAGAGCGCAAGAAATATTTTTTGGTCCCAGTGACGTTATCGGGGTTGTTAATGCCCTCAGAACGTACAGGTGGCTGACTACTCATCTTTTCTCAAGTCCGAGAAAGTCGAGTTTTCAAGAGGAAAGAAGAAGATCGATAGAAGGGATTTCGGGCTGAACAGGTCGGGAAGTCCCCTACTTCTAGCGCCAAAATATTGTCGCATCAAAATGAACAACGATTATATACCTCTGGCGGTTCGATCCAAGGCCGGACCAAGTGATCGAACCCGGGCCAAAAGTGTGAACTCGAAAGTCTCGAGCTAGGCTTCCTCCGATCAACCCACCTCTTAGCGGAGAGAAGGGGTGAGGATGAGGAGTGACCGTGCTTTTGTGTATAGGCTGCCTACGTACCCGTGTGTGGGATCAGTTCAGAACGTAGTTCAAGGCGTGTGAGACGCAGAATGAGGCGCGGAGCCTGGAGGAGAGGCGTGCTCGACGAATGAGATGGATCGCAGAGGAGTCCTCGGCGACGTCTCAGAACTTCGTAGATCGCGGGCGCGTCTAGCGTGTTAGACGCGTAAGGGATTCTCAGTGGAGATCCTTAGGAGCGTGCCTGGGCAGTAGGGGGCGTTCGATCAAAGGGAGCGATGTCCGGGAGTCCCCGAGAGCGCTTCGGAACCTCTGAGAACGAGAGAGACTTGGAGAGGTGCTTCAGGCCAGAAGTGGCATCTAGAGAAGCAGAGGAGAGCGAGAATTCGAGCGTATCGATAGGAATTTATTGGATTGCTTCCGCCTCAGTGAGAGGGGGTATTTATAGGTGTTTGAGGGCCCTAGGAGGGTCCTTTGTCGCCCATGTGGGACGAGGGGCGTGCACACGGTCAAGAGGAGGCGCGCAGCCTTCGCGCGACGCACAACGCGCCGCGCGCAGCACGCGGCGCATGGCACGCGTGCGCGCGGCACGCGTGCGCGCGGCACGCGAGATGCCCCGCTCTGCGTGCGGCGTGACCCTAGCCAGGCGCGGCGCGCGGCGCACTGGGCGCGGCACGCGCCTGGCTGCTTTTTCGCGGACCTTCGCGGCCTTTGTTCTATGGGGCTCGTTGGACCGTTTGGGCTTCGAATATTGCGCGTGCAATACGAAAATATCTATTCGACGAGCGGGGTTTGATTCGAGGAGCGCGACTAGAGGCTCGACTCGAGGAGCGATGCTCAACTTGAGGAGGCCGACCCGAGGCTCGACTCGAGAAAAATATCCTGCGGTTCCGTCCGAGGAACAAGACTCGACTCGACTCAAGGAGCGAAGCTTGACTTGAAGAGAACGACTCGACTCGAGGAGCGAAGCTCGACTCGAAGGATCGAGAGTCTCGGCGCGAGGGCTTGCCGATGACTCGTGAATGCACGCTTGCCACTCTTCAGGACCTCCGTCCTAACCATCGGCCCCTTGAGCGGCGTGCCTTCTTGGCGTTCCGGGTTTTCCGAAAACGACCGACAACATTAGCCCCCCAAGTTCGTCGCTCGGGAAGTTCTTTGCGATGAAATTTAAGTCCTGTAGGTTGGGTGTTTAAGGAAACTTCATCTCAAAATGTCCCACCGTTAGCCACGTTTTCTTTGAATTTTTTTTTTTGGGTGACCGCGTGGCGCGCGATCCGAAAACGACCGAGAACAATATATAATTGGCTATTTTTTTTAAGATTCTTTAAATTTTGGCTATTTTGCAATTCTAACATTTCAAGTTGACTACTTCATATAATTTTTCTATTTAGAAAATCATTTACTTAAGTTTGTTAGAAGTTAATAAAATAAATCACAATATTACTATTTAAAATAATTATCAATTGTGTCAGATCTTTTCTAAAAAAAAATTGAAATTTACTAAAAAAATTTACATACCAATCTAAATAATTATTTATCGCCAACTTCGTAGTCTCGGTAAAAAATAAAAATTAAATAAATAAAATCCACTGAATAACATTACGTTTTATAAAATAACAGTGGTAAATCAACTACAAAAATCTTCGATAAAAAAAAAAAAAAAACAAAAAAAAAACACAAAAAAAAACTACAAAAATCTGGTATCTCACTCAAGTCTGTAACCATTCGGAGAAAATGAGCGTGGAAAAGGAGCTACGTCTTCGAGCAAATAAAGGAAAAAATTACGTGGAATGGACGTGGCAACTGTTTATTGTGTTTTACTTTTTACAAGAGTTTTTTAAGCAAACAGACAGTAAGGCAGTAAGTACCTGGAGCACCATGGGGGAACAGAGGTCATATGATAGAGACCCATAACACATACCGACATTTATAAAGGAGAACAGTGTGGAACAGAAGCAACGAATGGAAAAGAAGGAGCAATTAGCATCTAAACCTAAGCCACTCTCTCTATTGGGGTTTCGCTTTCGTTGAATTTATCTATTCAACTCTACGTTTATTTATTATTTATTGACCAGCAACACTGACTGATTTATTTCCCTCCGTTGACCTTGTTCTCTTTCGCCTCCGTTGAAAAACCCCTCGCCATGTTCGCATTTCGCTCCTCGTCGCCATGAACGATTCCATCAGCGCCTCCACCTCCTCCGCTGATTCTGGTTCCGTCGCCACTGCCGATCGGGTTTTTATTCTTCGTTCTTCTTCTTTTTTTCCTCCGCTGATCGGGTTTTTATTCTACTTTTTTTTTTCTTCCCTCTCAGTTTTTTATCTTGTGTGCTGTACTATATTTGATTTTGGATCAGTTGCAATTTCGAGTCTGAAGCAAAGTTCGAGTCTCTGTGATTTCAAAATCTGCTCTTTTTTTTTTTTTTTTTTTTTTTTTTTTTTTTTGTTTTGTTGGTTTGAGCTGTGTTTGGAACTTGGATTTTTACGATAGAAAATAAAGAATTGAAGAAAAATGTGAGGGAAATTGGTTTAGACGTCCGAGAAAGTTTGCGGAAAAGACAACGAAATTTTTAGTATTCGAATTCCAAAATGTGCTAATCTACTAAGAATATCATTTTCCACATCTGCAATTTTCTCCTAGAATTTTACTCACTCCAAATAACGAACAAGGAAAATACAATCGATTTTTCTAGTTTTTTCCATCAGATATTCTAGGTTCCGAACCTACCTTAGCTAATAAGCAAACAGTTTTCTTTTTGCCTCACTATGCCTTTGATTAATCATCTCATGTTCATTATATAAAATCCCTCCAAACAACTCTTTTTTTTCTCAAAATTTTCCTATCACTCCAAACAACACATAAGGAAAAAAAATACAATCGATTCTCATTTTTTCTTCATCAGATCTTCCAGGTCCTAAATATACCTTAATCGATAAGAAAACAAATTTTTTTTTGCGTCTTGATGCGTTTAATTTAATCATCTCATGTTTATTATATAGAATGGTGGATGGAGCGCGTCTCGGTCTCAGAGGAGCGGCGGCACCGGAAGTCAAACGGTGTGTCTAGACGTGTCCCGTCGGTGGCGTGATGTTTTCTGGCTGGGGATTTTCGTCATACACCTTGTTGGCTTGGGGTTTGTCCTCTCGGTTCTCGGCCTAAACAGGTTTAAGAAATCCGATAGGCTGAACATAGACAGGTACACGAACATGGTCCTCGAGAATCGGAAGGAGTTGACCGAAACATATTGGCCGTATTATGCTCTGGCCGGCGGAGTAGGGACAGTCCTCGGCTTGCTTTGGATCTTCTTACTTGGCTCTCAAGCCAATTACATGATGAAGGTCTCGGTCCACATATTGACCACGTATCTCTCTGTCATCAGCGTTCTGTGCTTTTGGGGTGAGCAGTTTTTCTGGGGCGTCGCTTTTGCGATTGGTGCCGGGGTGCAGTTCTTCTATGTCATATCGGTCATCGAGAGGTTTGAGCTAGACACTTAGTATATAGTATATACATAGTTTGGCTATACTTTGGTTACATTTTGATCAAACTTTTTTATTACACGTCAACAAACAGGCTTCCATTTTCGATGTTGGTTCTTCAAAAAGCCGTGAAGATGATATGGAGTCTTCCGGAAGTAATGCGGGTTTCTTATGCCTTCATGGCTGTCATGCTTCTGTGGCTGTCGTTGTGGTCCTTCGGAGCTGCCGGTGTGGTGGCTTCGAGTATAGATCACGATGGACGATGGTGGCTTCTAGTGGTGAGGTGGCAATTTTAGTTCTTCGATCCGTCTCTTGATACTCTAGCCGAGAGTTTCAGTCAAATGTGTTTGAGCTAATATCTCTTTTGTGATCTCAGGTTCTTTCCGTGAGCTTGTTTTGGACAGGTGCAGTTCTGTGCAACACCGTACATGTCATAGTTTCTGGGATGGTGTTCCTTGTGCTTATCCATGGCGGCCGAGAAGCGACGTCGATGCCTCCGAGGTCGTTGGTCAAGTCACTACGGTACGCCGTCACAACTTCTTTTGGCAGCATTTGCTACGGATCGCTTTTCACTGCTGCGATCCGGACTCTGCGATGGGAGGTGAGCTGAGTAGTTGCCTCGTTGGTTGTTTTTAGGTGCTTAGGAGTTCATTGATGAAACTCAGAAGTGTGTTTCAGATTAGGGGAATCCGGTCAAAGATTGGAAACAATGAGTGTCTGCTCTGCTGCGTTGATTTCCTTTTTCATCTCGTGGAGACACTCGTTCGCTTTTTCAACAAGTATGCGTATGTACAGGTAATTATCGACATCGTCACTGTTTGTAATTCATTAATTGTATTGGCACTAAATTTATCTTTTATACAGCGTGCAACCATGACTGAATGCAGTGGACTTTGAAGCCAACAATTAAGTGTTTAAACTTTAAACAGTGATTGTTATTGAAAACCCATAATGAGGACAGTCATTAACTCTGTAAATAAATCACTGAAAACACTGCTGACAGTGTAAAGAGATTGATTTGTGAAATGAATATTTGCGTTTAAAGATACCACAAAGGTTGTAACTAGGATCCTAGAAATTTGGGGTAAGCTGTATTCCAAAACTAACTTGGGCAATGTGTAAAATTCACAGATAAGATATTGTACATTTTACATCTAATCTAGGATGCATATACTAAAGCTCCTGCAATAAAGAAATTGGATTATTTTTTTGTCTTATTGATATAGAATGATTTTTGTGTGCTCTTTTAAGAGTGAATAACTGCAGCTCATTCTATCAGCTTGGTCGAGAATTTGTTCTATAACGTGCTACAACATTTTCTTGTAGGCGTTTATTGCCATTCTATTTAACTTAATTGAGCTTTCACTTAGGGAAATGGGTTTTCCTTTTCTTGTTTTCTTTCCCAAACTGTCTCTGGTTTACGAATCAATTTTAATAACCCCCTTCAGATAGCCGTTTCTGGGAAGAGCTTTAACCATTCAGCAAGGGATGCGTGGGAGTTGTTCCAGTCAACGGGCGTGGAAGCTCTCATTGCCTATGATTGTTCCGGTGCCATTCTGCTGATGGGCACTCTACTGGGCGGACTTATCACCGGAACCTGCGCCGGAGTCTGGACTTGGAGTAGATCCAACGACAGAGTAATCATGGTCGGCTGTACAGCCATGCTCATGGGAATGGTCTTGGTGATTACTATTCTTCTACAATCATACAATCGCACACACACTCACACTTTTAGCGATCGTCAATCATGATTCTTTCTTATATACTTGATTGCTGATACCTATATTAGTCTCGGTTTCAAAACAAATATGGTATTTTGCGAAAAATGTTTTCAGGTAGGGTTGGCAATGGTGTTGGTGGAAAGTGCAGTGACGTCGATATACATATGTTACGCTGAAGATCCGTTGTTGATTCATAGATGGGACACAGAGTTCTTCAACCAGATGTCGGAGACACTGCACCAGCGACTTCAATACAGGAGCGCTCGGGCGAGGGAGGTTTTAACTCACACTCGCCTCGATGGCAATGTCCTACAAAATCTCCCTCCTTGACGAAAACTTTGCATATGTTGTAGATCGTCAAATCTTATATAATTCATGTTTTTTTTTTTCTTAAGTTAAAGTATATGTATATTGGTAAAGCCTTGTTCTTCTTCTTCAATGGTTTTTGGAATTTAATGTGTGATTTCATGATGCTTTGATTTAGTTATTGAACATTTACCGTGAAAAAGTGATGGTGAAGATAAATATATATATATATATACATATATATATATATATATATATATATATATATATATATATATGTTATAGGTTTTTCTTATTGTTGTACTTTTGTGTGGAATTCTAATGCCCATTACATATTATTTGCAAATGCAAGAGGCCGGTAGTCTGCTTATAATCCTTAATGGTCAACCTTAAACATGACAAACAAGAAATGGAGTTTCATTTTGCAGAACAATAAAAGAAAGAGATTACACCAGAACTAAGATTTCTTACATAAATGTGGACCAAAATATAATGTCAAAATTAACCCAAAAGTATGACTAAAAATTGGACAATTACATTTGTATCCTTAATATATTGTTTCTCATTTATTTTATTAATACCGTGTAAAAAAAACTTCGTTTTCACTCTCACTCTCTCTTCTCGGTTATTTTTCTAGACGATACTCATTTCTTCTTCTTCTTCTTCTTCTTCTTCTTCTTCTTCTTCTTCTTCTTCTTCTTCGTGCCTTCTCTTCGTCTCCACCACGCTTCGACGATTTCTCTGTCTCCACCACAATTTCCGGTTTTTTCATGATTTCTAATTTATTTGCATTCTTCTCTACCGAAAATGACGAAGAAACCCCAAAACCCAAATCCAAACCCTAAAATGAAATCTGTGGTCATCGGAGTAAGCTGTAACCGGCGGATAGGTATTGTAGATACTCATACGAGGTAACCATTACTGGCAAGAAAAAGTTTGATTCAGAGGGAGAAGAAGAGAGGAAAATTAGAACATAAATATCATTTGAGTCGCAGATCCTCAAAAAAAGAAAAAAGAAAAAAGCACAAAACCCTTCTGCGACTAAAAAACATCACCTCCGCATAGAAGTCCTCGGGTCTTTGTTGAGCATACTGCCACATAAGCACAAGAGTCTCAACATAAGATTGCTAATTCATCAAGCCGCTAGGCTCAATCAGTTATGAGTTATTATGCAGAGTATTTAATGTTAAAGCCAATCAATTGGAACGAATTAACAAGAATCAATAATAGAATTTTGATTCCCAAATCTCTCTCTCACTGATTCGGTGATTGTGCGATTGGATATTTTCTCTTGTTCAAATATCACTTGGTATCAGAGCGTTCATCGTTCGAACACACAAATGATTTCTCCTCCTCGTCAAACACTTCAAAAAGCAAGTCTTAATCGAACTGCACCACCATTCTCTCTGTTGTTGAGCATGGCAATCTCCGTGAGGCTTGACCGGGACAACTACTCTGCCTGGTGTTTATTGATGTCGGATTCGACTCCTCAACAATCATGAACTATGTATTGTATTTAGTGTATCATTTTATTTATAAAATAAGTGGATCTCATCCACTTTGTTTAGGTTGTAAAAATATTTTATGAGTTTTTAAAGAAATTTTTATATTCCGCCACTTACTAGAAGCGATAAATCTTTCTTAAACCCTAGATCTATTCCAACATCATCTCGCTCGGCCACCGGCCTGTCTCACTCGGCCATCGGCCCACTTTGCTCGGCCATCGGACCATCTCGCTTGGCCGTGGACATATCTTTGGTTGGTCAGTGGCCCACTTTGCTCGTCCATCGGCCTGTTTCGCTCGGCCAGTGACTCAGCCCGGCCGGCCATTGGCCTATTTGACTCGGCCAATGGGTCATCAACTCGGCCGGCCAGTGACACGTCTCGCCCGGAAAATGGCTCACCTCGGCCGGCCAATGGTCGAGAGGTCCCCTTAATGGCAGGCCGAGACACCCTTCGCCTCCTATAAAGAAGGGCTTGACTCTATCTCTCAGGTAATCTGATTTTGAGCTCTAAAATGTTGTCGAACTCCCGAAGTCGCTTGTTTCATTCACTCTCGGCCTCTAAACACCCTAAACACCTTATATCCACCTCACTCATAATAATGTTGAGCGTCAGAGAGGTAAAGAGAGGCAACCCCTCTGTTTCCCCTTTGTAGTTCCTCGTTTATGCCCCCACTTTCAAGTACGACGACGAGCACAATCATCATCGGCAGCTAAGGAGGACTTGGGATACCAAGTCTAGAACGCTCGAGCCCGAATGTGATCACTTGGTCAGGCTTTGGATCGAACCGTTCATGGTTCCTAAATAGTTGTTCGAAAAATTGCGACAACATTTTGGCGCTAGAAGGAGTAGACTTCCCGACCTTGGCAACTCGTTCCCTCTACTACAACCTTCTTCAACATCAACGACCTTGCTCTCGAGAGATGAGCAAGGCACCCGCCGCCTGCGCCGTGGGTCATCCAAGCGACCACGACGCCCGAGCCGCTTACTCAAGATACGCATTTCACCGACTCCCTCATAGGGAATTGGGAGGACAGTCCCAAGGCGACGAGCAAAACCACGACTCTCCTCCTCCCCACGATGACGGCGATAGCCTCGTGGCAGAGATGAACCAACGCCTAGTCAAGTTGCAAGCGAGGCCCGGGTAGATAGGGCTCTCATCTCGCGCTTCCTAGGCCACCACGGCGAAGGCGACGATTCTTGAGACCATGACTATGTCGGAGACGACGGAGTCGATGCGTCCAAGACAAGCCAATCATACACCTGGTCGCCGACCATGCGCGGCCACGAGGAAATGCGCCCTCACTCAAGGAAATACCCTCAAGCGTCCGGTTCTAGGCGCCAAGGCTCGAGCGACTACAACAGGCGCGCGGTCTCGAGGTCTCGAGAGGGGCGCTCCAGATTCACTGTGCATGTCCCCTCGGGGAGAAGATGGCGCCGATAACCGCGACGTCCGTCAAGGACGCCGTTCTGATGACATGCCCGTGCCGAGAGTCGTGGGGATGGCAAACGGAGACATAAGGGATCGCCTTGTTTCCCGAAGGGAACCCCAGGGGGAAGACCTAAGGGAGAGGCTCAACATTCGGCGTTGAACCACTGGTGGGGTCACATTGGGACACAACCTGCCCAACATTGTCGACCAGGCTTCCAACGATAGGCGCGTTATCACTCCCACGGCCCGGTCGTCGAGCCCGCTAATGACTTGGATATGATAACAATGATTTAAAGTCTTCAGAACCAAATCATAGAGATGCGAGAAACGGGGGCAGGCGGCCATGGGCCATATAATAGGGTGGAGGCATCCTACTCACCCTTCACCGCCCAAGTCCTCGAACGATCGTCTGGAGAAAACTTCAAGTTACCGATGATTCCCCCGTACGACGGGCGATCTGACCCTAATTTCTACATACAATACTACAAAACATGGATGCTGATGCAGGGGCAACCCGACGTCACTCTCTGCCATGCCTTCAGCTTGACCCTCGCGGGTTCAGGTTTTGAATGGTTCAGCAGCCTTAGGCCAGGCAACATCGCATCCTTCTAGGCGCTTAGAGAGGTCTTGCTAGCCAGGTTTGCCATGCTCGTGGCACAAAAGAAACCCAAGTCCCACCTGTGGACGATAAGGCAAGAGCACGATGAAACGCTGCACGAATACCTCTCCAGGTTCACAGAGGAATCGCACAAGGTCAAGGCATTCGATGACAAAGACGCCAACACTGCCATCACCAAACGGGCCAAGACAAGTGACTTCTTAAAGTAAATTGTGGGGAAGGCCCCGAGAGATATGCTCGAGTTGTTGGAATAGATCTAGGATTTAAGAAAAGTTTATCGCTTCTAGCAAGCGGCGGAATATAAAAATTTCTTTAAAAACACGTAAAACGATTTTACTACCTAGACAAAGTGCATGAACATATAATTTAAAATTTTAAAACTACTTTTAGTTTTTACTCGGTACAAACCTCGAATGGAGCTTTAACGTTGAGAAGCTTTAGGAAGGTTGAAACGTTCGTCTCCCCATGTAGCTCGCGTCTCCCACTAGTCTTCTTGAACCTGTGAGCAACCACAAAAGTTTCTACCACTAGATTCTTAAGAGAATGGTTGGATTTAGTGTGTGGGCACTTTTAAACATGATGACTCAAGAACAAGTCTTTGAGCCAAATAGCTAAAACAAATGCTAGGTCTAATGAGGACTTAGGTGCCAAAGCAAAGGAGACAAGAATAGATAGAGAGAGAGAGAGGGTGGGCGGCTTTGATTCTAGAGAGAGAGGCTCTCAATATCTAAAAATTGTGTGTTGTGAGTTGTGAATGAGGTAGGGTATTTGTAGGAGGAGGATTGCCTCCAAAAGGTAGTTTCCTCTTTTCCATTGAATATCACATATTCATGAGCAAATATTTTCTTCCTATTCTTCCTCTTGGACGTGCATGTTGGAATTGATGTAGGGTTAAGAAAAATTTAACGCTTCTAGCAAGCGGCGGAAAATAAAAATGTTCTTTCAACAAGTAAACAAGATTTTTACTAACCTAGACAAAGAGCAATCGCATGTTATTTTTAAATTAAAACTATATACGAGCAATTACACGTTTACTAACCTTTATGTAGCTTGATCGTTGAGATGCTTGTGGAGGTTGAATTGCTCGTCTCCCCACGCAGCTCGTGTTTCTTCGTTCTTCTGGAACTTGAGTAACCACGAAATTTTCTATCACATAAATCACTCAAGGTAAGAAGGAATTAGTGTGTGGGCACTTTTAAACACGACGACTCAAGAACAAGTCTTAGAGGCGAAGAGGTAAAACAAAACGCTAGGTCAAATGTGGACCTAGGTGCCAAAACCAAACTGAAAAGAGTTAGAGAGAGAGAGAGGGGCGGCCACTATCTAGAGAGAGAAGCTCTCAATCTCTAAAATTGTGGGATGAGAAAAAATGAGAATGAGGGTTCTATTTATAGGAGAACGATTACCTTCAAAAGGTAGTTTCCTCTTTTCCATAGAATATCACATATTCATGAGCAAATATTGCCTCTCTTTCTCTCCCTCTTTGGACGTGCAACATAGCTTTGTTGGAATTGATCTATGGTTAAGAAAAAGTTTAACGCTTCGAGCAAGCGGCTAAATTTAAAAATTTTCTTTCAAACGAGTAAAACAATTTTACTAACCTAGACAAAGAGCAAGTGCATGTAAATAAAAACTATTATGAGCATTAAAAATTTACTAACCTTTTTAGAAGCTTGAACGTTGATGAGCCTTCGGAAGGTTGAAAATGTTCGTCTCCCCTCGCAGCACATCTCTCTTCTTTCCTCGGGAAGCTTGTATATAAATGGATCTTGGAAACGAAATTTTGAACTTTATTATGCTTGCTAAAAAAAGTTGAAACTTTAAAACATTGGCTCGTAGGCCTTATTGAAAATGGGAAATTCAAACGATTAAAACGGGGAGGTTGCTAGCTACTGGTAGTACTGCCTCAAGTGTTCCACATTCCATGGGTGGCGGATCGGAGTTCCGTCCGTGTGCTCGATGTAGTGGGTTCCGTCATGAATGACCTCGCTAACTCTATAAGGGCATTCCACGGTGTGTTCAGTTTATCTATTAATTATAAAGTTGTTGGGACCGGTTCACTTCTTATTGACGACAATATTTATATGCTTGAAACTATTGCTTCTTATAATGAAACCTTGAATGTGGAATCACGTGGTACTAAGCGCAAATTAAGCAATGAGAATTCCAGTTCTTTATGGAACAAGCGATTAGGTCACATTTCTAGAACTAGAATTGAAAGGCTTGTTTTCGAAGGAATTTCAGAACAAATTGATTTTTCGGACTTTGATGTATGTGTTGCATATCAAGAAAATAGGTGCATTAAGGGAAACAGACTATAAAGAAGAAAATAGGTGCATTAAGGGAAACAGATGTCTTAGAGTTGATACATACGGACATTTGTGCACAATTTCCTACTCCTACTTGGAATGGTCAACAATATTTTGTATCATTCATAGACGACTATTCAAGATATGCATACATTTTTCTTATTCATGAAAAGTCTCAAGTATTGAACGTGTTCAAATAATTTAAAGCCGAAGTTGAAAACCAACTCAACAAAAGGATAAAGAAAGTCAAATCTGACCGTGGTGGTGAATACTATGGTAGATATGACGGCTCAGGTGAACAACGCATGGGACCTTTTGCCAGATACCTAGATGAGTGTGGTATCGTCCCACAGTACACTATCCCTGGGTCGCCCATAATGAATGGTGTTGTTGAAAGACAAAACCGGACTCTTAAGGATATGGTAAGGAGTATGATTAGTGACTATTCAAGGGTCGCCCAGAATGAATGGTGTTGTTGAAAGACAAAACCGGACTCTTAAGGATATGGTAAGGAGTATGATTAGTCATTCAACCTTTACCAGAATCACTATGGGGATAGGCATTTAAGACCGCATCCTACATTTTAAATAGGGTACCATCTAAAGCCGCTGTCAAAACACCTTATGAGCTTTGGACCGGACGAAAGCCTAGTTTAAAGCATTTGCATATTTGGGGTTGTCCTGCTGAAGCAAAGCCTTATAGGCCGAATGAAAAGAAATTGGACCCCAAAACAGTTAGCAGCTACTTTATTGGGTACCCTGAGTGATTTTGGTATAAGTTTTATGATCCTAAAGTTAAGGCAATATTTGAGATGGGAACTGCAACGGTCTTTGAGGATATTGAGTTTGGTGGGAGAAATAAAGAAAAGACTTTGTCTCTCAGGAGGATTCGGACCCAACAATTTCTTTTGAAGAAAGTTTGATTCCTATTCCAGTTACTTCTGATAATGTTCATGATTCTGTTCCTGTCATCAATCAAGAGCAACAAGACATTGTCATTCAACCACTTAAGGTACAAACTCAACAACCTCAAGATCAAGTGCCTTTGCGGCGATCCACTAGAGAAAAGAGAAATGCTATACCAGATGATTACATAGTTTTTCTTCTCGGAAATGAGGATGGTTGAAGTGTGATGGAAGATGACCCTGTCAACTTCCAAAATGCCATGAATGATACAAACTCTGTACAGTGGATTGAAGCGATGATCAATGCAAGACAATAAAGTTTGTGAACTTGTCCCATTGCCTGAAGGAAAGAAACCTATTGGTTGCAAATGGATTTTTAAAACCAAAAGGGATTCGAAGGGTAATGTGGATAGGTATAAGACTCGTCTTGTAGCAAAAGGGTATACTCAAAAGGAAGGAATTGACTTTAAAGAGACCTTTTCTCCAGTTTCATCAAAGGACTCTTTTCGGACAATCACGGCACTTGTTGCACATTTTGATATGGAACTCCATCAAATGGATGTCAAGACGGCGTTTCTCAATGGAGACATTGAAGAAACAATCTATATGGTGCAACCTGAAAACATTGTATTTGGAGACCCAAAGAAGATGGTTTGCAAATTGACGAAATCCATTTATGGACTAAAGCAAGCTTCAATGGTACCACAAATTTCATCAAGTGTGTTGTCGTACGAAAATGAACAACGATTAGATACCTCGGGCGGTTCGATCCAAGGCCAGACCAAGTGACCGCGCCCGGGCCAAAAAATGGGAGCTCGTAGACCGAGCTGCACCCCCCAGACCCTGAGGTGTGTTTCGGGGGGTGTGACCGTGCCAAAGGTTGGCTGCCTATGTACCCTTTAGTTGGGATCAGGTCAGAACGTAGTTCAATTTGTGTATTGAGGGCTATCTTGGGCTCGGAGGCTTGAGAACCCAAGGCTTTAGAGTAGGACATGGCTCGTAGCTTCTAGTGAAGACTTTAGAGGGGTCGCTTGCCTCGTAGCTTGGAGTTCTAGCTCAATGTCCAAGAAACTGGAGAGCAGTGTGTACTGCGGAAGCTCGGGTCGCAGAAAAGGAGCGCGCTCCCTCTCGTGGAGGGGGGGTCCTTGTATTTCTGAGCCGAGGGAGGAGGAGCGCGCGCTCTTGGAAGTATCACAAGAGTGCGGGAGAGGAGAGAATTCTTGAGTGAGGAGTGTTGTGTGAGAATTGGGATGTCTTTCCCTCCCCCTAGGGGGAGAGTATTTATAGTATTGGAGGGAGGCCTTGGGCCGGCCCCTTGAGGCCCATCGGGTGGCCGGGAGCGGGGCGCGCGGGGCACAATGCCCAGGAGGGCGCGGGGCGCTCGGGGCGCGCGGGGCGCGCGGGGCGTGTCGCCTGGATGGGCGCGGCGTGCTTGGCGGCAGGCGTGCCCGGCCGAGGCGTTGGGATCGCTCAGCCAGGGCAGCAGGGGTGCTCGGCCGGGGCACCAGGGGCACCCGGCCGAGGCGGCAAGGACACCCGGCCGAGGCAGCAGGGGCGCTCGGCCGGGGCAGCAGGGGCACCCGGCCGAGGTAGCAGGGTTTGCTCCTTCCTCTCCTATAAATAGGAGAGCGCCCCTTCCTTTCTGTTCACACCTGGCAGCCTTTGGGTAATTGGAAAATTCCTTTGAGTTTGAAATTCCCCCTGGGCAGCCGACTTTTTTACCCTTTTTTTTAATGGGGAGTGAGCTTGTTGTTGGAATTGATCTAGGGTTTAAGAAAAAGATTAAACGCTTCGGGAAGCGGCAGAATTTTAAAAAAATTTCTTTGCAAGTAAAAACAGTTTTTACTAACCTAGACAAAGAGCAAGTACATGTAATTAAAAACTAATATGAGCTAGAAGTTTACTAACCTTTCTTGAAGCTTGAACTTTGAAGAAGCTTTTGGAAAGTTTGCAACGCTCGTCTCCCCTCGCAGCACGTCTCTCTTTCTTTCCTCGGCACCTCGAGCAACCACGATAGTTTCTATCACTAAATCACTCGAAATAAAAGGAATCAGTGAGTGGGTACTTTTAAACACTACGACTTAAGAACAAGTCTTGAAGTCGTAGAGCTAAACACTAGGTCGAGTGAGGACCTAGGTGCCAAAACAAGAATAATCGAAAATAAACTAGAGAGAGAGAGAGGAGTTTCGGCCACAAGTTCTAGAGAGAGAGTCTCTCAAATCTCTTAAACTTGGATGAATGAAATGTGAGGAAATGAGGCTCCTATTTATAGGAGAGGTCTCACCTTCAATAAGGTAGTTTCCTCTTCTATAGAATATCATATATTCATGAGCCAATTTCCTCTTTTCCCTATTGAGACACTCGGCCAACAAGGGCTTCTAGAAGCCTTGATTTGTTTCCAATTTTGTTCATGGCTTGCCTTTTCTCTCAACATGGCCGATTCCCTTATGCATGCATATGCAAATTTGTTTCCTCTTTTTCTTTTGGCAAGTATCTTGATACATTTATGCACAAAATAATCTCTCCTATTTCTCTATAGGGTAGGCGCCCAAGTCTCTCTAGAATGAGCTTCTAGAAGCTTCTTCATTTGTTCATGACAACATGAGAAAGGCCCATTAAGAATTTTCAATAAAATTCTTATGAAATGAAATTAATCCACAAGGCCCAATAAGACTAGTATTGGCCGAGTGATGCATGTCATCAAATGACCTTGTCAAAAATATTTATTGACATTCATTTCATCCTATGTCTCAAAAGACAAAAATACCCTTTTGACAATTTTCGTTCTCGTTTTGACTTAGCTTCCAGTTTAACTATTCCTATCGATGTGATTCATGACAGTGACCTCATGGACCCAAATGAACAAAGCTTGAGCTAAACACTTGGACTCAAAAGTTCACAAACTTTTTCCAAGTTTAGCTTAATGCCAACTGACTCCACTAAATAGTTGACGCTGAAAATCTCTCGGTTCAAATGAATTTATTTTCTACTCAAGAATTCGACCTAATTATGATGAGCGGATCCACTGAATATTATCTATGTTTACCCTTCATGAATGTCATCAGCTAGTCGGGATTTACTAAATTACCATTTTACCCTTCTAGCTGTTATTTCCTCAACTCCTTTGTCGCTTGTGAATAAGTTAGAAACAATGTATTGACGAGGAGCTAACAAGTCACATTGTTTCATCCAAAAGAGTCAGGAATCAATTTGGACACTGGCCAGTTCATTTATTCACACTCCAAGGAACAAAGCATGAGGTGACATACATTGCATTTCAGCAATCTTGTACATGAATTCCATATCTATGAGAACTTCACAAAGTTACTCATGACATACTCACAACTTAGTACTTCACCAATAGGCACTGGTCGGAATCACATAGTGAGTCCGAACTCTGACTTTCTCAAATGAGAATACTAAGGTGTGAAATGACATGTCTCATTTCAGGATTAAGGTAAGCATGATACAATTCATACATAGTGACTTCGAGACATAAGAGGTTAAATGGTTTGTTCTTATCTTGTCTCTAGAAGTGCACTGGTCAATTCAGTACCTTCGGAAGATACCTAGAAGAACCATAGAGTCTCCAACTCTCAATGCCTCATAACCAGACATCATAGATTCTTCTAACAATCATACTGAGGTCAATAGTCCTTTGACCTTTAGATTGCGAATATATCGTTTTAAGCAAACTACGAAGAGTTTGTTCATGCAAATCTACATTTGTCTCTTCGTAAGTTGTTTAGTTTGTTTATGGACTAAAAGACTAAGGTTTTATCATAAAGCTTCAAACAAAGAGAGAATGAATGAACGTTTCAACTTTATTAATGAATGTATAGGCAATTACAAGCAAGAGTCTTCATGAGACTTTATTACATCAAATGTACAAAATAAAGATTACAACTCTTCTTGTGGGCAATATTGACAACAAACTCCCACTTGACTCAAATAAGATGTGTGTAGTCTTTCATGCCTAATCCCTCACTATGTTGGTCGAAGACCTTGTTCGCTAGGGCCTTGGTGAATGGATCTGCGAGGTTGTCCACCGTTGACATCTTCTTCACTTCCACGTCTCCGCGCTGCATGATCTCTCGAATCAAATGGTATTTCCTCTCAATATGCTTAGAGCTCTTATGGCTTCTAGGTTCGTTTGAGTTAGCCACAGCCCCACTATTATCACAATAAAGGGTCATGGGCTTGTTGACGTTTGGAACAACTTCCAAATACTTAAGGAATTTTCTAAGCCATACAGCCTCTTTGGATGCTTCACAAGCAGCCACATATTCTGCTTCCATTGTGGAGTCAGCAATGCAAGATTGCTTAATACTTCTCCACACAATAGCTCTACCATTAAGGATGAACACATATCCCGAAGTGGATTTCCTGGAATCCTTATCCGCTTGAAAATCGGAGTCGGTATATCCCGTCATAGTCAGGTCAGTACCTGAGTATGTAAGCATCAAGTTCCTAGTTCTTCGAAGATACTTAAGAACATGCTTAACATCAATCCAGTGCTCGGGTCCAGGGTTCGATTGGAAACGGCTAACTACGCCAACGGCGAAACATATATCAGGTCTAGTGCAAAGCATAGCATACATGAGGCTTCCTACGGTAGAGGCGTAAGGAATTTTCCTCATGTCTTCAATCTCTTGTGCAGTCTTGGGAGACTGGTCCTTAGAGAGTGAAACTCCATGCCTAAAGGGTGTTTGACCCTTCTTGGAGTCTTGCATCGAGAAGCAATCTATCACCTTATCAATATAAGATGCTTGAGAGAGCGACAGGGTCCGGTTTTTCCTATCTCGAAAGATTTGGATCCCCAGAATGTACGCGGCTTCTCCTAGATCCTTCATATCGAATTGCTTTGCCAGCCAGACCTTAACCTCAGATAACTTACCCACGTCATTACCACTGAGTAGTATATCATCGACATATAGTACCAGAAACACAACTTTGCCTTTGTGTATTAACTTGTAAACACAAGGCTCATCTATTAACTGTTCAAAGCCGAAGCTTTTCACAGTTTCATCGAATCTAATATTCCATGACCTAGATGCTTGCTTTAGTCCATAAATGGACTTAAGTAACTCACAAACCTTGGTCTCTTGACCTTCTTCCACGAAACCATCTGGTTGAGCCATGTAAATGCGCTCGTCAAGATTTCCATTCAGAAAGGCTGTCTTGACATCCATTTGCCAGATCTCATAGTCGAGAGCTGCAGCTATAGATAGGAGTATGCGGATGGATTTAAGCATCGCGACTGGCGAGAAGGTTTCTTCATAGTCAATCCCTTCTTGTTGGGTATAACCCTTCGCCACAAATCGTGCTTTGAACGTCTCGACGTTCCCATCAGGACCCCTTTTCTTCTTGTATATCCACTTACACCCTACGGGTTTAATCCCTTCAGGAAGGTCTACAAGTTTCCAGACTTTGTTGACATACATCGAGTGCATTTCAACTTTTATGGCGTCAAGCCAAAGGTTTGATTCAGAACAAGCCATCGCTTGGCTATAGGAAACAGGGTCTTCCATGTCGGAGACGACTACAAGAGAGTCTCCATAAGACATGTACCTGTCAGGCTTTTGAGTAGCCCTCCCACTACGTCTAAGTACTACTTGACGAGATTCTGATGAGTTAGGTTGTGTTTCAGTTGGGGTAAGAACAGTTCTTATAGATGAGGTAGAAGCTTCCTCACCCAACTTTTCTTCAAGCACAATTTTGCTTCTAGGATTTGCATCCTTCATAAAGTCCTCCTCAAGGAAACGAGCATTCGTGCTAACGAAAGTCTTATCGTCCTCGGGACTATAGAAAGTAAAACTTTTGGTTTCCTTTGGATATCCCACAAACAGGCACAATTCTGACCTACTAGCCAAGTTGCTAGTCTTTTGCCTCAGCACGTGTGCAGGGCAACCCCAAATTCGGATGCGGCCAAGATTCACTTTACGGCCAGTCCATCGTTCATAAGGAGTACCAGGAACCGTTTTGGACGGAACTTGGTTCAGAATATAGGCGGCTGTTTCGAGGGCATATCCCCAAAAGGAAAGAGGGAGTGATGAGTAACTCATCATTGATCTAACCATCTCCATAACAGTTCGGTTTCTTCTCTCTGACACTCCGTTTTGTTGAGGCGTGCCAGGTGCGGCAAGCTGAGAAGCGATACCTTCTTCTTTAAGAAAGTCATTGAACTCTCCAGACATATACTCACGACCTCGATCAGATCGAAGGGTTTTGATCACTTTGCCAGTTTGCTTTTCCACTAAAGCCCTAAAGACCTTAAATACGTTAAAGGTCTCGGATTTGTGTTTGAGCAAATAGACAAACCCATATCGCGAGTAATCATCGGTGAAGGTAACGAAGTATTCGTATCCTCCACGTGCCTGTTGGCTGAGCGAACCACATACATCAGAATGTATTAGTTCCAGCAACTTAGTGGCTCTTCGACCCTTATCGGAGAAAGGTCGCTTAGTCATTTTTCCTTCTATGCAGGATTCACAAGTAGGTAGTGAACCTATTGCAGAGTCTTGGAGTGGACCGTCCCTCACAAGTCTCTTAATCATATCTAGACTGATATGACCAAGTCTCAAGTGCCAGAGGTATGTTGATTTTGTTAGATCGGAGGATTCAGAAAGTTTGATCCTCTTTGGCTCCCTAATTAGATCGTTATCTATTTCGGTGTCTAAAAGAGAAGGTTGAGTGGGATAGATGTAAAAAAGAGCATTCTTCATACATGCATCAGTGACAAAAGAATTATCAGGAAACGAAATACGAATTCCATTCTTGATGAACTTTAAACAATAATCTTGCTCAAGAAGACGAGCAACGGATATTAAGTTCTTCTCAAAGGTAGGAACAAAATAAACATTATTCAAGTTTAAAGTGCGGTCTTCAAAATACAGCGTCACAGATCCCACAGCCTTTGCAGACGCCAGGCTCCCATCACCCCATTTGAAACAGAACTCACCTTCCTCTATGCTTTTGGTTTTCTTGAAACCATTCAAGGAACAACAAATATGGTTAGTAGCAGCGGAGTCAATAATCCACGATGATACTTTATCAGCTACTAAGCATGCTTCAGTAACTAGTACAATATTATGTTCCTTTGCTTTGAGATAGGCAGGACAGTTCTTTTTATCGGCCTTGTGAGGTCTCTTCTTAGTTCCAGAGGCGGAGGCTTTTTGCTCAGTAGCATGTGCCTCTCCTTGATTCCTCTTTCTCTTAGTAAGACCTACAGCAGTATGAAGTTCCTTCATAAGCTTGGTAACAGTGTACTCTAGCTTGTTTATGAAGTAGTTCATCTTGGAGGTATCAAGAGATGCGGGGAGAGTTTCTAAGATCATATCTATGACATTCTTCCCATCAATCTCAGATCCTAGGATTTCCATTTTATTTAGAAAACTAATGATCAGTATCATGAAGTCTCCAACAGGAGTCCTAGCATGCATATGACAGTTCATAAACTGTCGGACTGCCTGTAGCCTTGTTTGACGCCTTTTCCCTCCAAACATCTCAAGGAGATTGTAGAGCATGTCAGCGGCAGTCTCGATGTCACGATGTTGCTCTTTCAGCATATTGTTCATAGATGCCAAGATATAGCACCTCACAATCTCATCGGATCGAAGCCAGGCCGCTAAGGCGTCATTGTCCTCCTGAGTTGAATCATCATTCGTCAGAGGAGGACACGGGGTGGTGAGTACCCATTTGTGCTTGTTAACGGTAGGTATTACGTCGAGGTTACGTTTCGAATCTACGTAGTTTTCGTATTCGAGTTTGATCGAGGAAAGAAAGATTGAGAGAGGGTTGAGAGACATATTGCCTATAAAAGTTGAAACAAGTTTATGATTAGTCTTTGGTTTAGGATTTAAGTTTAATTAAGACTTTTATAAAATCCAAAGGTGTTATAAACCAAACGATAATTTACTCCCTCAAGAGAAGGCCGCAAAAAATCTCCTTTTATAAGTAAATGACACATCATTAATGCTATGCCAAGATGTCAATACATCTATTTTGACTAGCCACCTTTTAAATTTGTTTGATCACTCACATCCTTTCGCAGAGCCTCAAGGGAGGATTACTAGGGATTGAGCCTAAGTGTGCAACCAACCACTTGGTCCAAAAGATCAACTTTGAAAAACAATACCCCAAGGGGAGGCCTTGCCATCATCGTCTCACTCTCGGACGTAGCTCATTGAGCAATGATCGAAGAAATAACGCCTTGGAGTACTCCCATTTAAGTGAGGGTCGCAAGAGCGGCTCTTAGTCCCACGTTAATTGCTTCTTTCATTAGTGTTGGGGATCGTGGGTTACAAACAACAAGTATAACCCTCCCACTTAGTTTTTGGAGTTGGTTCATCGACTCTTATAAGTTCGGAAACAAATTTCCTAGTTAGAGAGTGACAGAGCGGACAACTAGAAGAGAATCCTAGATCGACATGTTCAGAGCAGTATTTAGTGCATAAAGGCACAAGTTACATACTCGATCTTTTCCTATTTTCTATTTCGGGAAAGTGTGTGAGGGAAGTGTGAACTTCAACTCACTCGAACACTTGAAAGTTTGAGATTATACATCTTTTTATTTTTCGACTTGTCTACAAGGAGACCTCCCACTCAAATTTTCAAGAGCATATAGATTTTGAACATATGTGATATAGATATAGTTTTGAAAACATTTTGAAAACTTATTTGATTTGGATGACAAAATATTTTCAAGTTTGAAAGTGAAAACGGTTTTTCAAAATTCAAACTAGTTTTGTAAAAATTCAATTTCAATTAAACTTTCAAAAATCAAAACATTTTAATCTTACAGATCATGTTTATAATCATATGAAAAACATTTTTTCTCAAGAAAATTTTCTCATTAGAGTTCTATAACTCATGGTAGTGGGACTGAAAATCCGGAATTCTAAAAAACTGGAGTTTCGGAACAGCCGCGCACCTCGGAGTAAAATCGCCATATCTGGCGGCTCCGATGTCCTTTTGAGCCGAAACCGGTGGCATTGGACAGAGGACAGACAGAGCTTTAATTCTGAGAAGAGAGTTATGACACTTTTAATGTGGGTTTACTCCAGCTCAAAGAAAAAGAAATAATTAAAGCTCGGTGCTTTTTAGGTGCGAAAAAGAATCGAGTGTAACGGAACGTTTTATGAAGGTTGTTAAAGCTTTTATTTGTCTTTTATTAGCAAGGTAATAACAAGGCATAAAATAAATAATAACAATCATAAAACGATTCAGGTAAAAATAAGAAACTAGCAAGACAATATAAGTAGTCACAAAATTTTACTCGAAATTTCTCAAACCTTTAAAACACGTTTTTCAATATAAAAAATTAAAAACTTTTAGAACTGAGTATAATGTGTTTTAATATCATCCCAAACTCATAGAAAATCAACATGGTCTTTAATTTAAATGCAAGAGCAATAAATTAAAAAAAAATCTAAGATAACAATTCTAACTTGTCACAAAATTAGTAAACTTTCGAAAACGATTTTCAAGCTCATATTTTTAAAAACATGTACATGCATATCTTTGACCATAGCTCTGATACCATTTGTTGGAATTTATCTAGGGTTTAAGAAAAAGATTAAACGCTTCGGGAAGCGACGGAATTTTAAAAAAATTTCTTTGCACATAAAAACAGTTTTTACTAACCTAGACAAAGAGCAAGTACATGTAATTAAAAACTAATATGAGCTAGAAGTTTACTAACCTTTCTTGAAGCTTGAACTTTGAAGAAGCTTTTGGAAAGTTTGCAACGCTCGTCTCCCCTCGCAGCACGTCTCTCTTTCTTTCCTCGGCACCTCGAGCAACCACGATAGTTTCTATCACTAAATCACTCGAAATAAAAGGAATCAGTGAGTGGGCACTTTTAAACACTACGACTTAAGAACAAGTCTTGAAGTCGCAGAGCTAAACACTAGGTCGAGTGAGGACCTAGGTGCCAAAACAAGAATAATCGAAAATAAACTAGAGAGAGAGAGAGGAGTTTCGGCCACAAGTTCTAGAGAGAGAGTCTCTCAAATCTCTTAAACTTGGATGAATGAAATGTGAGGAAATGAGGCTCCTATTTATAGGAGAGGTCTCACCTTCAATAAGGTAGTTTCCTCTTCTATAGAATATCACATATTCATGAGCCAATTTCCTCTTTTCCCTATTGAGACACTCGGCCAACAAGGGCTTCTAGAAGCCTTGATTTGTTTCCAATTTTGTTCATGGCTTGCCTTTTCTCTCAACATGGCCGATTCCCTTATGCATGAATATGCAAATTTGTTTCCTCTTTTTCTTTTGGCAAGTATCTTGATACATTTATGCACAAAATAATCTCTCCTATTTCCCTATAGGGTAGGCGCCCAAGTCTCTCTAGAAGGAGCTAAGAAGCTTCTTCATTTGTTCATGACAACATGAGAAAGGCCCATTAAGAATTTTCAATAAAATTCTTATGAAATGAAATTAATCCACAAGGCCCAATAAGACTAGTATTGGCCGAGTGATGCATGTCATAAAATGACCTTGTCAAAAAAATTTATTGACATTCATTTCATCCTATGTCTCAAAAGACAAAAATACGCTTTTGACAATTTTCGTTCTCGTTTTGACTTAGCTTCAAGTTTAACTATTCCTATCGATGTGATTCGTGACAGTGACCTCATGGACCCAAATGAACAAAGCTTGAGTTAAACACTTGGACTCAAAAGTTCACAAACTTTTTCCAAGTTTAGCTTAATGCCAACTGACTCCACTAAAGAGTTGACACTGAAAATCTCTCGGTTCAAATGAAGTTATTTTCTACTCAAGAATTCGACCTAATTATGATGAGCGGATCCACTGAATATTATCTATGTTTACCCTTCATGAATGTCATCAGCTAGTCGGGATTTACTAAATTACCATTTTACCCTTCTAGCTGTTATTTCCTCAACTCCTTTGTCGCTTGTGAATAAGTTAGAAACAATGTATTGACGAGGAGCTAACAAGTCACATTGTTTCATCCAAAAGAGTCAGGACTCAATTTGGACACTGGCCAGTTCATTTATTCACACTCCAAGGAACAAAGCATGAGGTGACATACATTGCATTTCAGCAATCTTGTACATGAATTCCATATCTATGAGAACTTCACAAAGTTACTCATGACATACTCACAACTTAGTACTTCACAAATAGGCCCTGTTCGGAATCACATAGTGAGTCCGAACTCTGACTTTCTCAAATGAGAATACTAAGCTGTGAAATGACATGTCTCATTTCAGGATTAAGGTAAGCATGATACAATTCATACATAGTGACTTCGAGACATAAGAGGTTAAATGGTTTGTTCTTATCTTGTCTCTAGAAGTGCACTGGTCAATTCAGTAGCTTCGGAAGATACCTAGAAGAACTATAGAGTCTCCAACTCTCAATGCCTCATAACCAGACATCATAGATTCTTCTAACAATCATACTGAGGTCAATAGTCCTTTGACCCTTAGATTGCGAATATATCGTTTTAAGCAAACTACGAAGAGTTTGTTCATGCAAATCTACATTTGTCTCTTTGTAAGTTGTTTAGTTTGTTTATGGACTAAAAGACTAAGGGTTTATCATAAAGCTTCAAACAAAGAAAGAATGAATGAACGTTTCAACTTTATTAATGAATGTATAGGCAATTACAAGCAAGAGTCTTCATGAGACTTTATTACATTAAATGTACAAAATAAAGATTACTACTCTTCTTGTGGGCACCATTGACAACACTTGTTTCCCATGTTGATGATCCCAAGGTTGACCCTACCTGCCCTCTCCCAGATTTTGGGGGGGCGGCCAAGGGTCCCTTTGAGGAACTCGGCGGGATCCCCATCTTTGTCGAGGAAGACTCTAGCGCGGTCGAGAAATGGCTCGCAGAGTTGGAGACCGACGCCGCGGCGATAGCCAAGCTGGCGGGGCCTGGGAGCGGCCTACCTACCAGGTGCGGCCCCGAAGGGGAGGACGAAGGGTCCAAGGACTCGCGTTCGTCGTGGTTGGTGATCAACCTGGTTTCCCGCGAGGCGTCCTTTGACGCCCCCTTGCTCAAGCAGCGAGGTGAAGCAGCGGTGAGTTCCGGGCTCCCCCGGGAATCCGATTTAGATGCCTCAGTTGTCGGGCTTTCGATAGTGCCGTCCGAATCTTTCTTGGATGAGATTTACTCTGACGACCCCCTAGGGTTGGGCTCAGAAGGCCCCGAAGAGGACTTGGAGGCTCCTCCCGCGAGGGGGAAGGAGAAGCGTAACGGGAAAGTGTTGGCGACGGCCTGGTCGGCTTTCGAGTCTGCTGAGGCTTCGGGCTACACTTATGCCCGGTCACTAGAGAGGACTCGTATGTACGGAGTAGGCGACTCTGTTGCCCCCGTCGGCTTAGACTGCAGGGGGATCGACGCCGCGAGCACGCTCACTTCCCGAGTCTTTAGCACGCTCTGGGAGACGTATAACATCCCTCCCTAGGTGGGGTTGCTTAGACCTGCCCCCGAGGACAGGCCCTCTCATCCTAGGGATGGATACGCGGCCGTAACGATCGGGAGTCTTGTCTGCGGGTTGCGTCTCCCGTTCCCAACGATCGTCTAGCAGATTCTGACCCGACTAGGGGTCCATGCATGTCAAATGAGCCCGGCGTTCTACCGCCTGTTGGCTACATGCTTCATGGAGTTGCACTGCCAGACGCAACATACCATGACTGTGGACGACTTTCGTAATCTGGTTGTCGTCTTCCCGGCGCCGGGGCAGCCGGGATTTCATATGGCCCGCGCCCGGGGAAATGTGAGGTTTGTCGAGGATAGTGACCCGCCTAGCCGCCGGGCGTGGGTGTGGGTCACCTCGGACGCCTTTGGCGAAGCGCCACTTCGCTTTGGTCGTTTGGCTGACTTTCCAGCGGATGAGGGGGCAGTGGAGCTCCCCTTTGTGAGAGAGATATCGGGGATGTCGGAAGCCCGCAAGGCTGGCGAGCGGTTCAGTTCCCCCGAGCTGATGGCGCTCACCGGGTGGTTCCCGCCCTATGCTCCGGGCACCGAGGAGGCGCGCCGGGCGAGCAGGCCCCTGAGTCCCGAGGTTCAGCCAGTCGCTCCTGCTTCTCGAGGTAACCTTTACGGTTTTGTAGAAAATTTTCGTTTGACAGGAACCTGGCCTTTGTTGCTTTGCCTCGTGCAGCTGCAAAGACGCGAGCTAGGAGGCTGGCCCTTGCTTCTCGGGACCCTGAGTCGATGGCGGAGATTCGCTCCTAGCTGGGATTTGTCCTCTGCTCACTCTATCGTTACGACTTGTCGTCGTTCAACGTTCGAGGCGAGGGGGCGTTTGTGCCCAGTTAGGTGGTTGTGGCCGCGTGACTTCGCTTCGTGCCCTTCGGCGATCGAAGAGGTCGTACCGGGTAGTTCCCGGGGGCTCTGCGTCCGTGCCATTGGCGACTGGACGTGTATGTTGTGCCGGGTCGGGCCGGCGTCTTTTGAGTTCGCGCCCTGGAGCGAGCGAACGTAAACCGCACCGGTGTTAGGCCGGCGTCTTCGGAGCTCGTGCTGTTGAGCGACCGAGCGCGGTTTGCATCGGGTTAGGCTGACGTCTTTTGGGTTCGTGCCCTGGAGCAAGCGAACGCGCTTTGCGTCGGGTTAGGCCGACGTCTTTCGGGTCCGTGGGGGACTTAGGCCTGGGTAAAAGTGTTCGTGCTGTTGAGCGACCGAACTTTATGTGTTGCGCCGGGCTGGTCCGGCGTCTTTGAGCTCGTGCTGTTGAGCGACGGAGCATATGTGTTGCGCCGGGTTAGGCCGACGTCTTTTCTCGGACCCGTATGCCTGATGAGCTGTCGGGGTTCAAGCTTCTTAAGCCTCTGTATCCCATGAGTGGGGGGCTCAAGGAGTTTTTTTTTGCCGTGAATTCTTGAGCGTATGTCACATGACCCATTAGCCCCCCAAGTTTTTAGTTTACATGTCGTGCCGTGATGACTAAAAACTTTTTAATAAAGTGGGTAAAAAAACCGCAAACTTCATTTTTTTTATTAATTTTTGCTAACAGGGAGCATCCTTGAACAGTGGCACGTAGGCCTTATTGAATAAGGGAAATCACAGCAATAAATGGGGGGACTTGGTCACTGGTGGTACTGCCTCAAGTGCTCGGAGTTCCACGGATGCCGGATTGGAGTTCCGTCCCTGTGTTCGATGTAGTAGGTTCTGTCATGTATGACTTGTCGAACTCTATATGGTCCTTCCCAATTTGGGCCCAGGACCCCGGCGCCTTACACTTGGGTGATTTGGAACACGCGTCTGAGTACAAGGCTGCCGACGGCGAAGATCCTCCTTTTTACTTTGGCATTGTAGTATCTCTCAACCTTTCGCTTTTGTGCAGCGAGTCTGGTGAGGGCCTCGGATCTTTTCTCGTCGATTAGATCCAGTTCGAGGCGCATGGCTTCATCATTTTCTTTTTCGTCGAAAGTGTCGACCCGGTAGGTGGGGACTTCCGTTTCCACGGGGACCACCGCTTCAATCCCAAAAGCTAGGGAGAAGGGGGTCTCTCCGGTGGCGTTTCGAACGGTCGTTCGATAGGCCCATAGGAAGAAAGGCAATTCCTTAGCCCAGGCGCCTTTTTTGGCTTCGAGCTTTTTCTTGAGGTTGCTTTTAATCGTCTTGTTGACGGCTTCCACTTGGCCATTAGCCTGCGGATGTCGCGGGGATGAGAATGTTTTGCTTATCTCTATTTGGGAGCAGATCTCTCTAACCCTCGCGTTGTCGAACTGCGCGCCGTTATCGGTCACGATTGACGCGAGGATGCCGTGGCGGCATATTATGGACTTCCAGATGAAGTTTGTAGTGTTGGCCTCGGTGATACTGGCCAGAGGCTCGGCTTCGACCCACTTAGTGAAGTAGTCAATAGCGACGATGGCGTATTCGTATTGCCTCGGGGCTTTGGGAAGCTCACCGAAAATGTCTACGCCCCATTTTGCGAAGGGGCGTGGAACAACGATGCTACTCAGGGGAGATGGCGGCTGTCGTGGAACGTTGGAGAAACGTTGACACTTGTCGCACTTTCTTGCCCAATCGTAGGCGTCTTTTTCATCGTTGGCCAGAAATAGCCTTGTCGAAGCGCTTTGAGCGCGAGGGACCTCCCAGCGGCGTGGTTCCCGCAGAGGCCTTCGTGGTTTTCGCGGAGGACCTTTGTCGACTCGACGCTGTTGAGGCATCGGAGCAGCGGGGTTGAGTACCCGCGCTTGTATAGGGCTTCGCCTCTCAGCACGTACTTAGATGCGAGGGCTTTCAGCCTTTCGGCTTCTTTGCGGTCTTCGGGAAGTGCCCCTCTTCGCAAGATGTCCGTAAGCGGGGTCATCCAAGTTGGATGAGCGGTGCTCTCAATCGTTCCAACCTCATCACGTGAGACGGATGGTCGCGAGAGAGACTCGATCGGGATAGTTCCTAACCCGTCTTCGGTAATACCGGATCCGAGGCGAGCTAAGGCGTCAGCCTCGGAGTTCTCTTCTCGTGGGATCTGGATGATCTCGAACCAGGAGAAGGCATCTAGCTTGGCATTTGCCTTTGCCAAGTAGGCGATCATGTAAGGTTCTTTGGCAACGTAGTCGCCTTTAACCTGATTCACGATCAACTACGAGTCACACTGTATTCGTAAATTCTGTACGTTGAGCTTTTGAGCGAGCTCTAGCCCTACGATGAGGGCTTCGTACTCGGCCTCATTGTTGGAGGCCTGGAATCCGTAGTGGAGGGCGTAGCGTAACTTTTCCCGATCGGGATTTGTCAAAATCACGCCAGCGCCTGCTCCCTGGGCATTAGATGCTCCGTCTACGTGTAGTTCCCAGACGGGACCCGTAGGGTCGACCTTTCTCTTTCGAGCCGACAAGTCGCCGGTCGAGTCATCTTCCGCTCTTCCCATGTCGGGAGTGTAGGAGAATTCAACCACGAAATCGGCTAGGGCTTGAGCCTTTATTGCCGGCCTCGGGTGAAACTCGATCCCGTACTCGCTCAATTCTTTGGACCAGATTGCCATGTGAGTCGATGTTCCCTTTTGAAGAGCTTTACCGATGTGGTGCCCTGTTCGGACAACAATTGGGTGAGCCTGGAAGTAAGGGCGTAGCTTTTTGGCGGCTACGAGGAGAGCGAGAGAGAGTTTCTCTATCTCTGTGTAACGTGTTTCGGCGTCAAGTAGGGCTTTGCTAATGTAGAAGATGGGCCATTGAGCCCTATCTTCTTCACGGATTAGCACAGCACTCACAGCTCGTTCGGAGACGGCGAGGTAGACATAGATTGTCTCGCCTTCTCTTGGCTTGGAGAGGAACGGAGGTGTCCCGAAGTAGGCCTTCATTTCTTGAAAGGCCTTCTTGCACTCGTCCGTCCATTTAAAGCCGTCTGTCTTCCTTATTGCTTTGAAGAACGGTTGACACTTGTCGGTTGCTTTGGCCACAAAACGTGAGAGGGCGGCAATCCGACCGGTCAGACTTTGGACTCCCTTGACACGTCGCGGAGACTTCATGTCAAGGAGTGCCTTGATTTTCTCGGGGTTCGCTTCGATACCCCGACGGCTAACTATGTAGCCTAGGAACTTCCCGGATTCGACCCCGAACACACATGTGTTTGGGTTGAGCTTCATTTTGTACCGACGGAGGATTAAGAACATCTCCCTCAGGTTGTCTACGTGATTGGTAGCCAGTAGGCTTTTAACGAGCATGTCGTCCACGTATACTTCCATGGTCTTGCCGATTAGGTCGGCGAAGTTCCGGTTTACCAATCGTTTGTAAGTAGCTCCTTCATTTTTAAGGCCGAAAGGCATGACCTTATAGCAGTAGAGGCCGCGATCAGTAATGAAGGTCGTCTTGATCTGATCGGGCTCGTGCATTCGTATCTGGTTATAGCCTGAGTAGGCGTCCATGAAACTTAGCAGTTCATGTCCTGCCGTGGTGTCGACCAGTTGTTCGATGCGCGGGAGTGGAAAGCAATCTTTTGGGCAGGCTTTGTTAAGATCTTTGTAATCTATACAAATGCGCCACTTCCCATTAGGCTTTTTGACCATGACCACATGGGCCACCCACTTGGGGTACTTGGCTTCTCGGATGAAACCAGCGGAGAGAAGCTTTTCGACTTCCTCGTTTATCGCTAGGTATCGTTCGGGGTTGAACGCACGTCTAGCTTGTACCTTTTCAGCGATAGCTTTATCGTCATTCAACCGGTGTACAATCACATCGGGGTCTATACCGGGCATGTCTGCATGTGTCCATGCAAAGACATCCTTAAACTCCCGAAGGAAGGACGCGAATTGAGTTTTGATGGCGAGAGGGAGTTGTGCACCGATCTTCACTACCTGGTCAGGTTTAGCTTCGTCGAGAACGATCAAAGTGAGATCATCGGGGGTGTTTTCAACCTCTCGATATTGTCACGGGGGTCTAATTCCCCGAGTTGCCGTGCGTCTTTCTGATCACACGGGTAGTCGTCTTCTAGTTGGTAGATCGTGTTAACCCTTTTTTCAGCGGGCTTGCCGTCCACGCCTTGGACATAGCATATCCTCGCTTGGGTTTGATCACTAGCCATGAAGCCAATTCCCTTTCGGTGGGGAATTTCACTAGTAGGTGATACGTGGACGTGATAGCCCTTAGTGTGTTCAACGTGGGTCGCCCAATGATAACATTGTAGTGCGACTCCTGGTCGACCACAAGAAAGGGGACCATGTGAATGACTTCGATACCTCCGGTAGTTCTGAAGGTGACTGGTAAATCAATGATTCCTTCAGTCATGAGCTTTTCCCCCGTGAACCCAAACAGAGGGGTTTTAGTCGGGACAGGGCGGAGCCCCCCGAGCTTCATGCGCTCTAGGGTGGTCTTAAAGATTATATCGGCTGCGCTGCCGTTATCAATAAGAACTCTTTTTACCAAGTTGTTGGCCACCTGGGCCTTGAGGACTATAGCGTCATTATGCGGGTGCACAACTCGCTTGGCCTCTTCATTGGTGAATTGTATCGTCTCGTGAGGTACGGACGGAGGTTCCTCATAGGTGAGGTTAACCTGCCCGGCAAGGCCTTCCTGAGAGGCAGCTCTGAGGAGCTTTTTCCTTTGCCGGGCCGAGTCCCCGTCTTGCAGGCCACCTAGGATGGTGGTGACGACGTGGAGTTGCGCATCAGCCGTAGCTGCGACCGCTGTGCAGTCGGTGTTAGCGTTGGCCCCTCCACCTTTCTCAGGCTGTGGCCTGTTGTTGGCGGGGGCTGCCGCTCCTACCATACGAAGGAGAAACTCTTTGAGTTCTCCCTTCTGGATTAATGTCTCAATTTGCTTCCTAAGATGGAAGCATTGAGCGGTCGTGTAACCGTAATCCCAGTGGAACTCACAATAGCGGGACCGGTCGCGAGATCCGTGGCCGCCTTTCATTGAAGCCGGAGCGGTGAACTTGTCACACGCCACAGCGTAGATTTGCTCTACCGGGGCGTTCAGGGGAGTGTAATTTGAATAGTCTCTGAAATTGCTCACAAGGCGCGGCTTTTGAGACATAGGGGGTCGGCTATCGATAGCTTGACTGCCCTTGTGTATCCTCTTGCGGGGGTTGCCAGGCTCGTTGCCGGACTCATCCCGACGGCGGGAGCTTTGGTTGCTGCTCCTACGGCCGTCGAGGTAATCCTCTACCCCCATGAAGGTTTTGGCTCGATTCATTAACTCGGCCATCGTAGAAGGGACTCTGCCGACGAAGGACTTTAAGAAGTCTCCAATGCGCAAGCCTTCGATGATGGCTGTGATTGCGTCACTGTCGTCAAAGCGGTCAACCTTATTTGATTCTACGGTGAATCGGGTGAGATACTGTCTCAAGGACTCGTTATTCTCTTGCCTGATTGACCATAAGTACATCTTGGTCTTCTTTTGGACCATGGATTAGCAAATCGTGCTAGGAACATGTCTTTCAGGTCTTTGACCGATTGGACGCTCCCTGGTCTTAAATTCTTAAACCACTCAAAACCGGGTCCGGTGAGGGTAAGACTGAAAGCTTGGCATAGAGCCCCAGGTGAAACGATTGCATTGTCATCCAAGTTTCGTAATGTTGGATGTGATACGTGGGATCAGTTTTCCCATTGTAGAGAGGGAGATTCGGGAGCTTGAAGTTTCCCGTGCACACCTCATCGAGGATTTGGGCGGTGAAGGGAGAGGAATGTTCTTCCATGACCCCGTATGTATCACCGGCCAAGCCCCCTTCATGCAAGTTGTTGTTGGCCCGTCTAGGGCCAACGGGAACAAGGGCATCTCTTCGACCCACATGGCTAGTACGAGGTCTTGGGCGACGGAACCCTGACTCAACCAGGAGCCGGCCCAAACCAATGGCCAAGTCAAAGCCCAGCCATGGGCCGAGTCAATGGCTCACTCGGCCATTGGCTGGGTCAAATGGCTCACTCGGCCATTGGACAGTTCACTCGGCCAATGGCCGAGTGAACCCCTCAGCCATCAAGGCAGTTCACTCGGCCATTGGCCGAGTGAACCTTCCAGCAGTTCACTCGGCCAATGGCCGAGTGAACCCTTCAGCCGGCCGTGCAGTTCACTCGGCCATTGGCCGAGTGAACCTTCCAGCAGTTCACTCGGCCAATGGCCGAGTGAACCCTTCAGTCGGCCATGCAGTTCACTCGGCCATTGGCCGAGTGAACCTTCCAGCAGTTCACTCGGCCAATGGCCGAGTGAACCCCTCAGCCGGCCATGCAGTTCACTCGGCCAATGGCCGAGTGAACCTTCCAGCAGTTCACTCGGCCAATGGCCGAGTGAACCTCCCTGCTGCCTCAGCAGTTCACTCGGCCATTGGCCGAGTGAACCTCAGCCGGCCCAAGACCTTCACTCGGCCAATGGCCGAGTGAACCTCACCACCATGTTCACTCGGCCATTGGCCGACCCAGCCTCCTCCAATGCCGACCCAAGCATTCTCACTCGGCCAAGGGGTCTTCAAACCACCCCTTGGCTGCCTATAAATACCAAGGCACCCCCCTTGGTCCAGGTAATCCATTCTTGAGTACTGAAACGCTGCCAAACTCGTACCTCGCTCGTTTCTCTCAAGCTTTGGCCTCTAAACACCCCTAAAACCTCTATACTCCACCTCAATCACACTAATGTTGAGCGTCGGAGAGGTAAACAGGGGCACCCCCCCTGTTTCCCCTTTGTAGTTCACGTGTTCTCTACTCCTTTTCAGGTACTCTGACGAACTCAAGGGACATCCACAGCTAAGGGACGACTCGGGATACCGGGTCCGACACGCTCGAGTCAAGACGAGACCACTTGGTCCGGCCTTGGGTCTAACCGTCTTTGGCTCCTAAATAGTTGTCCGAAAAACAGCGACAACATTTTGGCGCTAGAAGGAGGGGATCTCTCGACCTTGGCAACACATCCCCTCTACCAGTCTTCTTCTCACTCCTACGACTCTCGAGAGATGAGTCGTAGCCCCGCCACCTCCGTGGGCGCCCGAGCGACTAGCTCGAGGCGCGACCTCCAAAGCTCCGTTCGCCGTCTCGAAGGGCAACCTCGTGATAACGAGAGCCAGCCCCGAGACCTGGCGAATGACCCCGAGGCCGCAGTCCGAGAGGACACGGCTCGAAGGCTCGCCGAGCTCCTAGACCGCCCCGGCGTCACCGGCGCGCTCATCACCGACCTCCTCGACTCCAACAATGTCGATGACATCAACCATGAGACCAACCTCGACCACGCTATTCACGAAAGTGGACACGCGCGCACGCCTCCAAGGGGACACCCTCGGGCGGCCGCGTCAAAACGTCAACTTTCTGGTGAGCACGCACACACGCCCTCGAGGGGACACCCTCGGGCGACCACGTCAAGGCGTCAAAGCTCGCACAATGCCCGAGGACGCTCGACCTCGAGGTCCCGAAAGGGACGCTCCAAGCTCACCATCCGCGTCCAAAACCCTTGTGAGGGTGACGACGTCGATGGTCTCGGCCTCCGCCAAAGGCGTCGCCTGAGTGATGCGCCCTTAATAAGGGTGATAGGGACGGCCTCCGGAGACTTGAGAGACCGCCTCAACTCTCAAAGAAAGGATCCCGAGTTCGACTTGAGAGAAAAGCTCAACGCCCGACGCGAGACCGCGATCATCTTGGGGCAGCAACCACCCAACATTGATCGAGCACTCGATCAAGAGCGCGCAGCCACGCTTGTGATGCCGGCCGCTGGTCCCGAGTCACGAAGGAAAAGGCGCCGGAAAGGTCAAGTCCCTAACGACCACCCTTCTCCAGCCCCGAAGCGATCCTTCGTCCCGCTCAACACAGCGCCCGACCGGATCCTGCGCTTACGCCGCGATGAGCTGGGAAGCCCCGCTCCACTCACAAAGGACCCCGCGAAGCGAGATCGAAGTCGGTTCTGCGAATACCACAAAGATCACGGGCACGCGACGGTCGAATGCAAGCAGCTCAAGAAGCGAATTGATTCCCTAATTCGAGTTGGGAATCTCAGGGAATTCGTCGCGTCTACTGGCAAGCCATGATGGTCGCGACTTCGACATTCACACCCGAACTCGATCGGCTTCGTGGTCACTTTCATTTCAAAAGTGTAATTTCCTTTTTTCAAAGAAGGCCAAGTGCCATGACAAGCTGTAATGACCCCCTTATTGCAATAAAGAGTTATTTCACACATGAAAAAATGCTGTTGTATACCTCTAACGCGAGAGTTTCTCAACCTTTGTCTCACAAACGCAAGAAACTCGGGGGGCTAACAGGGACCAACGCTCAATCAAAACGCTCAATCAAAAAACAATTCAACAACAACTCAAAAAATAAAAATAAGAGAGACTCTTCGCATGTCTCCTCGAGATGAATTCATTCCTCGAGTCGAGCTACGAGTCCGCGAGTCGACCGATACTCCTCGCGACAACTCTTCACAAAACTCCTCGTGCAAGCTCTACGTGAGTCCTCGAGTCGAGTTCGAGTCCACGAGTCGACCAATACTCCTCGTGCTAACTCTTCACATGTCTCCTCGAGATGAATTCGCTCCTCGAGTCGAGCTCCGAGTCCGCGAGTCGACCGATACTCCTCGCGACAACTCTTCACGAAACTCCTCGTGCAGACTCTACAAGAGCCCTCGAGTTGAGTCCCAAGTCCACAAGTCAACTAACTATTCCTCGTGCAGGCTCTACATGAGCCCTCGAGTTGAGTCTTGAGACCGCGCTCGCCGCCCAGCTCGTCGGCCGAAAGGCAACGAGTTACAAATGGGTTCAAGGCTTGCGTCCGCCAGGGCGTATCTGGTCAAGCCAGCGTCCACGGGAAACCTCGCCACACAAATGTGGCATCGCGCTCGCCGCCCAGCTCGTCGGCCGATAGGCAACGAGTTACAAATGGGTTCAAGGCTTGCGTCCGCCAGGGCGTATCTAGTCAAGCCAGCGTCCACGGGAAACCTCGCCACACAAATGTGGCATCGCGCTCGCCGCCCAGCTCGTCGGCCGAAAGGCAGCGAGTTACAAATGGGTTCAAGGCTTGCGTCCGCCAGGGCGTATCTGGTCAAGCCAGCGTCCACGGGAAACCTCGCCACACAAATGTGGCATCGCGCTCGCCGCCCAGCTCGTCGGCCGAAAGGCAACGAGTTACAAATGGGTTCAAGGCTTGCGTCCGCCAGGGCGTACCTGGTCAAGCCAGCGTCCACGGGAAACCTCGCCACACAAATGTGGCATCGCGCTCGCCGCCCAGCTCGTCGGCCGATAGGCAACGAGTTACAAATGGGTTCAAGGCTTGCGTCCGCCAGGGCGTATCTGGTCAAGCCAGCGTCCACGGGAAACCTCGCCACACAAATGTGGCATCGCGCTCGCCGCCCAGCTCGTCGGCCGACAGGCAACGAGTTACAAATGGGTTCAAGGTCTGCGTCCCAACAAAGAAGACGCGCACCACACAAAGAAGACGTGCAAATCGATTATGCCTTCGTTGGCAAGTCGAGAAAAGTAAGACGCGCACAATACGACAAAGACGCGCAAATCGATTATGCCTTCGTTGGCAAGTCGAGAAAAGTAAGACGCGCACAATACAACAAAGACGTGCAAATCGATTATGCCTTCGTTGGCGAGTCGAGAAAAGTAAGACGCGCACAAAACGACAAAGACGCGCAAATCGATTATGCCTTCATTGGCAAGTCGAGAAAAGTAAGACGCGCACTACACAAAAAAGACGTGCAAATCGATTATGCCTTCGTTGGCAAATCGAGAAAAGTAAGACGCGCACAAAACAACGAAGACGCGCAAATCGATTATGCCTTCGTTGGCAAGTCGAGAAAGGTAAGACGCGCACAACACAAGTAAGACGTGCAAATCGATTATGCCTTCGTTGGCAAGTCGAGAAAAGTAAGACGCGCACAAAACGACAAAGACGTGCAAATCGATTATGCCTTCGTTGGCAAGTCGAGAAAAGTAAGACGCGCACAATACAACAAAGACGTGCAAATCGATTATGCCTTCGTTGGCAAGTCGAGAAAAGTAAGACGCGCACAAAACGACAAAGACGTGCAAATCGATTATGCCCTCATTGGCAAGTCGAGAAAACAAGACGCGCACAACACAATAAAGCCGTGCTAACCGATCACGCCCTCATTGGTAGATCGAGAAAATGAGCCACGCACGATCAACCCGAAACAAAAAGTCGTCCCTCGCGACGCGCGAAGGCCATTCCCCATGATGCGAACCCGAGAGCATTCATCCCGCGTCCGCATAAAGGCGTAGATTTTGAGTTTCCACTCGACCTACGCTCGACCGGAAACTCGGGGGGCTAATGTTGTTGGCCCGTCTAGGGCCAACGGGAACAAGGGCATCTCTTCGACCCACATGGCTAGTACGAGGTCTTGGGCGACGGAACCCTGACTCAACCAGGAGCCGGCCCAAACCAATGGCCAAGTCAAAGCCCAGCCATGGGCCGAGTCAATGGCTCACTCGGCCATTGGCTGGGTCAAATGGCTCACTCGGCCATTGGACAGTTCACTCGGCCAATGGCCGAGTGAACCCCTCAGCCATCAAGGCAGTTCACTCGGCCATTGGCCGAGTGAACCTTCCAGCAGTTCACTCGGCCAATGGCCGAGTGAACCCTTCAGCCGGCCGTGCAGTTCACTCGGCCATTGGCCGAGTGAACCTTCCAGCAGTTCACTCGGCCAATGGCCGAGTGAACCCTTCAGTCGGCCATGCAGTTCACTCGGCCATTGGCCGAGTGAACCTTCCAGCAGTTCACTCGGCCAATGGCCGAGTGAACCCCTCAGCCGGCCATGCAGTTCACTCGGCCAATGGCCGAGTGAACCTTCCAGCAGTTCACTCGGCCAATGGCCGAGTGAACCTCCCTGCTGCCTCAGCAGTTCACTCGGCCATTGGCCGAGTGAACCTCAGCCGGCCCAAGACCTTCACTCGGCCAATGGCCGAGTGAACCTCACCACCATGTTCACTCGGCCATTGGCCGACCCAGCCTCCTCCAATGCCGACCCAAGCATTCTCACTCGGCCAAGGGGTCTTCAAACCACCCCTTGGCTGCCTATAAATACCAAGGCACCCCCCTTGGTCCAGGTAATCCATTCTTGAGTACTGAAACGCTGCCGAACTCGTACCTCGCTCGTTTCTCTCAAGCTTTGGCCTCTAAACACCCCTAAAACCTCTATACTCCACCTCAATCACACTAATGTTGAGCGTCGGAGAGGTAAACAGGGGCACCCCCCCTGTTTCCCCTTTGTAGTTCACGTGTTCTCTACTCCTTTTCAGGTACTCTGACGAACTCAAGGGACATCCACAGCTAAGGGACGACTCGGGATACCGGGTCCGACACGCTCGAGTCAAGACGAGACCACTTGGTCCGGCCTTGGGTCTAACCGTCTTTGGCTCCTAAATAGTTGTCCGAAAAACAGCGACAACACAAGTCACGCACTTCACTATGAAGATTGTGAATCATGGTGACGACGTCGAGGCCAGTGTTGGGGGTCACTCCTTGGTCAGGAGGAGTCACCTGTCGCCTTTCATTCGAGCCTTGAGCCGTGCGAGGGTCCCCATTGATTGGGGTCGTAGGGTTGTGACCCTTTCGAGCACTTAGCCTCTCCCGGAGGTCTTCGCCACGGTCGTTCCGTTGGGCGGTAAGACGATCTCTAAGGTCTGGCCCGGCGGTATAAGGGCGTGAGCTTCGATCCACACGCCTCACTCGCCGGGTCGTCGGACCTCCCTTGACATTGCCTCTTTCACCGAGTCGGTCATGGGCTGAACGTCGTGAGGTCTCTTATTGAGAGGAGATCGGTATTGCCTTTGTTTTCGATAGACCGGCTTCGATCTCAACAGGGAGTTCCCCGTCTTTGGTGAGAGAAGTCTCGATGTCTGCTGAAATTTCCAAGCCTTCATAGTCGGGGTCATAATCATGCCCCTCGTCCATGAGGTCCTCGGACTCCCCGTGGGAGGTGCCCTGTGCAGGCGCCTTGACCGCCAGTTGGCGGTGGTACCTTGCATTAGCTATCTTTAGCTGACGGATTTTCTCCTCCATCTCAAGGATGCGGTCGTCCCGACTGTCCTGAGGTGGAGGGGGCAAGGGAGTGTGTCTCTCGTCATTGAGAGACTCCTCGTCGCCTTGCGCTCGGGAGCGCAAGAAGTATTTCTTCACTGCGGTTGCGTTTTCGGGGTTATTCACGCCCTCAGAACGAACGGGTGGTTGACCACTCATGTCTTTCTCAAGTGGAGAAGAAAAGGGGTCGAGCTGTAGAAGGGATTTCGGGCTGTGTAAGTTGTGAAGTTCCCTGCTTCTAGCACCAAAATGTTGTCGCACGAAAATGAACAACGATTAGATACCTCGGGCGGTTCGATCCAAGGCCGGACCAAGTGACCGCGCCCGGGCCAAAAAATGGGAGCTCGTAGACCGAGCTGCACCCCCCAGACCCTGAGGTGTGTTTTGGGGGGTGTGACCGTGCCAAAGGTTGGCTGCTTACGTACCCTTTAGTTGGGATCAGGTCAGAACGTAGTTAAATTTGTGTATTGAGGGCTATCTTGGGCTCGGAGGGTTGAGAACCGAAGGCTTTAGAGTAGGGCCCGGCTCGTAGCTTCTAGTGAAGACTTTAGAAGGGTCGCGTGCCTCGTAGCTTGGAGTTCTAGCTCAATGGCCAATAAGCTGGAGATCAGCGTGTACTGCGGAAGCTCGGGTCGCAAAAAAGGAGCGCGCTCCCTCTCATGGAGGGGGGGTCCTTGTATTTCTGAGCCGAGGGAGGAGGAGCGCGCGCTCTTGGAAGTATCACAAGAGTGCGGGAGATGAGAGAATTCTCGAGTGAGGAGTGTTGTGTGAGAATTGGGATGTCTTTCCCTCCCCCTATGGGGAGGGTATTTATAGTATTGGAGGGAGGCCTTGGGCCGGCCCCTTGAGGCCCATCGGGTGGCCGGGAGCGGGGCGCGCGGGGCACAACGCCCAGGAGGGCGCAGGACGCGCGGGGCGTGTCGCCTGGATGGGCGCGGGGCGCGCCGGACGCGGAACTTTGCCGGGCGCGGCGTGCTTGGCGGCAGGCGTGCCCGGCCGAGGCGTTGGGATCGCTCGGCCGGGGCAGCAGGGGTGCTAGGCCGGGGCTGCAGGGGCACCCGGCCGAGGCGGCAATGACACCCGACCGAGGCAGCAGGGGCGTTCGGCCGGGGCAGCAGGGGCGCTCGGCCGGGGCAGCAGGGGCACCCGGCCGAGACGGCAGGAGCACCCGGCCGAGGCAGAAGGGGTGCTCGGCCGGGGCGTGGGCGGACCGGGACGCCCGGGGGCGCGGGAGCGCACGCGGGCCGGGACGGCTGGGGCGCGGGAGCGCGTGCGGGCCGGGGCGGCCGGGGCGCAGGGCGCGCTGAGGCCCACTGGGCCGGGGGCGCAGGTGCGCACGCACCGGCCCTGTTGGGTCGTGGGTGCGTCAGGGCACTCGGGCCTGGTGGGCCAGGGCCCGTTGGGCTTCCGGCCGACGAAGCCCGGCCGGTCTTGAATTGTTTTTGAATTTCTGGTGTCCCAAAAACGACCGGTAACAAAGGGATTCTCTCGTATGGTTTGAGAGTAATATTGTTGATGATTGTATGTATCACAAGTTCAATGGAAGTAACCATATGTTCTTGGTTTTGTATGTCGATGACATACTACTTGCCACCAACGATAAATGCATGTTGCATGAAACCAAGATATTTCTATCAAATCATTTTGAGATGAAAGATCTTGGTGATGCCTCTTTTGTATTAGGAGTCCAGATTTATCGAGACCGGTCTCGAGGTTTACTTGGATTATCACAAAAGAGATACATCGATAAAGTGCTTAAAATATTTGGCATGTATGATTGTAAACCAAGAGACACCCCTGTCGCTAAAGGAGACAAATTTAATCTCGATCAATGCGCAAAAGGAAATCTTGAGATTCAAGAAATGGATATGATTCCTTATGCTTCGGCAATTGGGAGTCTTATGTATGCTCAGGTTTGTACACGTCCGTATATCGCGTATAATGTTGGAGTTTTAGACAGATACTTAAGCAATCCAGGTATGGATCATTGGAAAGAAACCAAACGAGTCATGATGTACTTGAAAAGAACAAAAGATCAGATGCTCACATATAGGAGGTCAGACCATTTGGATATCATTGGTTATTCTGACTCCGATTTTGCGGGATGCCAAGATAGTAGGAGATCCACATTAGGCTATTATTGTCGGTCATTTTCGGAAAACTCGGAACGCCAGGAAGACACACCGCTCAAAGGGCCGATGGTCAGGCCGGAGGTCTTGAAGAGAGGCAAGCCTTCCCTCACGAGTCACCGGCAAGCCATCACGCCGAGACTCTCGATCCTTCGAGTCGAGCTTCGTGTTGTCAATGGTGCCCACAAGAAGAGTAGTAGTGTCTATTTATGTACATTTGATGTCACATAGTCTTACGAAGACTCTTGCTTGTAATTGCTTATGCATTAATAAAAAGTTGAAACGTTCATTCAATCTTCTTTGTTTGAAGCTTTATGATAAAACCTTAGTCTTTTAGTCCATAAACAAACTTAACAACTTACGAAGAGACAAATGTAGATTTGCATGAACAAACTCTTCGTAGTTTGCTTAAAACGATATATTTGCTATCTTAGGGTCAAAGGACTATTGACCTCAGTATGATTGTTAGAAGAATCTATGATGTCTGGTTATGGGGCATTGAGAGTTGGAGACTCTATAGTTCTTCTAGGTATCTTCCGAAGGTACTGAATTGACCAGTGCACTTCTAGAGACAATATAAGAACAAACCATTTAACCTCTTATGTCTCGAAGTCACTATGTATGAATTGCATCATGCTTACCTTAATCCTGAAATGAGACATAAATGAACTGTCCAGTGTCCAAATTGAGTCCTGACTCTTTTGGATGAAACAATGTGACTTGTTAGCTCCTCGTCAATACATTGTTTCTAACTTATTCACAAGCGACAAAGGAGTTGAGGAAATAACAGCTAGAAGGGTAAAATGGTAATTTAGTAAATCCCGACTAGCTGATGACATTCATGAAGGGTAAACATAGATAATATTCAGTGGATCCGCTCATCATAATTAGGTCGAATTCTTGAGTAGAAAATAAATTCATTTGAACCGAGAGATTTTCAGTGTCAGCTCTTTAGTGGAGTCAGTTGGCATTAAGCTAAACTTGGAAAAGGTTTGTGAACTTTTGAGTCCAAGTGTTTAGCTCAAGCTTTGTTCATTTGGGTCCATGAGGTCACTGTCACGAATCACATCGATAGGAATAGTTAAACTGGAAGCTAAGTCAAAACAAGAACGAAAATAGTCAAAAGGGTATTTTTGTCTTTTGAGACATATGATGAAATGAATGTCAATAAATTTTTTGACAAGTTCATTTGATGACTTAATGTCACTCGGCCATGACTTGATTATTGGGCCTTGTGAATTAATTTCATTTCATAAGAATTTTATTAAAAATTCTTAATGGGCTTTTCTCATGTTGTCATGAACAAATGAAGAAGCTTCTAGAAGCTCCTTCTAGATGAGAATAGGCGCCCATAATACCCAAGGAAAGAGAGTTTATTTTGTGCAGGCACCTATCAGTGGCTTTGGAAACGAATCGCGTCAGGGCGGCGATCCTTCCCGTCAAGCTTTGAACTTCTTTGACTTTCTGTGGCGACCTCATCTCTAAGATCGCCTTAATCTTCTCAGGATTGGCCTCGATCCCGCGGCGGCTCACCATGTAGCCCAGAAACTTTCCAGACTCGACCCCGAAAGCGCACTTGTTGGGGTTGAGCTTCATTTTGTAGCGTCGCAGGATCGTGAACATTTCCCTAAGGTCTCGAACGTGGTCGTGGGCTTTGAGGCTTTTGACAAGCATGTCGTCCACGTAGACCTCCATAGTTTTGCCAATTTGATTGGCGAACATGCGGTTCACCAACCTTTGATACGTTGCTCCCGCGTTTTTGAGGCCAAAGGGCATGACCTTGTAACAGTAAAGTCCGCGGTTCGTAACAAAGGTGGTTTTAATCTGATCCGGCTCGTGCATGCGGATCGGGTTGTAGCCTGAATAGGCGTCCATGAAGCTCAGCAACTCGTGGCCCGCCGTGGCGTCCACGAGCTGCTCGATCCTCGGGAGAGGGAAGCTATCTTTCGGGCAGGCTTTGTTGAGATCTTTGTAATCGATACAGATCCGCCACTTCCCGTTTGGCTTCTTGACCGTCACCACATTGGACACCCACTTGGGGTGCTCCGCCTCACTGATGAAGTCGGCGGCGAGAAGTTTGTCAACTTCTTCACCAATGGCTTGGTACCTCTCCCCACTGAACGCACGCCGCGGTCGGACGCGCTCGGCCACTCTCTTGTCGTCGTTGAGACGATGAACCATGATTTCGGGGTCGATCCCCGGCATGTCGGCGTGTGTCCACGCGAAGACATCTTTGTGCTCTCGGAGGAAAGCGGCGAGCTCGGTTCGGACTTCAGACGAGAATTGGGCGCCTACCTTGACCACTTGGTCAGGCTTGGCGTCGTCCAACACGACGGGAACGAGGTCGTCCGGTGTCTCCACCTTTCGACGCTCGACTTCGTCCCTTTGGTCTAGCTCTCCGAAGGTGCCTCCTTCCTCTAACTTGCACGGGAATTTGTCCCCGAGTTGGAAGACGGTGCTCACCATCTTCCCTTTCCCTTTTCCGTCCACACCCTGGATGTAGCACATCCTCGCCATGGATTGGTCTCCCAACATCAAGGCGATCCCTTACTCGGTCGGGAACTTCATCATCAGGTGGTACGTGGACGTTATGGCCTTCAACCGATTGAGAGTCGGGTGGCCGACGATGATGTTGTAAGCCGAGGGCTGATCCACCACTAGGAACGACACGATGTGGGTAACCTCGAGCCCCCCCGAGAAGCCGAAGAGTGGGGTTGAGATCGAGGTCGGTCTTACCCCGGATAGCTTCATCCTGTCCAACGCCGATTTGAAGATTATGTCGGCGGAGCTTCCATTGTCGATCAGGATTCTCCGGACGAGGTTGTTGGCGACCGGGGCAGAGACGACTATCGCGTCGTTGTGTGGATGGAGAACTCGCGCCGCTTCTTGTCCGGTGAAGAACATGGATTCGAAGGGGGCCGGAGGAGGGACCTCGTACGTATGGTTGATGTAGTGCGCTATTTTCCCTTGGGAAACTTCGCGCACTTACTTCTTCCTTTGCGTAGCCGAGTCTCCGAACTCCGGGCCGCCCAAGATTGCGCCCACGACGTGAAGTTGCGAGCTCTCCGGTTCTTCGTTTGTCGCGCGGTCCGTGACAGTCAACGTCGCCGGACCTTTCTTTCCTTGCCGCGGGCGACCTCCGTGCGCCGCGGCCGTCCCGATAGTTCTAAGGACGTATTCTTTCAGCTTCCCATCTTGAATCAGGGCCTCAATCTGACGCTTGAGTTGATAGCATTCGGATGTCAGGTGCCCGTGATCTTGATGGTAGTCACATTACTTGCTTTGATCCCTCTTGGCGGGATCCTTCGTGAGAGGGGTTAGGCTCCCCAACTTGTCGCGGTGCAGAGCTAGGATTTGCTCCGGCGGAGTGTTCAGAGGAGTGAATGGCGAGAACTTTCGGAAGCTGTCGACATGTGGCGGCCTCGGCCCGGGGAGGGAACGGCCGTTAGGGGCCTGGCTTCCCTTATTCCTCCTCTTTCGGGGGTCGGGACGATCTTCGTCTCGATCGTCGCGGCGGCGACTCCCCTGTCCTCCTGACTTTCGGCCATCTCGGCCATCTCGGCCATCGAGATAGTCCTCGACACCCATGTATGTGCGGGCTCTTGTCATTAGCTCCGCCATGTCACGTGGGACTTGGCCAACAATAGACTTGAGGAAGTCACTCGTGCGTACTCCCTCAGTGATTGCCGTGATGGCGTCCCTGTCATCGAATCCTTCGACCTTGTGAGACTCCTCGGTGAAGCGAGTAAGGTATTGTCTCAACGTCTCGTCTCTTCCTTGTCGGATAGAGAGGAGGTGGGTCTTCGGTTTCTTTTGCGCCACAAGGGTGGCGAATCGGGAGAGGAACGCCTCTCGTAAGGCCCGGAAAGACGGGATACTTCCTGGCCTCAAACTTCGGAACCACTCAAACCCCGACCCTGTGAGGGTCAGGCTGAAGGCTTGGCAGAGGGTGGCGTCCGTCTGCCCTTGCATCGTCATCCACGTCTCATAATGTTGGACGTGGAAGTGGGGGTCCGTACGTCCATCGTAGGGGGGAATGGACGGTAACTTGAAGTTCCCCACGCATGGTTGCGCGAGGACTTGCGCGGCGAAGGGAGAGTATGATTCCTCGATCCCTCCGTACGGCCTTTGCCTCCCTGACTCTCTCATTTCGATGATTTGATTCTGGAGGCTCTGAATCATCGTGACCATATCGAGCCCGTTAGCGGGGCCGACCGTCGGGGCCACGGGAGTCACCGGTTGGCGTTCGTTGGACGCTTGGTCCACGACATTGGCCTGAGGCCGGCCGAGAGTTGCAGCGGGGAGCGCGTCCCTTCGAGAGTTTAGCCTTTGGCGGAGGTCCTCCCCTCGGGAGTTTCTCTGCGCCGTCAAGCGCTCTCTAAGGTCCACGCTTGGCGCGGGGCGAGGCGAGGTCACCCTTGGTCGAACCGTTCGGCGGGCGCTTCGGCTATCGGCCCCATCATCTACCAGAGTCGCTCTCTCCTCGGCGAGGGGCCGTGTCCGGCCGCCTCTAGAAACCGAGGGGGCGAGTCCCCGGGAATGTGACCGTGCCTGCTGTCGCGCTAGATGCGACGGCCCGACCAGAGCATCATTGGACCTCTCGGGCCGCAAAGGGGCAAGGCTAGGCGTTGCCTCATTGGTCCTCGACTCCCCCACATATTCGGGGTCGGAGTCGTCTTGGGCGGACCTATCTTCAATGTCATAGCCGAGGAGGTCGGCTATGAGCGTACCGTCGACGCTGGGGCGGTCAAGGAGCTCCGCAAGCCGCCGGGCAGTGTCCTCTCGGAGCTCGGCCTCGGGGTCGATCATCGGGTCTTGGGGCTGGCTCTCGCTATCGCGAGGTTGCCCTTCAAGACGATGTGCGAGGCGTCGAAGGCCGTACCTCGAGTTCGTCGCTCGGGTCCCCGCGGAGGTGGTAGGAATGTGACTCATCTCTCGAGAGTCGCGAGAACAAAGGGAGAAAACTGGTAGAGGGAATGCGTCGTCAAGGTCGAGAGATCCCCTCCTTCTAGCGCCAAAATGTTGTCGCAGTTTTTCGGACAACGATTTAGGAGTCGTAGACGGTTAGACCCGAGGCCGGACCAAGTGGTCTCGTCTCGACTCGAGCGTGTCGGACTTGGTATCCCGAGTCTTCCCTTAGCTGTCTATGGTATCTGTCTCGTCCAGGCACCTGAAAAGCAAGCAAAGAAGGTGTGAACTACAAAGGGGAAACAGAGGGGTTGCCTCTGTTTACCTCTCCGACGCTCAACATTAGTAGGATTAAGGTGGTTTGTAGAGGGTTTAGTGTTTAGAGGTCGAAACTTGAGAGAAACGAGCGAGGTACGAGTTCGACAGCGTTTCAGTACTCAAATTCGGATTACCTGGACCAAGGGAGGTACCTTGGTATTTATAGGCGACCAAGGAGCGTCGTGGACAGCCCCACGGCCGAGAGACGCCTCTGACCCGGCCATGGACGGCTCTGACCCGGCCATGGCCGGCTCTGACTCGGCCGTGGGGGCCATGGCCGGCTCTGGCCCGGCCATGGCCGGCTCTGACTCGGCCGTGGAGGCCATGGCCGGCTCTGACTCGGCCGTGGAGGCCATGGTCGGCTCTGACCCGGCCATGGCCGGCTCTGACTCGGCCATGGCCGGCCTTGAGGTGGCCGTGCGCCGGGAAAGGCTCGGGGAAGCCGCCATATGATGTCGTTGCCGTACCGGGCCGGGACGGACCGGTAATAGCAGCCGACAACCAAGGCACGGTCACTCCTCCTCCTCACCCCCTACCTCTCCCAAGAGGTGAGTTGATCTGAGAAAACCCTAGCTCGAGACTATCGAGTTCACACTCTTGGTCCGGGTGCGATCACTTGGTCCGGCCTTGGATCCAACCACCTGAGGTTTTAAATAGTTGTTCATTTTCGTGCGACAACAGGGCGTATCTCAGTTTTTCCCTATCGGGATTTATGAGCACAACGCCGGCGCCAGTCCCCCGGGCGTTTGACGCGCCATCTACGTGCAATTCCCAGACCGGCCCTATCGGGCTGTTGGTCCTCTTCTTCGACGACTCGCTGTGGTCGTTCTCCTTGTCTTCCTTGTTCTCGTTGTGTTTATCACCCTCGTCAATTGAGGGTGAGCTTGTGAATTCGGTTATGAAGTTGGAGAGGGCTTGGCCCTTGATGGCGGTTCTCGATTGGAACTCGACCCCGTACTCGCCCAACTCCTGGGACCATATGGCCATTCGAGAGGAGGTCCCTTTTTGCAGGGCCTTTTCGATGGGATGTCCCGTGCGTACCACGATGGGGTGCGCTTGGAAGTAGGGTCAAAGCTTTCTCGCGCTCATGACAAGGGCGAGGGACAACCTCTCGATTTCCGGGTATCGGGTCTCGGCGTCGAGGAGCGCCTTGCTAACGAAATAGACTGGCCATTGCACCTTGTCTTCTTCGCGTATAAGAACTGCGCTCACGGCCCTATCGGAAACCGCGAGGTAGACAGACAAGGTCTCGCCATCCTTCGGTTTTGCGAGGAACGGGGGGGAGCTGAAGTAGGCTTTCATTTCGCGGAACACCTCCTCGCACTCCTCAGTCCACACAAACCCGTCGGTCTTCTTCAATGCCTTGAAAAACGGTTGGCACGTGTCGGTTGCCTTGGAGATGAATCGCGTCAGGGCGGCGATCCTTCCCGTCAAACTCTGTACTTCTTTCACCTTTTTCGGAGACCTCATCTCTAAGATCGCCCTAATCTTCTCAGGGTTGGCCTTAATCCCGCGACGGCTAACCATGTAGCCCAAGATCTTTCCGGACTCAACCCCTAAAGGGCACTTGTTGGGGTTGAGGTTCATCTTGTAGCGTCGCAGGATCGTGAACATCTCTCTAAGGTCTTGAACGTGGTCGTGGGCTTTCAGGCTTTTGACAAGCATATCGTCCACGTAGACCACCATAGTTTTTCCAATTTGATTGGCGAACATTCGGTTCACCAGCCTTTGATACGTCGCTCCCGCGTTTTTGAGGCCAAAGGGCATGACCTTGTAGCAGTAGAGTCCACGGTTCGTAACAAAGGTGGTCTTGATCTGATCCGGCTTGGGCATGCGGATCTGATTGTAGCCCGAGTAGGCGTCCATGAAGCTCAACAACTCGTGGCCCGCCGTGGCGTCCACAAGTTGCTCGATCCTTGGGAGAGGGAAGCTGTCTTTTGGGCAGGTTTGTTGAGATCTTTGTAGTCGATACAGATCCGCCACTTCCCGTGGCTGAGCGCCGGCTCTGAGCCGGCCGTGGCCGAGCGTCGGCCCTGAGTCGGCCGTGGCTGAGGGCCGACTCTGAGTCGGCAGTGCGTCGGGGGATGTCTAGGCTTTACCGGACCGGGACCGACCGGTAACATTAGCCAACCGACTTTATCACTATCACTGAGTGCAACTCGCGTGGTAAACTCAAAGCCTGACGCCGGCCCATCGAAGTAGCCCGTCGCCGAGATGTATGTTCCGACGCCTTTTAATATTATTATTTTTTCTTTCGTCGATCACCTTTGTCTCATTATTTGCGCCCATAGTGCCCATTAACCGCCTCGACCTGACCGTTGGCTTGTGGATGGCGGGGAGAAGAGAAAGTCTTGCTAATGCCCAATTGTTCGCACATGTCTCAGAGGCGCGCGTTGTCAAAATGCTTTCCGCTGTCGGTCATAATCGACACGGGGATCCTGAAGCGGCAGACAATGTTTTTCCAAATGAAGCTCTACGTGTTCGCCTCAGTGATCTTCGCCAATGGTTCGGTCTCTACCCACTTCGTGAAATAGTCGATTGCCACGATCGTATGCTTGTATTGCCTCAGGGCCATGGGTAGCTCACCGATAAGGTCGATTCCCCATTTCGCGAAGGGTCGCGGCACAATCATCGGACATTACAGGACCGGCGCTTGGCGCGGGACGTGGGCGAACCTTTGGCATTTGTCGCATTTTTTGGCCCACTCGTGGGAGTCCTTTTTCATGGTAGGCCAAAAATATTCGAGCCTTAGAAGCTTCAGTGCCAAAGATTGTCCGGCGGAATGGTTTCCGCACACCCTTTCGTGCACTTCGCGGAGTGCTTTCTTCGCCTCAACTTCGGTCAAGCAACAGAGGTGGGGCATGGAGTAACCTCTCTTGAACAAGTTGTCTTCCCTCATCGTGTATTTCGGCACCAAGCTTCTCAGCTTTCTGGCCTCTTCTTTGTCTTCGGGGACGACTCCTCGTTTAAGAAATTCCACGAGCGGCGTCATCCATGAGGGGGGCGGAGTTCCGTCAACTACCCCAACGTCGCCTCTCGAGACGTAGGGTCGAGTCAACACTTCTATCGGGATGCTGCCTTCTCCCTCCTCGTCTATCCCGGACGCGAGGCGTGCCAGGGCGTTAGCGTCGATGTTCACCTCTTGGGGAACTTGGACGATCTCGAACCATGACAGGGCCTCTAGATTCCTTTGGGTCTTTGACAAGTACGCGATCATGTTTGGCTCTTTACCGGCGTAGTCGCCCTTAACCTGGTTCACGATCAACTGCGAGTCGCAGTGGATGCGCAGGTTTCGTACGCCTAGCTTGTTCGCCAGCTCCAAGCCAACGATCAGAGTCTCGTACTCCACCTCGTTGTTGGAAGCCTTGAACTCGAACCGTAGGGCGTATCTTAGTTTTTCCCTATCGGGATTTATGAGCACAACGTCGGCGCCAATCCCCCGGGCGTTTGACGCGCCATCTACGTGCAAGTCCCAGACCGGCCCTATCGGGCTTTTGGTCCTCTTCTTCGACGACTCGATGTGGTCGTTCTCCTTGTCTTCCTTGTTCTCGTTGTGTTTATCGCCCTCGTCAATTGAGGGTGCGCTTGTGAATTCGGCTATGAAGTCGGAGAGGGCTTGGCCCTTGATGGCGGTTCTCGATTGGAACTCGACTCCGTACTCGCCCAACTCCTGGGACCATATGGCCATTCGAGAGGAGGTCCCTTTTTGCTGGGCCTTTTCAATGGGATGTCCCGTGCGTACCACGATGGGGTGCGCTTGGAAGTAGGGTCGAAGCTTTCTCACGCTCATGACAAGGGCAAAGGACAACCTCTCGATTTCCAGGTATCGGGTCTGGGCGTCGAGGAGCGCCTTGCTAACGAAATAGACCGGTCATTGCACCTTGTCTTCTTCCCGTATGAGAACTGGGCTCACGACCCTATCGGAAACCGCGAGGTAGACATACAAGGTCTCGCCATCCTTCTGTTTTGCGAGGAACGGGGGGGAGCTGAAGTAGGCTTTCATTTCGCGGAACACCTCCTCGCACTCCTCAGTCCACACAAACCCGTCGGTCTTCTTCAACGCCTTGAAAAACGGTTGGCACCTGCCGGTTGCCTTGGAGACGAATCGCGTCAGGGCGGCGATCCTTCCCGTCAAACTCTGTACTTCTTTCACCTTTTGCGGAGGCCTCATCTCTAAGATCGCCCTAATCTTCTCAGGGTTGGCCTTAATCCTGCGACGGCTCACCATGTAGCCCAAGAACTTTCCGGACTCAACCCCAAAAGCGCACTTGTTGGGGTTGAGCTTTATCTTGTAGCGTCGCAGGATCGTGAACATCTCTCTAAGGTCTTGAACGTGGTCGTGGGCTTTCAGGCTTTTGACAAGCATATCGTCCACGTAGACCTCCATAGTTTTGCCAATTTGATTGGCGAACATTCGGTTCACCAGCCTTTGATACGCCGGTCCCGCATTTTTGAGGCCAAAGGGCATGACCTTGTAGCAGTAGAGTCCACGGTTCGTAACAAAGGTGGTCTTCATCTGATCCGGCTTGGGCATGCGGATCTGATTGTAGCCCGAGTAGGCGTCCATGAAGCTCAACAACTCGTGGCCCGCCGTGGCGTCCACAAGTTGCTCGATCCTTGGGAGAGGGAAGCTGTCTTTTGGGCAGGATTTGTTGAGATCTTTGTAGTCGATACAGATCCGCCACTTCCCGTTTGGCTTCTTGACCATTACCACATTGGACACCCACTTGGGGTGCTCCGCCTCCCTGATGAAGTCGGCGGCGAGAAGTTTGTCAACCTCTTCACCAATGGCTTGGTACCTTTCTCCGCTGAACGCTCGTCGCGGTTGAACACGCTCAGCCACTCTCTTGTCGCCGTTGAGACGGTGAACCATTATCTCGGGGTCGATCCCCGGCATGTCGGCGTGTGTCCACGCAAAGACATCTTTGAACTCGCGGAGGAAGGCGGCGATCTAGGTTTGGACCTCGGACGGGAGTTGGGTGTCTACCTTGACTACTTGGTCAGGGTTGGCGTCATCCAACACGACGGGAACGAGGTCGTCCGGTGTCACGCTCGACATCGTCCCTTTGGTCCAGTTCTCCGAAGGTGCCTCCTTCCTCTATCTTGCACGGGAGCTTGTCCCCAAGCTGGAAGACGGTGCTCACCATCTTTCCCTTTTCTTTCCCGTCCATGCCCTAGATGTAGCACATTCTTGCCATCGATTGGTCTCCCAACATCGTGGCTATTCCCTTATCAGTCGGGAATTTCATCATCAGGTGGTAAGTGGACGTAATGGCCTTCAACCGATTGAGGGTCGGGCGGCCGATTATGATATTGTAAGCAGAGGGTTGGTCCACGACCAGGAACGACACGATATGGGTGACCTCGAGCCCCCCCGGTGTCCAAAAGGTTACCGGAAGGTCGATGGTTCCCTCCGTCATGACCCTCTCCCCGAAGAAGCCGAAGAGTGGGGTCGAGATCGGGGTCGGTCTCATCCCGGATAGCTTCATCCTGTCCAGCGCCAACTTGAAGATTATATCGGCGGAGCTTCCATTGTCGATTAGGATTCTCCGGACGAGGTTGTTGGCGACCAGGGCTGAGACGACTATCGGGTTGTTGTGTGGGTGGAGGACTCGTGCTGCCTCTTGGCCGGTGAAGAACATGGACTAGAATGGGGTCGGAGGAGGAGCCTCGTACGTATGGTTGATGTAGTGCACAATTTTCCCTTGGGAAACTTTACGCACGTACTTCTTCCTCTGCGAGGCCGAGTCTCCAAACTCCAGGCCGCCCATGATCGAGCCCACGACATGCAGTTGCGAGCTCTCCGGTTCTTCAATTGCTGCTCGGTCTGTGATGGTCACCGTCGCGGGACCCTTCCTTTCTTGCCGCAGGCGTTCTCCGTGCGCCGCGGCCGTCCCGATCGTTCTCAGGACATATTCTTCCAACTTCCCATCTTGAATCAGGGCCTTGATCTGACGCTTGAGTTGGTAACATTCGGACGTTAAATGCCCGTGATCTTTGTTGTCGCACGAAAATGAACAACTATTTAAAACCTCGGGCGGTTCGATCCAAGGCCGGACCAAGTGATCGCACCCGGGCCAAGAGTGTGAACTCAACAGTCTCGAGCTAGGGTTTTCTCCGATCAACCCGCCTCTCGGGAGAGGTAGGGGGTGAGGAGGAGGAGTGACCGTGCCTTGGTTGTCGGCTGCCTACGTACCCGTGTGTGGGATCAGGTCAGAACGTAGTTCAAGCGTGTGTGACGCAGTGTGAGGCGCGGAGCCTTGGTGGAGAGGCGTGCTCAACGAAGGAGACGAGGCGCGGAGGAGTCCTCGGCGACGTCTCAGAACTTCGGAGATCGCGTCTGCGAGAGAGAATGTGTGTTTTATCTCTTTTGGAGACGTGGAAGACTCTAAGTCAAGAGTTCCTTGTTGTGGCGGAGATTCCGGACGCGTAGGCGATTCCTAGTCGGAAATGCCGGACGCGTAGATCGCCCGTGCGTCTAGCGTGTTAGACGCGCGAGGGGAACTCTAGTCGAGAACCCTAGGGGCGTGCTTGAGCACCGGAGAACGTTCGGTCAGAGGGAGTGACGTCCGGGAAGTCCCCGTGAGTGCTTCGAAACCTCTGAGAACGGGGGAGAGAGAAGAGACACTGCATCAGGCCAAATATGGCATCCAGAGAAGCAGAGAAGAGTAAGAAATCGAGCGTGTCGATAGGAGATGCATAGAAATTATTGGATGGCTTTCCCCTCAATGGGAGGGGGTTTATATAGGTATTTGGGGGCCTTAGAAGGCTTCTTTTTCGTCCATGTGGGACTAGGAACGCATGTTCCATCTAGTGGAGGCGCACGGCGCGCGGCGCGCAGGTCACCGGGCGCGGCGCAGGATGCCTCGACTGGCGTGGCGCGCTGCCTGCTGCTGGCCGGTCGGCGCTGCGTGCTGTGCGCGCGGCGAACGACTCGTCTTGCCAGGCTCTTGCGGGCCTTCGAATACCATTCTTCCCACGTGGAATATGAAGGTTTCCACTTGACGAGAGTGACTAGCGGCTTGACTCGAGGAGCGACTCGAGAACGACTCGAGGCTCGACTCGAGGAACAAGTCAAGGCTCGACTCGAGGAGACTGACTCAAGGCTCGACTCGAGGAGGGAAGCTCGACTCGAGGAGACTGACTCAAGGGTCAACTCGAGGAGCGAAGCTCGACTCGAGGAGACTGTATGAAGTCTCAACTCGAGGAGCGAGGCTCAACTTGGGGAGCCGACGCAAGTCTCAACTCGAGGGGCTAGGCACGACTCAAGGAGTCAAGAGTTTGGGCGACGGCTTGAAGACTTGCCGCTCTTCAGGACCTCCGGCCTGACCATCGGCCCTTTGAGCGACGTGCCTTCTTGGCATCTCGGGTTTTCCGAAAACGACCGACAACATTAGCCCCCCAAGTTCATTGCTCGGGAGGCCCCGGGCGGTGAACTTTTAGTTGTTTCCGCCGGGTGTTTGAGGAAAATAGACTTCTTAGAGCTTCAATATCACGAAGCTTTTGTGGTTATGAAGGATATTCTCAGAATTGCTAGTGCTCTCTTTCGCTTTTCCGTCTCTCTCGACACGCGTGTGTGATCGACACGTGGAGGAGGATCCAAGCGGATAGGAGACGTAGCTTGACGTGGGCGAGGCAGACGCGTTTGTGTCCGTCGCTCTAGCCCCGGAGCAAAAGGGACATGCGTGGCCAAGCGGGACACGCATTTGTGTAGAGGCGGGCCGGCGTGTCGCGGCTTGTTGATCTTTTGGTGAAGTCACGCCCACGTCTTTCTTCGATGGCATTTTGCTTGATAATACCCTCAATCCGGAGTCCATGGGACTCGACGGTGACTAGCAGGGCGACGCTTGTGTAATCGTGACCTATTAGGGGAAGATCACGGCTTCCGTCTCGGCCAGCTTGGAAGGCGACTGCACTTTTGCATTTTGCAAAGGCGTGCTCATTCCGAGGTCTCGAAGATGGAGGTTGATGCCGCGAGCTGATGCGTCGAGAAGACGGAGTGGCACCTGGCGAAAGGCTCTGCCGCACCGGAGGGCTTCGACTGCTCGGGGATAAACGCTAAAAGTTTGACCACGCATCAAGCATAAGTCGGTCTCACGGGGCATCCGTCATTCCCGCCTTGGTGACGCTTCTTCGTCTGCGTTCGGAAGATCGGCCCTTATTCCCCAGGCGCGAGCGCGGGTCTCTATTTTGGCTGACCTGTTCTTCAGGTCGCTCCAGGTGTTTGTTCGAGGAGTGGGACTCGACTCGAGGAGACTGACTTAAGGCTCGATTCGAGGAGCGAAGCTCGACTCGAGGAGACTGACTCGAGGCTCGACTCGAGGAGCGAAGCTCGACCCGAGGAGACCGAATCCAGTCTCAACTCAAGGGGAAGGCTCGACTCGGGGAGCCGACTCAAGTCTCAACTCGAGGGGCTAGGCTCGACTCAAGGATACTGGCTGCTCATTAAGGAATATGACTCTACTCGAGGAGCGGTGCTCGACTCGAGGAGTATGACTCGATTCGAGGAGCAGTGTTCGACTCAAGGAGAATGATTTGACTCAAGGAGCAAGACTCGACTCAAGGAGCGTGACTTGACTTTGAGGAGCGATGCTCGACTTGAGGAGAATGACTCGACTCGAGGGGTAAGGCTTGACTCGAGGAGAATGACTTGACCCGAGGAGCGGGGCTCGACTCGAGGAGAATGACTCAACTTGAGGAGCGAGGCTCGACTCGAGGAGGATAACTCAACTTGAGGAGCGAGGCTCGACTCAAGGGGAATGACTTGTCTCGAGGAGCAAAGCTCGACTCGAGGAGCGAGGCTCGACTCGAGGAGAATGACTCAACTCGAGGAGCGAGGCTCGACTCGAGGAGAATGACTCGACTCAAGGAGCGAAGCTCGACTTCGAGGAGGATGACTCGACACAAGGAGCGAAGCTCGACTCGAGGAGGATGACTCGACTCGTGGAGCGAAGCTCGACTCGAGGAGAATGACTTGTCTCGAGGAGCAAAGCTGGACTCGAGGAGAATGGCTCGACTCGAGGAGCGAAGTTCGACTCGAGGAGAATGGTTCAACTTGAGGAGCGAGGCTCGACTCAAGGGGAATGACTTGAATCGAGGAGCGAAGCTCAACTCGATGAGACTGACTCGTCTCGAGAAGCGAAGCTCGACTCGAGGAGGATGACTCGACTCGAGGAGCAAGGCTCAACTCGAGGAGACTCGACTCGAGGAGAATGATTCAACTGGAGGAGCAAGGCTCGACTCGAGAAGCGAAGCTCGACTCGAGGAGGATGACACGACTCGAGGAGCGAAGCTCGACTCGAGGAGGATGATTCAACTTGAGGAGCGAGGCTCGACTCAAGGGGAATGACTTGACTCGAGGAGCGAAGCTCAACTCGAGGAGACTGACTCGACTCGAGAAGCGAAGCTCGACTCGAGGAGTATGACTCGACTCGAGGAGCGAAGCTCGACTCGAGGAGTATGACTCGACTCGAGTAGCGAAGCTCGACTCGAGGAGGATGGTTCAACTTGAGGAGCGAGGCTCGACTCGAGGAGCGAAGTTCGACTCGAGGAGAGTGGTTCAACTTGAGGAGCGAGGCTCGACTCGAGGAGGATGACTCGACTCGAGGAGCGAAGCTCGACTCGAGGAGGATGATTCAACTTGAGGAGCGAGGCTCGACTCAAGGGGAATGACTTGACTCGAGGAGCGAAGCTCAACTCGAGGAGACTGAGTCGACTCGAGAAGCGAAGCTCGACTCGAGGAGGATGACTCGACTCGAGGAGCGAAGCTCGACTCGAGGAGGATGATTCAACTTGAGGAGCGAGGCTCGACTCAAGGGGAATGACTTGACTGGAGGAGCGAAGCTCAACTCGAGGAGACTGACTCGACTCGAGAAGCGAAGCTCGACTCGAGGAGTATGACTCGACTCGAGGAGCGAAGCTCGACTCGAGGAGTATGACTCGACTCGAGGAGCGAAGCTCGACTCGAGGAGGATGGTTCAACTTGAGGAGCGAGGCTCGACTCGAGGAGACTCGACTCGAGGAGCGAAGTTCAACTCGAGGAGAGTGGTTCAACTTGAGGAGCGAGGCTCGACTCGAGGAGGATGACTCGACTCGAGGAGGATGATTCAACTTGAGGAGCGAGGCTCGACTCAAGGGGAATGACTTGACTCGAGGAGCGAAGCTCAACTCGAGGAGACTGACTCGACTCGAGAAGCGAAGCTCGACTCGAGGAGTATGACTCGACTCGAGGAGCGAAGCTCGACTCGAGGAGAATAGTTCAACTTGAGGAGCGAGGCTCGACTCGAGGAGACTCGACTCGAGGAGCGAAGTTCGACTCGAGGAGAGTGGTTCAACTCGAGGAGCGAGGCTCGACTCGAGGAGCAAAGCTCGACTCGAGGAGAATGGCTCGACTTGAGGAGCGAGGCTCGACTCGAGGAGAATGACTCAACTCGAGGAGCGAGGCTCGACTCGAGGAGAATGACTCGACTCAAGGAGCGAAGCTCGACTTCGAGGAGGATGACTCAACTCAAGGAGCGAAGCTCGACTCGAGGAGGATGACTCGACTCGTGGAGCGAAGCTCGACTCGAGGAGAATGACTTGTCTCGAGGAGCAAAGCTGGACTCGAGGAGAATGGCTCGACTCGAGGAGCGAAGTTCGACTCGAGGAGAATGGTTCAACTTGAGGAGCGAGGCTCGACTCAAGGGGAATGACTTGACTCGAGGAGCGAAGCTCAACTCGATGAGACTGACTCGTCTCGAGAAGCGAAGCTCGACTCGAGGAGGATGACTCGACTCGAGGAGCAAGGCTCAACTCGAGGAGACTCGACTCGAGGAGAATGATTCAACTTGAGGAGCAAGGCTCGACTCGAGGAGCGAAGTTCGACTCGAGGAGAGTGGTTCAACTTGAGGAGCGAGGCTCGACTCAAGGGGAATGACTTGACTCGAGGAGCGAAGCTCAACTCGAGGAGACTGATTCGACTCGAGAAGCGAAGCTCGACTCGAGGAGGGTGCCTCGACTCGAGGAGCAAAGCTCGACTCGAGGAGGATGGTTCAACTTGAGGAACGAGGCTCGACTCAAGGGGAATGACTTGACTCGAGGAGCGAAGCTTAACTCGAGGAGACTGACTCGACTCGAGAAGCGAAGCTCGACTCGAGGAGGATGACTCGACTCGAGGAGCGAAGCTCGACTCGAGGAGGATGGTTCAACTTGAGGAGCGAGGCTCGACCCAAGGGGAATGACTTGACTCGAGGAGCGAAGCTCAACTCGAGGAGACTGAGTCGACTCGAGAAGCGAAGCTCGACTCGAGGAGGATGACTCGACTCGAGGAGCGAAGCTTGACTCGAGGAGGATGATTCAACTTGAGGAGCAAGGCTCGACTCAAGGGGAATGACTTGACTCGAGGAGCGAAGCTCAACTGGATGAGACTGACTCGACTCGAGAAGCGAAGCTCGACTCGAGGAGTATGACTCGACTCGAGGAGCGAAGCTCGACTCGAGGAGTATGACTCGACTCGAGGAGCGAAGCTCGACTCGAGGAGGATGGTTCAACTTGAGGAGCGAGGCTCGACTCGAGGAGACTCGACTCGAGGAGCGAAGTTCGACTCGAGGAGAGTGGTTCAACTTGAGGAGCGAGGCTCGACTCGAGGAGGATGACTCGACTCGAGGAGCGAAGCTCGACTCGAGGAGGATGATTCAACTTGAGGAGCGAGGCTCGACTCAAGGGGAATGACTTGACTCGAGGAGCGAAGCTCAACTCGAGGAGACTGAGTCGACTCGAGAAGCGAAGCTCGACTCGAGGAGGATGACTCGACTCGAGGAGCGAAGCTCGACTCGAGGAGGATGATTCAACTTGAGGAGCGAGGCTCGACTCAAGGGGAATGACTTGACTCGAGGAGCGAAGCTCAACTCGAGGAGACTGACTCGACTCGAGAAGCGAAGCTCGACTCGAGGAGTATGACTCGACTCGAGGAGCGAAGCTCGACTCGAGGAGTATGACTCGACTCGAGGAGCGAAGCTCGACTCGAGGAGGATGGTTCAACTTGAGGAGCGAGGCTCGACTCGAGGAGACTCGACTCGAGGAGCGAAGTTCAACTCGAGGAGAGTGGTTCAACTTGAGGAGCGAGGCTCGACTCGAGGAGGATGACTCGACTCGAGGAGGATGATTCAACTTGAGGAGCGAGGCTCGACTCAAGGGGAATGACTTGACTCGAGGAGCGAAGCTCAACTCGAGGAGACTGACTCGACTCGAGAAGCGAAGCTCGACTCGAGGAGTATGACTCGACTCGAGGAGCGAAGCTCGACTCGAGGAGAATAGTTCAACTTGAGGAGCGAGGCGAAGTTCGACTCGAGGAGAGTGGTTCAACTTGAGGAGCGAGGCTCGACTCGAGGAGCGAAGTTCGACTCGAGGAGAGTGGTTCAACTTGAGGAGAAAGGCTCGACTCAAGGGGAATGACTTGACTCGAGGAGCGAAGCTCAACTCGAGGAGACTGATTCGACTCGAGAAGCGAAGCTCGACTCGAGGAGGGTGCCTCGACTCGAGGAGCAAAGCTCGACTCGAGGAGGATGGTTCAACTTGAGGAACGAGCCTCGACTCAAGGGGAATGACTTGACTCGAGGAGCGAAGCTTAACTCGAGGAGACTGACTCGACTCGAGAAGCGAAGCTCGACTCGAGGAGGATGACTCGACTCGAGGAGCGAAGCTCGACTCGAGGAGGATGGTTCAACTTGAGGAGCGAGGCTCGACTCAAGGGGAATGACTTGACTCGAGGAGCGAAGCTTAACTCGAGGAGACTGAGTCGACTCGAGAAGCGAAGCTCGACTCGAGGAGGATGACTCGACTCGAGGAGCGAAGCTTGACTCGAGGAGGATGATTCAACTTGAGGAGCGAGGCTCGACTCAAGGGGAATGACTTGACTCGAGGAGCGAAGCTCAACTGGATGAGACTGACTCGACTCGAGAAGCGAAGCTCGACTCGAGGAGTATGACTCGACTCGAGGAGCGAAGCTCGACTCGAGGAGTATGACTCGACTCGAGGAGCGAAGCTCGACTCGAGGAGGATGGTTCAACTTGAGGAGCGAGGCTCGACTCGAGGAGACTCGACTCGAGGAGCGAAGTTCGACTCGAGGAGAGTGGTTCAACTTGAGGAGCGAGGCTCGACTCGAGGAGGATGACTCGACTCGAGGAGCGAAGCTCGACTCGAGGAGGATGATTCAACTTGAGGAGCGAGGCTCGACTCAAGGGGAATGACTTGACTCGAGGAGCGAAGCTCAACTCGAGGAGACTGAGTCGACTCGAGAAGCGAAGCTCGACTCGAGGAGGATGACTCGACTCGAGGAGCGAAGCTCGACTCGAGGAGGATGATTCAACTTGAGGAGCGAGGCTCGACTCAAGGGGAATGACTTGACTCGAGGAGCGAAGCTCAACTCGAGGAGACTGACTCGACTCGAGAAGCGAAGCTCGACTCGAGGAGTATGACTCGACTCGAGGAGTATGACTCGACTCGAGGAGCGAAGCTCGACTCGAGGAGGATGGTTCAACTTGAGGAGCGAGGCTCGACTCGAGGAGACTCGACTCGAGGAGCGAAGTTCAACTCGAGGAGAGTGGTTCAACTTGAGGAGCGAGGCTCGACTCGAGGAGGATGACTCGACTCGAGGAGGATGATTCAACTTGAGGAGCGAGGCTCGACTCAAGGGGAATGACTTGACTCGAGGAGCGAAGCTCAACTCGAGGAGACTGACTCGACTCGAGAAGCGAAGCTCGACTCGAGGAGTATGACTCGACTCGAGGAGCGAAGCTCGACTCGAGGAGAATAGTTCAACTTGAGGAGCGAGGCGAAGTTCGACTCGAGGAGAGTGGTTCAACTTGAGGAGCGAGGCTCGACTCGAGGAGCGAAGTTCGACTCGAGGAGAGTGGTTCAACTTGAGGAGCAAGGCTCGACTCAAGGGGAATGACTTGACTCGAGGAGCGAAGCTCAACTCGAGGAGACTGATTCGACTCGAGAAGCGAAGCTCGACTCGAGGAGGGTGCCTCGACTCGAGGAGCAAAGCTCGACTCGAGGAGGATGGTTCAACTTGAGGAACGAGGCTCGACTCAAGGGGAATGACTTGACTCGAGGAACGAAGCTTAACTCGAGGAGACTGACTCGACTCGAGAAGCGAAGCTCGACTCGAGGAGGATGACTCGACTCGAGGAGCGAAGCTCGACTCGAGGAGGATGGTTCAACTTGAGGAGCGAGGCTCGACCCAAGGGGAATGACTTGACTCGAGGAGCGAAGCTCAACTCGAGGAGACTGAGTCGACTCGAGAAGCGAAGCTCGACTCGAGGAGGATGACTCGACTCGAGGAGCGAAGCTTGACTCGAGGAGGATGATTCAACTTGAGGAGCAAGGCTCGACTCAAGGGGAATGACTTGACTCGAGGAGCGAAGCTCAACTGGATGAGACTGACTCGACTCGAGAAGCGAAGCTCGACTCGAGGAGTATGACTCGACTCGAGGAGCGAAGCTCGACTCGAGGAGTATGACTCGACTCGAGGAGCGAAGCTCGACTCGAGGAGGATGGTTCAACTTGAGGAGCGAGGCTCGACTCGAGGAGACTCGACTCGAGGAGCGAAGTTCGACTCGAGGAGAGTGGTTCAACTTGAGGAGCGAGGCTCGACTCGAGGAGGATGACTCGACTCGAGGAGCGAAGCTCGACTCGAGGAGGATGATTCAACTTGAGGAGCGAGGCTCGACTCAAGGGGAATGACTTGACTCGAGGAGCGAAGCTCAACTCGAGGAGACTGAGTCGACTCGAGAAGCGAAGCTCGACTCGAGGAGGATGACTCGACTCGAGGAGCGAAGCTCGACTCGAGGAGGATGATTCAACTTGAGGAGCGAGGCTCGACTCAAGGGGAATGACTTGACTCGAGGAGCGAAGCTCAACTCGAGGAGACTGACTCGACTCGAGAAGCGAAGCTCGACTCGAGGAGTATGACTCGACTCGAGGAGCGAAGCTCGACTCGAGGAGTATGACTCGACTCGAGGAGCGAAGCTCGACTCGAGGAGGATGGTTCAACTTGAGGAGCGAGGCTCGACTCGAGGAGACTCGACTCGAGGAGCGAAGTTCAACTCGAGGAGAGTGGTTCAACTTGAGGAGCGAGGCTCGACTCGAGGAGGATGACTCGACTCGAGGAGGATGATTCAACTTGAGGAGCGAGGCTCGACTCAAGGGGAATGACTTGACTCGAGGAGCGAAGCTCAACTCGAGGAGACTGACTCGACTCGACAAGCGAAGCTCGACTCGAGGAGTATGACTCGACTCGAGGAGCGAAGCTCGACTCGAGGAGAATAGTTCAACTTGAGGAGCGAGGCGAAGTTCGACTCGAGGAGAGTGGTTCAACTTGAGGAGCGAGGCTCGACTCGAGGAGCGAAGTTCGACTCGAGGAGAGTGGTTCAACTTGAGGAGCAAGGCTCGACTCAAGGGGAATGACTTGACTCGAGGAGCGAAGCTCAACTCGAGGAGACTGATTCGACTCGAGAAGCGAAGCTCGACTCGAGGAGGGTGCCTCGACTCGAGGAGCAAAGCTCGACTCGAGGAGGATGGTTCAACTTGAGGAACGAGCCTCGACTCAAGGGGAATGACTTGACTCGAGGAGCGAAGCTTAACTCGAGGAGACTGACTCGACTCGAGAAGCGAAGCTCGACTCGAGGAGGATGACTCGACTCGAGGAGCGAAGCTCGACTCGAGGAGGATGGTTCAACTTGAGGAGCGAGGCTCGACTCAAGGGGAATGACTTGACTCGAGGAGCGAAGCTTAACTCGAGGAGACTGAGTCGACTCGAGAAGCGAAGCTCGACTCGAGGAGGATGACTCGACTCGAGGAGCGAAGCTTGACTCGAGGAGGATGATTCAACTTGAGGAGCGAGGCTCGACTCAAGGGGAATGACTTGACTCGAGGAGCGAAGCTCAACTGGATGAGACTGACTCGACTCGAGAAGCGAAGCTCGACTCGAGGAGTATGACTCGACTCGAGGAGCGAAGCTCGACTCGAGGAGTATGACTCGACTCGAGGAGCGAAGCTCGACTCGAGGAGGATGGTTCAACTTGAGGAGCGAGGCTCGACTCGAGGAGACTCGACTCGAGGAGCGAAGTTCGACTCGAGGAGAGTGGTTCAACTTGAGGAGCGAGGCTCGACTCGAGGAGGATGACTCGACTCGAGGAGCGAAGCTCGACTCGAGGAGGATGATTCAACTTGAGGAGCGAGGCTCGACTCAAGGGGAATGACTTGACTCGAGGAGCGAAGCTCAACTCGAGGAGACTGAGTCGACTCGAGAAGCGAAGCTCGACTCGAGGAGGATGACTCGACTCGAGGAGCGAAGCTCGACTCGAGGAGGATGATTCAACTTGAGGAGCGAGGCTCGACTCAAGGGGAATGACTTGACTCGAGGAGCGAAGCTCAACTCGAGGAGACTGACTCGACTCGAGAAGCGAAGCTCGACTCGAGGAGTATGACTCGACTCGAGGAGCGAAGCTCGACTCGAGGAGTATGACTCGACTCGAGGAGCGAAGCTCGACTCGAGGAGGATGGTTCAACTTGAGGAGCGAGGCTCGACTCGAGGAGACTCGACTCGAGGAGCGAAGTTCAACTCGAGGAGAGTGGTTCAACTTGAGGAGCGAGGCTCGACTCGAGGAGGATGACTCGACTCGAGGAGGATGATTCAACTTGAGGAGCGAGGCTCGACTCAAGGGGAATGACTTGACTCGAGGAGCGAAGCTCAACTCGAGGAGACTGACTCGACTCGAGAAGCGAAGCTCGACTCGAGGAGTATGACTCGACTCGAGGAGCGAAGCTCGACTCGAGGAGAATAGTTCAACTTGAGGAGCGAGGCGAAGTTCGACTCGAGGAGAGTGGTTCAACTTGAGGAGCGAGGCTCGACTCGAGGAGCGAAGTTCGACTCGAGGAGAGTGGTTCAACTTGAGGAGCAAGGCTCGACTCAAGGGGAATGACTTGACTCGAGGAGCGAAGCTCAACTCGAGGAGACTGATTCGACTCGAGAAGCGAAGCTCGACTCGAGGAGGGTGCCTCGACTCGAGGAGCAAAGCTCGACTCGAGGAGGATGGTTCAACTTGAGGAACGAGCCTCGACTCAAGGGGAATGACTTGACTCGAGGAGCGAAGCTTAACTCGAGGAGACTGACTCGACTCGAGAAGCGAAGCTCGACTCGAGGAGGATGACTCGACTCGAGGAGCGAAGCTCGACTCGAGGAGGATGGTTCAACTTGAGGAGCGAGGCTCGACTCAAGGGGAATGACTTGACTCGAGGAGCGAAGCTTAACTCGAGGAGACTGAGTCGACTCGAGAAGCGAAGCTCGACTCGAGGAGGATGACTCGACTCGAGGAGCGAAGCTTGACTCGAGGAGGATGATTCAACTTGAGGAGCGAGGCTCGACTCAAGGGGAATGACTTGACTCGAGGAGCGAAGCTCAACTGGATGAGACTGACTCGACTCGAGAAGCGAAGCTCGACTCGAGGAGTATGACTCGACTCGAGGAGCGAAGCTCGACTCGAGGAGTATGACTCGACTCGAGGAGCGAAGCTCGACTCGAGGAGGATGGTTCAACTTGAGGAGCGAGGCTCGACTCGAGGAGACTCGACTCGAGGAGCGAAGTTCGACTCGAGGAGAGTGGTTCAACTTGAGGAGCGAGGCTCGACTCGAGGAGGATGACTCGACTCGAGGAGCGAAGCTCGACTTGAGGAGGATGATTCAACTTGAGGAGCGAGGCTCGACTCAAGGGGAATGACTTGACTCGAGGAGCGAAGCTCAACTCGAGGAGACTGAGTCGACTCGAGAAGCGAAGCTCGACTCAAGGAGGATGACTCGACTCGAGGAGCGAAGCTCGACTCGAGGAGGATGATTCAACTTGAGGAGCGAGGCTCGACTCAAGGGGAATGACTTGACTCGAGGAGCGAAGCTCAACTCGAGGAGACTGACTCGACTCGAGAAGCGAAGCTCGACTCGAGGAGTATGACTCGACTCGAGGAGCGAAGCTCGACTCGAGGAGTATGACTCGACTCGAGGAGCGAAGCTCGACTCGAGGAGGATGGTTCAACTTGAGGAGCGAGGCTCGACTCGAGGAGACTCGACTCGAGGAGCGAAGTTCAACTCGAGGAGAGTGGTTCAACTTGAGGAGCGAGGCTCGACTCGAGGAGGATGACTCGACTCGAGGAGGATGATTCAACTTGAGGAGCGAGGCTCGACTCAAGGGGAATGACTTGACTCGAGGAGCGAAGCTCAACTCGAGGAGACTGACTCGACTCGAGAAGCGAAGCTCGACTCGAGGAGTATGACTCGACTCGAGGAGCGAAGCTCGACTCGAGGAGAATAGTTCAACTTGAGGAGCGAGGCGAAGTTCGACTCGAGGAGAGTGGTTCAACTTGAGGAGCGAGGCTCGACTCGAGGAGCGAAGTTCGACTCGAGGAGAGTGGTTCAACTTGAGGAGCAAGGCTCGACTCAAGGGGAATGACTTGACTCGAGGAGCGAAGCTCAACTCGAGGAGACTGATTCGACTCGAGGAGCAAAGCTCGACTCGAGGAGGATGGTTCAACTTGAGGAACGAGCCTCGACTCAAGGGGAATGACTTGACTCGAGGAGCGAAGCTTAACTCGAGGAGACTGACTCGACTCGAGAAGCGAAGCTCGACTCGAGGAGGATGACTCGACTCGAGGAGCGAAGCTCGACTCGAGGAGGATGGTTCAACTTGAGGAGCGAGGCTCGACTCAAGGGGAATGACTTGACTCGAGGAGCGAAGCTTAACTCGAGGAGACTGAGTCGACTCGAGAAGCGAAGCTCGACTCGAGGAGGATGACTCGACTCGAGGAGCGAAGCTTGACTCGAGGAGGATGATTCAACTTGAGGAGCGAGGCTCGACTCAAGGGGAATGACTTGACTCGAGGAGCGAAGCTCAACTGGATGAGACTGACTCGACTCGAGAAGCGAAGCTCGACTCGAGGAGTATGACTCCACTCGAGGAGCGAAGCTCGACTCGAGGAGTATGACTCGACTCGAGGAGCGAAGCTCGACTCGAGGAGGATGGTTCAACTTGAGGAGCGAGGCTCGACTCGAGGAGACTCGACTCGAGGAGCGAAGTTCGACTCGAGGAGAGTGGTTCAACTTGAGGAGCGAGGCTCGACTCGAGGAGGATGACTCGACTCGAGGAGCGAAGCTCGACTCGAGGAGGATGATTCAACTTGAGGAGCGAGGCTCGACTCAAGGGGAATGACTTGACTCGAGGAGCGAAGCTCAACTCGAGGAGACTGAGTCGACTCGAGAAGCGAAGCTCGACTCGAGGAGGATGACTCGACTCGAGGAGCGAAGCTCGACTCGAGGAGGATGATTCAACTTGAGGAGCGAGGCTCGACTCAAGGGGAATGACTTGACTCGAGGAGCGAAGCTCAACTCGAGGAGACTGACTCGACTCGAGAAGCGAAGCTCGACTCGAGGAGTATGACTCGACTCGAGGAGCGAAGCTCGACTCGAGGAGTATGACTCGACTCGAGGAGCGAAGCTCGACTCGAGGAGGATGGTTCAACTTGAGGAGCGAGGCTCGACTCGAGGAGACTCGACTCGAGGAGCGAAGTTCAACTCGAGGAGAGTGGTTCAACTTGAGGAGCGAGGCTCGACTCGAGGAGGATGACTCGACTCGAGGAGGATGATTCAACTTGAGGAGCGAGGCTCGACTCAAGGGGAATGACTTGACTCGAGGAGCGAAGCTCAACTCGAGGAGACTGACTCGACTCGAGAAGCGAAGCTCGACTCGAGGAGTATGACTCGACTCGAGGAGCGAAGCTCGACTCGAGGAGAATAGTTCAACTTGATGAGCGAGGCTCGACTCGAGGAGACTCGACTCGAGGAGCGAAGTTCGACTCGAGGAGAGTGGTTAAACTTGAGGAGCGAGGCTCGACTCGAGGAGCGAAGTTCGACTCGAGGAGAGTGGTTCAACTTGAGGAGCAAGGCTCGACTCAAGGGGAATGACTTGACTCGAGGAGCGAAGCTCAACTCGAGGAGACTGACTCGACTGGAGAAGCAAAGCTCGACTCGAGGAGTATGACTCGACTCGAGGAGCGAAGCTCGACTCGAGATGGATGACTCGACTCGAGGAGCAAGCTCAACTCGAGGAGTATGACTCGACTCGAGGAGCGAAGCTCGACTCGAGGAGGATGACTCGACTCGAGGAGCGAAGCTCAACTCGAGGAGGATGACTCGACTCGAGGAGCGAAGCTCGACTTGAGGAGAATGTCTTGACTCGAGGAGCGAAGCTCAACTCGTTGAGACTGACTTGACTCGAGAAGCAAAGCTCGACTCGAGGAGGATGACTCGACTCGAGGAGCGATGCCTCAGCTGGTTCAGGCCGAGCGGGGTTCTTGCTCAGAGGCGGGGTTCGCGAGTTTTTGCGAGCAGCTTCAATTAACTCGCATGGAACGGGGATTCTCCCAAGGTGAGCGTGATCGTGTTTATTTGGCGATGGCGAAGATGGCATGAACTGCGCCTCGTACAGCGGTTCAGGTGCGTTGCGATTTAGTCATCATATGCAACGCCTCGTGGCGACTTAGAGCGCGTTGTGAGAGACGGTTTTGTGCGTCGTTTAGGTGTCTTAGGCACATCACAAGGGATGGCCAAGATGCACCATGCAGGCTTCTTAGGTGTGCCGTATAGGCGTTTTAGATGAGCCATGTAGGCATTTTGGTTGCGCCATGTAGGCGTTTTAGATGCACTATGTAGGCGTTTTGAGTTGCGCCCTGTAGGCGTCTTGGGCTGCGCCATGTAGGCGTCTTACGTGCGCCATGTAGGCGTCTTAAGCGCGCCATGTAGGCGTCTTATAGGTTGCGCCTTTACGCGTCTTACGTGCGCTATGTAGGCGTCTTAGGTTGCGCCATGTAGGCGTCTTACGAGTTGCGCCTTTACGCGTCTTACGTGCGCCATGTAGGCGTCTTAGGTTGCGCCATGTAGGCGTCTTACGGGTTGCGCCTTTATGCGTCTTACGTGCGCCATGTAGGCGTCTTAGGTTGCGCCATGTAGGCGTCTTACGGGTTGCGCCTTTACGCGACTTACGTGCGCCATGTAGGCGTCTTAGGTTGCGCCATGTAGGCGTCTTACGGGCTGCGCCTTTACGCGACTTACGTGCGCCATGTAGGCGTCTTAGGTTGCGCCATGTAAGCGTCTTACAGGCTGCGCCTTTACGCGTCTTACGTGCGCCATGTAGGCGTCTTAGCCTGCATCGCGGGGATGTCTTACGGCGCGCGCGGAGGCGTCTTAGCCTGCATCGCGGGGATGTCTTACGGCGCGCCGCGGAGGCGTCTTAGCCTGCATCGTGGGGATGTCTTATGGCGCGCCGCGGAGGCGTCTTTAGCCTGCATCTCTTGTATGTGTGGCGCACCGCGGAGGCGTCTTGAGCCTGCATCTCGTGGATGTCTTATGGCGCGCCGCGGAGGCGTCTTCAGCCTGCATCTCTGCGATGTCTTATGGCGCGCCGCGGAGGCGTCTTGGTTGAACGCTCGTTCCCGTTTGTGTTCGGGTGTTTTGTCTTGGTGGAGCGTGCGTTCTTTTTGCGGAGCGTACTTTCTTGAGGATTTTGAGCATACTTACCATTGCCTATGTCACTAGCCCCCCCGAGTTTTGGGTTTACACGTGTAATCTTTGATGATTAAAAATCTTTGATAAAGTGGATTTTGAAAGAAAAACATCGAACTTTATTAATATTGCAAAAATTTGAAATCGTAAAACATGGCTCGTAGGCCTTATTGAATTTTGGAAAGCAAAGAAATAAAATGGGGGGAAGCGTTGGCTACTGGTAGTACTGCCTCAAGTGTTCCGCATTCCACAGGCGACGGATCGGTGTCCGTGTATTTGATGTGGTGTGTCTCGTCATGTATGACTTGGTAGACTTTGTGGGGTCCCTCCCTGTTTGGGATAAGGACGTTGGCACCTTGCACTTGGGTGTCATGCAGATGTCTTTGTGGACTTCGCGGACGGCCTTGGTCGACTCGACGCGGTCTCTAAGTTGAAAGATCGTGTTAACCGTCTTTCTAGTGGTTTTTCCATCAATTCCTTGGATGTAGCATATTCTGGCTTGGGATTGATCTCCTGCCGTGATGCCGATTCCATCCGTGGTAGGGAACTTCACCAGTAGGTGGTATGTTGAAGTGATTGCCCTTAGCCGGTTCAACGTGGGTCGCCCAATGATTACATTGTAGGGCGACTCTTGATCGACCACTAGGAATGGGACCATGTGAACGACTTCAATGCCTCCGGGAGTTCCGAAGGTGACCGGTAGATCGATGATGCCTTCGGTCATGACTCTCTCCCCAGTGAACCCGAATAAAGGTGTTTGGGTCGGAGTTGGGCGTAGCCCCCCGAGCTTCATGCGCTCTAAGGTGGACATGAAAATTATGTCGGCAGCACTGCCGTTGTCGATGAGAACTCTTTTCACCAAGTCGTTGGGCACGTGGGCTTTCAGCACTATCGCGTCATTGCGCGGATGCACAACTCGCTTGGTCTCTTTGTTGGTGAAGTAAATCGTCTCGTAAGGCACGGACGGAGGCTCTTCGTGCGTAAAGTTTAAGGCTCGACTCGAGGAGCGAAGCTCGATTCGAGGAGAATGACTTGTTGTCGGTCGTTTTCGGAAAACCCGAGACGCCGAGAGGGCACGTCGCTCAAAGGGCCGATGGTCAGGCCGGAGGTCCTGAAGAGCGGCAAATCTTCAAGCCCTCGCCCAAACTCCTGACTCCTCAAGTCGAGCTTCGCTCCTCGAGTCGAGCCTTGAGTCAATCTCCTCGAGTCGAGCTTCGCTCCTCGAGTCGAGCCTTGAGTGGTTCCTCGAGTCGAGCCTCTAATTGTCCCTCGAGTCGAGCCTCGAGTCACTTTCGAGTCGAGCCTCGAGTCATCCTCGAGTCACTCCTCGAATCAAGTCGCTAGTCGCTCTCGCCGGGCCGAGCCTTGCCCCTCGGATCGAGTCACTCTCATCAAGTAGAAAGCTTCATATTTCACGTGAGAAGAATGGCATTCGAAGGCCCGCAAGAGCCCGGCAAGACGAGCCGCTCATTGCGCACGCAACGCGCTGCACCGGCCAGCCGGGCAGCAGGCAGCGCGCCGCGCCGGCCAGGCAGCGCGCCGCGCCGGTCAAGGAACCCTGCGCCGCGCGTCCTGCGCCGCGCGTCCCGCGCCGCGCCCGGTGACCCGCGCGCCGCGCCCCCTGCGCCGCGCGCCGCGCGTCGTGCGCCGCCCTTTGTGCGCCGTGCGCGCCGTGCGCCTCCACTTGATGCCACACGCATTCCTAGTCCCACATGGACGAAAAAGGGACCTTCTAAGGCTCCCAAACACCTATAAATACCCTCTCCCATTGAGGGGAAAGCCATCCCAAGATATCCAAGAATATCTAATAATTCTCTTCATCTCTTATCGACACGCTCGATTTCTCTGCTTCTCTGGATGCCATATTTGGCCTGAAGCAGGTTCTCTTCTCTCTCCCTCGTTCTCAAAGGTCCCGAAGCACTCACGGGAACTTCCCGGACGTCGCTCCCTTTGACCGAACGTTCTCCGGTGCTCAAGCACGCCCCTAGGGTTCTCAACTAGAGCTACCCTTGCGCGTCTAACACGTACGCGATCTCCGAAGTTCTGAGACGCTGCCGAGGACTCCTCGCGCCCCGTTTCCTTCGTCGAGCACGCCTCTCCGCCAAGGCTCCACGCCTCATACTGCGTCACACACGCTTGAACTACGTTCTGACCTGATCCCACGCACGGGTACGTAGGCAGCCGACAACCAAGGCACGGTCACTCATCCTCCTCACCCCCTACCTCTCCCGAGAGGCGGGTTGATCGGAGAGAACCCTAGCTCGAGACTATCGAGTTCACACTCTTGGCCCGGGTGCGATCACTTGGTCCGGCCTTGGATCGAACCGCCCGAGGTTTTAAATAGTTGTTCATTTTCGTGCGACAACATTTTGGCGCTAGAAGGAGGGGACTTCCCGACCTATTCAGCCCGAAATCCCTTCTATTCATCTTCTTCTTTTCTTCTGCGAACTCAACCTTCTCGAACTTGAGAAACGATGAGTAGCCAACCACCCGTACGTTCTGAGGGCGCAAACAACCCCGAAAACGTCGCTAAGACCAAGAAATACTTCTTGCGCTCCCGAGCGCATGGTGACGAAGAGTCGCTCCACGAAGAGAGCTCGACCCGCTCACCATCTCCATCTCCTGATAGCAGGGACAACCGCATCACGGAATTGGAGGAGAGTATCCGCCGACTGAAGGCGAGGAACGCAAGGTATCACCGCCAACTGGCTGCGAAGCAACCTATGCGTGACACGACGATCCCCAACGGGGATCCTGAGAACCTCAACGAGGAAAGCCGCGACCCTGATTATGAGGATACTGGTGACTCGGAGGATGTCGAGACTTCTCTCACGAAGGACGGGGGACTCCCCGCCGTGTTTGAAGCCGGTCCGTCGAATCCCTTACTCCGAACAGGCGATGCGCCGGTAGCTTCTCAAGAGGGGAATTCCCGACGTTCAGCCCTCGACCGACTAGGTCCGAGGGAGAATGTTGCGGAAAGTCAGGGCGCGCGGAGAGCGCAACGTCGCAAGCAGAGCCGGCGCCTTCATACGGCCAGCCCTGATCTTAGGGACCACCTCACTGCTCAACGCGTTGGGCGTGGCAATGATCTGAGAGAGCGACTAAGCTCTAGACCCAACATCCCGCTGGCAGCCCCAACTAACGGGAACCGCCGCGCAGGACAGGGGTCTAACGAGAGGCTGCAGGTGACTCCTCCCGATCAAGGGGTTACTCCAACGACCGGTCTCGATGTGGTCACTATGATCCACAACCTTCGAAATGAGGTACGAGATCTCCGAGAGTACGGAATAGGTGGAAGCGCCTACGGAGTCGTTGAGGAGAACTCATCGCCTTTCACTACTCAGATATTGGCTGAGGTTTGTACGGGGAATTTCAAGCTCCCGAACCTCGCTCCCTATGATGGGAAAGCAGATCCTGCTTACCACATCCAGCACTATGAAACCTGGATGACGATGCAGGGTGTTTCTCCTGGTGCCATGTGCCAAGCCTTTAGTTTGACCCTCACCGGACCCGGCTTTGAGTGGTTCAAAAACTTGAGACCAGGAAGCATCCACTCGTTCAAAGACCTGAAGGACATGTTCCTGGCACGGTTCGCTACGTCTATGGTCCAAAAGAAGACCAAGATGTACCTGTGGTCAATCAGGCAAGAGAGTGGCGAGTCTCTTAGACGATACCTCGCCCGATTCACAGAAGAGTCAAACAAGGTCGACCGCTTTGACGACAGTGACGCGATTGCCGCTATCATAGAAGGCTTGCGCACGAGTGACTTCCTCAAGTCTGTCGTCGGCCGTGTCCCTGCCACCATGGCCGAGTTAATGACTCGAGCTAAGACCTTCATGGGAGTCGAAGACTACCTCGACGGCCGCAAGAGCACTAATCAAAGCTCTCGCCGTCGGGAAGAACCTATCCGCGAGCAGAACGAACCTCGTAAGAGGCGAAACAAGGGGAACCAGGTTCCTAACAACCAACTCCCTGTACCTCAGAAACCGCGACTTGCGGAAAACTTCAAAGGGTACTCGTCGTTCACGCCGCTGAACACGGCGCCGGAAAGGATCTTGGCTCTGGCACGTGACAAGTTCACGCCCCCGGCTCCAATGAAGAAGGATCCCGCAACTCGCGATCGGTCCAGGTATTGTGAGTTCCATCGGGAATATGGTCATTTGACCTCGGAATGCTACAACCTCAAAAGGCAAATCGAGGCTCTGATCCAACGGGGCGAGCTGAAGGAGTTCGTGTTGCGCATGATTGGCGCTGCGGGCCCCACCGCGAACAGACAGCAGTCTGGTCAAGGAGGAGGAGCAGCCGCCTCTGCCAACCAAACCCCGGTTACTGCCAACGCCAACCCACAACTGCACGTGGTAACCACCATACTGGGAGGTCCACAGGATGGGGATTCGGCCCGTCAACGGAAGAAATTCCTTAGGGCCGTGTCTCAGGAAGACGCTGCTATGCACGTCAACTTCACATATGAAGAACCTCCGTCCGTGCCTCACGAGACGATGTATTTCACCAATGAAGAGGCCAAGCGAGTTGTGCATCCGCACAATGACGCGATCGTACTCAAAGCCCAAGTGGCCAATAACTTGGTGAAAAGAGTTCTCATCGATAACGGCAGCGCTGCCGACATAATCTTCAAATCCACCCTAGAGCGCATGAAGCTCGGGGGGCTGCGCCCGACTCCGACCCAAACGCCATTGTTTGGGTTCACTGGGGAAAAGGTTATGACTGAGGGCATCATCGACCTGCCGGTCACCTTTGGAACCCCTGGAGGAATCGAAGCCGTTCACATGGTCCCATTCCTAGTGGTCGACCAAGAGTCGCCCTACAACTTAATCATTGGGCGACCCACGTTGAACCGGCTGAGGGCAATCACTTCCACGTATCACCTACTGGTGAAGTTCCCCACCGAAGGGGGAATTGGCATCATGGCTGGAGACCAATCCCAAGCCAGAATATGCTACGTGCAAGGAGTTGATGGCAAGTCCGCGGGAAAAGCGGTCAACACAATCTTCCAACTGGAAGACGATTACCCATGCAACCTAAGGGATGCAAGGAAGTTCGGAGAACTTGACCCCCGTGATGAAATCGAAAGACTTAAAGTGGAAACCTCCGATGATCTTGTGCCAATCGTCCTGGACGAGTCGAAGCCTGATCAAGTTGTAAAAATCGGCGCCCGACTTCCACTCGCCATCAAAACTCAGCTTACCGCCTTCCTTAGGGAGTTCAAGGATGTTTTTGCATGGACTCATGCGGACATGCCCGGAATCGATCCCGAGGTAATAGTGCACCGACTGAACGACGACCCAAAGGTCGCCGAAAAAGTACAGGCTAGACGAACGTTCAACCCAGAACGATACCTGGCCATAAATGAAGAGGTCGAAAAACTCCTCACCGCAAACTTCATTCGAGAGGCTAAGTACCCCAAGTGGGTCGCCAATGTGGTAATGGTAAAAAAGCCCAACGGGAAGTGGCGAATTTGTATAGACTACAAAGATCTTAACAAAGCCTGCCCTAAGGATTGCTTTCCACTCCCGCGCATCGAACAACTGGTGGACGCCACGGCCGGCCATGAACTCCTAAGCTTCATGGACGCCTATTCAGGCTACAACCAAATTCGAATGCACGAGCCCGATCAAATTAAGACAACCTTTGTCACTGATCGAGGTCTCTACTGTTACAAGGTCATGCCTTTCGGCCTCAAGAACGCGGGAGCGACATATCAACGCTTGGTAAATCGGATCTTCGCCGATCAAATCGGCAAGACGATGGAAGTGTACGTGGACGACATGCTCGTTAAAAGCCTACTGGCAACTAATCACGTACGCGACCTTAGGGAGATGTTCACAATCCTCCGCCGATATAAAATGAAGCTCAACCCCAACAAATGCGTATTCGGGGTTGAATCCGGAAAGTTCCTCGGTTATATCGTCAGCCGACGAGGCATAGAAGCGAACCCGGAAAAAATCAAGGCACTCCTTGAAATGAAGTCGCCACGACGAGTCAAAGAAGTGCAAAGCCTGACCGGTCGGATTGCCGCTCTGACACGCTTCGTATCTAAAGCCACCGACAAGTGTCAACCGTTCTTCAAAGCTCTGAAGAAGACGGACGGCTTTGAGTGGACGGACGAATGCGAAAGTGCCTTCCAAGAAATGAAGGCTTACTTTGGGTCCCCACCATTCCTCTCTAAACCGAAAGAGGGCGAGACGCTGTACGTGTATCTCGCCGTCTCTGAAAGAGCTGTAAGCGCCGTCCTTGTCCGCGAGGAGAATAAGGTCCAATGGCCAATCTACTACGTAAGCAAAGCCTTACTCGACGCGGAAACACGCTATACCGAGATTGAGAAACTTTCTCTGGCTCTCGTAACAGCAGCTAAGAAGCTACGACCGTACTTCCAAGCTCACCCAATTGCGGTGCGAACTGAGCATCCGATCGGTAAAGCTCTTCAAAAGGGAACGTCGACTCGTATGGCGATCTGGTCCCAAGAATTGAGCGAGTACGGGATTGAGTTCCACCCAAGAACGGCTATAAAGGGGCAGGCCTTAGCCGACTTCGTGGCAGAATTCTCCTACGCTCCCGATATGGGAAGAGCGGAAACTGACTTAAACGATTGCGAGCTAACTCGGAAAAGGAAGGTAGACCCAACGGGTCCCGTCTGGGAGTTATACGTAGACGGAGCATCTAATGCTCGGGGGGCTGGCGCCGGAATAATCCTAATTAACCCCGATGGGGAAAAGCTGCGATATGCCCTCCACTACGGCTTCCAAGCCTCCAACAATGAAGCTGAATACGAAGCGCTCATTGTAGGGGTAGAGCTAGCACAGAAGCTCGGCTCCCGTAACCTGCGAATACACTGCGACTCGCAGTTGATCGTAAACCAGGTCAAGGGAGATTACATCGCCAAGGAGCCCAACATGGTCGCATACCTGGCTAAGACGAACTCCAAACTCGAGGCCTTCTCTTGGTTCGAGATTCACCAAATCCCGAGAGAACGAAATTCGGAGGCTGATGCGCTTGCTCGCCTCGGATCAGGCATCGACGAAGACGGATTGGGGACTGTGCCCATTGAATCTCTCCCACGACCATCCGTCTCCCGAGACGAAGTCGGGACCATAGAAGTGGCATCTCAGCCCACTTGGATGGACTCAATTGTCGAGTTTCTGCGAAGAGGGGAACTTCCCGAAGACCGCAAGGAAGCCGATAAACTGAGGGCCTTAGCGTCCAAATACACGCTCCGTGAGGGCACGCTCTATAAGCGCGGTTACTCGACACCGCTGCTCCGATGCCTCGATAGCGTTGAGTCGACCAAGGTCCTCCGCGAAATCCATGAGGGCATCTGCGGAAACCACGCCGCTGGAACTTCCCTTGCGCTCAAAGCACTCAAGCAAGGTTATTTCTGGCCTTCCATGAAGCGAGATGCTTGCGAATGGGCAAGGCGTTGCGATAAATGCCAGCGCTTCGCGGAAATTCCGCGGCAGCCCCCGACCCCATTAAGCAGCATCGTTGTCCCACGTCCCTTTGCTAAGTGGGGCGTGGACATCATTGGCAAGCTCCCTAGAGCGCCAAGGCAATACGAGTACGCCATTATCGCCATCGACTACTTCACTAAGTGGGTAGAGGCCGAGCCGCTTGCCAGAATAACTGAAGCAAACACGACGAACTTCATCTGGAAAAACATCATATGCAGGCACGGTATCCCCGCCTCGATTGTGACCGACAACGGGGCACAATTTGACAACGCGCGAGTAAGAGATATCTGCGATCAACTGAAGATCAGCAAGACCTTCTCCTCGCCGCGACATCCTCAGGCCAACGGCCAAGTCGAGGCACTCAACAAGACTATCAAGAGCAACCTGAAAAAGAAGCTCGAAGACAAGAAAGGCGCCTGGGCCGATGAATTACCATTCGTCCTATGGGCGTATAGGACAACCGCGCGAAACGCCACCGGCGAGACGCCATTCTCCCTTGCATATGGGGTCGAGGCTGTGGTTCCAATTGAAACCGAGATACCCACATTCCGAGTCGACACGTTCGACGAAGCGGAAAACAACGAGGCCATGCGCCTTGAGTTGGACCTGATCGACGAAAAGAGGGCGGAAGCATTCAGACGCCTCGCCGCACAGAAACGCAAGGTCGAAAGATACTACAACTCCAAAATCAAAAGGCGAACCTTTGCCGTCGGAAGCCTTGTCCTCAGACGAGTGTTCCAAAACACACAAGTCCAAGGCGCCGGCGTCCTAGGCCCAAACTGGGAAGGCCCTTACAGAGTCCGCAAAGTCATTCACGACGGGACATACTACATCGAGCACACGGACGGGACTGCGATTCGCCACCCGTGGAACGCGGAGCACTTGAGGCAGTACTATCAGTAGCTAGCGTCCCCCGCTTTTTTATCGCTTTTTATTTCCAATTTCAATAAGGCCTACGAGCCAATGTTTTAGGATTTAAATTTTCTCGCAAGTTTTTCTTTCGCAAAAGTAATAAAACTCAAGTTTTCCATTTCAATTTCGTTTTATGCAAGTTTTCTGGTTATCAACAATTAACTTATAACCCAAAAAACTTAGGGGGGCTAGCTATGGTAAGGAAACTCTCAAAAGAACACGCTCCACCAAAAAAACCTAAGACGCCTACATGGCGCACGTAAGTCGCGTAAAGGCGCAACCCGTAAGACGCCTACATGGCGCAACCCGAGACGCCTACATGGCGCACGTAAGTCGCGTAAAGGCGCAGCCCGTAAGACGCCTACATGGCGCAACCTAAGACGCCTACATGGTGCACGTAAGTCGCGTAAAGGCGCAGCCCGTAAGACGCCTACATGGCGCAACCTAAGACGCCTACATGGCGCAACCTAAGACGCCTACATGGCGCACGTAAGTCGCGTAAAGGCGCAGCCCGTAAGACGCCTACATGGCGCAACCTAAGACGCCTACATGGCGCACGTAAGTCGCGTAAAGGCGCAGCCCGTAAGACGCCTACATGGCGCAACCTAAGACGCCTACATGGCGCACGTAAGTCGCGTAAAGGCGCAGCCCGTAAGACGCCTACATGGCGCAACCCAAGACGCCTACATGGCGCACGTAAGTCGCGTAAAGGCGCAGCCCGTAAGACGCCTACATGGCGCAACCTAAGACGCCTACATGGCGCACGTAAGTCGCTTAAAGGCGCAGTCCATAAGACGCCTACATGGCGCAACCCGTAAGACGCCTATATGGCGCACGTAAGTCGCTTACATGGCGCAACCCAAGATGCCTACATGGCGCGATTTGAGACGCCCACGTGGCGCAATCCGGCGCACGTAACACACCTACATAGCATGGCTGACTCGCAGTTGAAAATGCTTAAGAACACAAACCATCCAAGTGACTGGCGTGTTTGAAAAAGTATCCTGCTGAGATAAGAGGATGGACAAAATCATTGACACAAACAAGTGACCATCCATGCATGCCGTAGAAGATAAGTGTGCGAAAACATTCATAAAAATAAATGGATAACTCCTCATAAAAGAAAGGGGCAACTGCCTCAAAACCTAGAAAGCATGCGCTAAGACAAGTGCGCTAAAGGGAAATATCCTAGTAAGCAAGCGCTAAGACAAGTGCGCTGAACGGAAAAACCTAAAAAGCACGCGCTAAAACATTTGCGCAGGAAAAATAAAGAAAGAAAACGGTCACTCGGCGGGATCGTCGCCCACAGGGTCGGCCCCGTCAAGTGGTGGGAAAAGCGAGTCGAAGAAGTCGAAGGTGACCCCCCGAGAAACATTCTCGGCAGCTGTGGCGTCCCGACACTCCACCGCCGCTGCGTGCCTTGCCTCCTCGACTCCGACATCAAAGTCGTCCTGAAGGTCGGACGCAAGCTGCTCCGCCGCGGCTTTCTCCTCGGTGACCCGAGCCACCTCCTCCGCCAAGGAGTCACGCTTACGCTCCGCACGAACACGGGCAGCCTCACTCGATGTAAGCTGGCCCTGAAGAATGCCAACTTCTTCCGTGCGCGATTCCAACTGACGTCGAAGGTCCCGCGCTTCGCTCCGGAAGACCTCCGTCGATCGAGTCGCCACTTCAAGGGCTTGACGTTCCGTCGTTAGCTCCTCAGCCATCTTCGCCACCGCCGCCTGAGCGCGGTCGCACTTGCCGCGGGTAACTCCCAGTTCCACGCGAGCCTCCTGAAGCTGCTCGCGGAGACTCGCAAACTCCGCCTTTGAGTGAGAACCTCGCTCGGCGTGAGCCAACTGAGACTTCGCTTGAGCAAGCTCCTCCTGAGCGCGACTCATCCGCCTGATGAGGTCGTGAAGGATCTTCTCGCCCCGGGTCGCTCGAGCAAGCACCTGAGAAGGCAAAGAGACAGTTTAGCGGAAGACAGATTCATCGCAAATAAGGCAAGGGAAACTCACTCTCTGTGCATCGGAAACGCCGTGACGAAAGAACTCTACGTCACTGCTAGCCACAACGCTCTTCCACATCTTCATCGAAGATTGAGCAAGGCCCAGGGAACATTCCCCCCTAACCTCCGCGGCCTCCACGTCGACCATCGAATTCACGCGCTTAGAGTCCGAAGACGTGTCTGGCAAAGCCGAGGAGGAAGGTCGCTTCAAGGAAGCGCGAGGACCGCTCTCCGCCCGATGATCGGTATCGAGTTTCTCCCGACCATCCCGCGCAGCAATCCGACGGCGAACCGCCGCCAACGACTTCGGGTCCCGGGAAGCCTTCGCTAGACGAGCCCGAGCCCTCGCCCTAGCCGAAGAGACTGCAAAAGCGACAAAGTCAAAACCTTGAGCTAAAAACAAAAGCAAAAATACGAAACGTCAACATACCTTGAGGATCGCCGCTCGAGAGAGATGATGCGGCACTTGGGGTACCCCCGGTCCGCTGAGGAAACGGCGGGAACCACCCAGTGGAAGCCATCAGCTCAGGAGAACGAAATCGTTCAACGGCTTTCCGAGCCTCCGACATTCCCCGGATCTCCTTCACAAAGTCGAGATCATCGGCCCCCTCATTAGCAGGAAACTCGGACAAGGGGCCGAACCGGAGCGGGGCGTCACCAAAAGCCTCCGCCGAGACCCACACCCACGGTCGTCGATTGTACTTCTCTGAATCAATGATCAGCTTAGTATTCCGTCGATCGCGGGCCACAAAGAAACTGGGTTGCCCGGGCGCAGGGAAGACCGCGATGAGATTGCGAAAATCACTCACGGTCATCACCCGCTCGGTCTGGCAATGCCACTCCATATGGCACATCGCCACTATGCGGTAAAATGCCGGGCTCATCTGACATGCGTGCACCCCCAGACGGGCGAGAAGCTGCTGAACGATGGGTTGAAACGGCAGCCGCAACCCGCAGTTAAGACTCGCAACTGAAACTGCGGCAAAACCACGACGAGGCCGGAAAGGACGGTCGTCCTTTAAAGGACGGAGAAGCGCCACGGATGACGGAATGGCAAAAGCCTCCCGGAGACCGACGAATGTCCGGTAGGTAAGCGTGCTCGAAGCATCAACCCCCGAACAATCGAAGTCCTCGGGAGCAGCAAGGCCCTCCTAGGGATACCACTCCGTCCTAGCAAGCGACCTCGCTGATACCAACGCCTCCGCGTCAGGGGTCTCGGGCTGAGAATCCCCTGGCTCCACGGAAGGGTCCCCGCCCTCCGACACGACCACGGCAGCTGCCGACGGTACCTCGGGACACTCCGATGCGAGGCCTTCGGCCCCCGGGCATGTCTCTGACTCACCTCCGGGATCTTCAGACTCGGGACCAAAGTCGTCCACGCAGTCTATCTCGTCGAGAACCGACTCTAGCGGAGTCACCGCATCCGCGTCCGTAACATCTCCCGGCGCGCCGTGAAAGCCCAAGTCGGACTGCGACGCGTCGAGGCGAACTTTGTCACGGACCCCCCCGCCAACTAAGTTGATCACGAGGCGAGGGGCAGGCTCCCCGGACGCGGGACGATCAAACTCCCCGCCTGTACCGTGCCCAGTTGGCGCGCACTCTTCGAGAGGCTGAGCAGCGGGCACGGTCGCACCCAGCTCGCCTTCCTCCAACCACTGCTCTACTCCGCTTGGATTTTCTTCCACGTGCAGAGGAACTTCCCTTAATCCCGCGAAGAGATCATCCTCTGCGTGTTCAGAGCCCTGAAACAAGAGAGAGAAATCAATCTCGGGACTCTCAGCTGAGAAAAGGGGAGGGACACCCATAATGCAAACGTAAAAGAAGAAAACAAGCGTAAGAAAAGAGAAAAAATAATGTGAGGAGTAAAGAGAAGGGGGGAGGTCTATTTATAGACTTCTAGGGGGATAGGAGTCGAAATCCTACTCCCACAAGGAGCAAAATCGGAGTAGAAACTCCAAAAAGTCGGAGTTCTCCCGCGCGAAGCGACCCAGCCCCGCGCACGGGGCGCGCCGCGCGCCAATCCCGCGCGCCGCGCGGGTCGTGCAGCGCAGACCGCGCGCCGCGCCGTCCAGGGCGCGCGCCGCGCGGCCGCCACCTGAAAAAAAAAAAAAAAAAAAAAAAAAAAAAAAAAAAAAAGAAAAGAAAGAAAAAGAGAAGAGGAAAAAATTTTCCTCGGGGCCACAAGGCACGGGAAACATTTTCCTCAAACGCCCAACTAGAAGAACAAAAAGTTCATCGCTGGGACGCCTCCCGAACGACGAACTTGGGGGGCTAATGTTGTCGGTCGTTTTCGGAAAACCCGAGACGCCGAGAGGGCACGTCGCTCAAAGGGCCGATGGTCAGGCCGGAGGTCCTGAAGAGCGGCAAATCTTCAAGCCCTCGCCCAAACTCCTGACTCCTCGAGTCGAGCTTCGCTCCTCGAGTCGAGCCTTGAGTCAATCTCCTCGAGTCGAGCTTCGCTCCTCGAGTCGAGCCTTGAGTGGTTCCTCGAGTCGAGCCTCTAATTGTCCCTCGAGTCGAGCCTCGAGTCACTTTCGAGTCGAGCCTCGAGTCATCCTCGAGTCACTCCTCGAATCAAGTCGCTAGTCGCTCTCGCCGGGCCGAGCCTTGCCCCTCGGATCGAGTCACTCTCATCAAGTAGAAAGCTTCATATTTCACGTGAGAAGAATGGCATTCGAAGGCCCGCAAGAGCCCGGCAAGACGAGCCGCTCATTGCGCACGCAACGCGCTGCACCGGCCAGCCGGGCAGCAGGCAGCGCGCCGCGCCGGTCAAGGAACCCTGCGCCGCGCGTCCCGCGCCGCGCCCGGTGACCCGCGCGCCGCGCCCCCTGCGCCGCGCGCCGCGCGCCGCGCGTCGTGCGCCGCCCTTTGTGCGCCGCGCGCGCCGTGCGCCTCCACTTGATGCCACACGCATTCCTAGTCCCACATGGACGAAAAAGGGACCTTCTAAGGCTCCCAAACACCTATAAATACCCTCTCCCATTGAGGGGAAAGCCATCCCAAGATATCCAAGAATATCTAATAATTCTCTTCATCTCTTATCGACACGCTCGATTTCTCTGCTTCTCTGGATGCCATATTTGGCCTGAAGCAGGTTCTCTTCTCTCTCCCTCGTTCTCAAAGGTCCCGAAGCACTCACGGGAACTTCCCGGACGTCGCTCCCTTTGACCGAACGTTCTCCGGTGCTCAAGCACGCCCCTAGGGTTCTCAACTAGAGCTACCCTTGCGCGTCTAACACGTACGCGATCTCCGAAGTTCTGAGACGCTGCCGAGGACTCCTCGCGCCCCGTTTCCTTCGTCGAGCACGCCTCTCCGCCAAGGCTCCACGCCTCATACTGCGTCACACACGCTTGAACTACGTTCTGACCTGATCCCACGCACGGGTACGTAGGCAGCCGACAACCAAGGCACGGTCACTCATCCTCCTCACCCCCTACCTCTCCCGAGAGGCGGGTTGATCGGAGAGAACCCTAGCTCGAGACTATCGAGTTCACACTCTTGGCCCGGGTGCGATCACTTGGTCCGGCCTTGGATCGAACCGCCCGAGGTTTTAAATAGTTGTTCATTTTCGTGCGACAACATGACTCGTCTCGAGAAGCAAGGCTCGACTCGAGGAATGTGACGCGTCTCGAAGAGCATGGCTCGGCTTGAGGAGTATGACTCGGTTCGAGGAGCAAGGCTCGACTCGAGGAGTGTGACTCGACTCAGGGAGCGAAGCTCGATTCGAGGAGAATGACTCATCTCGAGGAACAAGGCTCGACTCGAGGAGAATGACTCGACTCGAGCAGCGAAGCTCGATTCGAAGAGAATGACTCGACTTGAGGAGCAAGGCTCGACTCGAGGAGAATGACTCGCCTCGAGGAGCGAGGCTCGATTCGAGGAGAATGACTCGTCTCGAGGAGCAAGGCTCGACTCGAGGAGAATGACTTGTCTCGAGGAGCGAAGCTCGATTCGAGGAGAATGACTCGTCTCGAGGAGCAAGGCTCGACTCGAGGAGTGCGACTCGTCTCGAAGAGCGAGGCTCGATTTGAGGAGAATGACTCGTCTCGAGGAGCAAGGCTCGACTCGAGGAGAATGACTTGTCTCGAGGAGCGAAGCTCGATTCGACGAGAATGACTCGTCTCGAGGAGCAAGGCTCGACTCGAGGAGTGCGACTCGTCTCGAAGAGCAAGGCTCGACTCGAGGAGTGTGACTCATCTCGAGGAGCAAGGCTCGACTCGAGGAGTGCGACTCGTCTCGAAGAGCATGGCTCGGCTCGAGGAGTATGACTCGGTTCGAGGAGCGAAGCTCGATTCGAGGAGAGCGAAGCTCGATTCGAGGAGAGCGACTCGACTTGAGGAGCGAGGCTCGACTCGAGGAGAATGACTTGTCTCGAGGAGCAAGGCTCGACTCGAGGAGTGTGACTCGACTCGAGGAGCGAGGCTCGACTCGAGGAGAATGACTCGACTCGAGGAGCGAGGCTCGACTCGAGGAGAATGACCGTCTCGAGTAGCAAGGCTCGACTCGAGGAGAATGACTCGTCTCGAGGAGCAAGGCTCGACTCGAGGAGAATGACTCGTCTCGAGGAGCAAGGCTCGACTCGAGGAGTGTGACTCGACTCAAGGAGCGAAGCTCGACTTGACTTTGCAGCCATTCGGTTGTGGTACCTCGCGTTCTTCGCCTTTAGTTGGCGGATACTCTCCTCCAACTCCGTGATGCGGTCGTCCCCGCTATCAGGAGATGGAGATGGTGAGCGGGTCAAGCTCTCTTCGTGGAGCGACTCTTCGTCACCATGCGCTTGGGAGCGCAAGAAGTATTTCTTGGTCCCAGTGACGCTATCGGGGTTGTTAATGCCCTGATAACGTATGGGTGGTTGAGCACTCATCTTTTCTCTAGTTCGAGAAAGCTGGGCCTGTAGAAGAAAAGAAGAAGATGAACAGAAGGGATTTCAGGCTGAATAGGTCGGGAAGTCCCCTCCTTCTAGCGCCAAAATGTTGTCGCACGAAAATGAACAACTATTTAAAACCTCGGGCGGTTCGATCCAAGGCCGGACCAAGTGATCGCACCCGGGCCAAGAGTGTGAACTCGATAGTCTCGAGCTAGGGTTTTCTCCGATCAACCCGCCTCTCGGGAGAGGTAGGGGGTGAGGAGGAGGAGTGACCGTGCCTTGGTTGTCGGCTGCCTACGTACCCGTGTGTGGGATCAGGTCAGAACGTAGTTCAAGCGTGTGTGACGCAGTGTGAGGCGCGGAGCCTTAGTGGAGAGGCGTGCTCAACGAAAGAGACGAGGCGCGGAGGAGTCCTCGGCGACATCTCAGAACTTCGGAGATCGCGTCTGCGAGAGAGAATGTGTGTTTTCTCTCTTTTGGAGACGTGGAAGACTCTAAGTCAAGAGTTCCTTCTTGTGGCGGAGATTCCGGATGCGTAGGCGATTCCTAGTCGGAAATGCCGAACGCGTAGATCGCGCGTGCGTCTAGCGTGTTAGACGCGCGAGGGGAACTCTAGTCGAGAACCCTAGGGGCGTGCTTGAGCACCGGAGAACGTTCGGTCAGAGGGAGCGACGTCCGGGAAGTCCCCGTGAGTGCTTCGAAACCTCTGAGAACGGGGGAGAGAGAAGAGACACTGCTTCAAGCCAAATATGGCATCCAGAGAAGCAGAGAAGAGTAAGAAATCGAGCGTGTCGATAGGAGATGAATAGAAATTATTGGATGGCTTTCCCCTCAATGGGAGGGGGTTTATATAGGTGTTTGGGGGCCTTAGAAGGCTTCTTTTTCGTCCATGTGGGACTAGGAACGCATGTGGCATCAAGTGGAGGCGCACGGCGCGCGCGGCGCACAAAGCGCGGCGTACAACGCGCGGCGCGCGGTGCAGGGGGCGCGGCGCGGGACGCGCGGCACAGGACGCGCAGCGCAGGATGCCTCGACTTGCGCGGCGCGCTGCCTGCTACTGGCCGGCCGGCGCTGCGTGCTGTGCGCGCGGCGAACAGCTCGTCTTGCCGGGCTCTTGCGGGCCTTCGAATACCATTCTTCCCACGTGGAATATGAAGGTTTCCACTTGACGAGAGTGACTAGCGGCTTGACTCGAGGAGCGACTCGAGAACGACTCGAGGCTCGACTCGAGGAACAAGTCAAGGCTCGACTTGAGGAGCGAAGCTCGACTCAAGGCTCGACTCGAGGAGACTGACTCAAGGCTCAACTCGAGGAGCGAAGCTCGACTCTAGGAGACTGTATGAAGTCTCAACTCGAGGAGTGAGGCTCAACTTGGGGAGCCGACTCAAGTCTCAACTCGAGGGGCTAGGCTCGACTCAAGGAGTCAAGAGTTTGGGCGAGGGCTTGAAGACTTGCCGCTCTTCAGGACCTCCGACCTGACCATCGGCCCTTTGAGTGACATGCCTTCTTGGCATCTCGGGTTTTCCGAAAACGACCGACAACAATCTTGGTGGTATTCACAGAACATGCTTCGATCCATCTTCGCGGGATCCTTCGTGAGAGGAGTTGGACTTCCTAGCTTGTCACGGTGCAGAGCCAGGATCCGCTCTTGCGGGGTATTCAGGGGGGTAAATGTTGAGAACTTTCGGAAGCTATCGACGTGCGGTGGTCTCGGCCCGGGGAGGGAACGACCGTTAGGGGCCTGGCCTCCCTTGTTCCTCCTCTTTCGAGGGTCGGGACGATCTCAATCCTGGTCGTCGCGGTGGCGACTAGCCTGTCCCCCTGACTTCTGGCCATCTCGGCCATCGAGATAGTCCTCCATTCCCAAATACGTGCGGGTTCTTGACATTAGCTCCGCCATGTCTCGCGTGACTTTTCCAACAATAGACTTGAGGAAGTCGCTCGTGCGAACTCCCTCGGTGATTGTTGTGATGGCATCCTTATCGTCGAACCCTTCGACCTTGTGAGATTCCTCGGTGAAGCGAGAGAGGTATTGTCTCAACGTCTTGTCTCTCCCTTGCCGGATGGAGAGGAGGTGGGTCTTTGATTTCTTTTGCGCCATGAGAGTGGCGAATCACGCAAGGAAAGCCTCTCGCAGAGCTAGGAAGGACGAGATGCTCCCCGGTCTCAAACTTTGGAATCAAACTTTGGCATATGGTCGCATCCGACTTTCCTTGCATCGTCATCCACGTCTTGTAGTGTTGGATGTGGAAGTTCGGGTCCGTCCGCCCATCGTAGGAGGGAATGGACGGCAGCTTGAAGTTCCCCACGCAAGGCTGCGCGAGGATTTGACCGGCGAAGGGAGAGTATGACTCCTCAATCCCTCCGTACTGCCTTTGCCTCCCCGATTCCCTCATCTCGATGATTTGGTTTTGGAGGCTTTGAATCATCGTGACCATGTCAAGCCCGTTAGTTGGGCTGACCGCCGAGACCGCGTGAGTTGCCTGTTGGCGCTCGTTGGACGCTTGGTCCTCGCCGTTGGCTTGAGGTCGGCCAAGAGTCACAGCGGGGAGAGCATCCCTCCGAGAATTGAGCCTTTGGCGGAGATCCTCCCCTCGAGAGTTTCTCTGCGCCGTCAGGCGTTCTCTAAGGTCCACGCTCGGCTCTTGGCCAGGCGAGGCCGCTCTTTGCCGGATTGTCCGGCGGGCGCTTCGGCTATCGGCCCCATCATCTCCCAAGGTCGCTCTCTCCCCGGCGAAGGGCCGTGTCCGGCTGCCTCTTGAAACCGAGGGGGCGAGTCCTCGGGAGTGTGACAGCGCTTGTTGCCGCACCGGGTGCAATGATCCGGCGAAGCCGCCGTTCGTCCTCTCAGACCGCGACGGGGTGAGGCTTGGCGTCACCTCGTCGGTTCTTGACTCACCCACGTAGTCGAGGTCGGAGTCGTCCCGGGCGGATCTATCCTCGACGTCGTAGCCGAGGAGATTGGCGATTAGCGAGCCGTCGACGCCGGGACGGTCTAGAAGCTCCGCGAGCCGCCGAGCCGTGTCCTCTCGGAGCACGGCCTCGGGGTCGTTCATTGGGTCTTGGGGCTGGCTCTCGTTATCACGAGGTTGCCCTTCAAGACGGTGTGCGACGTTTCGAACACCGTACCTCGAGCTCGTCGCTCGAGTACCGACGGAGGTAGTGGGAATGCGACTCATCTCTCGAGAGTTTTGTCGTCGAAGGTAGAAGAAGAGTGGTAGAGGGAATGTGTAGCCAAGGTCGGGAGATCCCCTCCTTCTAGCGCCAAAATGTTGTCGGTCGTTTTCGGACAACTATTTAGGAGCCAAAAGTGGTTAGACCCAAGGCCAGACCTAGTGGTCTCACTCCGGCTCGAGCGTGTCGGACTTGGTTTCCCAAGTCGTCCCTTAGGTGTAGAAGAAGCTCACCTCGTCTCGATACCTAAAAAGCAGTAGAGGATACGTGAACTACAAAGGGGAAACAAAGGGGTTGCCTCTGTTTACCTCTCCGACGCTCAACATTAGTAGGGTTGAGGTAGAATGTAGAGAGTTTAGGTGTTTAGAGGCCGAGACTTGAGAGAAACGAGCGACGTATGAGTTCGACAGCGTTTCAATACTCAAATTCGGATTACCTGGTCCAGGGGAGGGACCCAGTATTTATAGGTGACCAAGGGGCGTTTTTGGCATCCCCGTGGCTGAGGGCCGGCTCTTAGTCAGCCGTGGAGCGAGGGCCGGCTCTAAGTCGGGCATGGAGGCGAGGTACGGCTCTGAGTCGGCCATGGGGGCGAGGGCCGGCTGTGAGTCGGCCATGGAGGCGAGGGCCGGCTCTGAGTCGGCCACGGGGGCGAGGGCGGGCTCTGAGTCGGCCATGGAGGTGAGGGCCGGCTCTGAGTCGGCCATGGGGGCGAGGGCCGGCTCTGAGTCGGCCATGGCCGGTCGCCGGCTCTGAGCCGGCCGTGGTCGGGCACCGGCTCTGAGCCGGCCATGGCCGACCGCTGGCTCTGAGTCGGCCGTGGCCGAGCGCCGGCTCTGAGCTAGCCGTGGCCGAGCGCCGGCCCTGAGTCGGCCGTGGCCGAGCGCCGGCTCTGAGTCGGCCGTGCGTCGGGGGATGTCTAGGCTTTACTGGACCGGGACGGACCGGTAACAATGTACATAAGTAAAGACTACTACTCTTCTTGTGGGCACCATTGACAACAAGGTGTTTCGAAGTAATTCTTCATTTCTTGGAAGGTTTTTTCGCACTCATCCGTCCACACAAAGCCAAATGTCTCCTTTATAGCTTTGAAGAACGGTTGACAGTTGTCGGTCGCCTTAGCCACAAAACTTGCAAGGGCGGCAATCCGACCAGTCAGACTTTGGACATCCTTAACTCGTCATGGAGATTTCATATCAAGGAATGCCTTGATTTTCTCGAGGTTTTCTTGGATTCCTCGTCGACTAACAGTGTAGCCCAGGAACTTCCCAGACTCGACCCCGAATACGCATTTGTTGGGATTGAGATTCATTTTGAACTAGTGGTGGATTTAGAACATCTCCCTTAGGTTGTCTATGTGATTAGTAGCTAGTAGGCTTTTAACAAGCATGTCATCCACATATACTTCCATTGTCTTGCCAATTTGATAGGCGAAGATCCGGTTTACCAATCGTTGGTAAGTAGCTCCAATATTCTTAAGGTCAAAAGGCATGACCTTGTAACAGTAGAGTCCTCGATCAGTGACCAAAGTTGTCTTTATCTGATCAGGCTCGTGCATTTGTATCTAGTTGTAGTGCGAGTAGGTGTCCATGAAACTTAGTAGCTCATGCCCAGCCGTGGCGTCGACCAGTTTTTTGATGTGCAGAAGTGGAAAGCACTCTTCTGTGCGGGCTTTGTTAAGATGTTTGTAATCTGTACAAATGCGCCGCTTCCCATTAGGTTTTTTAACTATGACCACATTAGCCAATCACTTGGGTTATTTGGCTTCTCCTACATAGTCAGTGGAGAGAAGTTCTTCAACCTCTTCGTTTATTGCCAGGTACCATTCAGGCTTGAATGCGCGTCTAGCTTATACTTTTTCGGCGATATTCTTATCGTCGTTCAACCAGTGCACTATCACATTGCGGTCTATTCTAGGCACGTCAGCATGAGTCCATGCAAAGACATCCTTAAACTCCCAAAGGAAGGACGCGAGTTGAGTTTTGATGGTGAGAAAGAGTTGTGCACCGATCTTCACAACCTGGTCAGGTTTGGCTTCTTCGAGAATGATCGAAGTGAGATCATCGGGGGTGTCAACCTTTCGCTTCTCGATCTCATCACGGGGATCTAATTCCCCGAGTTGCCGTGTGTCTTTTTGATCACACGGGTAATCGCCTTCTAGCTGGTAGATCGTGTTAACCCTTTTCTCAGCGGGCTTGCCGTCTACTCCTTGGGCGTAGCATATCCTCGCTTGGGTTTGATCTCCATCCATTACACCAATTCCCTCTTCGGTAGGGAATTTCACTAGTAGGTGATATGTGGACGTGATAGCCCTTAGTCTGTTGAGAGTGGGTTGCCCAATGATAACATTGTAGGGCGACTCCTGGTCAACCACAAGAAATGGGACCATGTGAACGACTTCATTACTTCCAGCAGTTCTGAAGGTCACCGGTAAATCAATGATTCCTTCGGTCATGACGTTTTCTCCCGTGAACACAAATAAAGCTGTCTGGGTCCGGACGGAGCGAAGCCCCCCCGAGCTTCATATGCTCTAGGGTAGTCTAAAATATTGTATCAGCTGCGCTGCTTGTTGTCGCACGAAAATGATCAACGATTTAAGACTTCGGGCGGTTCGATCAAAGGCCGGACCAAGTGATCGCGAACGAGCTAAAGTGTGAACTTGAAGATCGAGTTGCGCTGTCCAGGCTCGGAGGTGTGTTTTGGAGGGTGTGAACGTGCCAAGCAAGGGCGCAGCGTGTGCGTTGTGAATACTCGGGTCTCAGTATTAGAACGCACTCGCTGTTGTCGAGTGGGGTTCTCAGATTTCTGAGCCGAGCTTGGAGATACGGAGAGAACTGTTGGAATGTCACAATAGGAGAGTAGAGATAATGATATCGAGAGAGGTGTTTTGGTCCCCTTAAAGTGAAGAGGGGGATGTTATTTTTAGATTTTTGAGGAGACTATGGGCCGGGGGCGTAAGATGCACACGGGCTAAGAGCGTAGGGCATGTGAATGCCCGGTCTGGGGAGCAGGGCGCGTGCGAGCTGGGGGCCCGGTACGCGACCCAGAATGTTTTTGTTTTTCCGGTTTCCTGAAAATGACTGGTAACATTAGCCCCCCAAGTTCATGGCTCATGAATCACGAGTCGTGAACTTTAATCTTCTAGGGGGTTTGCGGACTTTCCCTCTTTTTTATTGGCAGGGGTCGGACCCGTGGTGGTCGGACCGCTGGGGTCGAGCGATGTCCTAGCCAAACGGCTGGACCACAACACCCACAAGCTGCGCGCGCGGGAGGCCAATCGAACGGGCTGGGGCTTGCAGGCATGCATGGGGGGGTGTAGGAGTAGGTCTCCTACTCCTTCCTCTCCTATAAAAAGGAGAGCACCCCTCTCCTTTACTTCACATCTAGCAACCTCAAAAATTTAAAATTCATTTTTTGAGTTGAATATTTTGGGGCTTGCCTATTTTTTCCATCCTTCTCTGGGTAGTGAGTTCTTCTCCCAAGTCGACGGTCCTGAGGTCGAGGTGCCTTTGGAAAACTCGACGGGATTCGGATTTATGTCGAGGAAGATTCTCGCGTGGCCGATCAATGGCTCACTGAATTGAAGACTAAAGCCGCGGCGCTGGCTGAGTTAGCAGAACCTGGGAGCGGCCTACCCACTAGGTGCAGTCTCGAAGGGGGAGAAGTGGGTCCTCGCGATGCACGGTTGTCGCGTTCGGTGATCCACGTGGTTTCACGTGAGGAGTCCTTTGACGCCTCTTCGCCCAAGGAGCGAGATGAGATTGCCAAGTCTGCAGGGCTATCCCGGGCGTCTGCCTTAGAGGCATCGCCATTGAATCCGCAATGGCTCCGTCTGAGTCATTCTTGGATGAGATCCACTCCGATGACCCCCTCAGGTCGGACTCGGAGGGTCCTGGAGAGGACCTGGATGCCTTCCCTATGGCGGGGAGAGTGGAGCGTACTGGGAAGTGTTGGCAACGGCCAAAGCGGTCTTTCTATCAGAGGGATATCAGGAAAATGCGCGGTCTGGGATCAATGATTTTGGAACCCACCTATTGTTCAGCGTATTCTTGTTCGATTAGGAGTTCATGCTTGCCAGATGAGTCCAGCGTTCTATCGCCTGCTGGCCATAAGTTTTATGGAGTGACATAGTCAGACTCAACGCGGCATGACTGTGGACGACTTCTGCAATTTAATCACCGTATTCCCGGCGCCAGGGCAAGCGGGATTTCACATGGCTCGTCCAGCGTTCTATCGCCTGCTGGCGATGAGTTTATGGAGTGGCATAGTCTGACTCAACGCGGCATGACTGTGGACGACTTCTGCAATTTAATCACCGTATTCCCGCCGCCGGGGCAAGCGGGATTTCACATGGCTCGTGCCTGCGACAACAAGAGGCTGATCGATGACAACGACCCACCTAGCCGCAGGTCGTGGATGTGGGTCTCGACGGATGCTTTTAGCGAAGCACCCCTTCGTTTTTGTTGCATGGCAGATATCCCGGCGGAGCTCGCATTTTTGAGGGAGATATCGGGAATGTCTGAGGCTCACAAGGCGGGCGAGCGGTTCCGGTCTCCTAAGCTGATGGCGCTTACCGGGTGGTTCTCGTCCTCTGCCCCAGGCTCCGAGGAGGCGCTCCGGGCGGACAGGCAACGTAGCCCCGAGGCCAAGCCGACTATCTCTATTTCTCGAAGTACCTTTATTATTTAAGATTCCTTGTGTTAATTGAAACCTTAACATTTGTGGTTTAGCGGGTGCAGCATCTAGGAGGAAGGCTCAGAGGTTGGCTTCCGCTTCTCAGAACCCCGAAAGGATGGCGGAGATCCGTTCCAGGGTTGCCGACTACCGGACGAGATAGGATCACGTTGAAGCTACCTGCTTAGTCAAGAAAGAGTCTCGTGCCTCACTGAAGAGGGCCTCTGCCTCAGTACTTCCTGATGAGCGTACTAAGTCCAAAAGGGTGAACTCTGTAGTGGAGATGAAGGCCATGGAGTCTCGAGCTGAATGTTTTCGACATCTTGAAGAGTCTCCATTTTCTTGGTGTCAAAGAGTGACCTCGCCTTCTTCCAGGCTGGGGTTACCAACGCTCAGAGGGTCAGTACCTTTCTTTATTTTTCGATATGCGTAGGTTCATATTTGACTTTTTTTTTGTTTGTTCCATAGGCATACAGGAGAGCCGTCCGGAGTGACAAGATCCTGATGTTGTCAATGGTGCCCACAAGAAGAGTAGTAGTGTCTATTTATGTACATTTGATGTCATATAGTCTTACAAAGACTCTTGCTTGTAATTGCTTATTCATTAATAAAAAGTTGAAACGTTCATTCAATCTTCTTTGTTTGAAGCTTTATGATAAAACCTTAGTCTTTTAGTCCATAAACAAACTTAACAACTTACGAAGAGACAAATGTAGATTTGCATGAACAAACTCTTCGTAGTTTGCTTAAAACGATATATTTGCTATCTTAGGGTCAAAGGACTATTGACCTCAGTATGATTGTTAGAAGAATCTATGATGTCTGGTTATGGGGCATTGAGAGTTGGAGACTCTATAGTTCTTCTAGGTATCTTCCGAAGGTACTGAATTGACCAGTGCACTTCTAGAGACAATATAAGAACAAACCATTTAACCTCTTATGTCTCGAAGTCACTATGTATGAATTGCATCATGCTTACCTTAATCCTGAAATGAGACATGCCATTTCACACCTTAGTATTCTCATTTGAGAAAGTCAAAGTTCGGACTCACTATGTGATTCCGAACAAGGCCTATTGGTGAAGTACTAAGTTGTGAGTCTGTCATGAGTAACTTTGTGAAGTTCTCATAGATATGGAATTCATGTACAAGATTGTTGAAATGCAATGTATGTCACCTCATGCTTTGTTCCTTGGAGTGTGAATAAATGAACTGTCCAGTGTCCAAATTGAGTCCTGACTCTTTTGGATGAAACAATGTGACTTGTTAGCTCCTCGTCAATACATTGTTTCTAACTTATTCACAAGCGACAAAGGAGTTGAGGAAATAACAGCTAGAAGGGTAAAATGGTAATTTAGTAAATCCCGACTAGCTGATGACATTCATGAAGGGTAAACATAGATAATATTCAGTGGATCCGCTCATCATAATTAGGTCGAATTCTTGAGTAGAAAACAAATTCATTTGAACCGAAAGATTTTCAGTGTCAGCTCTTTAGTGGAGTCAGTTGGCATTAAGCTAAACTTGGAAAAGGTTTGTGAACTTTTGAGTACAAGTGTTTAGCTCAAGCTTTGTTCATTTGGGTCCATGAGGTCACTGTCACGAATCACATCGATAGGAATAGTTAAACTGGAAGCTAAGTCAAAACAAGAACGAAAATAGTCAAAAGGGTATTTTTGTCTTTTGAGACATATGATGAAATGAATGTCAATAAATTTTTTGGCAAGTTCATTTGATGACTTAATGTCACTCGGCCATAACTTGATTATTGGGCCTTGTGAATTAATTTCATTTCATAAGAATTTTATTGAAAATTCTTAATGGGCTTTTCTCATGTTGTCATGAACAAATGAAGAAGCTTCTAGAAGCTCCTTCTAGATGAGAATAGGCGCCCATAATACCCAAGGAAAGAGAAAATATTTTGTGCATAAATGTATCAAGATACTTGCCAAAAGAAAAAGAGGAAAAAAATTTCCTATGCTTGCCATAAGGAAATTCGGCCAAACAAGCCAAGAGAAAGTCAAAGGCATGAAATAAAAGAGGAAACTAATCCCTTGTGGATGTGCATGAGGTGGGCGCCTATGTTGATAGTGTTGTCGCACGAAAATGAACAACTATTTAAAACCTCGGGCGGTTCGATCCAAGGCCGGACCAAGTGATCGCACCCGGGCCAAGAGTGGGAACCCGATAGTCTCGAGCTAGGGTTTTCTCCGATCAACCCGCCTCTCGGGAGAGGTAGGGGGTGAGGAGAAGGAGTGACCGTGCCTTGGTTGTCGGCTGCCTACGTACCCGTGCGTGGGATCAGGTCAGAACGTAGTTCAAGCGTGTGTGACGCAGTATGAGGCGTGGAGCCTTGGCGAAGAGGCGTGCTCGACGAAGGAGACGGGGCGCGAGGAGTCCTCGGCGGCGTCTCAGGACTTCGGAGATCGCGAGCGCGAGAGAGAATGTGTGTTTTCTCTCTTTTGGAGACGTGGAAGACTCTAAGTCAAGAGTTCCTTGTTGTGGCGGAGATTCCGGACGCGTAGGCGATTCCTAGTCGGAAATGCCGGACGCGTAGGCGATTTCTTGTCAGAAATGGCGGACGCGTCTAGGGGGCTAGACGCGTAGGCGATTTTCAGTAGAAAACCGTTAGAGCACTCGTGGGCTCAAGATTAATCGCTTGATCAAGAGAGGCGGCACTCGGGAGTCCCCGGAAAGCGCTTCAGAATCTCCGAGAACGAGAAATCGTGGAGAATCCGCTTCAGGCCAAGGATGGCATCTAGAGAAGCGGAGAGAAGTCTCAAGTTCCTTGAGAAAGAATGGGATGGCATTTCCCCTCAATGAGAGAGGGTATTTATTGGTGTTTGGGGGCCTTAGGAGGCTCCTTTTTCGTCCATGTGAGACTAGGAACGCCCGCGCCATCAAGTGGAGGCGCACGGCGCGCGCGGCGCACAAAGTGCGGCGCACAACGCGCGGCACGCGGGTCACCAGGCGCGGCGTGCGATGCGCGGCGCTGGATGTGCGGCGCGGGATGCGCGGCGCGGGCGTGTCATCGCGCGGCGCGCGGTCTGCCTGGCGCGGCGCGCGGGCTGCTGTGCTTGGTTGGCCGGCGCGGCTGCGCGCGCGGCGCATTGCCCGCCTCGTCGGGCTCTTGCGGGCCTTCGAATACCATTCTTGCCACATGAAATATGAAGGTTTCTACTTGGCGAGAGTGACTCGATTCGAGGAGCGACTCGAGGCTCGACTCGAGGAGTGAAGCTCGACTCGAGGAGACCGACTCGAGGCTCGACTCGAGGAACAACCCAAGGCTCGACTCGAGGAACGACTCGGGGCTCGACTCGAGGGGCATGAGGATTTGGCACGAGGACTTGTCAGTCGACTCGTGAGAGAAGGCTCGCCGCTCTTTAGGACCTCCGGCCTGACCATCGGTCCTTTGAATGGCGTGTCTTCTTGGCGTCTCGGGTTTTCCGAAAACGACCGACAACATTAGCCCCCCAAGTTCATTGCTCGGGAGGCCCCGGGCGGTGAACTTTTAGTTGTTTCCGCCGGGTGTTTGAGGAAAATAGACTTTCCAGAGCTTCACTGTTGCGAAGCCTTTGTGATTATAAAGAATACTCTCACAATTGCTAGTGCTCTCTCTCGCTTTTCCGTCTCTCTCGACACGAGTGTGTGATGTACACGTGGAGGAGGATCCAAGCGGATAGGAGGCGTAGCTCAACGTGGGCGAGGCGAACGCGCTTGCGTTTGTCGCTCTAGCCCTGGAGCAAATGGGATATGCATGCGCAAGTGGGGCGTGCATTTGTGTAGAGGTGTGCAGCGCGTCGCGGCTTATTGATCTTTTGGCAATGTTACGCCCGAGTTAACCTTCGATGGCGTTTTGTTTGATAATATCATCAATCCGGAGTCCATGGGACTCGATGGTGACTAGCAGGGTGACGATTGTGCAATCGTAGCCTATTAGGGGAAGATCATGGCTTCCGTCTCGGCCAGCTTGGAAGGCGACTGCACTTTTGCATTTTGCAAAGGCGTGCTCATTCCGAGGTCTCGAAGACGGAGGTTGATGATGCGGGCTGATGCTTCGAGAAGACGGAGTGGCACCTGGCGGAAGGCTCTACCGCACCGGAGGGCTTCGACTGCTCGGGGATAAACGCTAAAAGTTTGACCACGCATCAAGCATAAGTCGGCCTCACGGGGCATCCGCCATTCTCGCCTCGGTGACGCTTCTTCGTCTGCGGTCGGAAGATCGGCCCTTATTCCCCAGGCGCGAGCGCGGGTCTCTATTTTGGCTGACCTGTTCTTCAGGTCGCTCCAGGTGTTTGTTCGAGGAGTGGGACTCGACTCGAGGAGACTGACTCAAGGCTCGATTCGAGGAGCGGAGCTCGACTCGAGGATACTGACTCAAGGCTCGACTCGAGGAGCGAAGCTCGACTTGAGGAGACTGAATCAAGTCTCAACTCAAGGAGCGAAGCTCAACTCGGGGAGCCGACTCAAGTCTCAACTCGAGGGGCTAGGCTCGACTCGGGGAGCCGACTCAAGTCTCAACTCGAGGGGCTAGACTCGACTCAAGGAGACTGGTTAGTCATTAAGGAATATGACTCCACTCGAGGAGCGATGCTCGACTCGAGGAGTATAACTCGATTCGAGGAGCAAGACTCAACTCGGGGAGAATGACTTGATGAGTGATGCTCGACTCGAGAGGGATGACTCGAGGAGAGCGACTCGACTCGAGGAGCATGGCTCGATTCGAGGAGGGTGTGACTCGACTTGAGGAGGATGTCTTGACTCGAGGAGCAGTGCTCGACTCAAGGAGAATGATTTGACTCAAGGAGCAAGACTCGACTCAAGGAGCGTGACTCAACTCGAGGAGCGAGGCTTGACTCGAGGAGAATGACTCGACTCAAGGAGCGAGACTCGACTCAAGGAGCGTGACTCAACTCGAGGAGCGAGGCTTGACTCGAGGAGAATGACTCGACTCAAGGAGCGAAGCTCGACTTCGAGGAGAATAACTCGATTTGAGGAGCGAAGCTCAACTCGAGGAAAATGACTCGACTCGAGAAGCGAAGCTTGACTCGAGGAGGATGACTCGATTTGAGGAGCGAAGCTCAACTCGAGGAAAATGACTCGACTCGAGAAGCGGAGCTCGACTCGAGGGGGATGACTCGACTCGAGGAGCGAAGCTCGACTCGAGGAGAATGACTTGACTCGAGGAGCGAAGCTCAACTCGAGGAGACTGACTCGATTTGAGGAGCAAGGGTCGACTCGAGGAGAATGACTCAACTCGAGGAGCGAGGTCTCAGCTGGTTCAGGCCGAGGGAGGTTCTTGCTCAGAGGCGGGTGTGATTGTGCTTAGTCGGCGGTGGTGAAGATGACATGAGTTGCGCCTTGTATGGCTGTTCAGGTGCGTTCCGATTAGTCATCATACACAGCGCCTTGCGGTGACTCAGAGTGCGTCATTAGAGACGGCTGCGTGCGTTGTTTTAGGCATCGTAGGCACGTCATGAGGGATGGCCTAGATGCGGCATGTAGGTTACTTAGGTGTGTCACGAGGGACGACTTGGTTGCGCCATGTGGGCGTCTTAAGTGCGCCATGTAGGCGTCTTAGGTGCGTCACGTAGGCGTCTTACGTGCCCCATGTAGGCATCTTAACTGCGCCATGTAGGCGTCTTATGTGCGCCATGTAGGCGTCTTATATTGTGCCATGAAGGCGTCTTACGGGCTGCGCCTTTACGCGTCTTACGTGCGCCATGTAGGCGTCTTAGGTTGCACCATGTAGGCGTCTTACGGGTTGCGCCTTTACGCGTCTTACGTGCGCCATGTAGGCGTCTTAAGTGCGTCGCGAGGGACGGCTTTAGCCTGCATCTCGGGGATGTCTCTTGGGCGCGCCGCGGAGGCGTCTTTAGCCTGCATCTCTGGGATGTCTCTTGGGCGCGCCGCGGGGGCGTCTTTAGCCTGCATCTCTGGGATGTCTCTTGGGCGCGCCGCGGGGGCGTCTTTAGCCTGCATCTCGGGGATGTCTCTTGGGCGCGCCGCGGGGGCGTCTTTAGCCTGCATCTCGGGGATGTCTCTTGGGCGCGCCACGGGGGCGTCTTTAGCCTGCATCTCTGGGATGTCTCTTGGGCGCGCCACGAGGGCGTCTTTAGCCTGCATCTCGGGGATGTCTCTTGGGCGCGCCGCGGGGGCGTCTTTAGCCTGCATCTCTGGGATGTCTCTTGGGCGCGCCGCGGAGGCGTCTTTAGCCTGCATCTCTGGGATGTCTCTTGGGCGCGCCGCGGGGGCGTCTTTAGCCTGCATCTCTGGGATGTCTCTTGGGCGCGCCGCGGGGGCGTCTTTAGCCTGCATCTCGGGGATGTCTCTTGGGCGCACCACGGGGGCGTCTTTAGCCTGCATCTCTAGGATGTCTCTTGGGCGCGCCACGGGGGCGTCTTTAGCCTGCATCTCAGGGATGTCTCTTGGGCGCGCCACGGGGGCGTCTTTAGCCTGCATCTCGGGGATGTCTTACGGCGCGCCACGGAGGCATCTTACGTGCACGCCTGTTCCCGTTTTGTGTTCGGGTGTTTTGTTTTGATGGAGCGTGCTTTCTTTTTGTGGAGCGTACTTTCTTGAGGATTTTGAGCGTACTTTCCATTGCCTATGGCACTAGCCCCCCGAGTTTTGGGTTTACAAGTGTAACCTTTGATGATTAAAAATCTTTGATAAAGTGGATTTTGAAAGAAAAACATCGAACTTTATTAATATTGCAAAAAATTTGAAATCCTAAAACGTTGGCTCGTAGGCCTTATTGAATGTTTAGAAAGCAAAGAAATAAAATGGGGGGGATCGCTGGCTAGTGGTAGTACTCTCTTCCAGTGTTCCGCATTCCACAGGCGATAGATCGGTGTCTCGTCCATGTATGACCTGGTAGACCGTGTGGGGTCCCTGATGAGGACGCTGTTACCTTGCACTTGGGTGTCATGCAGGTGTCTTTATGGACTTCGCGGAGGACCTTGGTCGACTCGACGCTATCTCCGAGCTGAGAGATCGTGTTAACCGTCTTTTTAGCGGTCTTTCCATCGATTCCCTGGATGTAGCATATTCTGGCTTGGGATTGATCTCCAGCCATGATGCCGATTCCATCCTTGGTAGGGAACTTCACCAGTAGGTGGTATGTTGAAGTGATTGACCTTAGCCGGTTCAACGTGGGTCGCCCAACGATTACGTTGTAGGGGGACTCTTGGTCGACCACTAGGAATGGGACCATGTGAACGACTTCAATGCCTCCGGGAGTTCCGAAGGTGACTGGCAGATCGATGACGCCTTTAGTTATGACTCTCTTCCCAGTGAACCCGAATAGAGGCGTTTGGGTCGGAGTTGGGCGTAGCCCCCCGAGCTTCATGCGCTCTAGGGTGGACTTGAAAATTATGTCGGCAGCACTGCCGTTGTCGATGAGAACTCTTTTCACCAAGTTATTAGCTACTTGGGCTTTGAGCACAATTGCGTCATTGTGCGGATGCACAACTCGCTTGGCCTCTTTGTTGGTGAAATGCATCGTCTCGTGAGGCACGGACGGAGGTTCTTCATACGTGAGGTTGACGTGCATAGCAGCGTCTTCTTGAGCCACGGCCTTTAGGAATTTTTTCCGTTGTCGGGCCGAATCTCCATCTTGTGGACCTCCCAATATGGTGGTCACAACGTGGAGTTGTGGATTGGCATTGGCAGTAGCCGTGGTTCGGTCGGCAGAAGCGGCTGTTCCTCCTCCCCTGCCAGACTGTGGTCTGTTCGAGGTGGGGCCCGCAGCGCTAATCATGCGTAACACGAACTCTTTTAGCTCACCCCGTTGGATCAATGCCTCGATCTGCCTTTTAAGACTATAACATTCAGAGGTCAAGTGACCGTATTCCTGATGGAACTCGCAATATTTAGATCTATCGCGAGTCGCGGGATCTTTGTTCATTGGAGCCGGGGGAGTGAACTTGTCACGCGCTAAAGCTAGGATTTGCTCCGGCATTGTGTTCAACGGTGTTGTTATCGGCCTGACGAGGTCCGACGGCTCGATCGACACTTCGGGCGGCCGAGCAAGCTCACTCGGCCATTGGCCGAGTGAAACCCTACTTCCAGCCCACACTCGGCCGGCCCATCAACTCACTCGGCCAATGGCCGAGTGAGCCTTCTCTCGGTCCAAGCCCATCACTCGGCCAATGGCCGAGTGAACTTCTCCATATGTTCACTCGGCCAATGTCTGGACGAGGCCCACCATGCTCACTCGGCCCATGGCCGGATGAAGCCTCAGACGTCCCAGCGTGTTCGCCCGGCCAAGGGCCGAATGAAGTCTCCAGCCGGCCCACCATGCTCGCTCGGCCGATGGCCGAGTGAGGCCCCGAGCGGCCCAGCACGCTCGGTCGGCCGAAGGCCGAATGAAGACCCCCTGCCGGCCCAACAGCTCACTCGGTCAACAGCCGAGTGAGTCTTCTCTCGGCCCAGACTCTTCGCTCGGCCATCACTCGGCCGATGGCCGAGTCAAGCTCACCCGGCGTCCAGTCCTTCACTCGGCCATTGGCCGAGTGAACCTCCCCCGGCGTCCATTCCTTCACTCGGCCATTGGCCGAGTGAATCTCCCTCGGCGACCATCATCTCACTCGGCCATCGGCCGGCCCAACCTCACTCGGCCGATGGCCGACCCAGCCTCACTCGGCCAAGGGACCCTCAACACGTCTCTTGGTCGCCTATAAATAGAGGAGTCCATTCTCTAGTCCAGGTAATCCGAATTTGAGTACTGAAACGTTGTCGAACTCGTACCTCGCTCGTTTCTCTCAAGTCTCGATCTCTAAACACTAAACCCTCTACAAACCACCTCAATCCTACTAATGTTGAGCGTCGGAGAGGTAAACAGAGGCAACCCCTCTGTTTCCCCTTTGTAGTTCACACCTTTCTGTTCACGTTTCAGGTGCTTGGACGAGATAGAGATCATCTACAGCTAAGGGACGGCTTGGGATACCAAGCCCGACACGCTCGAGTCGAGACGAGACCACTTGGTCCGGCCTTGGGTCTAACCGTCTGCGACTCCTAAATCGTTGTCCGAAAAACTGCGACAACATTTTGGCGCTAGAAGGAGGGGATCTCTCGACCCTGACGACGCATTCCCTCTACCAGTTTTCTTCCTTTGTTCTCACGACTCTCGAGAGATGAGTCACATTCCCACTACCTCCGCGGGTACCCGAGCGACGAGCTCGAGGTATGGTCTTCGACGCCTCGCACATCGTCTTGAAGGGCAACCTCGCGATAGCGAAAGCCAGCCCCAAGACCCGATGATTGACCCCGAGGCCGTGCTCCGAGAGGACACGGCCCGGCGGCTTGCGGAGCTCCTTGACCGCCCCGGCGTCGATGGTTCGCTCATAGCCGACCTCCTCGGCTATGACGTTGAAGATAGGTCCGCCAGAGACTACTCCGACTCCGAATATGTGGGGGAGTCGAGGACCAACGAGGCAACGCCTAGCCTCGCCCCTTCGCGGCCCGAGAGGCCCAACGACGCTTTGGCCGGGCCGTCGCACCCAGCGCGGCAGCAAGCGCGGTCACATTCCCGGGGACTCGCCCCCTCGGTTTCAAGAGGTGGCCGGACACGGCCCCTCGCCGAGGAGAGAGCGACTCTGGTAGACGATGGGGCCGACAGCCGAAGCGCCCGCCGGACGGCCCGACCAAGGGCGACCTCACCTCGCCCCGCGCCGAGTGCGGACCTTAGAGAGCGCTTGACGGCGCAGAGAAACTCCCGAGGGGAGGATCTCCGCCAAAGGCTAAACTCTCGAAGGGACGCGCTCCCCGCCGCAACTCTCGGCCGGCCGCAGGCCAATGTCGTGGACCAAGCGTCCAACGAACGCCAACCGGTGACTCCCGTGGCCCCGACGGTCGGCCCCGCTAACGGGCTCGACATGGTCACGATGATTCAAAGCCTCCAGAATCAAATCATCGAAATGAGGGAGTCAGGGAGGCAAAGGCCGTACGGAGGGATCGAGGAATCATACTCTCCCTTCGCCGCGCAAATCCTCGCGCAACCATGCGTGGGGAACTTCAAGTTACCGTCCATTCCCCCCTACGATGGACGTACGGACCCCCACTTCCACGTCCAACACTATGAGACGTGGATGACTATGCAGGGGCAGGCGGACGTCACCCTCTGCCAAGCCTTCAGCCTGACCCTCACGGGCTCGGGGTTTGAGTGGTTCCGAAGCTTGAGGCCGGGAAGCATCCCGTCTTTCCGGGCCTTGCGAGAGGCTTTCCTCGCCCGATTCGCCACCCTCGTGGCGCAAAAGAAGCCGAAGACCCACCTCCTCTCTATCCGACAAGGAAGAGACGAGACGTTGAGACAATACCTCGCTCGCTTCACCGAGGAGTCTCACAAGGTTGAAGGGTTCGACGACAGGGACGCCATCACGGCGATCACCGAGGGAGTGCGCACGAGCGACTTCCTCAAGTCTATTGTTGGCCAAGTCCCGCGTGACATGGCGGAGCTGATGACAAGAGCCCGCACGTACATGGGAGTCGAGGACTATCTCGATGGCCGAGATGGCCGAAAGGCAGGAGGACAGGGGAGTCGCCGCCGCGACGATCGAGATGAAGATCGTCCCGACCCCCGAAAGAGGAGGAATAAGGGAAGCCAGGCCCCTAACGGCCGTTCCCTCCCCGGGCCGAAGCCGTCGCATGTCGACAGCTTCCGGAGGTTCTCGCCATTCACTCCTCTGAACACTCCGCCGGAGCAAATCCTAGCTCTGCACCGTGACAAGTTGGGGAGCCCGACCCCGCTCACGAAGGATCCCGCCAAGAGGGATCAAAGCAAGTACTGTGACTACCATCAAGATCACGGGCACCTGACATCCGAATGCTATCAACTCAAGCGTCAGATTGAGGCCCTGATTCAAGATGGGAAGCTGAAAGAGTACGTCCTGAGAACTATCGGGACGGCCGCGGCGCACGGAGGTCGCCCGCGGCAAGGGAAGAAAGGTCCGGCAACGGTGACTGTCACAGACCGCGCGACAAACGAAGAGCCGGAGAGCTCGCAACTTCACGTCGTGGGTGCAATCTTGGGTGGCCCGGAGTTCGGAGACTCGGCTACGCAAAGGAAGAAGTACGTGCGCGAAGTTTCCCAAGGGAAAATAGCGCACTACATCAACCATACGTACGAGGTCCCTCCTCCGGCCCCCTTCGAGTCCATGTTCTTCACCGGACAAGAAGCAACGCGAGTTCTCCATCCACACAACGACGCGATAGTCGTCTCCGCCCCGGTCGCCAACAACCTCGTCCGGAGAATCCTGATCGACAATGGGAGCTCCGCCGACATAATCTTCAAATCTGCGTTGGACAGGATGAAGCTATCCGGGGTAACACCGACCCCGATCTCGACCTCGCTCTTCGGCTTCTCTGGGGAGAGGGTTATGACGGAGGGAACTATCGACCTCCCGGTTACCTTCGGTACGCCGGGGGGGCTCGAGGTTACCCACATCGTGTCGTTCCTGGTGGTGGATCAGCCCTCGGCTTACAACATCATCGTCGGCCGCCCGACTCTCAATCGGTTGAAGGCCATAACGTCCACATACCACCTGATGATGAAGTTCCCGACCGATAAAGGGATCGCCGTGATGTTGGGAGACCAATCCATGGCAAGGATGTGCTACATCCAGGGCGTGGACGAAAAAGGGAAAGCGAAGGTGGTGAGCACCGTCTTCCAACTCGGAGACAAATTCCCGTGCAAGTTAGAGGAAGGGGGCACCTTCGGAGAGCTAGACCAAAGGGACGAAGTCGAGCGTTGAAAGGTGGAGACACCGGACGACCTCGTTCCCGTCGTGTTGGACGACGCCAAACCTGACCAAGTGGTCAAGGTAGGCGCCCAACTCCCGTCTGAGACCCGAATCGAGCTCGCCGCTTTCCTCCGAGAGCACAAAGATGTCTTTGCGTGGACACACGCCGACATGCCGGGGATCGACCCCGAGATCATGGCTCATCGTCTCAACGACGACAAGAGAGTGGCCGAGCGCGTTCAACCGCGACGGGCGTTCAGTGGGGAGAGGTACCAAGCCATTGGTGAAGAAGTTGACAAACTTCTCGCCGCCGACTTCATCAGGGAGGCGGAGCACCCCAAGTGGGTGTCCAATGTGGTAATGGTCAAGAAGCCAAACGGGAAGTGGCGGATCTGTATCGATTACAAAGATCTCAACAAAGCCTGCCCGAAAGACAGCTTCCCTCTCCCGAGGATCGAGCATCTCGTGGACGCCACGGCGGGCCACGAGTTGCTGAGCTTCATGGACGCCTATTCAGGCTACAACCAGATCCGCATGCACGAGCCGGATCAGATCAAGACCACCTTTGTTACGAACCGCGGACTTTACTGTTACAAGGTCATGCCCTTTGGCCTCAAAAACGCGGGAGCAACGTATCAAAGGTTGGTGAACCGCATGTTCGCCAATCAAATTGGCAAAACTATGGAGGTCTACGTGGATGACATGCTTATCAAAAGCCTCAAAGCCCGCGACCACGTTCGAGACCTTAGGGAAATGTTCACGATCCTGCGGCGTTACAAGATGAAGCTTAACCCCAACAAGTGCGCTTTCGGGGTCGAGTCTGGAAAGTTTCTGGGCTACATGGTGAGCCGCCGCGGGATCGAGGCCAATCCTGAGAAGATTAAGGCGATCTTAGAGATGAGGTCGCCACAAAAGGTCAAAGAAGTTCAAAGCTTGACGGGAAGGATCGCCGCCCTGACGCGATTCGTTTCCAAAGCCACTGATAGGTGCCAACCGTTCTTCAAGGCACTAAAAAAGACCGACGGGTTCGTATGGACGGAGGAGTGCGAGGAAGCATTCCGAGATATGAAAGCCTATTTCACCTCCCCCCCGTTCCTCGCAAAGCCAAAGAATGGCGAAACCCTATACCTCTACCTCGCGGTTTCCGATAGGGCCGTGAGCGCGGTCCTCATACGCGAAGAGGACAGAGTACAATGGCCGGTCTACTACGTTAGCAAGGCGCTCCTCGACGCCGAAACCCGATACCCCGAGATCGAGAGACTGTCCCTCGCCCTCGTCATGAGCGCGAGAAAGCTCCGACCCTACTTCCAGGCGCACCCCATCGTGGTCCGCTCGGGACACCCCATCGAGAAGGCCCTTCAAAAAGGGACCTCCTCTCGAATGGCGATATGGTCCCAAGAGCTGGGCGAATACGGGGTCGAGTTCCAACCGAGAACCGCCATTAAGGGTCAGGCCCTCGCCGACTTCATCGCCGAATTCACAAGCGCGCCCCCAACCAATGAGGGCGACGAAAGAAGTAAGACCACGGAAGACAAGGAGGACGACCATAGCGAGTCGTCAAGGAAGAGAACCAACGACCCGATAGGGCCGGTCTGGGACTTACACGTGGATGGCGCGTCAAACGCCCGGGGGGCTGGCGCCGGCGTTGTGCTCACAAATCCCGATAGGGAAAAGCTGAGGTACGCCCTGCGGTTCGAGTTCAAGGCTTCCAACAACGAGGCAGAGTACGAGGCTCTGATTGTTGGCTTGGAGCTAGCAAACAAGTTGGGCGCCCAAAACCTGCGCATCCATTGCGACTCGCAATTGATCGTGAATCAGGTTAAGGGCGACTACGCCGCAAAGGAGCCACACATGATCGCCTACTTGTCCAAGGCCCAAAAGAACTTGGAGGCCCTGTCGTGGTTCGAGATCGTCCAGGTCCCTCGAGAGGCGAACGTTGACGCCGACGCCCTAGCTCGCCTCGCGTCTGGGATAGACGAGGAAGGCGAGGGCAGCGTCCCAATCGAAGTGTTGACCCGACCTTACGTCTCGAGAGGCGACGTAGGGGTCATTGACGAGATTCCGCCTCCCTCATGGATGACCCCGCTCGTGGAATTCCTTAAACGAGGAGTCGTCCCCGAGGATAAAGAAGAAGCTAGAAAGCTGAGAAGCCTAGCCCCGAAGTACACGATGAGGGAGGATAGTTTGTTCAAGAGAGGCTACTCCATGCCCCTCCTCCGTTGCCTGACCGAGGTGGAGGCGAGGAAAGCACTCCACGAGGTGCACGAGGGGGTGTGCGGTAACCACGCCGCCGAGCAATCTTTGGCATTGAAGTTGCTAAGACTTGGATATTTCTGGCCAACCTTGAAAAAGGACTCCCACGAGTGGGCCAAGAAATGTGACAAGTGCCAAAGGTTCGCCCACATTCCGCGCCAAGCACCGGCCCCTTTGTGTCCGATTATCGTGCCGCGACCTTTCGCGAAGTGGGGAATCGACCTCATCGGCGAGCTACCTACGGCCCCGAGACAATACAAGCACGCGATCGTGGCTATCGATTACTTCACGAAGTGGGTAGAGGCTGAACCGCTAGCAAAGATCACCGAGGCGAACACGACAAGCTTCATTTGGAGAAACATCATCTGCCGCTTCGGGATCCCTGCGTCAATTGTAACCGACAACGGAAAACAATTCGACAATGCGCGCCTCCGAGAAATGTGCGAACAACTTGGCATTAGCAAGACTTTCTCCTCTCCCCGCCATCCCCAAGCCAACGGTCAAGTCGAGGCGGTGAATAAGACGATCAAGGAGAACCTGAAGAAGAAGCTGGAAGCAAGAAACGGGGCTTGGGCTGACGAACTCCCCATGGTCTTATGGGCATACCGCACCACCGCCCGAAACGCGACCGGCGAAACCCCTTTCGCTCTCGCATTCGGCGTCGAGGCTGTGGTACCCGTCGAGATCAAGTTGCCAACCTTGCGCATCGAGGAGTACGACGAAGCCGCCAACGATGACGCGATCAGGCTCGAGCTAGACCTCATAGACGAAAGGAGGGCGGACGCACTTACCCGGCTTGCTGCGCAGAAGAGGAAGGTCGAGAAGTACTACAACTTGAAGATCAAGCTGCGGAAGTTCGCCGACGGAAGCCTCGTTCTTCGAAGGGTGTTCCAAAACACCAAAGTGCAAGGTGCGGGAGTTCTCGGCCCCACCTGGGAAGGCCCGTACCGTGTGCGCCGAGCCATCCACAATGGCACGTACGAGCTCGAGAACATGGAAGGACTCGTGTTCACACACCCGTGGAATGCGGAACACCTCCGGCAATATTATCAATAGACGTTCAATCGTCCTTTTTTCGCTTTTTGTCTTCATGTAATTTTCGATTTTAGCAAAGACAATTTACAATTTCAAGTTTGGCCAACGGCCTGGGATGTAATTTTTGAACCATTTCAATAATTTAATTAATTACATTTCACTTCAAAACACTTGGTATCTTAGTTTCTAGCCTCCTCTACGAGCACCCAAGAAACTCGGGGGGCTAAGGAGAATAAGGCGAGAGCAACAAGCTCGCTTACTCCACTTTCCACGCGCCAAACGGTAACAAAACACCCATAAATCGGATCCGCGCCCCGGACCTCCGACTTCGTACCCTCCTCGTGCGACGCTCTCGCACGGGTCGAGGCCGTATGCCGAGAGATAGCGAAACGTCGATGAGTCGGATCCGCGCACCGGACCTCCGGCCTCGCACGTCTTTTGCTGCGACCCTCTCGTGCACCGATGCACCTTGCGCACCGATAGGCGGCAAGTCATCGATGGATCACGTCCGCGCACCGGATTGTCGATCTCGGCAGTCAAAACCCAAAACGTGACACGCGTACCAACGAGTACCACGCTCACTAGGAGCTGCAAACCCATCCCGATACGCACGCCGATAGGTAGCGTACTCGCCGGAGGATGAGCGCGGCGGCCACCCAGCTCGCGCGCGCCGATAGGCAGCGAGTCACAAATGGATGGCCGGAAATCGCACCCGCCGGATGAAACTGGTCTAGCCTGCGTCCGCGGGAAACTTCGCCGCCAAATGCGGCAGTAAGCCGTGCCCACCGGTTACGCTAAGCATAGTAAGCCGGGCTCGTAAGACACGCACTATTCAAATTGCGCAAATCGATTACACTAAGCGTAGCAAGTCGAGAAAATAAGACGCACGATGAGAAGAAAGCTTCAATCAAAGCAAAACAATATTGCGTAAACAACCCAATAAGAAAGGTACAAAAGTACGACGCAAACATAACAATAATCCGAAAGAAAGCATAAAGCGAGCGCTAAACAAGTGCGCGAAAAACCAAGGAAAACTCAACTAGTCCGAGCCAAAGTCGACTTGCTCTTCATCTCCTTCGGGGTCAGGGGCGCCAAACCCGCCAACGGCTTCTCCGTCAGGCTGGTGGGTCGTCGACTGAGCAGCCTCGGCGGGGATCTGTGGATGCGAGTCGTCCTCCGGTGGCTCGTCATCGTAAGGAGGGAACATGGTGTTGAAAAAGGAAAACGTGGTCCCGCGAGACGCGTTCTCCTTCTCGGTCGCTTCCCGAACTCGCCGGGCCGCCTCGTAACGAGCCGCCTCCAACGCCAAGTCCCAGTCGTCCTCCAAGTCGGTCTTGGATCGCACGGCGTCTTCCTTCTCCTCAACAAGGGTCCGCATCTCCGTCCGGAGGGTATCCCTCTCCCTCTCGACCTTAACCCGAGCGATCTCGCTCGCCGATAGTCGAGCGTGAACGATGCTCAGCTCTGCATCCCGGCTCGTGAGCGCCGCCTGAAGCTTCTTCGTTTCCCCCAGGAAGGTGTCGGCTGCCTGCTCCGCCTTCTCACGAAGCGCCTTCTCGGTGGCCAATTCCCCGCGAGCTCGCTCCAGCTCCCCCTCGAGCGCCTCAAATTCTCGGGCGGTGCGAGCCCCCGCTAGGGCGGTAGCGTGCGCAACCGCCATGCTCGTCTTCTCCTTCTCCATGATTTGCATGCGTCGTAGCATATCTCGGAGAATGCGATCGCTCCGCTCTTGGCGCGCGAGCATCTGCAAGCAAGCGAAACGCGGATAATTACAATAAGCACGACAGTCATACATAACACAAGCAAACGAGCCATACCTTTCGGGCATCGCCGATCCCGTTCTGGAAGTGCTCAAGGTCGCTCGTCGTCAGCAGGCCTTTGAAATCCCGCAAGGAGGTCTCAAGGATCCCTCGGGAGCACTGGTCTCTCAACTCTGCCGCCTCCGCTAGGAGCATAGAGTCCAAGCTGTCTGGCACTGTCGATGTGTGAGCGCGTTTGTGGCCGGACGGTGACCCGAGAGAAGCCGACGATGATGGTCGCTTGTTGGAGGAGATCTTTTCATTCCTCGCCCGCGATGGCGACCCCCCGCGACGGGCCTCGGCTGGAGGGCGAGCCACGGTCGTAGCATCGTCGGTGGGCGTTGCTCCCGGCATTTGGGTGCGCGGTCGGTGACGTCGAGCCATGGCACCTGCAGAGAAGAAAAGCGCGTTTGTCAGTTAAAACGTAATGGTAAGCGTAAATAATGGAAAATCAATGATAACGCGACGACGCATGTTCTATCAGTACCCCCCGCGTCGGGTGGGGGAGCAGACGAACCCCCCGCCTCGGATTCCGGGCCAGTCTCCACTCCAGGTCCGGAACATGAGGAGTCTTCGTCAGCAGGCACGAACCATCCGGTGGTTGCCATAAGATCCGGGGACTCGAAAAGCGATCCTTGCCGCCTCGAGTCGGGAACCGCTCCGATCACGAGCGCAAGTTCGGAGCTCTCGATGCCATAGTCGGCCGGGAATTCAGCAACGGGGCCAAAGGTGAGAGGTGCCGTCCCGAAGGCAGATTCGGACGCCCACACCCAAGGATATCGGTGTTTCGAGGTCAGCTTGGTGAGGATGGTGAATCGCTTCCGGTGCTGGACCTTGTAGAAGCCGGGTTTCCCGGGAACATCGAAGACGGCCACGAGATTCCTGATGTCGTCGGCCGTCACGGCTCGACCCTTCGCTCGGTGCAGCATCATGTGGCAGGCCGCCACCATACGGTAGAAGGATGGGGACATCTGGGCCTCATGAACAGCGAGCCGAGCTAGAAGATCCTGGATCACAGGCTGAAAAGGCAGTCGCAGCCCTCCCCGAAGGCTCGCCTCGTGAACGGCGGCGTACCCCTTCCGAGGGCGAGTCGGCAGATCGTCGGGCAACGGTCGCAAAAGCGATACGGCCGACGGGATGTGGAACCGCTTCCTCAAACCACTAAAGCTGGCAATCGAGAGCGAACTCGGGAAATCGATGCCAGAACAGTCAAAGCTATCTCGAATCGCCGTTTCCCCGAGGGGAAACGACGAGGTTCGTTCTTCTTCCCGCGCAGTCGAGCTTGTCGGGGTGACCGATAGGATGCGACGACCCGACGTCTCGCCCGAACCCTCGTGGTGCCCGCTACGGTAGCTCGCTCGGGCCGTGGTATGCGCGCTCGGCCCACTGGGGCCCGTTTCCCGGTTGTTGACCACGAGAGGCGGCTCCGTCGGCGCATCCGGCCCGTTCGTGAGCCCATGGTGCGTGTCAAGCGATGGGATGGCCGTGTGGCCCCCGTAGGCTGCGTCCGGCCCAAGCTCGTGGTTCGGCCCAAGGTCCTGTGAGGGGTCAAGCTCTCTCTCACCTAGGCCCGGCCCAATGGGTCCTAGGGTTTGAGCATGCTCCAAGCTCTCCCCACCTAGGCCCGGCCCAATGGGCCCTAGGGTTTGGGAAGGGTCCAAGCCGGCCGCCCCCTCTCCTCCAACAATGGATGGCTGGCGCGTCCCGTCTCCGGCGCCGGCTCCTCCGCCCATGACGCCGGCCGCCACCGGCGGCGTCTCCTCGTCGCGCGCGCGCCCCGGCCTGGTTGGGGCTGGTCCACCCGGGCCACCATGGTCTCCGGCCACCTGCAACACGGCCCCACCCGCGTGGGAAGAGCCTTCCACGAAGCCGACCCGGCCAGGCGCGGCCTCTCCAGCGCCGGCGCCGCCTCCACCAGCCCGAGCGGCGTGCCCCTCGCCTGGGTTCGTCGCGCGCGCCTCCACCAGCGCCCCCCCGGGGTTGGGCTCGCCACAGACGGCGCCGACACAGCCGGCCGAGGCCTCCCCGGCAGCAGCGCGGCCTCGCTCGACCCCGCCTGCGCTGTCCCCAGCCGCGTCGACCCCGCCGGCGCTGTCCCCGGCCGACCCGACCTCGTCTGCGCGCTCGTCCACCTCGGCCCGCTCGGCCGACCCGGCCACGCCACAGCGCGACCCAGCCCCGGCAGCGCGCGCCCCGGCTGCTTCCTCGCTCACCTCAGCCACACCAGCGCTCGCCTCGGCCTCGCCGGCGTCGCCCTCGGCCGCTAGGTGTTCCCCCTCGCCCGCCAACCAAGCATCCACCGTGGGGAGGTCTTGGCCGTCCAAATTCATTGTCTTTCGATCTAGGAAAACCAAACCTAGAGTGGGGAGAGAGTTGTGATCGACCGGGGGCGGTGAAATTCGATCAAGAAGATCGTCCAAAGTCTCGTAAGGGTCGTCAAAGAGGAACGAGACGAAGTGCTCGGGGGGCCCACTGGCCGACGTGTGGTTGGGGGACCCCATAGGCGCGAATAATGACAAACACGTCAGCAAAAACATTAAAATAATACCTAAGGTGAGCGGGCTTACCAATTGTTGACGAGACGGTTCGGCGAGACGACGGAAGGCGGAGCTGCTTGAGTTTACCACACGGGCTACGCCCGGTGCCAAACTCGGGGGGCTAATGTTATCGGCCCGACGAGGTCCGACGGCTCGATCGACACTTCGGGCGGCCGAGTGAAACCCTACTTCCAGCCCACACTCGGCCGGCCCATCAACTCACTCGGCCAATGGCCGAGTGAGCCTTCTCTCGGTCCAAGCCCATCACTCGGCCAACGGCCGAGTGAACTTCTCCATATGCTCACTCGGCCAATGGCCGGACGAGGCCCACCATGCTCATCGGCCCATGGCCGGATGAAGCCTCAGACGTCCCAGCGTGTTCACCCGGCCAAGGGCCGAATGAAGTCTCCAGCCGGCCCACCATGCTCGCTCGGCCGATGGCCGAGTGAGGCCCCGAGCGGCCCAGCACGCTCGGTCGGCCGAAGGCCGAATGAAGACCCCCTGCCGGCCCAACAGCTCACTCGGTCAACAGCCGAGTGAGTCTTCTCTCGGCCCAGACTCTTCGCTCGGCCATCACTCGGCCGATGGCCGAGTCAAGATCACCCGGCGTCCAGTCCTTCACTCGGCCATTGGCCGAGTGAACCTCCCCCGGCGTCCATTCCTTCACTCGGCCATTGGCCGAGTGAATCTCCCTCGGCGACCATCATCTCACTCGGCCATCGGCCGGCCCAACCTCACTCGGCCGATGGCCGACCCAGCCTCACTCGGCCAAGGGACCCTCAACACGTCTCTTGGTCGCCTATAAATAGAGGAGTCCATTCTCTAGTCCAGGTAATCCGAATTTGAGTACTGAAACGCTGTCGAACTCGTACCTCGCTCGTTTCTCTCAAGTCTCGACCTCTAAACACTAAACCCTCTACAAACCACCTCAATCCTACTAATGTAGAGCGTCGGAGAGGTAAACAGAGGCAACCCCTCTGTTTCCCCTTTGTAGTTCACACCTTTCTGTTCACGTTTCAGGTGCTTGGACGAGATAGAGATCATCTATAGCTAAGGGACGGCTTGGGATACCAAGCCCGACACGCTCGAGTCGAGACGAGACCACTTGGTCCGGCCTTGGGTCTAACCGTCTGCGACTCCTAAATCGTTGTCCGAAAAACTGCGACAACAGGTGTGAACGACGAGTAGCCCTTAAAGTCTTCCGCAAGTCGCGGCTTCTGGGGCATCGGACGTCGTCTATTAAAAGTCTGACCTCCTCTGTTTCGCCTTTTACGGGAGTTTCCTTGCTCGTCGCTAGGCTCGTCTCGGTGGTGAGGGCTTTGATCATTGCCCTTGCGACCATCGAGGTAATCTTCGACTCCCATGAAGGTCTTGGCTCGAGTCATTAACTCGGCCATGGTAGAAGGGACACGGCCGACGATGGACTTAAGGAAGTCACTTGTGCGCAAGCCTTCAGTGATGGCGGTGATTGCGTCTTTTTCGTCAAAGCGATCGACCTTATTCGATTCTTCAGTGAATCGGGCGAGGTATCGTCTAAGAGACTCGCCATCCTCTTGCCTGATTGACCACAGGTACATCTTGGTCTTCTTTTGGACCATAGACGTAGCGAACCGTGCTAGGAACATGTCCTTCAGGTCTTTGAACGAGCGGATGCTTCCCGGCCTTAAGTTCTTGAACCACTCGAAGCCGGGTCCGGCGAGGGTAAGACTAAAAGCTTGGCACATAGCGCCGGGAGTGACACCCTGCATCGTCATCCAGGTTTCATAGTGCTGGATGTGGTAAGCAGGATCTGCTTTTCCATTATATGGAGCGAGGTTCGGGAGTTTGAAATTTCCCGTACATACCTCGGCCAATATCTGAGCCGTGAAAGGCGAGGACTTCTCCTCAACGACCCCATAGGCACTTCCGCCTATTCCGTGTTCTCGGAGATCTCGTACTTCATTTCGAAGATTGTGGATCATTGTGATCACATCGAGACCGGTAGTCGGAGTAACTCCCTGTTCGGGAGGAGTCACCTGTCGTCTTTCATTTGACCCTTGACCCGTTCGGCGGTTCCCGTTAGTTGGGGCTGCTGCGGGGATGTTTGGCCGAGAGCTTAGTCGCTCCCTTAGGTCATCGCCACGCTCGATGCGTTGGGCGGTGAGGTGATCCCTAAGATCTGGGCTGGTCGTTCGGAGGCGCAGGCTTCGTCTGCGACGGCGCGCTCTCCGCGTGCCCTGACTCTCCTCAACGTTCTCCCTTCGACCTAGCGTCGGGAGTTTCCCTCTTGAGAAGCAGCCGGCGCGTCGCCTTTCCGGGGTAGGGGATTCGAAGGACCGGCTTCAAACATGGCGGGGAGTCCTCCGTCCTTCGTGAGAGAAGTCTCGATATCCTCCGGATCGCAAGTACCCTCATAGTCAGGGTCACAGTCGTGGCTTTCCTCGTTGAGGTTCTCAGGATCCCCGTTGGGGGTCATTGCGTTATGCGCGGGTTGCTTCGCAGCCAGTCGGCTGTGGTACCTCGCGTTCTTTGCCTTTAGTTGGCGGACGTTCTCCTCCAACTCCATGATGCGGTGGTCCCTGCTATCTGGAGATGGAGATGGTGAGCGGGTCGAGCTCTCTTCATGGAGCGACTCTTCGTCACCATGCGCTCGGGAGCGCAAGAAGTATTTCTTGGTCCCAGTGACATTTTCGGGGTTGTTCACGCCCTCAGAACGTACGGGTGGTTGAGTACTCATCTTTTCTCAAGTTCGAGAAAGTTGAGTTTGTAGAAGAAAAGAAGAAGATGAACAGAAGGGATTTCGGGCTGAACAGGTCGGGAAGTCCCGTCCTTCTAGCGCCAAAATGTTGTCGCACGAAAATGAACAACTATTTAAAACCTCGGGCGGTTCGATCCAAGGCCGGACCAAGTGATCGCACCCGGGCCAAGAGTGGGAACTCGATAGTCTCGAGCTAGGGTTTTCTCCGATCAACCCGCCTCTCGGGAGAGGTAGGGGGTGAGGAGGAGGAGTGACCGTGCCTTGGTTGTCAGCTGCCTACGTACCCGTGCGTGGGATCAGGTCAGAACGTAGTTCAAGCGTGTGTGACGCAGCATGAGGCGTGGAGCCTTGGCGAAGGGGCGTGCTCGACGAAGGAGACGGGGCGCGAGGAGTCCTCGGCGGCGTCTCAGGACTTCGGAGATCGCGAGCGCGAGAGAGAATGTGTGTTTTCTCTCTTTTGGAGACGTGGAAGACTCTAAGTCAAGAGTTCCTTGTTGTGGCGGAGATTCCGGACGCGTAGGCGATTCCTAGTCGGAAATGCCGGACGCGTAGGCGATTTCTTGTCAGAAATTGCGGACGCGTCTAGGGGGCTAGACGCGTAGGCGATTTTCAGTAGAAAACCGTTAGAGCACTCGTGGGCTCAAGATTAATCGCTCGATCAAGAGAGGCGGCACTCGGGAGTCCCCGGAAAGCGCTTCAGAATCTCCGAGAGCGAGAAATCGTGGAGAATCCGCTTCAGGCCAAGGATGGCATCTAGAGAAGCGGAGAGAAGTCTCAAGTTCCTTGAGAAAGAATGGGATGGCATTTCCCCTCAATGAGAGAGGGTATTTATAGGTGTTTGGGGCCTTAGGAGGCTCCTTTTTCGTCCATGTGAGACTAGGAACGCGCGCGCCATCAAGTGGAGGCGCACGGCGCGCGCGGCGCACAAAGTGCGGGGCACAACGCGCGGCGCCTGGTGACCCGCGCGCCGCGCGATGCGCGGCGCTGGATGTGCGGCGCGGGATGCGCGGCGCAGGCGTGTCATCGCGCGGCGCGCGGGCTGCTGTGCTTGGTTGGCCGGCGCGGCTGCGCGCGCGGCGCATGGCCCGCCTCGTCGGGCTCTTGCGGGCCTTCGAATACCATTCTTGCCACATGAAATATGAAGGTTTCTACTTGGCGAGAGTGACTCGATTCGAGGAGCGACTCGAGGCTCGACTCGAGGAGTGAAGCTCGACTCGAGGAGACCGACTCGAGGCTCGACTCGAGGAACAACCCAAGGCTCGACTCGAGGAACGACTCGGAGCTCGACTCGAGGGGCATGAGGATTTGGCACGAGGACTTGTCAGTCGACTCGTGAGAGAAGGCTCGCCGCTCTTTAGGACCTCCGGCCTGACCATCGGCCCTTTGAATGGCGTGTCTTCTTGGCGTCTCGGGTTTTCCGAAAACGACCGACAACAGATAGGAATGGGTAATAAAAGATTGCTCATAAAGGCTTGGAAAATAAGAGGAAACTACTTCTTTCAAAGGCCAACCCTTCTCCTATAAATAGGACCCTCATTCCTCTCATTCTATTCATTCAACATAAGTTAGAGATTGAGAGACTCTCTCTCTAGACATTGTTGGCCGAAAATCCCCTCTCTCTCTCTCTAGTTTATTTTCGATTTTTTCTTGTCTTGGCACCTAGGTCCTCACTCGACCTAGTGTTTAGCTCTGCGACTTCAAGACTTGTTCTTAAGTCGTAGTGTTTAAAAGTGCCCACTCACTAATTCCTTTATTTCGAGTGATTTAGTGATACAAATTTTTGTGGTTGCTCGAGGTGCCGAGGAAAGGAAGAGAGACGTGCTCCGAGGGGAGACGAGCGTTGCAAACTTTCCAAAAGCTTCTTCAAAGGTCAAGCTTCAAGAAAGGTTAGTAAACTCTTAGCTCATATTGGTTTTTTAATTACATGTACTTGCACTTGTCTAGGTTAGTAAAAACTGTTTTACTTGTAAAAGAAAATTTTTAAAATTCCGCCGCTTACCGAAGCGTTAATTATTTTCTCAAACCCTAGATCGATTCCAACACCTGCACGACTATATCCGCCGTCTAGGAGTTGCTCAAGAGGAGCTCGCTCAGGCAAAGTCCAGGCTGGCCCATGTCAATTACTATTCACACTTGGGGGCAGAACTTGAGACGCTTGCGGACCAACTTTGAGAGGCTCGAGTGAAACTTCGGATTGTTCAGGATCGATGCGACAAAGCCCAGGCGTCGGTCGCTAAGATGGCAGGACAGCTGACTGAGGAGCGTTGAGCTTGTGAAGTGGCATCTCGATCGACAAGGATTTTCCGGACAGAGACTACCGAACTCCACCAACCACTGAACGCCTAGTCAGATGCAATGAAGACTTCTCACAGCCAGCTTACTTCGAGCGAAGCGGCGCGGTTTCGGGTAGAGCACGAGCGTGACTCTTTGGCGGAGGAGAATGCTCGCCTTTCTTCTCTGCTCGCCGAGGCAGAGCGGCGGGCATCCGATTTGCAGGACGACTACGACATTAGGGCCGAGGAGGCTCGTCATACCGGGGCGATGGAGTGTCGGGAGGCGACCGCGGCTGAGAACGAGAGTCAATGGGGTTAACTTTGACTTTTTGATACCTAGTTTCCTCCTCTTGATGAGGGCGAGAAGTGAGCCGAGTGGCTTCTTTCATTTATATAGCACGTATGTCTAGCGCTTTGTTTTGTGGGATTTTTAGAGCGGTCGCACTTATGTTTATTAGACATATATTTTCTTTGAAGTTGAATGCTTTTCACTTTGTGGATTGTTTGAGCAAATTTGCCCGTACGTGCCTCTCATTTGAGCTGCTATAGCATGTCTCAAACAGCTTCTAACCTAATCAATAGTTTTGACAAGTTTGCGTCCCTAGTCGGAATTCAGTCTCAACTCGTTAGCGTTATGACTCGTTGTCACTTAGCGTTTGAGGTGGGCGACATTCGTGCCTAGTTAGGCATCGCTCAGCTTTCGTTGCTAGATCCAACTCGCTGCGGTCAGTTGACCCATCTTGTATGGCGACATCGGTACGTCGGGTTCGGCCAACAGTTTTGTGTGCCAAATTTATCTTTTGTGCGGCGAGTCGGGTGAGGGCCTAGGATCTTTTCTCATCGATTAGATCGAGCTCATGGCGCATGGCCTCATCCTTTTCTTTCTCGTCAAAAGTGTCGACTTGGTAAGTGGGGACCTCGGTTTCCACGGGAACCACTGCCTGAACCCCGAAAGCTAGGGAAAAGGGGGTCTCTCCGGTGTAGTTTCGAATAGTCGTTCGGTAGCTCTTCAGCCCAGGCCCCCTTCTTGGCTTCGAGCCTTTTCTTCAGGTTGCTTTTGATCGTCTTGTTGTCGACTTCCACTTGGCCATTAGCCTCTGGATGTCGCGGGCACGAGAATGTCTTGTTGATCCCTAGTTGGGCGCAGATTTCTCTAACCCGGGCGTTGTCGAATTGTACATCATTGTCGGTCATAATTGATGCTGGAATGCCATGGCGACATATGATGGACATCCAGATGAAGTTTATTGTGTTGGCCTTGGTTATTCTGGCTAGAGGATCGGCTTCGACCCACTTAGTGAAGTAGTCGATAGTGACGATGGAGTATTCGTACTGTCTCAGAGCTTTAGGAAGCTTGCCGATCATGTCCACGCCTCATTACGCAAATAGACATGGCACGACGATGCTGCCCACGGGAGATGGCGATTACCGTGGCACGTTAGAGAAACGTTGACACTTGTAGCACTTTGTCGCCCAATTGCAGGCGTCTTACTTTGTCGTGGGCCAGAAATAGCCACGTCGAAGCGCTTTGAGCGCGAGGGATCTCCCAACGGAGTGGTTCCCACAGATGCCCTCATGAATTTTGTGGAGGACCTTAGTCCACTTTACACTATTGAGGCATCAGAGTAGTGGGGTCGAGTACTCGCGCTTGTACATGACTTCGTCTCTTAACATATACTTAGATGCGATGCCTTTTGGTTTCCAGGCTTCTTTGCGATCTTCAGGGGGTATCCCTCCTTGCAAGAAGTCTGTAATTGGAGTCATCCAAGTCGAGTGAGAAGTATTCTTGATCGTTCCAACCTCATCACGTGAGATGGATGGTCACGAGAGAAACTCGACCGGGATAGTTCCTAACCCGTCTTCGGTGATGCCAGAACCGAGGCGAGCAAGAACATCAGCCTCGGTGTTCTCTTCCCTTGGGATCTGGATCATCTCAAACCAAGAGAAGGCGTCGAGCTTGGCATTTGTCTTTGCTAAGTAGGCAATCATGTTAGGCTCTTTGGCGATATAATCGCCCTTGACCTCATTTACGCTCAACTGCGAGTCGCAGTGTATTCGTAAATTTCGTACGTTGAGCTTTTGAGCGCGCTCTAGTCCCACAATGAGGGCTTCGTACTCGGCCTCGTTGTTGAAGGGTTAGAATCCGTAGTGGAATGCGTAGCGTAACATTTCCCGATTGAGATTGGCCAAAATTACGCCGGCACCGGCCCTTTGAGGGTTGGACGTGTTGGAATTGATCTAGGGTTTAAGAAAAAGTTTAACGCTTCGCAAAGCGGCGAAATTTTAAAAATTTTATTTTCAAGTAAAAACAGTTTTTTACTAACCTAAACAAAGAGCAAGTACATATAAATAAAAACTATAATGAGCATAGAAGTTTACTAACCTTTCTTGAAGCTTGAACTTTGAGAAGCATTTGGAAAGTTGCAACGCTCGTCTCCTCGCAGCACGTCTCTCTTTCTTTCCTCGGCACCTCGAGCAACCACGAAAGTTTCTATCACTAAATCACTCGAAATAAAGGAATTAGTGAGTGGGCACTTTTAAACACTACGACTTAAGAACGAGACTTGAAGTCGCAGAGCTAAACACTAGGTCAAATGAGGACCTAGGTGCCAAAACAAAAAAAAATCGAAAATAAACTAGACAGAGAGAGAGGAAGGGGCGGCAACAACAAGTTCTAGAGAGAGAGGCTCTCAATCTCTTGTTGGAATCGATCTAGGGTTTGAGAAAAAGTTTAACGCTTCGTTAAGCGGCGGAATTTTAAAATTTTTCTTTTTAAGTAAAACTAGTTTTTACTAACCTAGACAAGAGCATATGCATGTAAATAAAAACTAATATGAGCTATAAAAGTTACTAACCTTTTTGATGCTTGAACGTTGATGAGCCTTTGGAAGGTTGGCAACGTTCGTCTCCCCTCGCAGCACGTCTCTCTTTTCTTTCCTCGGGAACTCGAGCAACCACGATAGTTTCTATCACTAAATCACTCGAAAAGAAGGAATTAGTGAGTGGGCACTTTTAAACACTACGACTTGAGAACGAGTCTCGAAGTCGCAGAGCTAAAGACTAGGTCGAGTGAGGACCTAGGTGCCAAGACAAGAGAAAACCGAAAATAAACTAGAGAGAGAGAGAAGAGGACTTCGGCCAAGTTCTAGAGAGAGAGTCTCTCAAATCTCTTAAACTTGGATGAATGAATTGTGAGGAAATGAGGCTCCTATTTATAGGAGAGGTCTCACCTTCAATATGGTAGTTTCCTCTTCTATAGAATATCACATATTCATGAGCAAAATAACCCTTATTTCCCATTCCTCTTAGGCGCCCAAGGCAGCCTTCTAGAAGGCTAGGATTTGTTTCCTTTTTTGTTCCTTGGCTTGCCTATTAGCCTCTTGGCCGAAATTCCCATTGCATGTGTGGGAAATTTGTTTCCTCTTTTTCTTTTGGCAAGTATCTAAATACATTTATGCACAAAATATTCTCTCTTGGTTGGGTATGTTGGGCGCCCAAGGCCTTCTAGAAAAGGCTTCTAGAAGCTTTTCCATTTGTTCATGACAACATGAAAAAGGCCCAATAAGAATTTTCAATAAAATTCTTATGAAATGAAATTAATTCACAAGGCCCAATGATCAAGTCATGGCCGAGTGAAACATGTCATAAAATGACCTTGTCAAAAAATTTATTGACATTCATTTCATCCTTTGTCTCAAAAGACAAAAATACCCTTTTAACTATTTTCGTTCTTGTTTTGGCTTAGCTTCCAGTTTAACTATTCCTATCGATGTGATTCGTGACAGTGACCTCATGGACCCAAATGAACAAAGCTTTAGCTAAACACTTGGACTCAAAAGTTCACAAACCTTTTCCAAGTTTAGCTTAATGCCAGCTGACTCCACTAAAGAGCTGACACTGAAAATCTCTCGGTTCAAATGAATTTATTTTCTACTCAAGAATTCGACCTAATTGTGATGAGCGGATCCACTGAATATTATCTATGTTTACCCTTCATGAATGTCATCAGCTAGTCGGGATTTACTAAATTACCATTTTACCCTTCTAGCTGTTATTTCCTCAACTCCTTTGTCGCTTGTGAATAAGTTAGAAACAATGTATTGACGAGGAGCTAACAAGTCACATTGTTTCATCCAAAAGAGTCAAGACTCAATTTGGACACTGGCCAGTTCATTTATTCACACTCCAAGGAACAAAGCATGAGGTGACATACATTGCATTTCAGCAATCTTGTAAATGCGCTCGTCAAGATTGCCATTCAGAAAGGCTGTCTTGACATCCATTTGCCAGATCTCATAGTCGAGAGCTGCAGCTATGGATAGGAGTATGCGGATGGATTTAAGCATCGCGACTGGCGAGAAGGTTTCTTCATAGTCAATCCCTTCTTGTTGGGTATAACCCTTCGCCACAAGTCGTGCTTTGAACGTCTCAACGTTCCCATCAGGACCCCTTTTCTTCTTGTATATCCACTTACACCCTACGGGTTTAATCCCTTCAGGAAGGTCTACAAGTTTCCAGACTTTGTTGACATACATCGAGTGCATCTCAACTTTCATGGCGTCAAGCCAAAGGTTTGATTCAGAACAAGCCATTGCTTGGCTATAGGAAACAGGATCATCCATGTCAGAGACGGCTACAAGAGAGTCTCCATAAGACATGTACCTGTCAGGCTTTTGAGTAGCCCTCCCACTACGTCGAAGTACTACTTGACGAGATTCTGATGAGTTAGGTTGTGTTTCAGTTGGGGTAAGAACAGTTCTTACAGATGAGGTAGAAGCTTCCTCACCCAACTTTTCTTCAAGCACAATTTTGCTTCTAGGTTTCGCATCCTTCATAAAGTCCTCCTCAAGGAAACGAGCATTCGTGCTAACGAAAGTCTTATCGTCCTCGGGACTATAGAAAATGAAACCTTTGGTTTCCTTTGGATATCCTACAAACAGGCACAATTCTGACCTACTAGCCAACTTGCTAGTCTTTTGCCTTAGCACATGTGCAGGGCAACCCCAAATTCGGATGTGGCCCAAACTTACTTTACGGCCAGTCCATCTTTCATAAGGAGTACCAGGAACCGTCTTGGACGGAACTTGGTTCAGAATGTAAGCGGCTGTTTCGAGGGCATATCCCCAAAAGGAAAGCGGGAGTGATGAGTAACTCATCATCGATCTAACCATCTCCATAAGAGTTCGGTTTCTTCTCTCTGACACTCCGTTTTGTTGAGGTGTGCCAGGTGCGGTAAGCTGAGAAGCGATACCTTCTTCTTTAAGAAAGTCATCGAACTCTCCAGACATATACTCACCACCTCGATCAGATCGAAGGGTTTTGATCACTTTGCCAGTTTGCTTTTCCACTAAAGCCCTAAAGACCTTAAATACGTTAAAGGTCTCGGATTTGTGTTTAAGCAAATAGACAAACCCATATCTTGAGTAATCATCAGTGAAGGTAACGAAGTATTCGTATCCTCCACGTGCCTGTTGGTTGAGCGGACCACATACATCAGAATGTATTAGTTCCAGCAACTCAGTGGCTCTTCGACCCTTATCGGAGAAAGGTCGCGTAGTCATTTTTCCTTCTATACAGGATTCACAAGTAGGTAGTGAGCCTATTGCAGAGGCTTGGAGTGGACCATCCCTCACAAGTCTCTTAATCCTATCTAGACTGATATGACCAAGTCTTAAGTGCCAGAGGTATGTTGATTTTGTTAGATCGGAGGATTCAGAAAGTTTGATCCTCTTTGGCTCCCTAATTAGATCGTTATCTATTTCGGTGTCTAAAAGAGAAGGTTGAGTGGGATAGATGTAAAAAAGACCATTCTTCATACATGCATCAGTGACAAAAGAATTATCAGGAAACGAAATACGAATTCCATTCTTAATGAACTTTAAACAATAATCTTGCTCAAGAAGACGTGCAACGGATATTAAGTTCTTACCAAAGGTAGGAACAAAATAAACATTATTCAAGTTTATAGTACGGTCTTCAAAAGACAATGTCACGGATCCCACAGCCTTCGCAGACACCAGGCTTCCATCACCCCATTTGAAACAGAACTCGCCTTCCTCTAAGCTTTTGGTTTTCTTGAAACCATTCAAGGAACAACAAATATGGTTAGTAGCAGCGGAGTCAAGAATCCACGTTGATACATTATCAGCTACTAAGCATGCTTCGGTAACTAGTACAATACTATGTTCTTTTGCTTTGAGATAGGCGGGACAGTTCTTTTTATCGGCCTTGTAAAGTCTCTTCATAGTTTCAGAGGCGGAGGCTTTTTGCTCAGTAGCATGTGCCTCTCCTTGATTCCTCTTTCTCTTAGTGAAACCTACAGCAGTGTGAAGTTCCTCCATAAGCTTGGTAGCAGTGTACTCTAGCTTGTTTATGGAGTAGTTCATCTTGGAGGTATCAAGAGACGCGGGGAGAGTTTCTAAGATCATATCTATGAGATTCTTCCCATCAGTCTCAGATCCTAGGATTTCCATTTTATTCAGAAAACTAATGATCAGTATCATAAAGTCTCTAACAGGAGTCCTATCCTTCATATGACAGTTCATAAACTGTCGGACTGCTTGTTGCCTTGTTTGACGCCTTTGCCCTCCAAACATCTCAAGGAGATTGTAGAGCATGTCAGCGGCAGTCTCGAAGTCATGATGTTGCTCTTTCAGCATATTGTTCATAGATGCCAAGATATAGCACCTCACAATCTCATCGGATCGAAGCCAGGCCGCTAAGGCGTCATTGTCCTCTTGAGTTGAATCATCATTCGTCAGAGGAGGACACGGGGTGGTGAGTACCCATTTGTGCTTGTTAACGGTAGGTAATATGTCGAGGTTACGTTTCGAATCTACGTAGTTTTCGTTTTCGAGTTGGTTCGAGGAAAGAAAGATAGAGAGAGGGTTGAGAGACATATTGCCTATATAAGTTGAAACAAGTTTATGATTAGTCTTTGGTTTAGGATTTAAGTTTCATTAAGACTTTTGTAAAATCCAAAGGTGTTATGAACGAAATGACACTTTACTCCTTCGAGGGAAGGCCGCAACGAGTCTCCTTTCATAAGTAAATGACTCATCATTAATGCATAGCCAAGATGTCAATACATCAATTTTGACTAGCCACCTTGTAAAATGGTTTGATCACTCACATCCTTTCGCAGGGCCTCGAGGGAGGATTACTAGGGATTGAGTCTAAGTGTGTAACCAACCACTTAGTCCAAAAGATTGACTTTGAAAAACAATCCGCCGAGGGGAGGTCTTGTCATCATCGTCTCACTCTCGGACGTAGCTCATTGAGCAATGATCAGAGCAAAGCGCCCTTGAGTACTCTCATTTAAGAGAGGGCCACGAGGGTGACTCTTAGTCCGGCGACACTTGCACTTTTCATTAGTGTTGGGGATCGTGGGTTACAAACAACAAGTATAACCCTCCCACTTAGTTTTTGGAGTTGGTTCATCGACTCTTTTAAGTTCGGAAACAAATTTCCTAGTTAGAGAGCGACAGAGCGGACAACTAGAAGAGAATCCTAGATCGACATGTTCAGAGCAGTATTAGTGCATAAAGGCACAAGGGACATACTCGATCTTTTCCTATTTTCTATTTCGGGAAAGTGCGTGAGGGAAGTGTGAACTTCAACTCACTCGAACACTTGAAAGTTTGAGATTACACATCTTTTTATTTTTCGGCTTTGTCTACAAAGAGACCTCCCACTCATAATTTCAAGAGCATATAGATTTTGAACATATGTGATATAGATATAGTTTTGAAAACATTTTGAAAACTTATTTGATTTGGATGACAAAAATTTTCAAGTTTGAAAGTGAAAACGGTTTTTCAAAATTCAAACTAGTTTTGTAAAAATTCAATTTCAATTAATCTTTCAAAAATCAAAACTTTTAATCTTTACACATCATGTTTATAATCATATGAAAAACATTTTTGCTCAAGAAAATTTTCTCATTAGAGTTCTATAACTCATGGTAGTGGGGTTTGAAAATCCGGATTTCTAAAAAACTGGAGTTTCAGACAGCCGCGCACCTCGGAGTAAAATCGCCATATCTGGCGGCTCCAATGTCCTTTTGAGCCGAAACCGGTGGCATTGGACAGAGGACAGACAGAGCTTTAATTTGATTCAAGAATCATTAAATTTCGATTTCTGAGCAGAGAGTTATGCCGCTTTTAATGCGGGTTTACATTCCAGCTCGAAGAAAAAGAAATAAATTAAAGCTTCGTCCTTTTAGGTGCGAAAAAGAATCGAGTGTAACGGAACGTTTTAAGATGTTGTTTAAAGCTTTTATTTGTGTTTTATTAGCAGGGTAATAACATAGACTAAAAGAAATAACAACATGCATAAAACGATTCAAGTAAATAAACGAAACTAGCAAGGAAAAAAAAAAAAACTAGTCACAAAATTTACTCGAAAATTCTCAAACCTTTAAAACACGTTTTTCAATATAAAAAATTAAAAACTTTTAGAACTGATTCTAACGTGTTTTAACATCATCCCAAACTCATAGAAAATCAACATTTTTTTTAATTTAAAGGCATGAGCAATAAATTAAAAAAAATCTAAGATTACAATTCTAACTTGTCACAAAATTAGTAAACTTTCGAAAACGATTTTCAAGCTCATAATTTAAAAACATGCACATGCATTCCTTTGACCATAGCTCTGATACCATTTGTTGGAATCGATCTAGGGTTTGAGAAAAAGTTTAACGCTTCGTTAAGCGGCGGAATTTTAAAAATTTTCTTTTTAAGTAAAACTAGTTTTTACTAACCTAGACAAGAGCATATGCATGTAAATAAAAACTAATATGAGCTATAAAAGTTACTAACCTTTTTGATGCTTGAACGTTGATGAGCCTTTGGAAGGTTGGCAACGTTCGTCTCCCCTCGCAGCACGTCTCTCTTTTCTTTCCTCGGGAACTCGAGCAACCACGATAGTTTCTATCACTAAATCACTCGAAAAGAAGGAATTAGTGAGTGGGCACTTTTAAACACTACGACTTGAGAACGAGTCTCGAAGTCGCAGAGCTAAAGACTAGGTCGAGTGAGGACCTAGGTGCCAAGACAAGAGAAAACCGAAAATAAACTAGAGAGAGAGAGAAGAGGACTTCGGCCAAGTTCTAGAGAGAGAGTCTCTCAAATCTCTTAAACTTGGATGAATGAATTGTGAGGAAATGAGGCTCCTATTTATAGGAGAGGTCTCACCTTCAATAAGGTAGTTTCCTCTTCTATAGAATATCACATATTCATGAGCAAAATAACCCTTATTTCCCATTCCTCTTAGGCGCCCAAGGCAGCCTTCTAGAAGGCTAGGATTTGTTTCCTTTTTTGTTCCTTGGCTTGCCTATTAGCCTCTTGGCCGAAATTCCCATTGCATGTGTGGGAAATTTGTTTCCTCTTTTTCTTTTGGCAAGTATCTAAATACATTTATGCACAAAATATTCTCTCTTGGTTGGGTATGTTGGGCGCCCAAGGCCTTCTAGAAAAGGCTTCTAGAAGCTTTTCCATTTGTTCATGACAACATGAAAAAGGCCCAATAAGAATTTTCAATAAAATTCTTATGAAATGAAATTAATTCACAAGGCCCAATGATCAAGTCATGGCCGAGTGAAACATGTCATAAAATGACCTTGTCAAAAAATTTATTGACATTCATTTCATCCTTTGTCTCAAAAGACAAAAATACCCTTTTAACTATTTTCGTTCTTGTTTTGGCTTAGCTTCCAGTTTAACTATTCCTATCGATGTGATTCGTGACAGTGACCTCATGGACCCAAATGAACAAAGCTTTAGCTAAACACTTGGACTCAAAAGTTCACAAACCTTTTCCAAGTTTAGCTTAATGCCAGCTGACTCCACTAAAGAGCTGACACTGAAAATCTCTCGGTTCAAATGAATTTATTTTCTACTCAAGAATTCGACCTAATTGTGATGAGCGGATCCACTGAATATTATCTATGTTTACCCTTCATGAATGTCATCAGCTAGTCGGGATTTACTAAATTACCATTTTACCCTTCTAGCTGTTATTTCCTCAACTCCTTTGTCGCTTGTGAATAAGTTAGAAACAATGTATTGACGAGGAGCTAACAAGTCACATTGTTTCATCCAAAAGAGTCAAGACTCAATTTGGACACTGGCCAGTTCATTTATTCACACTCCAAGGAACAAAGCATGAGGTGACATACATTGCATTTCAGCAATCTTGTACATGAATTCCATATCTATGAGAACTTCACAAAGTTACTCATGACAGACTCACAACTTAGTACTTCACCAATAGGCCTTGTTCGGAATCACATAGTGAGTCCGAACTTTGACTTTCTCAAATGAGAATACTAAGGTGTGAAATGGCATGTCTCATTTCAGGATTAAGGTAAGCATGATGCAATTCATACATAGTGACTTCGAGACATAAGAGGTTAAATGGTTTGTTCTTATCTTGTCTCTAGAAGTGCACTGGTCAATTCAGTACCTTCGGAAGATACCTAGAAGAACTATAGAGTTCCTAACTCTCAATGCCTCATAACCAGACATCATAGATTCTTCTAACAATCATACTGAGGTCAATAGTCCTTTGACCCTAAGATTGCGAATATATCGTTTTAAGCAAACTACGAAGAGTTTGTTCATGCAAATCTACATTTGTCTCTTCGTAAGTTGTTTAGTTTGTTTATGGACTAAAAGACTATGGTTTTATCATAAAGCTTCAGACAAGGAAGATTGAATGAACGTTTCAACTTTTTATAAATGAATAAGCAATTACAAGCAAGAGTCTTCGTAAGACTATATGACATCAAATGTACATAAATAGACACTACTACTCTTCTTGTGGGCACCATTGACAACATCTCTAACTTATGTGGAATGAATAGAATGAGAGGAATGAGGGTCCTATTTATAGGAGAGGGGTTGGCCTTGGAAAGAAATAGTTTCCTCTTATTTTCCAAGCCTTTATGAGCAATCTTTTATTGCCCATTCCTATCCAAGATAGGTGCCCACCTCAAGCAAATCCCCAAGGGATTAGTTTCCTCTTTTGTTTCTCTCTTGGTTGCCTTGGCCGAAATTCCCTATACAAGCATGGGAAGTTTGTTTCCTCTTTTTCTTTTGGCAAGTATCTTCATACATTAATGAACAAAATATTCTCTCTACCTATGGGTATGTTGGGCGCCCAAACTCATTCTAGAAGGAGCTTCTAGAAGCTTCTTCATTTGTTCATGACAACATGAGAAAGGCCCATTAAGAATTTTCAATAAAATTCTTATGAAATGAAATTAATCCGCAATGCCCAATTATTTCAATATGGCCGAGTGATATTAAGTTATCAAATGAACTTAGCAAAAAATTTATTGACATTCATTTCATGCTATGTCTCAAAAGACAAAAATACCCTTTTGACAATTTTCGTTCTTGTTTTGACTTAGCTTCCAGTTTAACTATTCCTAATCGATGTGATTCGTGACAGTGACCTCATGGATCCAAATGAACAAAGCTTGAGCTAATATACTTGGACTCAAAATTTCACAAACCTTTTCCAAGTTTAGCTTAATGTCAACTGGCTCCACTAAAGAGTTGACACTGAAAATCTCTCGGTTCAAATGAATTTGTTTTCTACTCAAGAATTCAACCTAATTGTAATGAGTGGATCCACATAATATTATCAATGTTTACCCTTCATGAATATCATCAGCTAGTCGGGATTTACAAAATTACCATTTTACCCTTCTAGCTGTTATTTCCCCAACTCCTTTGTCGCTTGTGAATAAGTTAGAAACAATGTATTGACGTGGAGCTAAGAAGTCACATTGTTACATCCAAAAGAGTCAAGACTCAATTTGGACATTGGCAAGTTCATTTATTCACACTCCAAGGAACAACGCATGAGGTGATATATATTGCATTTCAGCAATCTTGTACATGAATTCCATATCTATGAGAACTTCACAAAGTTACTCATGACATTCTCACAACTTAGTACTTCACCAATACGCCTTGTTCGGAATCACACAGTGAGTCCGAACTCTGACTTTCTCAAATGAGAATACTAAGGTGTGAAATGACATGTCTCATTTCAGGATTACGGTAAGCACAATGCAATTCATACGTAGTGACTTCGAGACATAAGAGGTTAAATGGTTTGTTCTTATCTTGTCTCTAGAAGTGCACTGGTCAATTCAGTACCTTCGGAAGATACCTAGAAGAACTATAGAGTCTCCAACTCTCAATGCCTCATAACCAGACATCATAGATTCTTCTAACAATCGTACTGAGGTCAATAGTCCTTTGACCCTTAGATTGCGAATATATCGTTTTAAGCAAACTACGAAGAGTTTGTTCATGCAAATCTACATTTGTCTCTTCGTAAGTTATTTAGTTTGTTTATGGACTAAAGACTAATGTTTTATCATAAACCTTCAATCAGACACGGAAGAATGAATGAACGTTTCAACTTTTTATTAATGAATAAGCAATTACAAGCAAGAGTCTTAGTAAGACTATATGACATCAAATGTACATAAATACACACTACAACTCTTCTTGTGGGCGCCATTGACAACTGTTGTCGCTCGTTTTTGGACAACGATTTAGGAGCCCCGAACGGTTCGACCCGAGGCCGGACCAAGTGGTCGCGTTCGGGCTCGAGCGTGTCGAACTCGGTATCCCGAGCCTTCCCTTAGCTGTGAATGTCCCTTGAGTTTGTCCAAGCACCTGAAGAGGAAGAAAGAACACGTGAACTACAAAGGGAAAACAGAGGGGGTACCTGTGTTTACCTCTCAGACGCTCAACATTAGTGGGATTGAGGTGGATAATAGAGGGTTTAGGTGTTTAAGGGCCGAGACTTGAGAGAAACGAGCGAGAGGTGAGTTTTGCAGCGTTTCAGTACTCAAGAATGGATTACCTTTTGAAGAGGGTGGGCCGAGGATAGCATAGGATGGCCGAGGATAACATAGGATGGCCGAGGATAGCATAGGCTCGGCCGAGGATAGCATAGGATGATCGAGGATAGCATAGGATGGCCGAGGATAGCATAGGCTCGGCCGAGGATAGCATAGGATGGTCGAGGATATCATAGGCTCGTGAGACTGAGGTCGAGCTTATGAGACCGAGGTCGAGCTCGTGAGGCCGAGGTCGAGCTCGTGAGGCATAGGTCGAGCTCGTGAGGCCGAGGTCGAGCTCGTGAGGCCGAGGTCGAGCTTATGAGGCCGAGGTCGAGCTCGTGAGGCCGAGGTCGAGGTTCTGAGGCCGGAGGTCGGCCATGGAGCTGGAGGCCGAGTTCATGAGGCCGGAGGTCGGCCATGGAGCTGGAGGCCGAACTCATGAGGCCAGAGGTCGGCCATGGAGCTGGAGGCCGAGCTCATGAGGCCGGAGGTCGGCCATAGAATTTGAGGCCGAGCTCCTGAGGCCAGAGATCGGCCACGCGTCGGGGAAGTCCCGGGGTGGTTGCTATCGCGGCCGTCGCTGCTCTACGCCGAGTTTCCGGTCCAGCGTAGGTCGAGTGGAAACTCAAAACCTACGCCTTCATGCGGATGCAGGATGAACGCTCTCGGGTTTGCGAGCATGCCGTAGAAGGGCTTTCAATCCATCGCGGGGGGACGGCCTCTCGGCGTGTCTTATGTTTTCGACATGCTATCGTAGTCGACTCGCACGGTTTTGTCTGTGCGCGTCTTATTTTCTCGACTTACCAGTGAAGGCGTAATCGATTTGCGTGAGTCGGGCCTCGGGGGCCCCGGTGCCACGTTCGTGTGACCGGGCTTCCCATGGACGCTGGCTAGACCAGATACGTCCGGCGGACGCAAGCCTTTGAAACCCATTTGTGACTCGCTACATGTCGGCTCACGAGCTGGGCGGCGAGCGCGGTGCCACATTTGTGTTGCCGGGTTTCCCGGCGACGCTGGCTAGACCAGATACGTCTGGCGGACGCAATCCTTTGAAACCAATTTGTAACTCGCTGCCTTTCGGCTCACGAGCTGGGCGGCGAGCGTGGTGCCACATTTGTGTGGCCAGGTTTCCCGTGGACGCTGGCTAGACCAGATACGTCCGGCGGACGCAAGCCTTCGAAACCCATTTGTAACTCACTGCCTTTCAGCTCACGAGCTGGGCGGCGAGCGTGGTGCCACATTTGTGTGGCCAGGTTTCCCGTGGACGCTGGCTAGACCAGATACGTCCGGCGGACGCAAGCCTTTGAAACCCATTTGTAACTTGCTGCCTATCGGCTCACGAGCTGGGTGGCGAGCGTGGTGCCACATTTGTGTGGCCAGGTATCCCGTGGACGCTGGCTAGACCAGATACGCCCGGCGGACGCAAGACTTTGAAACCCATTTGTAACTCGCTGCCTTTCGGCTCACGAGCTGGGCGGCGAGGGCAGTGCCACATTTGTGTGGCCATACCGTCTCATGAACCTGGCACCATTGGGCGTGTGCGTCACGTGACAGGCAAAGTTAGGTGCAGACTTGATCCCCCAGCGAGTGTGGCACCTTAGTGCGCTGGTCGCATTTCCGGGTTGGGTCTCTTGGGTCGAGCCTTGTGCCTTTGTGAGTGCGGCGCCCTGGTGGGCGTTTCACGTTTGGGTACTCAGGTGGCCCATTCTCACTCGGTACTCGACTCGAGGAGTGAACTCGACCCGAGGAGATACGTAGAGTCGACACGAGGAGTAGCCAGTCGACTCGCGGATTCAGTACTTGACTCGAGGATTGGACTCAACTCGAGGCGACATGTAGAGTCGGCACGGGGAGTAGCTTGTCGACTCGTGGACTCGGTACTCGACTTCGAGGAGTGAACTCAACTCGAGGAGAAACGTAGAGTCAGCACGAGGAGTAGCTTATCGACCCGTGGACTCGGTACTCGACTCGAGGAGCGAATTCAACTCGAGGAGAAACGTAGAGTCGGCACGAGGAGTAGCTTATCGACCCGTGGACTCGGTACTCGACTCGAGGAGTGAACTCAACTCGAAGAGAAACGTAGAGTCGGCACGAGGAGTAGCTTGTCGACTCGTGGACTCGGTACTCGACTCGCGGAGCGAATTCAACTCGAGGAGAAACGTAGAGTCGGCACGAGGAGTAGCTTATCGACCAGTGGACTCGGTACTCGAGTCGAGGAGCGAATTCAACTAGAGGAGAAACGTAGAGTCGGTACGAGGAGTAGTTTATCGAGACGTAGACTCGGTATTGGACTCGGGGAGTGAACTCTACTCGAGGAGAAACATAGAGTCGGAAGAGGAGTAGCTTTTCGACACGTGGACTCGGTACTCGACTCGAGGAGCGAATTCAACTCGGGGAGAAACGTAGAGTCGGCACGAGGAGTAGCTTGTCAACTTGTGGACTCGGTACTCGACTCGAGGAGTGAACTCAACTCGAGGAGAAAAGTAGAGTCAGCACGAGGAGTAGCTTGTCGACTTGTGGACTCGGTACTCGACTCGAGGAGTGAACTCAACTCGAGGAGAACTGTAGAGTCGGCACGAGGAGTAGCTTGTCGACTCGTGGACTCGGTACTCGACTCGAGGAGTGAACTCAACTCAAGGAGAAATGTAGAGTCAGCACAAGGAGTAGCTTGTCAACTCGTGGACTCGGTACTCGACTCGAGGACTGAACTCAACTCGAGGAGAAATGTAGAGTCGGCACGAGTAGTAGCTTTTTGACTCGTGGGCTCGGTACTCGACTCGAGGAGTGAACTCAACTCGAGGAGACACATAGAGTCGGCGCGAGGAGTAGCCTGTCGACTCGTGGACTCGGTAGTTTTCCCGAGGAGTGAACTCAACTCGAGGAGAAATGTAGAGTCGGCATGAGGAGTGGCTTATAGACTCGTGGACTCGATACTCGACTCGAGGAATGAACTCAACTCGAGGAGACATGTAGAATCGGCACGAGGAGTAGCTTGTCGACTTGTGGACTCGGTACTCGACTCGAGATATGAACTCAACTCGAGGAGACATGTAGAGTCGGCATCGAGGAGTAGCTTGTCGACTCGTGGACTCGGTACTTGTTGTCACCGTTTTCCGGACAACGATTTAGAAGCCACAGGCGGTTAGACCCAAGGCCGGACCAAGTGGCCTCGCCTGGGCTCGAGCGCGTCGGACCTGGTTGCCCAGATCTTCCCTTGGATGTCGATGGTGTCTGAGCTCGCCGGGGTACCTGGAAAGGATGAGAGAACCGTGAGCTAAGAAGGGAAAACAGAGGGGGTGCCTCTGCTTACCTCTCTGACGCTCAACATTAGTGGGATTGAGGTGGAGAATAGAGGGTTTAAGTGTTTAGGGGTCGAGACTTGAGAGAAACGAGCGAAAGGTGTGTTCGGCAGCGTTTCAGTCCTCAAACTTTGATTACCTGGAGAAGGTGAGAGGCGCCTGTATTTATAGGCGACCAAGAGGCCATTGGTGGGCCCCTTGGCCGAGGATAACATGGGTTCGGCCCTTGGCCGAGGATAGCATAGGCCCGGCCGAGGATAGCATAGGGTGGCGTCACTGGTGGGCCCCTCGGCTGGGGATAGCATGGGCTCGGCAGGGGATAACATAGACTGGCGCTATTGACGTGCCCCTTGGTCGTGGATTACATAGGGTGGCGTCATTGGCGTGCCCCTGGGCTGAGGACAACATGGGCTGGCGTCATTGGTGGGCCCCTTGGCCGAGGATAACATAGGCTTGGCCGAGGATAGCATATGGCCGAGGATAGGACTGTGAGGCCGGGGTCGAGCTCACGAGGCCGAGGTCGCTCGTGAGGCCGAGGTCGAACTCGCGAGGCCGAGGTCGAGCTCGTGAGGCCGAGGGTGAGCTCGTGAGGCCGGGGTCGAGCTCGTGAGGCCGAGGTCGAGCTCGTGAGGCCGAGGTCGAGCTCGTGAGGCCGAGGTCGAGCTCGCGAGGTCGAGGTCGAGCTCGCGAGGCCGAGGTCGCTCGCGAGGCCGAGGTCGAGCTTGCAAGGCCGAGGTCGCTCGTGAGGCCGAGGTCAAGCTCGGTCTTGGGCCGAGGCCACTGGGCCGGCCCTTGGCCGAGCCGGCCCAAGGGCCGATTAATGGCCAGGGCAAGTCTGATTGCTTTTTTGCCTTTGAATAGCTTCGATCGGGGTCGGGCCGATAACATTAGCCCCCCCGAGTTTATCGTCGACTGAATCTTGTGCGGTAAACTCAAAATTCCCGTCATCGCCGGCCTACCGAAGCGACGTATTGCGAAAAAGGTAAGACCCGAGCCTCCTTCACTATTTATTTTCCATTTTCTGGTTTCTTTTCGTTTTTTGCCTCGCTACACGTGCCAATGGTCCCCACCAACCACCTGTCGGGGCGTGGGTCCGTTGAAGATGACCTATTCCCTCTGCTCGTGGATAAAGATGTAAACCTAGATGATCTTTGGGCGCAATTCTCACCCCCTGTGGATACCCAAAACGCAGCGCCCCCATCACCGCCTTCGGGCAACGGGTCGGTTGAGATGGCTGGAGGCGATCCTCGTTCGGTTAATGCGTGGCCGGCCGACGCTGAGGAGGGTACGCGCACCGGAGTCGTCGCCAGAGGCGACCCCGAGGTCGTCAGGGACGCGCGCGGCCTGGGGGAAGGTGCGCCCACCGAGGCGAGTCTGCGCGGAGGTGGGCCGACCCCTGTCGGCTTTGTCTGTGCTGGAGGTGTTGCCGGAAGAAGCCCAAACCGCGCTGGTGCAGCGCCCGCCTTGGAAGGAGTCGCGTCGGCCGAGCCGGGCGCAGGGAGAGTCGCGCCGGTCCTGAGCGGCGACGCTGGGACTGTCTGGCAGGCGAGCGGCGGCGAGGGAGGCCCGAGTACTCTGGGTCCGGCCTCCCCCGAGGAGGGATGCGTCGGTGGAGGTCGATCGGAGGCGGGCGGCGTTGCTGGCGGTAACGCCGGCGCTAGAGACGAGGAGCGCCGGCCGGACAGCGCCGGCCAAGGGGCGGCGGCTGAGGCGCTGGTTGCCCTAACCCTAGGGGTCGGTGACGTCCCACCTGGCGAGTCGGGCCGTGCCGTCGGGCCAGGCGCAAGCGCCAATAGGCCGAGCGAGAGCCCAAGGAGCCCGGTGGCCTTGGCGCGCGAGGGGACTCTCTGGACAGGCCGGGCGCCGACGGTGGGCCCGCTGTCGGGCCAGACAAGGGGGAGACAGGGCCGGCTAGCTCGGGCGGCCGCCGCGAGGGGCTGCAATCCGTGGTGACCTGGACTGCTCGAGCGTTGATGTCCCGAGCTCGCTCTCGGTCGTTAGCTTCGTGAGTTTGAGGAAGCGTTACGGCATCCCAGACTCGGTGTCGATCCTGAGGCCGTTACCCGACGATCGCCCGACACGTCCTCCGAAGGGACACGCGGCCATTCACGAGGCGAGTCTTCGCGTGGGGCTACGATTACCCTTCCAGCCGGTGATCCAAGAGCTATTGATTCGGTTGGGGGTGCACGCGTTGCAGATGTCTCTGTCCTTCTACCGGGCGGTCGCCGCGTTCCATATGATGCTCTACCGAGCGAAGAAGCCGGCAGTCACCGCCGACGATATCCAGGATCTCGTGGTCGTTCGCGGGGTCCCGGGGAAACCGGGCTTCTACTGCGCGTGCCCTCGGAAACGCATATCCATCGTTACCGAGGTTACCTCGAAGCACCGGTACCCTTGGGTGTGGCTTTCCGATTCGGCCTTTGGGTCCGCGCCCTTAGCGTTCGGGCCCACGGTCGACTTTCCCTCCGTCGGGGACGTAGAAGATTCTGAACTTGTATCCGTGATCAAAGCGAACCCGGATTCGAGGCGGCAGGGGTCACTGTTTGAGTCCCCGGACCTCATGGCGAGGACCGGGTGGTTCGTGCCTTGTGGCAACGTCCCTCCGTGCCTCGGTCTTGGCGTGGAGGTTATGGAGGACCCTATATCAGAGGCGGGGGGTTCGTCCGCCCCTCCCCCCGACGCGGGGGGTACTATCCGTTCACACGCTCTTGCGTTATCGCGTTCTTTGTTGTATTACGCTTATCGCGTGTATTCTAACTTACTGCCGTCTCTCTCTCTTTCAGATACCATGCCCAGACGACATCGGCCGCGCACACACGTGCCGAAATTGGCACCTGTCGCTGAAACCACGACCGCGGCTTGCCTCCAAGCCGAGGTTCGCCGCCGAAGGTCACCGCGCAGGTGGGGAATGAGGCGATCTCTTCTAACAAGCGATCGTCGTCGTCGACTTCCTTCAGGCCACCCTCCGGCCACAAGCGCGCCCACACATCGACGGTGCCGGATAGCATAGATTCGATGCTCCTGGCGGAGGCGGCGGAGCTGAGGGATCAGTGCTCCCGAGGGATTCTTGGGACCTCTCTGCGGGACTTCAAGGGTTTGCTGACGGCAAGCGATCTGGACCATTTCGAAAACTGGATCGGCGATGCCCGAAAGGTACGATACGCCTGCTTATCTCATGCGTAGCCCTTATGCTTACTTCGATTATACGTATATCGGTTGTCTCTGCAGATGCTCGCACGTCAAGAGCGAAGCGGTCGCATTCTCCGGGACCTGCTGCGGCGCATGCAAATTATGGAGAAGGACAAGGAGAGCACGGCGGCCGCCCACGCTGACGATCTAGCGGGAGCCCGTACTGCTCGAGAATTCCAAGTAGTCGAGGAGGAGCTGAAGCGAGCTCGCGAGGAGATGGCGACCGAGAAATTGCTTCGCACGGCCGGGCAGGCTTCTCGGGAGAAGGCGGAGCAGGCGGCCGACACCTTCTTAGGGGAGAAAAAGAAGCTCCAGGCGGCGCTCTCGAGTCGGGACGAGGGGCTGAACATCCTCCACGCCCGGTTGTCAGTGAGTGAGATCTCCCAGGTCAAGGCCGAGAGGGAGAGGGATACTTTGCGGGCGGAGGTGCAGATCCTTGCCGAGGAGAAAGACGACGCCGTGCAGTCCAAGACGGACCTGGAGGATGACTGGGACCTCGCGCTGGAGGCGGCCCGCTATGAGGCAGCCAAACGGGTCCGAGACGCGACCGTGAAGGAGAACGTGTCCCGCGGGACCACGTTTTCCTTCTTCGACGTCATGTTTCCTCCTCTGGACGACGAGTCGCCTGAGGACGACCTGCGTACTCAAGCCCCCGCGGAAGCCGCCCGGTCGGCGAACCTTCAACTCGACGGAGAAGTCATCCGTGGGTTTGCCGCCCCCTGCCCTCGGTGTAGCCCGGTTTTCTTCGGTTTTCCGCGCACTTGTTTAGCGCTTGCGTCATGCATTCTTCCGGAATTTTGTTTTGTCTTTCTTCCGTTAGAAGTTTGTCGTGTTCTCATACTTTTCTTTTTGGGTTGTTCGTACAACATTGTTCGCCTTAGTCAGGTGCGCGGATCCGACTTGTTAATCTTTAGCTACCTTTCGGTGCGTAGAACGTGTCATCGTGCGAGCCCGACTAGACGAGGCGACGAGCTCGGCTAGACGACGTGACGAGTTCGACAAGGCAGAGTGACCTGCTCGTAGTGATGAGCTCGACTATGCGAAGTGACGAGTTTGACTAGGCGAAGTGACGAACTCGACTAGGCGAAGTGATGAACTCGACTAGGCAAAGTGGCGAACTCGACCAGGCGAAGTGGCGAACTTGACTAGGCGAAGTGGCGAACTCGACTAGGCGAAGTGACGAGCTCGACTAGGCGAAGTGGCGAACTCGACTACGCAAAGTGCCGAGCTCGACTAGGCGAAGTGGTGAACTCGACTAGGCGAAGTGGCGAACTCGACTAGGCGAAGTGACGAGCTCGACTAAGCGAAGTGGCGAACTCGACTAGGCAAAGTGGCGAACTCGACTAGGCTTAGTGGCGAACTCGATTAGGCGAAGTGAAAAGCTCGACTAGGCGAAGTGACAAGTTCGACTAGGCGAAGTGGCGAACTCGACTAGGCGAAGTGACGAGCTCGACTAGGTGACGTGACGAGCTCGACTAGGCAAAGCGATGAGCTCGACTAGGCGAAGCGATGAGCTCGACTAGGCGAAGTGACGAGCTCGACCAGGCGAGGCGGCGAGCTCGACTAGGCGAAGTGACGAGTTCGACCGGGAGAAGCGGCGAGCTCGACTAGGCGAAGTGACGAGCTCGACCACGCGAAGCGGCAAGCTCGACTAGGCGAAGCGATGAGCTCGACTAGGCGAAGCGATGAGCTCGACTAGGCGAAGCGATGAGCTCGACTAGGCAAAGTGACGAGCTCGACCAGGCGAAGCGGCGAGCTCGACTAGGCGAAGTGACGAGCTAGACAGGGCGAAGCGGCGAGCTCGACTAGGCGAAGTGAGGAGCTCGACCAAGCGAAGCGGCGAGCTCGACCAGGCGAAGTGATGAGCTCGACTAGGCGAACCGATGAGCTCGACTAGGCGAAGTGAGGAGCTCGACCAAGCGAAGCGGCAAGCTCGACTAGGCGAAGCGATGAGCTCGACTAGGCGAAGCGATGAGCTTGACTAGGCGAAGTGACGAGCTCGACCAGCCGAAGCGGCGAGCTCGACTAGGCGAAGTGACGAGCTCGACCAGGCGAAGCGGCGAGCTCGACTAGGCGAAGTGACGAGCTCGACCAGGCGAAGTGGCGAACCCGACTAGGCGAAGCGACGAGCTCGACTAGGCAAAGCGACGAGCTCGACCAGGCAAAGCGGCGAGCTCGACCAGGCGAAGCGACGAGCTCGACCAGGCGAAGTGGCGAGCTCGACTAGACGAAGTGACGAGCTCGACTTGGCAAAGTGGCGAGCTCGACCAGGCGATGCGGCTAGCTCGACTAGGCGAAGTGACGAGCTTGACCGGACGAAGCGGAGAGCTCGACTAGGCGAAGTGACGAGCTCGACCACGTGAAGCGGCGAGCTCGACTAGGCGAAGTGACAAGTTCGACCAGGCGAAGTGGCGAACCCGACTAGGCGAAGCGACGAGCTCGACTAGGCAAAGCGACGAGCTCGACCAGGCGAAGCGGCGAGCTCGACCAGGCGAAGCGACGAGCTCGACCAGGCGAAGAGGCGAGCTCGATTAGACGAAGTGACGAGCTCGACTAGGCGAAGTGGCGAGCTCGACCAGGCGAAGTGGCGAGCTCGACCAGGCGAAGTGGCGAGCTCGACTAGACGAAGTGGCGAGCTCGACCAGGCGAAGTGGCGAGCTCGACTACGCGAAGTGACGAGCTCGACCAGGCGAAGCGGCGAGCTCGACTAGGCGAAGTGATGAGCTCGACCAGGCAAAGTGGCGAACCCGACTAGGCGAAGCGACGAGCTCGACCAGGCGAAGCGGCGAGCTCGACCAGGCGAAGCGGCGAGCTCGACCAGGTGAAGTGGCGAGCTCGACCAGACGAAGTGACGAGCTCGACTTGGCGAAGTGGCGAGCTCGACTGGGCGAAGCGGCGAGCTCGACCAGGCGATACGGCTAGCTCGACTAGGGGAACTGACGAGCTTGACCGGGCGAAGCGGAGAGCTCGACTAGGCGAAGTGACGAGCTCGACCACGCGAAGCGGCGAGCTCGACCAGGCGAAGTGACGAGTTCGACCAGGCGAAGCGACGAACCCGACTAGGCGAAGCGACGAGCTCGACAAGGCGAAGCGACGAGCTCGACCAGGCGAAACGGCGAGCTCGACCAGGCGAAGCGACGAGCTCGACCAGGCCAAGAGGCGAGCTCGACTAGACGAAGTGGCAAGCTCGACTAGGCGAACTGGCGAGCTCGACCAGGCGAAGTGGGGAGCTCGACCAGGCGAAGTGGCGAGCTCGACCAGGCGAAGTGGCGAGCTCGACCAGGTGAAGTGGCGAGCTCGACTAGGCGAAGCGACGAGCTCGACCGGGCGAAGCGACGAGCTCGACTAGGCGAAGTGACAAGCTCGACCAGGCGAAGCGGCGAGGTCGACTAGGTGAAGTGACGAGCTCGACCAGGGGAAACGGCGAGCTCGACTAGGCGAAGTGACGAGCTCGACCAGGCGAAGTGGCGAACCCGACTAGGCGAAGCGACGAGCTCGACTAGGCGAAGCGACGAGCTCGACCAGGTGAAACGGCGAGCTCGACCAGGTGAAGCGGCGAGCTCGACTAGACGAAGTGACGAGCTCGACTAGGCGAAGTGGCGAGCTCGACCAAGCGAAGTGGCGAGCTCGACCAGGCGAAGTGGCGAGCTCGACTAGGCGAACTGACGAGCTCGACCAGGCGAAGTGGCGAGCTCGACAAGGCGAAATGACGAGCTCGACCAGGCGAAGTGGCGAGCTCGACCAAGCGAAGTGGCGAGCTCGACCAGGCGAAGTGGCGAGCCCGACCCGGCGAAGTGGCGAGCTCGACCGGGCGAAGCGGCGAGCTCGACTACATCTACCTCGCGGTTTCCGACAGGGCCGTGAGCGCGGCTCTCATACGCGAAGAAGACAAGGTGCAATGGCCGGTCTATTCTGTTAGCAAGGCTCTCCTCGACGCTGAAACTCGATACCCGGAAATCGAGAGGTTATCCCTCGCCCTCGTCATGAGCGCGAGAAAACTACGGCCCTACTTTCAGGCGCACCCCATTGTGGTCCGTATGGGACATCCCATCGAGAAGGCCCTTCAAAAAGGGACCTCCTCTCGAATGGCCATATGGTCCCAGGAGTTGGGCGAGTATGGGGTCGAGTTCCAACCAAGAGCCGCCATCAAGGGTCAAGCCCTCGCCGACTTCGTAGCCGAGTTCGCAAGCACGCCCTCAACTGGCGAGGGAGACAAAGGTGATGAGGACAGAGAAGACAAGGAGGACGACCATAGCGAGTCGTCGAAGTAGAGGACCAACAACCCGATAGGGCCGGTCTGGGACTTGCACGTAGATGGCACGTCAAATGCCCGGGGGGCTGGCGCTGGCGTTGTACTCATGAATCCCGATGGGGAAAAGTTGAGATACGCACTGCGGTTCGAGTTCAAGGCTTCCAACAACGAGGCGGAGTACGAAGCTCTGATCGTTGGCTTGGAGCTGGCGAACAAGCTAGGCGCCCAAAACTTGCGCATCCATTGCGACTCGCAGTTGATTGTGAACCAGGTTAAGGGCGACGACGCCGCAAAAGAGCCACACATCGTCGTGTACTTGTCCAAGGCCCAAAAGAACCTAGAGGCCCTGTCATGGTTCGAGATCGTCCAAGTTCCTCGAGAGGCGAACATTGACGCTAACGCCCTGGCTCGCCTCGCGTCTGGGATAGACGAGGAGGGTGAAGGCAGCGTCCCGATCGAAGTGTTGACCCGACCCTACGTCTCGAGAGGCGACGTAGGTGTAGTTGACGAGACTCCGCCTCCCTCATGGATGACGCCGCTCGTGGAATTCCTTAAACGACGAGTCGTCCCCGAAGACAAAGAAGAGGCTAAAAAGCTGAGAAGCTTGGCGCCAAAGTACACAATGAGGGAGGACAACTTGTTCAAGAGAGGCTACTCAATGCCCCTCCTCCGCTGCTTGACCGAGGTCGAGGTGAGGAAAGCGCTCCGCGAGGTGCACGAAGGGGTGTGCGGAAGCCACGCCGCTGGGCAATCGTTGGCATTGAAGCTACTGAGACTCCCACGAGTGGGCCAAAAAATGCGACAAATGCCTAAGGTTCGCTCACATCCCGCGTCAAGCACCGGCCCCATTGTGTCCAATCATTGTTCCGCGACCTTTCGTGAAGTGGGGAATCGACCTCATCGGTGAGCTACCTACGGCCCCGAGGCAATACAAGCACGCGATCGTGGCCATCGATTACTTCACAAAGTGGGTAGAGGCTGAGCCGCTAGCGAAGATCATCGAGGCGAACACGACAAGCTTCATTTGGAAAAGCATCGTCTGCTGCTTCGGGATCCCCGCGTCAATTGTAACCGACAACGGGAAACAATTCGACAATGCGCGCCTCCGAGAAATGTGCGAACAACTGGGCATTAGCAAGACTTTCTCCTCTCCCCGCCATCCTCAAGCCAATGGTCAGGTCGAGGCGGTTAACAAGACAATCAAAGAGAACTTGAAGAAGAAGCTGGAAGAAAGAAAGGGGGCGTGGGCCAACGAGCTCCCCATGGTCTTATGGGCGTACCGCACCACCGCTCGAAATGCGATAGGCAAAACTCCTTTCGCTCTCGCATTCCGCGTCGAGGCCGTGGTACCCGTCGAGACCAAACTACCGACCTTGCGCATCGAGGAGTACGAAGAAGCCACCAACAACGACGCAATCAGGCTCGAGTTAGACCTCATAGACGAGAGGAGGGCGGACGCACTCACCCGGCTTGCTGCACAAAAGAGGAAGGTCGAGAACTACTACACTTCCAAGATCAAGCTGCGGAAGTTCGCCGACGGGAGCCTCGTTCTTCGAAGGGTGTTCCAAAACACCAAGGTGCAAGGTGCGGGAGTTCTAGGCCCCACCTGGGAAGGCCCGTACCGTGTGCGCCGAGCCATCCACAACGGCACGTACGAGCTCGAGAACCTGGAGGGACTCGTGTTCACGCACCCGTGGAACGCAGAGCATCTTCGGCAATACTACTAGTAGATGTTCATTCGTCCACTTTACATTTTGTTGTTTTCATACTATTTTCGATTTTAGCAAAGACAATTTTAAATTTCGATTTCGGCCAACGGCCTGGGATGTAATTTTTTAACCATTTCAACATTATAATGAATTACATTTCGCTTCAAAGTATTGTACTATAATTTCTAGTCTCCTCTACGAGCACCCAAGAAACTCGGGGGGCTAGGTAACAAGCTCATTTACTCCACTTTTCACGCACCAAGAGGTAACGGAACATCCACAAATCGGATCCACGCACCCACGTCCCTCGTGCGACGCTCTCGCACAAGTCGAATTTGTACGCCGAGAGATAGCGAAACGTCGACAAGTTGGATCCGCGCACCGGACCTCCGACCTTGTACGTCTTTCGCCGCGATACTCTCATGCAACGTTGCGCCTCGCACACCGATAGGCAGCAAGGCATCGACGGATCACGTCCGCGCAACGGATCGTCGATCCCGGCAGTCAAAACCCAAAACGTGACACGCGTACCGACAAGTACCACGCTCACTGGGAACTGCAAGCTCGTCCCGATATGCACGCCGATAGGTAGCGTACTCGCCGGAAGATGAGCGCGACGGCCGCCCAGCTTGCACACGCCGATAGGCGGCGAGTCACGAAGGGATGGCCGAGAATCGCACCCGCCGGATGAAACTGGTCTAGCCAGCATCCGCGGGAAACTTCGCCGCCAAATGCGGCAGTAAGCCGTGCAAACCGGTTACGCTAGACATAGTAACCCGAGTTCGTAAGACACGCATTGTTCAAATTGCGCAAATCGATTACACTAAGCATAGCAAGTCGAGAAAATAAGACGCGTAACGAATAAAAAGGCTTCAATCAAAGCAAGGTAATGTTGCACAATCAACCCAACAAGAAAAGCACGAAAGTACGATACATGTCAAACATAACACAAATCCGGAAGGAGGCGTAAAGCGAGCGCTAAACAAGTGCGCAGAAAATCAAAGAAAACTTGGCTACTCTGAGCCGTAGTCGATCTGCTCTTCGTCGTCTTCGGGGCGAGGGGCGCCCGGCCCGCCAACGGCTTCTCCATCGGACCGACAGTTTGACGACTAGGCGGCCTCCGCAGGGACATCGGGAGGCAGGTCGTCCTCTGGCAACTCGTCATCCAGAGGAGGAAACATGGCATCAAAGAAAGAAAACGTGATCCCGCGAGACGCGTTCTCCTCCGCGGTCGCGTCTTTGACCCGCATGGCCACCTCGTAACGGGCCTCCTCCAGCGAGAGGTCCCAGTCCTCCTCCATCTCCGTCTTGGATCGCACGGCGTCGTCCTTCTCCTCGGCGAGGGTCTGCACCTCCGCTCGTAAAGTATCCCTCTCCCTCTCGGCGTTATCCCGGGAGATCTCGCTCGCCAACAGTCGAGCGTGGACAATGTTCAGCTCCTCGTCCCGGCTCGAGAGCGCCGCCTGGAGTTTCTTTGTCTCCCCTAAGAAGGTGTCAGCCGCCTGCTCAGCCTTCTCCCGAGATGCCTTCTCGGCCGCCGCCTCCTCGTGAGCTCGCTTCAGTTCCTCCTCGAGCGCTTGAAACTCTCGGGCGGTGCCGACCCCCGCCAGAGTGGCAGCATGGGCGGCCGCCGTGCTCTCCTTGTCCTTCTCCATGATTTGCATGCGACGCAGCAAGTCCCGGAGGATACGGTCGCTCCGTTCTTGACGTGCGAGCATCTGTGGAAACAAACAATATACGTGCAATCGAAATAAGTATAATGGTTGCGCATAAGACAAGCAAGCGAATCGTACCTTTCGGGCGTCGCCAATCCCACTCTGGAAATGCTTAAGGTCGCTCGCCGTCAGGAGACTCTTGAAATTCCGCAGAGAGGTTTCAAGGATCCCTCGAGAGCATTGATCCCTCAGCTCCGCCGCCTCCGCTAGGAGCATCGATTCCATGCCGTCTGGCGCCGCCGACGTATGAGCACGCTTGTGGCCGGAGGACGAGCCTGGGAGGGTCGTCGACGATGGTCGCTTGTTCGAGGAATTCGCCTCGTTCCTCGCCCGCGTTGGAAACCCCCCATGGCGAGCCTCGGCTTGTGGTTGGGCCGCGGTCACGGCTTCGACGTCGAGCGCCACCCTCGGTACTTGCGTGCGCGGTCGATGTCGCCGGGTCATGGTATCTGAAAAAGATAAAGAGACGACAGGTTAGAATGCAATACAATGGAACGTACAATAACGGAAAGCATATGTATGGTTAGTACCCCCCACATCGGGGGGAGGAGCAGACGAGCCCCCCGCCTCTGATTCGGGGTCCTCCGTAGCCTCCGCGCCGAGACCCGGGCACGGGAGAGCGTCGTCACCAGGCGTGAACCACCCGGTCCTCGCCATTAAGTCTGGGGATTCGAAGTGCGGTCCTTGCCGCCTTGATTCTGGGACCGCCCTGATCACCGCGTCGAGCTTTGAACCCTCGATATCGCCTACGGGTGGAAAATCAGCCGCGAGGCCAAAGAAGAGAGGCGCGATCCCGAAGGCTGACTCGGACACCCATATCCAAGGGTATCTGGGCTTCGAGTTAACCTTGCTAATGATGGCGAGGCGCTTACGGTGTGACGGTAAGTAGAAGCCCGGCTTCCCGGGTACCCCTCGTACCATCATGAGGCCCTGGATGTCGTCGGCAGTGACGACCCTCTTCTTCGCCCGATAAAGCATCATGTGGCACACCGCGACCAGTCGGTAGAAGGCCCGGGACATCTGCAAAGCGTGTACCCCTAATCGAACCAACAACTCTTGGATAACCGGTTGAAAAGGCAACCTTAATCCCCCGCGAAGACTCACCTCGTGGACCGCGGCATACCCCTAACGGTCTGAGGATTGACACAGACTCCGGGATGCTGTAGCGTTTCCTCAGACTCACGAAGCTGGCAATCGAAATCAAGCTCGGGACGTCGACGCCCGAGCAGTCGAGGTTGCCCCGTACGGCCGACTCTCCTATCGGGAAGGTTGAGGCCCGCGTTTCCTCCCGCGCAGTTGAAGAAAGTACCCTCGCCGCAGGTGCTACGCGACGGCTCGACGAGTCACCGGAGCGTTCGGAGTCCGAGATGTTGCCCGAGCAGGGGGTGACCCCCTCGCGGCCGCCCGCTCGAGCCGGACGGCTCCCCTCGGTCCCGGCAGAGTTGCCCGAGCACCCGACCGGCTGCCGGCCGGCCGGGTCGCCGCCATCTGGTCGGCCCGATCGGTGGCCGGCGGCGCTCCCTCATGTGCGTGCGTCAAGCCCGAGGACCCAGCCCATCTACTGGTTGGGTGGCTCCTCCACGCGCGGGTCCGGCCCAGGCGACCTCCGGCCTCCAGCGCGCGCGTCAGGCCCGTCGGCCCGGCCCAGCTCTCAGCCATTCGGGTCTCCGGCCAATGAGCCCTGCCCGGGCGTCCCAGCACTCGTCCCAGGCGCGTCCGGCTCACCAGCCCGGCCCGGCTCTCGGCTGGCCAGGCCCTCCTCGCGCGCACACAGCCCAGCGGTCCCATCCGGCCCCCAGCCGGTTGGGCCTTCCTCGCGCGCACCAGCCCAGCCCGGCTCCTGGCCGACTGCGTTCTCCTCGCCCAGGCCCGGCCCAATGGGGCCTAGGGTTTGCCCAAGGGCTAGGCAGGCGGCCGCCCCCTTTCCGGGCCACCTCCTGCCCGGCGTCGGCCCCTCCCTGGGCGGTGTCGCCCGGCGCCGACGACCCTTCAGCGGCGCGCGCCATCGTCGGCACGACTAGGCCCCGAGGGCTGTCCTCCCGCGCGCGATCTGCAGGCCACCGGACGGCCGCCACCGGCCGAGCAGAGGCCTCCCTCGCGTCAGGATCGATCCAGACGACGTCGAGGTCGGCCGGCGCGCCCTTCTCGGGGCCGGCTTCACCGCGCGCGGCCACCCTGGGTTCGCTCGGGCCGCCCGGGCGTTTTCCCTCGTCACCACGCCTGGTGAGCGCCTGGTCGGTCCAGCCCGGTCGTGTTAGGGCTTCTTCGGAGCTAGGGTCGACCCAGATCGCACCGCCCCTGGCCGGGGCGTCCCCCCCGACGTCGCCTTCCTCCGGCGCGTCTCCTCCAGCGCCGGCCGCTCCAGGCGCGGCAGTCTCCGGCACACGCGCGTCGCCCAGGCCACCGGCAGGCAGAGGGGCATCGTTCCCCGGCCTGGGCGGGTCCACCCCGACGTCTCCAGCGCCGCCGGCGCCGCCCCGAGCCAAGGCGCCTCCTCCTGCCGGCGTTGGCCGTCTCCGGCACGCGTGCCCTCTCCCTCGTCGGCCAGTCACGCCTCCACCAATGAGAGATCCTCTCCGGTCATCTCGATAGCGTTGATCGAATGCGACGAATGCCGAGTGTCGGGGATCGTTGGTGGGGGCGAAAATTGAGCCCAAAAAACATCCAAATCCACGTGGTTGTCCTCAAACAAATCATACAAGTCGCCATCAATGGTCCCACACCCCGATAGGTGGTCAATGGGGTCCATGGGCGCGAATAACAAGGCAAGCATGATCGACAAGAAAAAAATAAAAATAATATTAAAAGACGTCGGAACATACCTCTTGGCGGCGGGCTTCTCCGATGGGCCAACGTTAGACTTTGAGTTTACCACGTGATTTACAATCGATGATAAACTAGGGGGCTAATGTTACCGTTCCGTCTTGGCCCGGTAGATCTACGATGGCCACGTTGGCGGCCGTCCTGAGACTCCCCCACCCGAGACCGGGCCAGAGCTGGCGCTCGTTCAAGGACGCCTCAGAGCCGGCGCTCGTCCAACGCCGGCTCAGAGCCAGCGCTCGTCCAAGGACGGCTCAGACCCGGCGCTCGTCCAAGGCCGGCTCAGATCCGGCGCTCGTCCAAGGACGCCTCAGAGCCGGCGCTCGTCCAAGGCCGGCTCAGACCCAGTGCTCGTCCAAGGCCGGCTCAGACCCGACGCTCGTCCAAGGACGCCTCAGAGTCGGCGCTCGTCCAAGGCCGGCTCAGACCCGGTGCTCGTCCAAGGACGCCTCAGAGCCGGCGTTCCTCCATGGCTGGCTCAGAGCCGGCCATCGGCCAAGGGACCCTCAAAACGTCCCTTGGTCGCCTATAAATACCGGGGTCCCTCCCCTGGTCTAGGTAATCCATTCTTGAGTACTGAAACGCTGCCGAACTCGTACCTTGCTCGTTTCTCTCAAGTCTCGGCCTCTAAACACCAAAACCTCCTATATCCACCTCAATCCTACTAATGTTGAGCGTCGGAGAGGTAAACAGAGGCAACCCCTCTGTTTCCCCTTTGTGGTTCACACCTTTTCTTCTCGCTTTTCAGGTGCCTGGACGAGATAGACAACACCTACAGCTAAGGGACGGCTTGTGAGACCAAGCCCGACACGCTCGAGTCAAGAAGAGACCACTTGGTCCGGCCTTGGGTCTGACCGTCTGTGACTCCTAAATCGTTGTTCGAAAAACTGCGACAACAATCTCCGAGAATACGGAATAGGTGGAAGCACGTATGGGGTCGTTGAGGAGAACTCCTCGCCTTTCAGGGCTCAGATCTTGGCCGAGGTTTGAATGGGGAATTTCAAACTCCCGAACCTCACTCCCTATGATGGAAAAGAAGATCCTGCTTACGACATCCAGCACTATGAAACCTGGATGACGATGCAGGGTGTCTCTCATGGCGCCATGTGCCAAGCTTTTAGGTTGACCCTCGCCGGACCCGATTTTGAGTGGTTCAAGAACTTAAGGCCAGGAAGCATTCACTCGTTCAAAGACCTGAAGGACATGTTCCGAGCACGGTTTGCTATGTCTATGGTCCAAAAGAAGACCAAGATGTACCTATGGTCAATCAGGCAAGAGAGTGGCGAATCTCTTGGACGATACCTCGCCCGATTCACTGAAGAGTCAAACAAGATAGAACGCTTTGACGACGATGATGCAATTGCCGCTATCATAGAAGGCTTGCGCACAAGTGACTTCCTCAAGTCAGTCGTCGGCCGTGTCCCTTCTACCATGGCCGAGTTAATGACTCGGGCTAAGACCTTCATGGGAGTCGAAGATTACCTCGATGGCCGCAAGAGCAATAATCGAAGCTCTCGTCGTCGAGAAGAACCTAGCCATGAGCAAGGCGAATCTCGTAAAAGACGAAACAAGGGAAATCAGGTTTCCAATAACCAACCCCCTGTACCCCAGAAGCCGCGACTTGCGGAAAACTTCAAAGGGTACTCGTCGTTCATGCCGTTGAACACAGCGTCAGAACGGATCCTGTCTATGGGACGTGACAAGTTAACACCCCCGGCTCCAATGAAAAAGGATCCCGCAACTCGCAATCGATCTAGATATTGTGAATTCCATCGGGAATACGGTCATTTGACCTCGGAATGCTACAACCTTAAAAGGCAAATCGAGGCTTTGATCCAACGCGGTGACCAGAAAGAGTTCGTGTTATGCATGATTAGCGCTGCGGGCCCCACCACGAAAAGACCACAGTTTGGTCAGTGAGGAGGAACATCAACTTCTGCCGACCGAACCACGGGTACTGCCAACGCCAATCCACAGCTCCACGTGGTGACCACCATATTGGGAGCTCCACAAGTTGGAGATTCAGCCCCCGACAACGGAAGAAATTCCTTAGGGCCGTGGCTCAGGAAGACACTGCTATGCACGTCAACTTTACTTATGAAGAACCTCCGTCAGTGTCTCACGAGACGATGTATTTCACCAATGAAGAAGCCAAGCGAGTTGTGCATCCACACAATGACGCGATTGTGCTTAAGGCCCATGTGGCTAATAATTTGGTGAAAAGAGTTCTCATCGACAACGGCAGTGCTGAAGACATAATTTTCAAGTCCACCTTAGAGTGCATGAAGCTCGGGGGGCTGCGCCCGACTCCGAGCCAAACGCGCTTGTTTGGGTTCACTGGAGAAAAGGTTATGACCGAAGGCATCATCGATCTACCGGTCACCTTCGGGACCCCTGGAGGCATTGAGGCCGTTCACATGGTCCCATTCCTAGTGATCGATCAGGAGTCGCCCTATAACTAAATCATCGAGCGACCCACGTTGAACCGGCTAAGGGCAATCACTTCGACGTACCACCTATTGGTGAAATTCCCCACCGAAGAGGGAATTGGCATTATGGCCGGAGATCAATGCCAAGCCAAAATATGCTACATTCAAGGAGTTGATGGTAAATCCGCGGGGAAAATGGTCAACACAATCTTCCAACTGGAAGACGATTATCCATGTGACCCAAGGGACGCATGGAAGTTCGGAGAACTTGACCCTCGGGATGAAGTCGAAAGACTCAAGGTGGAAACTTCTGATGATCTTGTGTCGATCGTCCTTGACGAATCTATGCTTAATCAGGTTGTAAAGGTCGGCATACGGCTTCCACTCGCCATCAAAACTCAGCTCACTACCTTCCTCCGGGAATTCAAGGATGTTTTTGCATGGACACATGCGGACATGCCTGGAATTGATCCCGAGGTAATAGTACATCTATTGAACGACGACCCGAAGGTCGCCGAAAAGGTGAAGGCTAGACGAACGTTCAACCCAGAACGATACCTGGCCATAAATGAAGAGGTCGAGAAACTCCTCGCCACAAACTTCATCCGAGAGGCTAGGTACCCCAAGTGGGTCGCCAAGGTGGTAATGGTGAAAAAGCCTAATGGGAAGTGGAGAATTTGTATAGACTACAAAGATCTTAACAAAACCTGCCCTAAGGACTGCTTTCCACTCCTGTGTATCTAACAACTGGTGGACGCCACGGCTGGCCATGAACTTCTCAGCTTCTTGGACGCCTATTCGGGCTACAACCAAGTTCGAATGCACTAGCCCGATCAACTTAAGACAACCTTTGTCACTGATCGAGGTCTCTACTATTATAAGGTCATGCCTTTCGGCCTTAAGAACGCGAGAGCAACGTACCAAGTTCGCTGATCAAATCGGCAAGACCATGGAAGTGTACGTGGACGACAAGCTCGTTAAAAGCGTGCTGGAAACCAATCACGTACACGACCTAAGGGAGATGTTCATAATCCTCCGCCGATATAAAATGAAACTCAATCCCAACAAATACGTGTTCGGTGTTGAATCCGAGAAATTCCTCGGATACATCGTCAGCCGACGAGAGATAGAGGTGAATCCAAAAAAATCAGGGCACTCCTTGAAATGAAATCTCCAAAATGAGTCAAAGAGGTCCAAAGCCTGACCGGTCGGGTTGCTGCTTTGACACGTTTCTAGTCTAAAGCCACCGACAAGTGTCAACCGTTCTTTAAAGCCCTAAAGAAGACGGACGGCTTTGAGTGGACGAACGAATGTGAAAAAGCCTTCCAGGAAATGAAGGCCTACTTTGGGTGCCCACCATTCCTCTCTAAACTGAGAGAGGGCGAGATGTTGTACGTATCTCTCGCCGTCTCTGAAAGAGCTGTAAGTGTTGTTCTTTTCGGCGAAGAAGACAAGGTCCAATGGCCGGTCTACTACGTGAGCAAAGCCTTACTCGATGCGGAAACGAGCTACACCGAGATATAGAAACTTTCTCTGGCTTTCGTAACAGCAGCTAAGAAGCTACGTCCGTATTTCCAAGCTCACCAAATCGCGGTGCGAACCGAGCATCCAATCGGTAAAGCTCTTCAAAAGGGAACATCGACTCGCATGGCGATCTGGTCCCAATGAACAAACTCTTCGTAGTTTGCTTAAAACGATATATTCACAATCTAAGGGTCAAAGGACTATTGACCTCAGTATGATTGTTAGAAGAATCTACGATGTCTGGTTATGAGGCATTGAGAGTTGGAGACTCTATAGTTCTTCTAGGTATCTTCCGAAGGTACTGAATTGACCAGTGCACTTCTAGAGACAAGATAAGAAAAAACCATTTAACCTCTTATGTCTCGAAGTCACTATGTATGAATTGCATCATGCTTACCTTAATCCTGAAATGAGACATGCCATTTCACAGCTTACGTATTCTCATTTGAGAAAGTCAGAGTTCCGACTCACTATGTGATTCCGAACAGGGCCTATTGGTGAAGTACTAAGTTGTGAGAATGTCATGAGTAACTTTGTGAAGTTCTCATAGATATGGAATTCATGTACAAGATTGCTGAAATGCAATGTATGTCACCTCATGCTTTGTTCCTTGGAGTGTGAATAAATGAACTGTTCAGTGTCCAAATTGAGTCCTGACTCTTTTAGATGAAACAATGTGACTTGTTAGCTCCTCGTCAATACATTGTTTCTAACTTATTCACAAGCGACAAAGGAGTTGAGGAAATAACAGCTAGAAGGGTAAAATGGTAATTTAGTAAATCCCGACTAGCTGATGACATTCATGAAGGGTAAACATAGATAATATTAAGTGGATCCGCTCATCATAATTAGGTTGAATTCTTGAGTAGAAAATAAATTCATTTGAACCGAGAGATTTTCAGTGTCAACTCTTTAGTGGAGTCAGTTGACATTAAGCTAAACTTGGAAAAGGTTTGTGAAGTTTTGAGTCCAAGTATTTAGCTCAAGCTTTGTTCATTTGGATCCATGAGGTCACTGTCACGAATCACATCGAATAGGAATAGTTAAACTGGAAGCTAAGTCAAAACAAGAACGAAAATAGTCAAAAGGGTATTTTTGTCTTTTGAGACAAAGGATGAAATGAATGTCAATAAATTTTTTGACAAGGTCATTTGATGACTTAATGTCACTCGGCCATGACTTGATCTTTGGGTCTTGTGAATTAATTTCATTTCATAAGAATTTTATTGAAAATTCTTAATGGGCCTTTCTCATGTTGTCATGAACAAATGAAGAAGCTTCTAGAAGCTCCTTCTAGAATGAGTTTGGGCGCCTACCCTATAGAAAAATAGGAGAGACTATTTTGTGCATAAATGTATCAAGATACTTGCCAAAAGAAAAAGAGGAAACAAATTTGCATATGGATGCATAAGGGATTCGGCCAAGAGAGAGACAAGGCAAGGCAAGGAACAAAAAAGGAAACAAATCCAAGGCTTAATGAAGCCTATGTTGGCCGAGTGTCTCAAGAGAAAAAAAGGGAAATTGGCTCATGAATATGTGATATTCTATGGAAGAGGAAACTACCTTACTGAAGGTGAGACCTCTCCTATAAATAGGAGCCCCTTTTCTTCACATTTCATTCATTCCAAGTTTTAGAGATTTGAGAGACTCTCTCTCTAGAACCTTGGCCGATCCTCTCTCTCTCTCTCTCTTCATTTTCGATTTCTTTGTTTTGGCACCTAGGTCCTCATTTGACCTAGTGTTTAGCTCTGCGACTTCAAGACTCGTTCTTAAGTCGTAGTGTTTAAAAGTGCCCACTCACTGTTTCCTTTTATTTCGAGTGATTTAGTGATAGAAACTATCGTGGTTGCTCGAGGTGCCGAGGAAAGAAAGAGAGACGTGATGCGAGGAGACGAGCGTTGCAACTTTCCAAAAGCTTCTCAAAGTTCAAGCTTCAAGAAAGGTTAGTAAACTTCTTAGCTCATATTAGTTTTAATTATATGTACTTGCTCTTTGTCTAGGTTAGTAAAAAAAATTTTTTACTTGTAGAAGAAATTTTTTAAAATTCCGCCGCTTACCGAAACGTTAATTATTTTCTTAAACCCTAGATCGATTCCAACACGGCTTACCGCCCAACAAAACGACCGTGGCAAAGACCTCCGAGAGAGGCTAAGTGCTCGCAAGGGTCACAACCCTGCGGTCCTAATCAATGGGGACCCTCGCACAGCTCAAGGGTCGAATGAAAGGCGCCAGGTGACTCCTCCTGAACAAGGAGTGACCCTTAACACCGGCCTCGATGTCGTCACCATGATTCACTATCTTCGTATCGAAGTGCGTGACCTGCGTGAAGGAAGCTTGGCCAGTGATACATACGGGGTCGTAGAAGGACATTCCTCGCCCTTCACTGCCCAAATCCTTGCTGAGCTGTGCACAGGAAACTTCAAACTTCCGAATCTCCCTCCACACAATGGGAAAAATGATCCCACGTATCACATCCAACATTACGAAACTTGGATGATGATGCAGGGCGTTTCACCTGGGGCAGTATGCCAGGCTTTTAGTCTTACCCTCACCGGACCCGGTTTTGAGTGGTTTAAGAATTTAAGACCAGGGAGCGTCCAATCGTTCAAAGACCTGAAGGACATGTTCCTAGCATGATTTGCTACATCGATGGTCCAAAAGCAGACCAAGATGTACCTATGGTCAATCAGGCAAAAGAATAACGAGTCCTTGAGACAGTATCTCACCCGATTCACCGCAGAATCGAATAAGGTTGACCGCTTTGACGACAGTGACGCAATTACAGCCATCATCGAGGGCTTGCGCACCGGAGACTTCTTAAAATCCGTCGTCGGCAGAGTCCCTTTTACGATGGCCGAGTTAATGAACCGAGCCAAAGCCTTCATGGGAGTGGAAGATTACCTGACGGCCGGAGGAGCGGCAACCAAAGCTCCCGCCGTCGGGATGAGTCCGGCAATGAGCCAGGCAACCCCCGCAAAAGGGTGAACAAGGGAGGTCGAGCTTCCGATAGCCGACCCCCTATGTCTCAAAAAGCCGTGTCTTGCGAGCAATTTTAGAGACTACTCGAGTTATAGCCCCTTGAACGCCCCGGTAGAGCAAATGTACGTTGTGGCGCGTGACAAGTTTACCGCTCCGACTCCGATGAAAGGCGGCCCCGCATCTCGCGGCCGGTCCCTTTTTTGTGAGTTCCACCGGGATTACAGTCACACGACCGCTCAATGCTTCCATCTTAGGAGGCAAATTGAGACATTAATCCAAAAAGGCGAGCTCAAAGAGTTTGTCCTTCGCATGGTAGGAGCCGCAGCCCCCGCCGATAACAGGCCACAGCTTGAGAAAGGTTGAGGGGCCAACGCCAACACTGACCGCACCGCGGTCGCGGCTACGGCCGACGCGCAACTCCACGTCATCACCACCATCCTAGGTGGCTTGCAAGACGGGGACTCGGTCCGGTAAAGTAAAAAGCTCCTTAGAGCTGCCTCTCAAGAAGGCCATACCGGGCAAGTTAACCTCACTTATGAGGGACCTCCGTCCGTACCTCACGAGACGATACAATTCACCAATGAAGAGGCCAAGCCAGTTGTGCACCCGCACAATGACGCTATAGTCCTTAAGGCCCAGGTGGCCAACAACTTGGTAAAAAGAGTTCTTATTGATAACGGCAGCGCCGCCGATATAATCTTTAAGACCACCCTAGAGCGCATGAAGCTCGGGGGGCTCCGCTCTGTCCCAACTCAGACACCTCTTTTTGGGTTCACGTGAGAAAAGGTCATGACTGAAGGAATCATTGATTTGCCAGTCACCTTCGGAACTACCGGAGGTATCGAAGTCGTTCACATGGTCCCCTTTCTTGTGGTTGACCAGGAGTCGCCCTACAATGTTATCATTGGGCGACCCACATTGAACACACTAAGGGCCATCACATCCACATATCACCTACTGGTGAAATTCCCCACCAAGGAGGGGATCGTCATCGTGGTTGGTGATCAAACCCAAGCGATGATATGCTATGTCCAAGGCGTGGACGGCAAGCTCGCTGAAAAGAGGGTTAACACGATCTACCAACTAGAAGACGACTCCCCGTGTGATAAAAAAGACGCACGGCAATTCGGGGAGCTAGACCCCCGTGACGATATCGAGAGGTTGAAAGTTGACACCCCCGATGATCTCTATTCGATCGTTCTCGACGAAGCTAAACCTGACCAGGTAGTGAAGATCGGTGCACAACTCCCTCTTGCCATCAAAACTCAACTCGCGTCCTTCCTTCGGGAGTTTAAGGATGTCTTTGCGTGGACACATGCAGACATGCCTGGTATAGACCCCGATGTGATTGTGCACCGGTTGAATGACGATAAAACTATCGCTGAAAAGGTACAAGCTAGACATGCGTTCAACCCTGAACGATACCTAGCGATAAACGAGGAAGTCGAAAAGCTTCTCTCCGCTGGTTTCATCCGAGAAGCGAAGTACCCCAAGTGGGTGGCCAATGTGGTCATGGTCAAAAAGCCTAATGGGAAGTGGCGCATTTGTATAGATTACAAAGATCTTAACAAAGCCTGCCCAAAAGATTGCTTTCCACTCCCACGCATCGAACAACTGGTCGACGCCACGGCAGGACATGAACTGCTAAGTTTCATGGACGCCTACTCGGGCTACAACCAGATACGAATGCACGAGCCCGATCAGATCAAGACGACCTTCGTCACTGATCGCGGCCTCTACTGCTACAAGGTCATGCCTTTCGGCCTTAAAAATGCAGTAGCTACTTACCAACGATTGGTAAACCGGATCTTCGCCGACCTAATCGGCAAGACCATGGAAGTATACGTAGACGACATGCTCGTTAAAAGCCTACAGGCTACCAATCACGTAGACAACCTGAGGGAGATGTTCTTAATCCTCCGCCGGTACAAAATGAAGCTCAACCCCAACAATTGTGTGTTCGGGGTCGAATCCGGGAAGTTCCTAGGCTACATAGTTAGCCGTCGAGGTATCGAAGCGAACCCCGGAAAATCAAGGCACTCCTTTACATGAAATCTCCGCGACGTGTCAAGGAAGTCCAAAGTCTGACCGGTCGGATTGCCGCCCTCTCACGTTTTGTGGCCAAAGCAACCGACAAGTGTCAACCGTTCTTCAAAGCAGTAAAGAAGACGGACGGCTTTGAATGGACAGACGAGTGCGAGAAGGCCTTTCAAGAAATGAAGGCCTACTTCGGGACACCTCCGTTCCTCTCCAAGCCAAAAGAAGGAGAGATGCTCTACATCTACCTCGCCGTCTCCGAACGAGCTGTGAGCGCTGTGCTAATCCGTGAAGAAGATAAGGCTCAATGGCATATCTTCTACGTGAGCAAAGCCTTGCTTGACGCTGAAATGCGTTATACAGAGATAGAGAAACTCTCTCTCGCTCTCCTCGTAGCCGCCAAAAAGCTACGCCCTTACTTCCAGGCTAACCCAATTGTTGTCCGAACAGGGCACCCCATCGGTAAAGCTCTTCAAAAGGGAACATCGACTTGCATGGTGTTGTCAATGGTGCCCACAAGAAGAGTTGTAGTCTTTATTTTGAACATTTGATGTAATAAAGTCTCATGAAGACTCTTGCTTGTAATTGCCTGTTCATTCATTAATAAAGTTGAAACGTTCATTCAATCTTCCTTGTCTGAAGCTTTATGATAAAACCATAGTCTTTTAGTCCATAAACAAACTTAACAACTTACGAAGAGACAAATGTAGATTTGCATGAACAAACTCTTCGTAGTTTGCTTAAAACGATATATTCGCAATCTTAGGGTCAAAGGACTATTGACCTCAGTATGATTGTTAGAAGAATCTGTGATGTCTGGTTATGAGGCATTGAGAGTTAGGAACTCTATAGTTCTTCTAGGTATCTTCCGAAGGTACTGAATTGACCAGTGCACTTCTAGAGACAAGATAAGAACAAACCATTTAACCTCTTATGTCTCGAAGTCACTATGTATGAATTCCATCATGCTTACCTTAATCCTGAAATGAGACATGCCATTTCACACCTTAGTATTCTCATTTGAGAAAGTCAAAGTTCGGACTCACTATGTGATTCCGAACAAGGCCTATTGGTGAAGTACTAAGTTGTGAGTCTGTCATGAGTAACTTTGTGAAGTTCTCATAGATATGGAATTCATGTACAAGATTGCTGAAATGCAATGTATGTCACCTCATGCTTTGTTCCTTGGAGTGTGAATAAATGAACTGGCCAGTGTCCAAATTGAGTCTTGACTCTTTTGGATGAAACAATGTGACTTGTTAGCTCCTCGTCAATACATTGTTTCTAACTTATTCACAAGCGACAAAGGAGTTGAGGAAATAACAGCTAGAAGGGTAAAATGGTAATTTTAGTAAATCCCGACTAGCTGATGACATTCATGAAGGGTAAACATAGATAATATTCAGTGGATCCGCTCATCATAATTAGGTCGAATTCTTGAGTAGAAAATAAATTCATTTGAACCGAGAGATTTTCAGTGTCAGCTCTTTAGTGGAGTCAGTTGGCATTAAGCTAAACTTGGAAAAGGTTTGTGAACTTTTGAGTCCAAGTGTTTAGCTAAAGCTTTGTTCATTTGGGTCCATGAGGTCACTGTCACGAATCACATCGATAGGAATAGTTAAACTGGAAGCTAAGCCAAAACAAGAACGAAAATAGTTAAAAGGGTATTTTTGTCTTTTGAGACAAAGGATGAAATGAATGTCAATAAATTTTTTGACAAGGTCATTTTATGACATGTTTCACTCGGCCATGACTTGATCATTGGGCCTTGTGAATTAATTTCATTTCATAAGAATTTCATTGAGAATTCTTAATGGGCCTTTTTCATGTTCTCATGAATAAATGAAGAAGCTTCTAGAAGCTCCTTCTAGAGACATGTTGGGCGCCCAACATACCTAAGGAAAGAGAGTTTATTTTGTGCATAAATGTATTTAGATACTTGCCAAAAGAAAAAGAGGAAACAAATTTCCCACACAAGCATGGGGAATTTCGGCCAAGAGAGCAATAGGCAAGCCAAGGAACAAAAAAGGAAACAAATCCTAGCCTTCTAGAAGGCTGCCTTGGGCGCCTAAGAGGAATGGGAAATAAGGGTTATTTTGCTCATGAATATGTGATATTCTATAGAAGAGGAAACTACCTTATTGAAGGTGAGACTTCTCCTATAAATAGGAGCCTCATTCTTCTCACAATTCATTCATCCAAGTTTAAGAGATTTGAGAGACTCTCTCTCTAGAACTTGTGGCCGAAATCCTCTCTCTCTCTCTCTAGTTTATTTTCGATTTTTTTCTTGTCTTGGCACCTAGGTCCTCACTCGACCTAGTGTTTAGCTCTGCGACTTCGAGACTCGTTCTTAAGTCGTAGTGTTTAAAAGTGCCCACTCACTGATTCCTTCTTTTCGAGTGATTTAGTGATAGAAACTATCGTGGTTGCTCGAGTTCCCGAGGAAAGAAAAGAGAGACGTGCTGCGAGGGGAGACGAACATTGCCAACCTTCCAAAGGCTCATCAACGTTCAAGCATCAAAAAGGTTAGTAACTTTTATAGCTCATATTAGTTTTTATTTACATGCATATGCTCTTGTCTAGGTTAGTAAAAACTAGTTTTACTTAAAAAGAAAATTTTTAAAATTCCGCCGCTTAACGAAGCGTTAAACTTTTTCTCAAACCCTAGATCGATTCCAACAAATGGTATCAGAGCTATGGTCAAAGGAATGCATGTGCATGTTTTTAAATTATGATCTTGAAAATCGTTTTCGAAAGTTTACTAATTTTGTGACAAGTTAGAATTGTAATCTTAGATTTTTTTTAATTTATTGCTCATGCCTTTAAATTAAAAACCATGTTGATTTTCTATGAGTTTGGGATGATGTTAAAACACATTAGAATCAGTTCTAAAAGTTTTTAATTTTTTATATTGAAAAACGTGTTTTAAAGGTTTGAGATTTTTCGAGTAAATTTTGTGACTAGTTTTATTTTCTTGCTAGTTTCGTTTATTTACTTGAATCGTTTTATGCATGTTGTTATTTCTTTTATTCTATGTTATTACCCTGCTAATAAAACACAAATAAAAGCTTTAAACAACTTCATAAAACGTTCCGTTACACTCGATTCTTTTTCGCACCTAAAAGGACAAAGCTTTAATTTATTTCTTTTTCTTCGAGCTGGAATGTAAACCCGCATTAAAAGCGGCATAAATCTCGGCTCAGAAATCGAAATTTAATGATTCTTGAATCAAATTAAATCTCTGTCTGTCCTCTGTCCAATGCCACCGGTTTCGGCTCAAAAGAACATTGGAGCCGCCAGTTATGGCGATTTTACTCCGAGGTGCGCGGCTGTCTGAAACTCCAGTTTTTTTTAGAAATCCGGATTTTCAAACCCCACTACCATGAGTTATAGAACTCTAATGAGAAAACTTTCTTGAGCAAAAATGTTTTTCATATGATTATAAACATGATGTGTAAGATTACAATGTTTTGATTTTTGAAAGTTTAATTGAAATTGAATTTTTACAAAACTAGTTTGAATTTTGAAAAACCGTTTTCACTTTCAAACTTGAAAATATTTTGTCATCTAAATCAAATAAGTTTTCAAAATGTTTTCAAAACTATATCTATATCACATATGTTCAAAATCTATATGCTCTTGAAATTTTGAGTGGGAGGTCTCCTTGTAGACAAGCCGAAAAATAAAAAGATGTGTAATCTCAAACTTTCAAGTGTTCGAGTGAGTTGAAGTTCACACTTCCCTCACGCACTTTCCCGAAATAGAAAATAGTAAAAGATCGAGTATGTACCTTGTGCCTTTATGCACTAATACTGCTCTGAACATGTCGATCTAGGATTCTCTTCTAGTTGTCCGCTCTGTCGCTCTCTAACTAGGAAATCTGTTTCCGAACTTAAAAGAGTCGATGAACCAACTCCAAAAACTAAGTGGGAGGGTTATATTCGTTGTTTGTAACCCGCGATCCCCAACACTAGTGAAAGATGCAATAACGTGGGACTAAGAGCCGCTCTTGCGACCCTCACTTAAATGTGAGTACTCCATGGCGTTATTGCTTCGATCATTGCTCAATGAGCTACGTCCGAGAATGATGCAATGATGGCAAGGCCTCCCCTTGGGGGATTGTTTTTCAAAGCTGATCTTTTGGACTAAGTGATTGGTTGCACACTTAGGCTCAATCCCTAGTATCCTTCCTTAAGGCTCTGCGAAAGGATATGAGTGATCAAACCAATTTACAAGGTGGCTAGTCAAAATAGATGTATTGACATCTTGGCTTAGCATTAATGATGTGTCATTTACTTATAAATGGAGATTTTTTGCGGCCTTCTCTTGAGGGAGTAAATTATCGTTTGGTTTATAACACCTTTGGGTTTTACAAAAGTCTTAATGAAACTTAAATCCTAAACCAAAGACTAATCATAAACTTGTTTCAACTTTTATAGGCAATATGTCTCTCGACCCTCTCTCTACAATTCTTTCCTCGAATAAACTCGAAGGCGACAATTACGTCGACTGGAAACGTAACCTCGACATAGTCCTTACTGTCGACAAGCACAAATGGGTTCTCACCACCCCCTGTCCTCAAACGAATGATGATTCGACGCAAGAGGAGAAAGATGTCCTGGCGGCCTGGCTTCGATCCGATGAGATTGCGAGATGCTATATTTTGGCATCGATGAACAATGTGTTGCAACAACAACATCGTGATTATGAAACTGCCACCGATATGCTCTACAATCTCCATGAGATGTTTGGAGGGCAAGGACGTCAAGCTAGGCAACAAGCGGTCCGACAATTCATGAACTGTCGTATGAAGGCTGGAACTCCCGTTAGAGATCATATGATGCTGATCATTAGCTATCTAAACGAAATGGAGATTCTTGGATCTGAGATTGATGGGGAGACTAAAATAGATATGATCTTGGAAACTCTCCCCGAAACCTTTGATACCTTCAAGTTGAACTATTCCATGAACAAGCTGGAGTACACTGTTACCGAGCTCATGAAGGAACTTCAAACCGCTGAGGCACTCACTAAGAAAAAGAGGGCTCAAGGAGAAGTACATGCTACTGCCTCCACCTCTGGATCTAAGAAGAGACCTCGCAATGCCGAGAAGAAGAACCAACCTAAGGTTCAAACGAAGAAGAAGGCGCCAAAGGCTCCAAAGGTGGACAAGTCTAAAGACAAGTGCCACCACTGCAATGAGCCTGGTCACTGGCGTAGGAACTATCCCGCCTACCTCAAAACCAAAGCTAAAGGTATTGTACTTGTTACTGAAGCCTGTTTAGTAGCTGATAATGTATCATCGTGGATTATTGACTCTGCTGCTACTAACCATATTTGCTGCTCCTTGACTGGTTTTAGGAAAAGCAAAAGCTTAGAGGATGGCGACTTCTGCTTCAAGTGGGGTGATGAGAGCGTGGTGTCTGCGAAGGCTGTGGGATCCGTGACGCTATCTTTTGAAGATCGAACTTTAAATTTGAATAATGTTTATTATGTTCCTTCCTTTGGGAAAAACCTAGTATCTGTTGCTCAACTTTTCGAGCAAGATTATTATTTAAAGTTTATAAAGAATGGAATTCGTATTTCTTTTTCTAATTCTTTTGTCACTGATGCATGTATGAAGAATGGTCTTTTTTACATCTATCCCACTCAACCTTCTCTCTTAGACACCGAACTAGATAACGATCTAATTAGGGAGCCAAAGAGGATCAAACTTTCTGAATCCTCCGATCTAACAAAATCAACATACCTCTGGCACTTAAGACTTGGTCATATCAGTCTAGATAGGATTAAGAGACTTGTGAGGGATGGTCCACTCCAAGCCTCTGCAATAGGTTCACTACCTACTTGTGAATCCTGCATAGAAGGAAAAATGACTAAGCGACCTTTCTCCGATAAGGGTCGAAGAGCCACTGAGTTGCTGGAACTAATACATTCTGATGTATGTGGTCCGCTCAACCAACAGGCACGTGGAGGATACGAATACTTCGTTACCTTCACTGATGATTACTCAAGATATGGGTTTGTCTATTTGCTTAAACACAAATCCGAGACCTTTAACGTATTTAAGGTCTTTAGGGCTTTAGTGGAAAAGCAAACTGGCAAAGTGATCAAAACCCTTCGATCTGATCGAGGTGGTGAGTATATGTCTGGAGAGTTCGATGACTTTCTTAAAGAAGAAGGTATCGCTTCTCAGCTTACCGCACCTGGCACACCTCAACAAAACGGAGTGTCAGAGAGAAGAAACCGAACTCTTATGGAGATGGTTAGATCAATGATGAGTTACTCATCACTCCCGCTTTCCTTTTGGGGATATGCCCTCGAAACAGCCACCTACATTCTGAACCAAGTTCCGTCCAAAACGGTTCCTGGTACTCCTTATGAACGATGGACTGGCCGTAAAGTGAATCTTGGCCGCATCCGAATTTGGGGTTGCCCTGCACACGTGCTGAGGCAAAAGACTAGCAAGTTGGCTAGTAGGTCAGAATTGTGCCTGTTTGTAGGATATCCGAAGGAAACCAAAGGTTTTACTTTCTATAGTCCCGAGGACGATAAGACTTTCGTTAGCACGAATGCTCGTTTTCTTGAGGAGGACTTTATGAAGGATGCGAAACCTAGAAGCAAAATTGTGCTTGAAGAAAAGTTGGGTGAGGAAGCTTCTACCTCGTCTGTAAGAACTGTTCTTACCCCAACTGAAACACAACCTAACTCATCAGAATCTCGTCAAGTAGTACTTCGACGTAGTGGGAGGGCTACTCAAAAGCCTGACAGGTACATGTCTTATGGAGACTCTCTTGTAGCCGTCTCCGACATGGATGATCCTGTTTCCTATAGCCAAGCAATGGCTTGTTCTGAATCAAACCTTTGGCTTGACGCCATGAAAGTTGAGATGCACTCGATGTATGTCAACAAAGTCTGGAAACTTGTAGACCTTCCTGAAGGGATTAAACCCGTAGGGTGTAAGTGGATATACAAGAAGAAAAGGGGTCCTGATGGGAACGTTGAGACGTTCAAAGCACGACTTGTGGCAAAGGGTTATACCCAACAAGAAGGGATTGACTATGAAGAAACCTTCTCGCCAGTCGCGATGCTTAAATCCATCCGCATACTCCTATCCATAGCTGCAGCTCTCGACTATGAGATCTGGCAAATGGATGTCAAGACAGCTTTTCTGAATGGCAATCTTGACGAGCACATTTACATGGCTCAACCAGACGGTTTCGTGGATAAAGGTCAAGAGACCAAGGTTTGTGAGTTGCTTAAATCCATTTATGGACTAAAGCAAGCATCTAGGTCATGGAATATTAGATTCGATGAAACTGTAAAGAGCTTCGGCTTTGAACAGTCAATAGATGAGCCTTGTGTTTACAAGTTAATACACGAAGGCAAAGTTGTGTTTCTGGTACTATATGTCGATGATATACTACTCATTGGTAATGACGTGGGTAAGTTATCTGAGGTTAAGGTCTGGCTAGCAAAGCAATTCGATATGAAGGATCTAGGAGAAGCCGCATACATTCTGGGAATCCAAATCTTTCGAGATAGGAAAAACCGGACCCTGTCGCTCTCTCAAGCATCTTATATTGATAAGGTGATGGATCGCTTCTCGATGCAAGACTGCAAGAGGGGTCAAACACCCTTTAGGCATGGAGTTTCACTCTCTAAGGACCAGTCTCCCAAGACTGCACAAGAGATTGAAGACATGAGGAAAATTCCTTACGCCTCTGCCGTAGGAAGCCTCATGTATGCTATGCTTTGCACCTGACCTGATATATGTTTCGCCGTTGGCGTAGTTAGTCGTTTCCAATCCAACCCTGGACCCGAGCACTAGATTGCTGTTAAGCATGTTCTTAAGTATCTTCGAAGAACTAGGAACTTGATGCTTACATACTCAGGTACTGACCTGACTATGACGGGATATACCGACTCCGATTTTCAAGCGGATAAGGATTCCAGGAAATCCACTTCGGGATCTGTGTTCATCCTTAATGGTGGAGCTGTTGTGTGGAGAAGTATTAAGCAATCTTGCATTGCTGACTCCACAATGGAAGTAGAATATGTGGCTGCTTGTGAAGCATCCAAAGAGGCTGTATGGCTTAGAAAGTTCCTTAAGTATTTGGAAGTTGTTCCAAACGTCGACGAGCCCATGACCCTTTATTGTGATAATAGTGGGGCTGTCGCTAACTCAAAAGAACCTAGAAGCCATAAGCGCTCTAAGCATATTGAGAGGAAATACCATTTGATTCGAGAGATCGTGCAGCGCGGAGACGTGGAAGTGAAGAAGATCTCAACGGTGGACAACCTCGCAGATCCATTCACCAAGGCCCTAGCGAACAAGGTCTTCGACCAACATCGTGAGGGATTAGGCATGAAGAACTACACACACCTTCTTTGAGTCAAGTGGGAGTTTGTTGTCAATGGTGCCCACAAGAAGAGTTGTAGTCTTTATTTTGAACATTTGATGTAATAAAGTCTCATGAAGACTCTTGCTTGTAATTGCCTGTTCATTCATTAATAAAGTTGAAACGTTCATTCAATCTTCCTTGTCTGAAGCTTTATGATAAAACCATAGTCTTTTAGTCCATAAACAAACTTAACAACTTACGAAGAGACAAATGTAGATTTGCATGAACAAACTCTTCGTAGTTTGCTTAAAACGATATATTCGCAATCTTAGGGTCAAAGGACTATTGACCTCAGTATGATTGTTAGAAGAATCTGTGATGTCTGGTTATGAGGCATTGAGAGTTAGGAACTCTATAGTTCTTCTAGGTATCTTCCGAAGGTACTGAATTGACCAGTGCACTTCTAGAGACAAGATAAGAACAAACCATTTAACCTCTTATGTCTCGAAGTCACTATGTATGAATTGCATCATGCTTACCTTAATCCTGAAATGAGACATGCCATTTCACACCTTAGTATTCTCATTTGAGAAAGTCAAAGTTCGGACTCACTATGTGATTCCGAACAAGGCCTATTGGTGAAGTACTAAGTTGTGAGTCTGTCATGAGTAACTTTGTGAAGTTCTCATAGATATGGAATTCATGTACAAGATTGCTGAAATGCAATGTATGTCACCTCATGCTTTGTTCCTTGGAGTGTGAATAAATGAACTGGCCAGTGTCCAAATTGAGTCTTGACTCTTTTGGATGAAACAATGTGACTTGTTAGCTCCTCGTCAATACATTGTTTCTAACTTATTCACAAGCGACAAAGGAGTTGAGGAAATAACAGCTAGAAGGGTAAAATGGTAATTTTAGTAAATCCCGACTAGCTGATGACATTCATGAAGGGTAAACATAGATAATATTCAGTGGATCCGCTCATCATAATTAGGTCGAATTCTTGAGTAGAAAATAAATTCATTTGAACCGAGAGATTTTCAGTGTCAGCTCTTTAGTGGAGTCAGTTGGCATTAAGCTAAACTTGGAAAAGGTTTGTGAACTTTTGAGTCCAAGTGTTTAGCTAAAGCTTTGTTCATTTGGGTCCATGAGGTCACTGTCACGAATCACATCGATAGGAATAGTTAAACTGGAAGCTAAGCCAAAACAAGAACGAAAATAGTTAAAAGGGTATTTTTGTCTTTTGAGACAAAGGATGAAATGAATGTCAATAAATTTTTTGACAAGGTCATTTTATGACATGTTTCACTCGGCCATGACTTGATCATTGGGCCTTGTGAATTAATTTCATTTCATAAGAATTTCATTGAAAATTCTTAATGGGCCTTTTTCATGTTCTCATGAATAAATGAAGAAGCTTCTAGAAGCTCCTTCTAGAGACATGTTGGGCGCCCAACATACCTAAGGAAAGAGAGTTTATTTTGTGCATAAATGTATTTAGATACTTGCCAAAAGAAAAAGAGGAAACAAATTTCCCACACAAGCATGGGGAATTTCGGCCAAGAGAGCAATAGGCAAGCCAAGGAACAAAAAAGGAAACAAATCCTAGCCTTCTAGAAGGCTGCCTTGGGCGCCTAAGAGGAATGGGAAATAAGGGTTATTTTGCTCATGAATATATGATATTCTATAGAAGAGGAAACTACCTTATTGAAGGTGAGACCTCTCCTATAAATAGGAGCCTCATTCTTCTCACAATTCATTCATCCAAGTTTAAGAGATTTGAGAGACTCTCTCTCTAGAACTTGTGGCCGAAATCCTCTCTCTCTCTCTAGTTTATTTTCGATTTTTTTCTTGTCTTGGCACCTAGGTCCTCACTCGACCTAGTGTTTAGCTCTGCGACTTCGATACTCGTTCTTAAGTCGTAGTGTTTAAAAGTGCCCACTCACTGATTCCTTCTTTTCGAGTGATTTAGTGATAGAAACTATCGTGGTTGCTCGAGTTCCCGAGGAAAGAAAAGAGAGACGTGCTGCGAGGGGAGACGAACGTTGCCAACCTTCCAAAGGCTCATCAACGTTCAAGCATCAAAAAGGTTAGTAACTTTTATAGCTCATATTAGTTTTTATTTACATGCATATGCTCTTGTCTAGGTTAGTAAAAACTAGTTTTACTTAAAAAGAAAATTTTTAAAATTCCGCCGCTTAACGAAGCGTTAAACTTTTTCTCAAACCCTAGATCGATTCCAACACATGGCGATCTGGTCCCAAGAATTGAGCGAGTACGGGATCGAGTTTCACCCGAGACCGGCAATAAAGGCTCAAGCCTTAGCTGATTTCGTGGCAGAATTCTCCTACACTCCCGACATAGGAAGAGCAGAAGACGACTCGACCGACGACTTGTCGGCTTAAAAGAGAAAGGTCGACCTTACGTGTCCCATCTGGGAACTACACGTAGACGGAGCATCTAATGCCCAGGGAGCAGGCGCTGGCGTGATTCTAACAAATCTCGACCGAGAAAAGTTACGCTACGCCTTCCACTACGGTTTCCAGGCCTCCTACAATGAGGCCGAGTACGAAGCCCTCATCGTAGGGCTAGAGCTAGCTCAAAAGCTCAACGTACAGAATTTACGAATACACTGTGACTCGTAGTTGATCGATCTGATTAAAGGCGACTACGTTGCCAAAGACCCTAACATGATCGCCTACTTGGCAAAGACAAATTCCAAGCTAGATGCCTTCTTCTAGTTCGAGATCATCCAGATCCCACGAGAAGAGAACTCCGAGGCTGACGCCCTAGCTCGCCTCGGATCCGGTATCACCGAAGATGGGTTGGGAACTATCCCACTCGAGTCTCTCTCGCGACCATCCGTCTCGCGTGACGAGGTTGGAAGAATTGAGAGCACCCCTCATCTAACTTGGATGGCCCCGCTTACGGACTTCTTGCGAAGAGGGGCACTTCCCGAAGACCGCAAAGAAGTTGAAAGGCTGAAAGCCCTCGCGTCTAAATATGTATTGAGAGGCGAAGACTTATACAAGCGCAGGTACTCAACCCCGCTGCTCCGATGCCTCAACAGCATCGAATCGACTAAGGTCCTCCGCGAAATTCACGAAGGCCTTTGGGGAAACCACTCCGCTGGGAAGTCCTTGCTCTAAAAGCGCTTCGACAAGGCTATTTCTGGCCGACGATGAAAAGAGACGCTTACGACTGGGCGAGAAAGTTAGACAAGTGTCAACGTTTCTCTAACGTTCCACGATAGCCGCCATCTCCCCTGGGTAGCATCGTCGTCCCACGTCCCTTTGCGAAATGGGGCGTAGACATTATCGGCAAGCTTCCTAAAGCTCCGAGGTAATACGAATACGCCATCGTCGCTATCAACTACTTCACTAAGTGAGTCGAAGCCGAACCTCTGGCCAGGATCACCGAGGCCAACACCACAAACTTCATCTGGAAGTCTATAATATGCCGCCACGGCATCTCCGCGTCAATTGTTACCGACAACGGCGCGTAATTCGACAATGCTAGGGTTAGAGAAATCTACGCCCAACTATGGATAAGCAAGACATTCTCATCCCCGCGACACCCACATGCTAATGGCCAAGTGGAATCCGTCAACAAGACAATTAAAAGCAACCACAAGAAAAAGCTCGAAGCCAAAAAAGGCGCCTGGGCTGAGGAGCTGCCGTTCATCCTGTGGGCCTACCGAACAACCGTTCGAAACGCCACCAGAGAGACCCCCTTCTCCCTAGCTTTTGCGATTGAAGCGGTGGTCCCCGTGGAAACGGCGGTCCCCACCTACCGGGTCGATACTTTCGACGAAAAAGAGAATGACGAAGCCATACTCCTCGAATTGGATCTAATCGACGAGAAAAGATCCGAGGCCCTCACCAGACTCGCTGCACAAAAGAAAAAGGTTAAGAGATACTACAACGCCAAAGTCAAAAGGCGGATCTTCGCCGTCGGCAGCCTTGTACTCAGGCGCGTGTTTCAGAACACCCATGTACAAGGCGCCGGGATCCTGGGCCCGAATTGGGAAGGACCGTATAGAGTTCGACAAGTCATACACGACATAACCTACTACATCGAACACACGGACGGAACTCCAATCTGGCACCCGTGGAACGCCGAACACTTGAGGCAGTACCACGAGTGACTGAGTTCCCCCTTATTGCTCTGATTTCCCTTATTCAATAAGGTCTATGCGCCACTGTTTGAGGATGTTCCCTATTAGCAAAAAATTAATAAAAAATAAAGTTTGCGGTCTTTTTACCCACTTTATCAAAGTTTTTAGTCATCACAACACGACCTGTAAACTAAAATCTTGGGGGGCTATGGGTCCTGCGATGTACACTCAAGAAATCACGGCATATATAAAAAAAAACCTTAAGCCCCCCACTCATGGGATATAGAGGCTTAAGAAGCTCGAACCCCGACGGCTCATCAAGCATACGGGTTTGAGAAAAGACGTTGACCTAACCCGGCGCAAAACATATCCTCGGTCGCTCAACAGCCCGAGCTCAAAGACGCCGGCTCAGCCCGGCGCAACACATAAGTTCGGTCGATCAACAGCATGAACACTTTTACCCAGGCTTAAGTCCCCCACGGGGATACAGACTTAGGAAGCTCGGACCCCGACGGCCCTTCGTGCATACGGGTTCGAGTAAAACGTAGGCCTTCCCGGCGTGCCGTAAGACGCGTAAAGGCGCAAGTAAAAGACGTCTCCCGCGACGCATATAAGACGCGTAAAGGCACTGCCTCAAACCCTAATAAAGGCCAAATTTGAGCCAAACAAATGTGCGCTAGCCTCAGGGCACGAACACCAAAGACGCCGGCATAACCCGGCGCACCAGGGTTTGAGTAAAAGACGTCGGCCTAACCCGACGCACGCGCGTTCGGTTGCTCCAGGGCAAGCGAGGCCACAAGATGCCGGCATAACCCAACGCAACCTGCGTTCGCTTGCTCCAAGGTGAGCGAACCCAAAAAAGACGCCGGCCTAACCCGGCGCAATCTACGCTCGGTCGCTCAACAGCACAAGCCCAAAAGACGTCGGCCTAACCCGACGCACCCGCGTTCGCTTGCTCCAGGGCATGCGAGCCCACAAGACGCCGGCATAACCCGGCGTATCCCGCGTTCGCTTGCTCCAGGGTGAGCGAACCCAAAAAGACGTTGGCCTAACCCCGACGCACCCGCGTTCGCTTGCTCCAGGGTGAGCGAACCCATAAAGACGCCGGCCTAACCCGGCACAATCTACGCTCGGTCGCTCAACAGCACGAGCCCACAAGACACCGGCATAACCCGACGCACCCACGTTCGCTTGCTCTAGGGTGAGCGAACCCAAAAAGACGTCGGTCTAACCCGACGCACCCGCGTTCGCTTGCTACAAGGTGAGCGAACCCATAAAGACGCCGGCCTAACCCGGTGCAATCTACGCTTGATCGCTCAACAACACGAGCTACTAAGACGCTGGCCCAACCCGGTGCAACATGCGAGTCCAGTCGCCGAAGGCACGGACGCAGAGCCCCCGGGAACTACCTGGTGCGACCTCTTCGATCGCCGAATGGCATGAAGCGAAGTCGCTGGGCCACAGCAACATTAGGCACACTGAATCGTCGTCCTAACCCGACAGGCCGATATCGCCGTTTGACACGGGTCAGCCCATCGCCTTACTGGACACAAACGCCCCCCACATCGAACGTTTAAACGACGACGAGTCGTAACGATGAAATGAGCAGAGGAAGAACCCCAGTTAAGGACGCAAAACCTGCCAAAACTATTGGTAAGGATACAAGCCCTTCGGGCCACCTTAGCCCGCAAAGAAGGCGCATGCGAGCGAAAATGCTAAAAAAATGAGATAAGCATTCGACATGAAAGCAACAAAAGTATCTCATAAATAAAAAGAGCCACAACTCTAAATCCAATGAACATGTGCTGAATAGAAAAGTGTGTGGGAAGTAAATAAAATCCTGAAAGAAGGAAAATAAAGCAAAGCGCTAAACATATGCGCTGAAAAGAAGCCACACGGCTCACACAGCACCCTCATCTAGTAGGGGAAACAGGGTGTCGAAGAAGTCAAAGGTGACCCCCGGGCCTCGTTCTCGATCGCGGTCGCATCTCGACATTCTACCGCTTCGGCACGATGGGCCTCCTCCGTCCCTATGTCATAGTCATCCTGCAACTCGGACGCTCTTCGCTCAGCTTCAGCAAGCTAGGATGAAAGGCAGGCATTCTCCCCCGCCAGAGAGTCGCACTCGCGCTCCGCCCGAACACGCGCCGCTTCGCTTGAAGTAAGTTGGCGGTGCGACGTCTCCAAAGCATCGGATCGAGCATCCAGCTGTCTCTGAAGGTCGGTAACCTCAGTGCGAAAAATTTTCGCTGATCGGGTCGCCACCTCACAAGCTCGCCGTTCTTCGGTGAGCTCCCCCGCCATCTTGGCCACGGACATTTGGGCTCCGTCGCGCTGATCCCGTGCAATTTGAAGCTCCACCCTAGCCTCACGAAGCTTGTCTCGAAGTGTCTCGGTCTCCGCCCACGGGTGCGAACCTCTCTCGACCTGAGCCAACCTAGCCTTCGTCCGAGCAAGCTCCTCCTAGGATGCCCCCAAGCGCCGGATGAAGTCGTGCAAAACCCTGTCGCTCCCCACGGCCCTCGCGTACGCCTGCGATGACAAAGAGCAATGGTTAAAACTAAACCTACGCTTACGACAGAATAAACAGAAATACTGACCCTTTGAGCGTCGTAACCCCCGCCTGGAAGAAGCCAATGTCACTCTTCGACACCACGCCATTCCACCAGGACAGTGGGGATCCCTCGAGATGACGGAAGCAATCCCCTCGAGCCTCTATCGCCTCCAGCTCCACCGACGAATTCACCCTCTTGGGTTCGGAACGCTCGTCAGGAGGTGTCGATGTCAAAGCCATCTTCAAAGAGGCACGGGCCTCTGGTTCAGCTACACCAGAAGTCTCGACACGCTCTCCCCTCGACTCAGGGTCCCGAGAAGCGGATGCCAGCCTCCTAGCTCGCCTCTTTGCGGCTACACAAGGAAAAGCAACAAAGGTCAGGTTCCTATCCAACAAAAAATTTACAAAACCGTAAAGTTACCTCGAGAAGTAGGAGCGACTGGCTGAGCCTCGGGACTCGGAGGCCTACTCTCCCGGCGCGCCTCCTCAGTGCCCGGAGCAAAGGGCGGGAACCACTTGGTAAGCGCCATGAGCTCGGGGGAACGGAACAGCTCGCCATCCTTGCGGGCTTTCGACATCCCCGATATCTCTCTCACAAAAGGGAGCTCCGCCGCCCCCTCATCCGCTGGGAAGTCGGCCAAACGACCAAAGCGAAGGGGTGCCTCGCCAAAGGCATCCGTCGAGACCCACACCCACGCCCGGCGGCTAGGCGGGTCACTATCCTCGACCAACCGTGCATTGCCCCAGGCGCGGGCCATGTGAAACCCCGGCTGCCGTGGTGTCGGGAAGACAGCAACCAGATTGCGCAAGTCGTCCACGGTCATGGCACGCTGCGTCTGGCAATGCCGCTCCATGAAGCATGTAGCCAACAGGCGATGGAACGCCGGGCTCATTTGACATGCATGGACCCCTAGTCGGGTCAGAATCCGTTGGACGATCGTCGGGAACGGGAGGCGCAACCCGCAGACGAGACTCCCGACCGTCACGGCCGCGTACCCATCCCATGGACGAGAGGGCATGTCCTCGGGGGCAGGTCTAAGCAGCCCCACCGAGGGAGGGATGATGTTGTCGACCCGTCGACGACCGACAGGGGCAAAGATGTCAATAGATGTCACGGTTCGGAGAACCACTTGAAAACATTGTATTATTGCTCAGTTCGGAGAAACAAGAGAAAACGGTAACAACACGTCCCAGCCGGCCAAGTCTCGTCCGGCTGACTCCTGGCCGGCCAAGTCCCGTCCGGTCGACTCCCGGCTGGCCAAATCCCGTCCGGCCGACTTCCGGCCAGCCAAGTCCCGTCCGGCCGACTCCCGGCCTGCCAAATCCCGTCCGGCCGACTGCCGGCCGGCCATGTCCTTCCCGGCCGACTCCCGACCGGCCAAGTCCCGACCGACTGACTCCCGGGCGGCCACGTTGCATCCGATCGCCTCTCGGCCGGCGCCCGGGAGGTCGAGGACGCCCCACTCGACCTCCACTCTCCCGCCCGGGCTCAACCTCCGCTCGGCCTCATGAGCTCAACCTCCGCTCGGCCTCATGAGCTCAACCTCCACTATCCACTCGGCCTCATGAGCTCCACATCCACTCGGCCTCATGAGCTCGACCTCCACACGGCCGCCCGGGCTCGGCCTCCACTCGGCCGCCTGAGCTCGGCCTCCACTCGACCGCCCGGGCTCGGCCTCCACTCGGCCAGGCTGGGCTCGGCCTCCACTCGGCCGCCCAGGCTCGGCCTCCACTCGGCCTCATGAGCTCGACCTCCACACGGCCTCATGAGCTCGGCCTCCATTCGGCCTCCCAGGCTCGGCCTCCATTCGGCCTCCCGGGCTCGACCTCCACTCGGCCTCTCGAGGTCGACCTCCACTCGGCCAGGCTGGGCTCGGCCTCCACTCGGCCACCCGGGCTCGGCCTCTACTCGGCCGCCCAGCCTCGGCCTCCACTCGGCCTCCACTCGGCCGGCTGGTGTCGACCTCCACACGGCCTCATGAGCTCAACATCCACTCGGCCTCATAAGCTCAACATCCACTCGGCCTCATGAGCTCAACATCCACTCGGCCTCATGAGCTCGACCTCCACACGGCCGCCCGGGCTCGGCCTCCACTCGGCCGCCCGGGCTCGGCCTCCACTCGGCCGCCCGAGCTCGGCCTCCACTCGGCCGCACGGGCTCGGCCACCACTCGGCCGCCCGGGCTCGGCCTCCACTCGGCCGCCCGGGCTCGGCCTCCACTCGGCCAGGCTGGGCTCGGCCTCCACTCGGCCGCCCGGGCTCGGCCTCCACTCGGCCAGGCTGGGCTCGGCCTCCACTCGGCCGCCCGGGCTCGGCCTCCACTCGGCCGGCTGGGCTCGACCTCTACACGGCCCCCCGGGCACGGCCTCCACTCGGCCGCCCGAGCTCGGCCTCCACTCGGCCGCCCGAGCTCGGCCTCCACTCGGCCGCCCGAGCTCGGCCTCCACTCGGCCGCCCGGGCTCGGCCTCCACTCGGCCGGCTGGGCTCGGCCTCCACTCGGCCAGGCTGGGCTCGGCCTCCCGAGCTCATCCTCTGCTCGCCCTCCCGGGCTCAACCTCCACTCGCGCTCCCGGGCTCGGCCTCCACTCGCCCTCCCGGGCTCAACCTCCACTCGCCCCCCTCATGCTCTACTCGGCCAAAGGGGTCTCCAAACCACGCCTATAAATACAAGGGCCCCTCCCTTGGTCCAGGTAATCCATTTTTGAGTCCCAAAACGCTGTCGAACTCATACTTCACTCGTTTCGCTCATCTTTGGCCTCTCGCCACCTCTAAAACCTCTATACTCCACCTCAATCCTACTAATGTTGAGCGTCGGAGAGGTAAACAGAGGCACCCCCTCTATTTTCCCTTCCTAGTTCACCTGTTCTTTCTTCCTTTTCGGGTACTTGGACGAACTAAAGGGACATACAAAGCTAAGGGATGACTTGGGATACCAAGTCCGACACGCTCGAGCCGAAGTGAGACCACTTGGTCCAGCCTTGGGTCTAACCACTTTGGGCTCCTAAATAGTTGTCCGAAAATGAGCGACAACATTTTGGCGCTAGAAGGAGGGGATCTCTCGACCTTGGCGACGCATTCCCTCTACCACTATTCTTCATCCTTCAACGGCATAACTCTCGATAGATGAGTCGATTGCCCGTCACCTCTGCGGCCGACCGAGCGACGAGCTCGAGATACGGCCTCCGAGGCCTCGCGCACCGTCTAGGAGGGCAACCTCGTGACAACGAGAGCCAGCCCCAAGACTCGGCGAATGACCCCGAGGCCGCGGTCCGAGAGGACGCGGCTTGGGGGCTCGTTGAGCTCCTAAACCGTCCCGGCATCGATGGCGCACTCATCACCGATCTCCTCGGCCATGGCATCGAGGACGACGCCAACCACGACGAGAAGGACCACGACTATGTGGCAAAATCAGGAATCCACCACGCTATTCATGAAAGGGGACGTATACGCACGCTTCCAAGGGGACACCCTCGAGCGACCGTGTCGAGACGTCAACTTTCTAATGACCACGCGCACGCGCCCTCGAGGGGACACCCTCGGGCCACCACGTCAAGGCGTCAAGTGTCGAGTAATGCTCGGGGACGCTCGACCTCTCGGTACCGAAAGGGACGCTCGAAGCTCACCATACGCGTCCAAAACCCCCGGGGAGATGACGACGTCAATGGCCATGGCGTCTGTCGAGGACGTCACTCGAATGACATATCCTTGCCTAAAGTGATAGGGACGGCCACCGGAGACTTGAGAGATCGCCTCAATTGCCGAAGGGAATCTTACGGGAGCGACCTGAGAGAAAAACTCAACGCCCAACACGGGATCGAGAGAGAAGTCGTCTTGGGACATCAACCACCCAACGTTGCTGACCTCGCATCCAACAAGAAGCGCGCCGCCACACTCATGGCACCAGCCACCGGTCTCGGCTCGCGAAGGAAGAGGGGTAGAAATGGTCGAGTCCCTAATGACCATCCTTCTCCAGCCCCGAAGCTATCCTTCGTCCCACTCAACACGATGCCCGGCCGGATCCTGAGCTTACACAGGGAGAAGCTAGGATCTCCGCCCCCGTTGAAGACGGACCCCGCGACGAGGGACAGAAGCAAGCAATGCGAATATCACCGGTATCACGGACACGTGACAATCGAATGCTACCAGCTTAGGAAGCGAATTGATTCCCTGATCCGAGGTGGGCACCTCAAAGAGTTCATCACATTCACTAGCGAGGTGACCCCGACCGAGCAACCGACTTGTCAAAAGGGAGAATCCTCTAGCACAAAGACAATGAGATGATGAGCATTGTCTTACACGCACCTAGCATTCACGGCCATGACCGACACAACTTTCATCATTGAATTCGCGCTTGAACTTATTATCATTTTATATAAGACATGTAATTTCCCTTTTCCTAAAGAGGCCATGTGCCAAGACAAGCTGTAACAACATTTTCATTCCAATAAAAGTTGTTCTACAAGTTGTGACATCCTATTGTATATCGCCCACTCGAGAGTTTCTTGGTCTCCGTCTCACAAACACAAGAAACTCGAGGGGCTAACTAATTGGGAACGATACTCGATGAAACCCTCAAAAACAAAAGTATAACGAAGTCTCAAGGGGCCGATGGTCAGGCCGGAGGTCCCAAAGAGGAATAATCAACAATACACATTACTCCTCGAGTTGAGTTCACTCCTCGAGTTGAGTTTCGAGTCCACGAGTCGATCGACAAGTCCTCGTGCCGACTTTACACGTAACTCCTCGAGTTGAGTTCACTCCTCGAGTTGAGTTTCGAGTCCACGAGTTAATCGACAACTCCTCGTGCCGACTTTACGCGTAACTCCTCGAGTTGAAATCACTCCTCGAGTTGAGTTTCGAGTCCACGAGTCGATCGACAAGTCCTCGTGCAGACCCTACACCTAACCACTCGAGTTGAGTTCACTCCTCGAGTTGAGTTCACTCCTCGAGTTGGGTTCACTCCTCGAGTTGAGTTCACTCCTCGAGTTGAGTTCACTCGTCGAGGTGAGTTCATTCCTCGAATCGTGTACCGAGTCCACGAGTCGACAAGCTACTCCTCGTGCCGACTCTACGTTTCTCCTCGAGTTGAGTTCACTCCTCGAGTCGAGTACCGAGTCCACGAGTCGACAAGCTATTCCTCGTGCCGACTCTACGTTTCTCCTCGAGTTGAGTTCATTCCTCGAGTCGAGTACCGAGTCCACAAGTCGACAAGCCACTCCTCGTTCCGACTCTACATGTCTCCTCGAGTTGAGTTCACTCCTTGAGTCGAGTACCGAATCCGCGGGTCGACTAGCTACTCCTCGTGCCAACTCTACACATGACCGACCCTCGAGCCGACCTCACATGTAGCTCCCCAGGTCGGGTCTATTCCTCGAGTTTCGACTTAAATGTCCTCATGTCAGACATGCACAACTTCTCGACTCACCAAAAACCGATAAACTCGGAAGCCTCGATGACAAATCTGCGTGCTCTCACACAAGGAACACAAAAACCGTCCCTAACGACGTGCTTATGTCACCCCCAATGGCGGACAAAAATTCACTCTACAACGCTCTCGTGAGAGTAAGAATGGGCCAATTGAGTCCTCAAACGTGAAACGCGCGCCGTGGCGCCGCACTCACAAGGGCACGAGACTCGAACCAAGAGACTCAACCCGAAAATGGGACCAGCGCACTAAGGTGCCACACTCGCCGGGGGATCAAGTGTACACCTAACCCCTCCTATCACGTGGCCCAGCCCAATGGTGCCATGCACATAAGATGGCTTGGCTACACAAAGGTGGCATCGCGCTCGCCGCCCAGCTCGTGAGCCGAAAGGCAGCGAGTCACAAATGGGTTTCAAAGGCTTGCATCCACCGGACGTGCCTAGTCTAGCCAGCGTCCACGAGAAACCTGGCCACACAAATGTGGCACCGCGCTCGCCGCCCAGCTCATGAGCCGAAAGGCAGCGTGTCACAAATGGGTTTCAAAGGCTTATGTCCGCCCGACGTACCTGGTCTAGCAAGCGTCCACGGGAAACCTGGCCACACAAATGTGGCACCGCGCTCGCCGCCCAGCTCGTGACCCGAAAGGCAGCAAGTCACAAATGGGTTTCAAAGGCTTGCGTCCGCCGGACGTACCTGGTCTAGCCAGCGTCCACGGGAAACCTGGCCACACAAATGTGGCACCGCGCTCGCCGCCCATCTAGTGAGCCGAAAGGCAGCGAGTCACAAATGGGTTTCAAAGGCTTGCTTCCGCCGGACGTACCTGGTCTAGCCAGCGTCCACGGGAAACCTGGTCACGCAAATGTGGCACCGCGCTCGCCGCCCAGCTCGTGCGCCAATAGGCAGCGAGTTACAAATGGGTTTCAAAGGCCTGCGTCCGCCGAACGTAACTGGTCTAGCCAGCGTCCACAGAAAACCCGTTCACACCAACGTGACACCAAGGCCCCCCGAGGCCCAAGCCGTACAAATCGATCACGCCTTCATTGGTAGGTCGAGAAAATAAGCCACGCACCATCAAGATGTGCGAATCGATTACGCCTTCATTGGTAAGTCGAGATAATAAGCCGCGCACCACTAACAAAGCCGTGCAAATCGATTACGCCTTCGTTGGTATATCGAGAAAATAAGCCACGCATTGCCAAGCCGCGCAAATCGATTACGCCCCCGTCGGCAAATCGAGAAAATAAGACGCTCACCGAAAAAACCATGCTAGTCGACTATGATAGTATGTCGAGAACATAAGACACGCAAAACGAAAGACATCGAAAGCCGTCCCTTGCGACGCATAAAAGCTGTCCCTCGCGACGCACAAAAGCCATCCCTCGCGCCGCATCAAAGCCGTCCCTCACGACGCACAAAAGCCGTCCCTCGCAACAAACCAACGCCATCCCTTGCGATACATCAAAAGCCCTTCTACGGTGCGACCACAAACTCGAGAGTGTTCGTCCCAAGTCCGCGCATCGGTGCAACTATTGAGTTTCCACTCGACCCGCGCTCGACCGGAAACTCGAGGGGCTAATGTTGTCGGCCCATCGACGACCGACAGGGGCAAAGATGTCACTAGATGTCACTGTTCGGAGAACCACTTGAAAACATTGTATTATTGGCCAGTTCAGAGAAACAAGAGAAAACGGTAACAACACGTCCCAGTCGGCCAAGTCTCGTCTGGCTGACTCCCGGCCGGCCAAGTCCCGTCCGGTCGACTCCTGGCCGGCAAAATCCCGTCCGGCCGACTCTCGGTCGGCCATGTCCCGTCTGGCCGACTCCCGTCCGGCCGACTCCCGGCCGGTCAAATCCCGTCCGGCCGACTCCCGGCCGGCAATGTCCATTCCGGCCGACTCCCGGCCGGCCAAGTCCCGTCCGGCCAAGTCCCGACCGGCTGACTCCCGGCCGGCCACATCCCGTCCGGTCGCCTCTCGGCCGGCGCCCGGGAGGTTGAGGACGCCCCACTCGACTTCCACTCTCCCGCCTGGGATCAACCTCCGCTCGGCCTCATGAGCTCAACCTCCACTCGGCCTCATGAGCTCAACCTCCACTCGGCCTCATAAGCTCAACATCCACTCGGCCTCATGAGCTCAACATCCACTCGGCCTCATGAGCTCGACATCCACACGGCCACCCGGGCTCGGCCTCCACTCAGACGCCTAAGCTCGGCCTCCACTCGGCCGCCCGGGCTCGGCCTCCACTCGGCCACCCGGGCTTAGTCTCCACTCGGCCAGGCTGGGCTCGGCCTCCACTCGGCTGGCCGGGCTCGGCCTCCACTCGGCCTCCCAGGCTTGACCTCCACTCGGCCGCCCGAGCTCGATCTCCACTCGGCCAGGCTGGGCTCGGCCTCCACTCGGCCGCCCGGGCTCGGCCTCCACTCGGCCGCCCGGTCTCGGCCTCCACTCGGCCTCCCGAGCTCGGCCTCCACTCGGCTGGCTGGACTCGACCTCCACACGGCCGCCCGGGCTCGGCCTCCACTCGGCCGCCCGGGCTCGGGCTCCACTCGGCCGCCCGGGCTCGGGCTCCACTCGCCCCCCTCATGCTCTACTCGGCCAAAGGGGTCTCCAAGCCATGCCTATAAATACAAGGGCCTCTCCCTTGGTCCAGGTAATCCATTTTTGAGTCCCGAAACGTTGTCGAACTCATACTTCACTCGTTTCGCTCATCTTTGGCCTCTCGCCACCTCTAAAACCTCTATACTCCACCTCAATCCTACTAATGTAGAGCGTCGGAGAGGTAAACAGAGGCACCCCCTCTGTTTTCCCTTCCTAGTTCACCTGTTCTTTCTTCCTTTTTAGGTACTTGGACGAACTAAAGGGACATACAAAGGTAAGGGACGACTTGGGATACCAAGTCCGATACGCTCGAGCTGAAGTGAGACCACTTGGTCCGGCCTTGGGTCTAACCACTTTGGGCTCCTAAGTAGTTGTCCGAAAACGAGTGACAACAAATGGTATACATCTCCCAGAGCGTGCCAAAGATTCAGGAAGTGAGCGTGCTCGCACCATCGATTCCCCTGCAGTCTAAGCCGACGGGGGCAACACAGTCGCCTACTCCGTACATGCGGGTCCTCTCTAGAGACCTGGCATAGGTGTAGCCCAAGGCCTCCGCGGACTCGAAAGCCCACCAGGCCGTCTCCAGCACCTTTCCGTTACGTTTCTCCTTCCCCATCGTAAGAGGAGCCTCCAAATCCTTTTCAGGGCCTTCTGAGCCCGACCCTAGGGGGTCGTCGTAATAAATCTCGTCCAGAAAAGATTCGGACAGCACTATCGCAAGCTCAGCACCCGAGGCATCTAAATTAGACGCCCGGGGAAGCCCAGCACTCACCATCACTTCACCTCGCTGCTTCAGCGAGGGGTGGTCAAAGGACGCCTCGTGGGAAACCAGATTGATCACCAGCCGCGACGAACGCGAGTCCTTGGACCCTTCATCCTCCCAGTCCCCGCCAGCTCGGCTATCGCATCAGCGTCAGTCTCCAACTTTGCAAGCCATTTGTCGGCCGCACCAGAGTCTTCCTCGACAAAAATGGGAATCCCGTCGAGTTCCTCAAAGGGACCCTTGGCCGCCCCCCCAAAATCTTGTAGAGGGCAGGAAGAGTCAACCTTGGGATCATCAACATGGGAAAAAAGCTCACTCCCCATTAAAAAAAGGGGTAAAAAAGTCGGCTGCCCGGAGGGAAATTTCAAACTCAAAGGAATTTTCCAATTACCCAAAGGCTGCCAGTGTGAATAAAAAGGGAGGGAGCTCTCCTATTTATAGGAGAGGAAGGAGCAAACCCTGCTCCTTCCCCCCCCCCTGCGCGATTGACATAAGGCCCGGCCCGCAAGCGGGCCTCTCGCGCGCGCTAGTCCGCCGGCAGCAGGCCGTGCGCGGGCCTTGCTGCCCAGCCGGCCCGGTCCGACCCCCAGGGTCCGGCCAACACAAAAAAAAATAATAATACTGTGTGTGTATGTTGCATTCACACACAACCAAAGGTAAATGACCTCAACGCCCTCTCTTTTTTAAAACTTCACAACTTGCGTCCCGCGAGCCGTAAACTTGGGGGGCTAATGTTACCGGTCATTTTTGGGATACCGGAAATTCAAAAACAATTCAAGACCAGCCGGGCTTCGCCGGCCGGAAGCCCAACGTGCCCCGGCCCACCTGGGCCGAGCGCCCTGACGCACCCACGTCCCAACAAGGGCCGGCGTGCGCGCACCTGCGCCCCCGACCCAGAGGCCACGCGCACCCGCGCCCCGGCCCAGTGGGCCTGAGCGCGTGCCATAGCGCGCCTGGCCCACGCGCGCCCTGCGCCTCGGCCGTCCTGGCCCGTGCGCGCCCCCGCGCCTCGAGCGTCCTGGCCCGCGCGCGCTCCTGCGCCCTGGCTGTCCCGACCCGCGAGCGCTCCCGCTCGCCCGGCCGTCCCGGCACGCGCGCGCTCCCTTGCTTCCCGGCCCGCGGGCCCTCAAGCGCCCCGGCCGAGCACCTCTGCTTCCTCGGCGGGGCGCCCCTGCTGCCTCGGCCGAGCGCCTCTTCTGCCTCGGTCGGGCACTCCTGCTGCCCCGGCCGAGTGCCTCTACTGCCTTTGCCATGCGCCCCTACTGCCCCGGCCGAGCGCTCCTGCTGCCTCGGCCGGGTGCTCCTTCCGCCTCGACCGGGAGCCTCTGGTGCCTCGGCCGTGCGTCCCTGCTGCCCTGGCCGAGCACTCCTGCCACCTTGGTCGAGTGCCCATGCTGCCTCAGCCTTGCACACCTGCTGCCGGGCACACCGCGCTCGGCCGAGCCTCACACCTTGCGCCCATCCAGACGGCGCGGCCTGCGCGTCATGCGCCTTCCTGGGCGTTGTGCCTCGCGCGCCCCGCTCTTGGCCACCAGGTAGGCCTTGAGGGGGCCGGCCCAAGGTCTCCTCCAAATGCTATAAATACCCCCCCCCCCTAGGGAAAAGGAAACGCACGCTGATTCAGCCCCACAACTCTTCATCCAACACTTCTCTCACTCGAGAATTCTTTCTCGTGCTCTTGTGACATTCCAAGAGTGCGCGCTCCTCCTCCCTCGGCTCAGAAACACAAGGACCCCCCTCCACGAGAGGGAGCGCACTCCTTTTCTGTGACCCGAGCTTCGGCAGTACACAATGCTCTCCTGCTTCTTGGCCCTTGAGCTGGAAGTCTGAGCTACGAGGCAAGCAACCCCTCTAAAGTCTTCACTAGAAGGTACGACCCGGGTCCTATTCTAAAGCCTTAGATTCTCAAGCCTCCGAGCCCAAGATAGCCCTAAATACACAAATTGAATTACGTTCTGACCTGATCCCAACTATTGGGTACGTAGGCAGCCAACCTTTGGCACGGTCACACCCCCCAAAACACACCTCAGGGTCTGGATGGTGCAGCTCGGTCTACGAGCTCCCATTTTTGGCCCGGGCGCAGTCACTTGGTCCAGCCTTAGATCGAACCGCCCGAGGTATTTAATCGTTGTTCATTTTCGTGCGACAACAGCGGGTGTGCCCGGTCGAGGCAGTTGGGCTCTCGGCCAGGGGAGCAAGAGCCTCAGGCCGAGGCGGCAGGGGCGCTCGGCCGGGGCAGCAGGGGCACTCGGCCGGAGCAGCAGGGGCACCCGGCCGAGGCAGCAGGCGCGTCCGGCCGAGGCAGCAGGGGCGCTCGGCTGGGGCAGCAGGGACGTCCGGCCGAGGTAGTAGGTGTGTTCGGCCGAGTTGCTGGAGCGCGCACGGGCCGGGACGGTCGGGGGCGAGGGAGCGCGCGGGGGCCAGGACCGCTGGGGCGCGGGAGCGCGTGCGGGCCGGGGTGGCCGGGGCGCGGGAGCACGCGCGGGCCGGGGCGGCCGGGGCGTGGGAGCGCGTGCGGGCTCGGACGGCCGGAGTGTAGGAGCGCGCGTAGGCCGGGACGGGCGGGGCGCAGGGCACGCACGGGCCAGGCGCGCTAGGGCTCGCTCTCAGGCCCACTGGGCCGGGGGCGCAGGTGCATGCGCGGCTTGTGGGCGCAGGTAGGCTGACGCGCGCGCAGGCCCATCGGGAAAGCCCGGTCGGCCTTGAATTGTTTTTGAATTTTCGGTGTCTCGAAAACGACCGGTAACATTAGCCCCCCAAGTTTACGGCTCGCGGGACGCAAGTCGTGAACTTTAGAAATGGAGAGGGCATTGAGGTCATTTACCTTTGGTCGTGTGTGAACTGCTAGGCAGCAAGGCCTGCGGGCGGCCTGACGCCGGTGGACTGGCGTGCGCGCGAGGCCGGCATGCGATCCGGGCCTTGTGTCGCACGCGGAGGGGGGCGGGTGGGGGGAAGGAGCAGGGTTTGCTCCTTCCTCTCCTATAAATAGGAGAGCTATGTCCCTCTCTATTTACACCTGGCAGCCTTTTGGGTAATTGGAAAATTCCTTTGAGTTTGAAATTTCGCTCTGGTCAGCCGACTTTTTTACCCTTTTATAATGGGGAGTGAGCTTTTTTTCCCATGTTGATGATCCCAAGGTTGACTCTTCCCGCCCTCCCCAAAATTTTGGGGGGGCGGCCAAGGGTCCCTTTGAGGAACTCGACGGGATACCCATTTTTGTCGAGGAAGACTCTGGCAGCTGGCGGGTCCCGGGAGTGGCCTACCTACCAGGTGCGTTCGTCGCGGATGGTGATCAACCTTGTTTCCCGCGAGTCATCGTTTGACGCCCCCTCGCTCAAGCAGCGAGGTGAAGCAACAATGGCGAATGCTGGGCTTCCCGGGGTGTCTAACTTAGATGCCTCGGGTGCCGAGCTTATGAAAGTGTCGTCCGAATCTTTTCTAGACGAGATTTACTCCGACGACCCCCTAGGGTCGGGCTCAGAAGGCCCTGGAGAGGACTTGGAGGCTCCTCCCGCGTGGGGAAAGGAGAAGCGTAATGGAAAAGTGCTGGAGACGGCCTGGTCGGCTTTCGAGTCCACGGAGTCTTCGGGCTATACCTATGCCAAGTCTCTGGAAAGGACTCGCATGTACGGAGTAGGCGACTCTGTTGCCCCCGTCGGCTTAGACTGCAGGGTGATCGATGCCGCGAGCACGCTCACCTCCCGAGTCTTTAGCACGCTCTGGGAGACGTATAACATCCCTCCCTCTGTGGTGTTGCTGAGACCTGCCCCCGAGGAAAGGCCCTCTCGTCCGAGGAACGGGTATGCGGTCGTGACGATCGAGAGCCTTGTCTGCGGGTTGCACCTCCCGTTCACGACAATCGTCTAGCATATTCTGACCCGGCTAGGGGTCCATGCGTGTCAAATGAGCCCGGTGTTCTATCGCCTATTGGCTACGTGCTTCATAGAGTTGCATTATCAGACGCGGCGTGGCATGACTGTGGATGACTTCCGCAATCTGGTTGTTGTCTTCCCTGGGCCAGGGCAGCCATGCTTTCACATGGCCCGTGCCCGGGGCAACGTAAGGTTGGTCGAGGACAGTGACCCGCCTAGCCACGGGGCGTGGGTGTGGGTCTGATCGGACGCCTTTGGTGAGGCGCCCTTTCGCTTTGGTCGTTTGGCCGACTTCCCAGCGGATGAGTGGGCAGTGGAGCTCCCCTTTGTCAGAGAGATATCGTGGATGTCGGAAGCCAGCAAGGCTGGCGAGCGGTTCCGTTCTCTCTAGTTGGTGGCGCTTACCGGGTGGTTCCCGCCCTTTGCTCCGGGCACCGAGGAGGCGCACCGGGGGAGCAGGTCCCCGAGTCCCGAGGCTCAGCCAGTCGCTCCTGCTTCTCGAGGTAATTTACGGTTTTATAAATTTTTTGTTTGACATGAACCTGACCTTTGCTACTTTGCCTCGCGTAGCTGCCAAGAGGCGAGCTAGGAGACTGGCTTCTGCTTCTTGGGACCCTGAGTCGATGACGGAGATTCGCTCTAGGGTCGCTGACCGCAAGGCGAGGGGAGGGCGTGCCAAGACTGCTGGTCTAGCTGAACCGGAGCCCCGCGCCTCTTTGAAGAGGACTTCGACATCGGCGCCTCCTGACGAGCCTTCCGAACCCAAGAGGGTTAATTCGGCGGTGGAGCTAGAGGCGATAGAGGCTCGAGGTGACTGCTTCCGTCATCTTGAGGAGTCCCCACTGTCATGGTGGAAGGGCGTAGTGTCAAAGAGCGACATTGCCTTCTTTCAAGCGGGGGTTACCGACGCTCAGAGGGTCAGTATTTATATTCATTAGATGGGGGACCGAGGAGGCCCGTCGTGCCGGAGCGGTCGAATGTCGAGATGCGACCGCAATCGAGAACGAGGCTCGGGGGGTCAGTTTTGACTTCTTCGACACCTTGTTTCCCCTATTAGATGAGGGTGCTGCGTGAGCCGTGTGGCTTCTTTATAGCGCATATGTTTAGCGCTTTGCTTTCTTTTCCTTTTTTCAGGATTTTATTTATTCCCTACGCACTTTTTCTTTCAGGACGTGTTCATTGGATTAAGAGCAGTGGCTCTTTTTATTTACAAGATACTTTGTCGCTTTCATGTTAAATTCTTATCTCATCTTTGAGCAGTTTCGCTCGCATGTGCCTTCTCTGTGGGCTAACGTGGCCTGAAGGGCTTGTATCCTTACCAATAGTTTTGGCAGGTTTTGCGTCCTTAGCTGGGATTCGTCCTCCGCTCATTTTATCGTTACGACTCGTCGTCGTTTAACGTTCGAGGTGAGGGGGCGTTTGTGCCCAGTTAGGCGATGGGCCGACCCGTGTCGAACGGTGATATCGGCCTGTCGGGTTAGGCCGACGATTAAGTGCGCCTAATGTGGCTGTGGCCGAGTGACTTAACTTCGTGCCATTCGGCGATCGAAGAGGTCGTACCGGGTAGTCCCGGGGGGCTCTGCATCCGTGCCATCGGCGACAGGACGTGGATGTTGAGCCGGGTCGGGCCGGCATCTTTTGAGTTCACGCCCTGGAGCAAGCGAACGTAGATCGCGCCGGGTTAGGTCGGCGTCTTTGGAGCTCGTGATGTTGAGCGACCAAGCATATATGGTGCGTCGGCTGTGCCGACGTCTTTTAGCTTTCGCGCCCTGGAGCGTCTGAATGTAGATTGCGCCAGGTTAGGCCGGCGTCTTTTTGGCGTTCGTGCCTTGGAGCATCTGAACGTAGATTGCGCTGTGTTAGGCCGGCGTCTTTTTAGCGTTCGCGCCCTGGAACGTCTAAACGTAGGTTGCGGTGGGTTAGGCCGGTGTCTTTTAGGTTCGTGCCCTGGAGCAAGAGAACTCGGTTGCGTCTTGTTAGGCTGACATCTTTTGGGTTCATGCCCTGGAGCAAGCGAACGCGGTTGCGTCGGGTTAGGCCGACATCTTTTGGGTTCGTGCCCTGGAGCAAGCAAACGCGGATTACGCCGGGTTAGGCCGGCGTCTTTTGGGTTCGTGCCCTGGAGCAACCGAACACGGATTGCGCCGGGTTAGGCCGGCGTCTTTTGGGTTCGTGCCCTGGAGCAAGCGAACGCGGTTGCGTCGGGTTAGGTTGACGTGTTTTACTCAAACCCTATTGCGCTGGGTTAGGCCGGCGTCTTTGGTGCTCGTGCCTTGAGGCTAGCGAACATTTGTTTGGCTCAAATTCGGTCATTTTTACGTGCGTCCCGGGAGACGTCTTTCACCTGCGCCTTTACGCGTCTTACGGCACGCCGGGAAGGCCTACGTTTTACTCGAACCCGTATGCGCGAAGGGCCGCCAGGCTCGTGCTGTTGAGCGACCGAGCATACGTGGTGCGCCGGGTTAGGCCGACGTCTTTTCTCAAACCCGTATGCTTGATGAATGGTTGGGGTTCGAGCTTCTTAAGCCTCTATATCCCATGATTGGGGGGCCTAAGGTTTTTTTTTGTTGGGCCGTGAATTCTTGAGCGTATGTCACAGGACCCATAGCCCCCCGAGTTTTTAGTTTACAAGTCGGGTTGCTGGAGCACGCGCGGGCCGGGACGCCCGGGGGCGCGGGAGCGCACGCGGGCCGAGATGCCCGGGGGCATGGGAGCGCGCACGGGCCGGGACGGCCGGAGCGCGGGGGCGCGCGCGGGCCAGGCGCACTCGGGCGCGCGCTCAGGCCCAGTGGGCCGGGGGCGCAGGTGCGTGCGCGGCCTGTGGGCGCGGGTAGGCTGGCCCGCGCGCAGGCCCATTGAGCTGTGGGTGCGTCAGGGCACTCAGGCCTAGTGGGCCGGGGCCCGTTGGGCCTTCCGGCCGGGGTAGCCCGGCCGGCCTTGAATTGTTTTTTAATTTTCGGTGTCCAGAAAACGACCGGTAACAGGGATAGAGCTAGCGCAAAAGCTTGGCTATCATAACTTGCGAATACACTGCAACTCGCAGTTGATCGTGAACCAGGTTAAAGGGGATTACGCTGCCAAGGAACCTAACATGGTTGCATACCTGGCTATGACAAACTCCAAACTCGATGCTTTCTCTTGGTTCGAGATCCACCAAATCCCGAGAGAACAAAATTCAGAGGCTGATGCACTTGCTCGCCTTGGATCTGGCATCGACGTAGACGGGTTGGGGACCGTACCCATTGAATTTTTACCATGGCCATCCGTCTCCCAAGACGAAATCGGAACCATAGAGGTGGCATCTCAGCCCACTAGGATGGACTCAATTGTCGAGTTTCTGCGAAGAGGGGAACTTCCCGAACACCGCAAAGAAGCTGATAAGCTGAGAGCCTTAGCATCAAAATACACGTTCCGAGAGGGTATACTGTATAAGCGCGGTTACTCAACACCGTTGCTCCGATGCCTCAATAGCGTTGAGTCGACTAAGGTCCTCCACGAAATACATGAGGGCATCTATGGGAACCAAGCCGCTGGAACTTCCCTCGCGCTCAAAGCACTTAAGCAAGGCTATTTCTGGCCTACCATGAAGCGAGATGCTTGCGAATGGGCAAGGCGTTGCGACAAATGCCAACGCTTCGCGGAAATCCCGCGACAACCACCGACCGCATTAAGCAGCATCGTCGTCCCGCGTCCCTTTCCTAAATGGGGAGTGGACATCATTCGCAAGCTCCCTAGACCACGAAGGCAATACGAGTATGCCATAATTGCCATTGACTACTTCACTAAGTGGGTAGAGGCCGAGCCGCTTGCCAGAATAACTGAAGCAAACACGACAAGCTTCATCTGGAAAGGCATCATATGCAGGCATAGTATCCCCACCTCGATTGTGACCGACAATGGAGCACAATTCGACAACGCACGAGTAAGAGATATCTGCGATCAACTAAAGATCAGCAAGACCTTCTCCACGCCGCGTCATCCTCAGGCCAATGGCCAGGTCGAAGCAGTCAACAAGACTAACAAGAGCAATCTTAAACAGAAGCTCGAAGATAGAAAAGGTGCCTGGGCCGAGGAATTGCCGTTCTTCCTATGGGCTTACAGGATGACCGCGTGAAATGCCACCGGCGAAACGCCATTCTCCCTCGCATATGGGATCGAGGCCATGGTTCCGATCGAAACCGAAATCCCCACATTCCGAATCGATATGTTCGATGAGGCAAACAATGACGAGGCCATGCGCTTGGAGTTGGATTTGATCGACGAAAAGAGATCAGAAGCATTCAGAAGCCTCGCTGAACAGAAGCACAAGGTCGAAAGATACTACAACTCCAAGATAAAAAGGCGAACCTTTGCCGTCGGAAGTCTTGTACTCAGACGAGTTTTCCAGAATACATAAGTTCAAGGCACCGGTGTCCTAGGCCCGAACTGGGAAGGTCCCTATAGAGTCTGAAAAGTCATCCACGACGAGACATACTACATCGAGCACACAGACGGAACTCCGATTCACCACCCGTGGAATGCGGAACGCTTGAGGCAGTACTACAAGTAGCTAGCGTTCCCCATGTTTTATCGCTTTTATTTCCCATTTTCAATAAGGCCTACGAGCCAATGTTTTAAGATTTTAAATTTCTCGCAAATTTCTCGCAAACGTAATAAAATTCGAGTTTTCCATTTCAAAATTCGTTTTATGCAAGTTTTCCGGTTATCAAAAATTAAACTTATAACCCTAAAACTTGGGGGGGCTAGCAATGGTAAGGGAACCCTAAAAAGAACACGCTCCACCAAAAAATTCCTAAGACGCCTACATGGCGCAATTAAGATGCCTACATGGCGCACCTAAGACGCCTATATGGCGCACCTAAGACGCCTACATGGCGCACGTAAGACGCCTAAATGGCACAACTAAGACGCCTACATAGCGCACCTAAGACGCCTACATGGCGCACGTAAAACGCCTACATGGCACACCTAAGACGCCTACATGGCGCACCTAAGACGCCTACATGGCGCGCTCAAGACGCCTACATGGTGCACGTAAGACGCCTACATGGCGCACCAAAGACGCCTACATGGCGTAACTCAAGACGCCTAAATGGCGCACCTAAGACGCTTACATGGCGCACTCAAGACGCCTACGGCGCACTCAAGATGCCTACATGGCGCACCTAAGACGCCTACATGGCGCAACTCAAGATGCCTAAATGGCGCACTTGAGATGCCTACATGGCGCACTCAAGACGCCTACATGGCGCACTTAAGATGCCTACATGTTGCATCTAAGACGCCTACATGGCGCAACTCAAGACGCCTACATGGCGCACTCAAGACGCCTACGTGGCGAACTTAAGACGCCTACATGGCGCATCTAAGACGCCTACATGGCGCACTTAAGACGCCTACATGGCACGACCTAAGACGTCTACATGGCGCAATCAAGACACCTATTCGGCACACGTAAGGTGCCTACGCACCATGGCTGACTCGCAGTTGAAAAAACTCGCAACAAAATAAGAGTTTGGGGCATTAAAAAGCTTGTATCCATAAAAAATTTGACGTAACATAGATAATGAATAAATAGGAGTTAATATTATTCCAATTGCCATTACAAAATTAATAAGGATTTTGGACTGGATATTTTAAAGATTCATAAAAATTGCAGAACGCAAACCATCCAAGCGGCTGGTGAGATCCTGCTGAGATAAAGAACTGGCAAGACCATTGACACAAACACTAGCGTAGTGAAACATGCCATGACAAATGAATGAGCAAAAACGTTCATAAAAATAAATAACGTCTCATAAAAGAAAAGGGCAACTGCCCAAAAAATGCTAGAAAGCAAGTGCTGAAACAAGTGCGCTGAAAGGAAAAGCCTAAAAAGGAAAGCATGCCCTAAACACTTGCGCGGGAAAAATAATAAAGAAAATGTATCACTCGGCGGGATCGTTGCCAATAGGATCGGCCCCATCGAGTGGTGGGAACAGCGAATCAAAGAAGTGGAAGGTGACCCCCCGAGAAGCATTCTCGGTAGCTGTGGCGTCCCGACACTCCCCCGCCGCCGCATGTCTCGCCTCTTCGACCACGACGTCAAAATCGTCTTGAAGGTCGGACGCGAGCTGTTCCGCTGCAGCTTTCTCCGCGGTGACCCGAGCCACTTCCTCCGCTAAGGAATCGCGCTCACGCTCTGCTCAAACACGGGCAGCTTCGCTTGATGAAAGTTGGCCCTGAAGAATACCTATTTCTTCTGTGCGCGACTCCAACTAGCGTCGAAGGTCCCGCACCTCGCTCTGAAAGACCTCCGTCGATCGAGTCGCCACATCTAGAGCTTGACGTTCCGTCCTTAGCTCCTCAGCCATTTTCACCACGGTCGACTGAGCACGATCGCATTTGCCGCGGGTAACCCCCAATTCCGCTCGAGCCTCTTGAAGCTGCTCGCAGAGACTCGCAAACTCTACCTTTGAGTGAGAACCTCGCTCGGCACGGGCCAGCTGAGACTTCGCTTGAGCAAGCTCCTCTTGAGCAAGGCTCATCCGTCAGATAAGGCAGTGAAGGATCTTCTCGCCCCGGGTCGCTCGAGCAAGCACCTGAGAAGGCAAAAAGACAATTCTGCAAAAGACAAGACCCTAACGAACACAGCGAGAGAAACTTACTCTCTGTGCGTCAGAGACGCCGTGACGAATGAACTCCTTGTCGTTGCTGGCCACGACGCTCTTCCACATCTTCATCGAAGATTGAGCGAGACCCAGGGAACATTCACCTCTAACCTCCGCGGCCTCCACGTCGACCATCGAATTTACACACTTTGAGTCCGAGGACGTGTCTGGAAGAGCCGAAGAAGAGGGTCGCTTCAAGGAAGCACGAGGGCCGCTCTCCGTCGGATAGCCGGCATCGGGTTTTCCCGACCGTTCCGTGCCTCGATCCGAAAACAGATTGCCGCCAGTGACTTCGGGTCCCGAGAAGTCTTTGCTAAGCGAGCCCGAGCCCGAGCCCTAGCCGAGGAGGCTACAAAAGCAACAAAGTCAAAACCCTAGACTAAAACCAAAAAACAGAAAGGGCAAAAGTCGAAATATCCGGGAGACCGCCACTCGAGGGAGATGACGCGGCACTGGGAGCACTCTCGGTCCGCCGACTGTCGCAACGGCTAAGAGGAAAAGGCGGGAACCACCCGGTGGAAGCCATCAGCTCAGGCAAACGAAATCGTTTGACAACCTTCCGAGCCTCCGACATTCCCCGGATCTCCTTCACGAAGTCGAGATAATCGGCCCTCGCGTCAGCAAAAAATTCGGTCAAGGGACCGAACCGAAGTGGCGCGTCGCCAAAAGCCTCCGCCGAGACCCACACCCACGGTCTTCGATTATACTTCACCAAGTCCGTGATTAGCTTAGTATTCTGACGATCGCGGGCCATGAAGAAACCGGGTTGCCCGGCCGCGTGGAAGACCGCGATGAGATTGCGAAAGTGGATCATGGTCATCAGCCGCTCGGACTGGCAATGCCACTCCATGTGACACATTGCTACAATGCGGTAAAACGCCGCACTCATCTGACAAGCATGCACCCCTAGTCGAGTGAGGAGCTGTTGGACGATGGGTTGGAACAGCAACCGCAACCCACAGTTGAGACTCGTGATCGAAACTGCGCCAAATCCATGGCGAGGATGGAAAGGACGGTCGCCCTACAAGGGACAGAGGAGCGCCACAGACGATGGAATGGCAAATGCCTCCCTGAGATCGATGAATGTTCGGTAGGTGAGCGAGCTCGAAGCATCGACCCCCGAAAAATCGAAGCCCTCTGGAGCAGCAAAGCCCTCCTCGGGATACCACTCCGTCCTAGCAAGCGACCTCGCCGACACTATCGCCTCTGCGTCAGGGGTCTCAGGCTGAGTACCCCCTGGCTCCATGGAAGGGTCTCCGCCCTCTGGCACGGCCGCAGAAGCCGCCGACGGCCCTTCGGGACACTCCGATGCGAGGCCTTCGGCCCCCGGACATGTCTCTGAATCACCTCCTGGATCTTCAGACTCGGGACCAAAATCGTCCGCGCTGTCAATCTCGTCTAGGACTGACTCTAGCAGAGTCACTGCATCCACACCCGCAATATCTCCCGGCGTGCCATGTGAATCCGAGTAGGACTTTGGCACATCGAGGCAGTTCTTTTCCCGAGCCCCCTCGCCAACCAAGTTGATCACGAGGCGAGGAGCAGGTTCCCCGGACATGGGATGATCGACGCCTCCACCCGTGCCACGCCCAGTCAGCACGGACTCCTCCTGAGGCTGAGGAACGGGCATGGTCGCGCCCGGCTCGCCTCCTTCGAGCCACTGCTCCACTCCACTTGGATTCTCTTCCATGTGCAGAGGAATTTCCCTCAATCCCGCGAAGAGGTCATCCTCTACATGTTCAGAGTCCTGAAACAAGAGAGGGAAATCAATCTCGGGATCCTCAGTTGAGAAAAGGGAAGGAATATCCATAATGCAAGCGGTAGAAAAGAAAAATGTGTAGAGAAAGAGAGAAAAAATAAAGTGGAAGAATGAGAGAGGGCGGGGGGGCCCTATTTATAGACTCCTAGGGGGGTAGGAGTCCAAATCCTACTCCCACAAGGAGAGAAAACGGAGGAAAACCTCCACAAAAGTCGGATCCCCCCCCCCCCCGCGCAAGCGCACCAGCCCCGCGCACAGGGCGCGCCGCGCGCCACGCCGGCCAGGGCGCGCGCCGCACGATTGCACCAAAAAAAGAGAGAAAGGAAAGGAAAGGAAAACTTTCCTTGGGTGACGAGATTTTGAAGATATTTTCCTCAAACACCCAACAGAAAAGACGAAATGTTCATCGCCGGGAACTGTTGTCAATGGCTCCCACAAGAAGAGTTGTAGTGTATATTTATGTACATTTGATGTCATATAGTCTTACGAAGACTCTTGCTTGTAACTGCTTTTTTATTAATTAAAGTTGAAACGTTCATTCAATCTTCCTTGTCTGAAACTTTATGATAAAACCTTAGTCTTTTAGTCCATAAACAAACTTAACAACTTACGAAGAGACAAATGTAGATTTGCATGAACAAACTCTTCGTAGTTTGTGTTGTCGGCCCGTCCCGGGTCGACAGCGCCCATGGGGCCCTAAGGGAACCCTCCCGGCCAACGGCCGGGCCATGGCCGAGAGGCCCAAGACTGGTCCACCGAGCCAGGGCTCGGCCTCAACACGCCCTCCCGAGCTCGGCCTCCACTCGCCCTCTCGGGGCTCGGCCTCCACTCGCCCTCTCAGGGCTCGGCCTCCACTCGCCCTCCCGGGCTCGGCCTCCACTCGCCCTCTCGGGCTCAGCCTCCACTCGTCCTCCCGGGGCTCGGCCTCCACTCGTCCTCCCGGGGCTCGGCCTCCACTCGCCCTCCCGAGGCTCGGCCTCCACTCGCCCTCCCGGGGCTCGGCCTCCACTCGCCCTCCCGGGGCTCGGCCTCCACTCGCCCTCCCAGGCTCGGCCTCCACTCGCCCTCTCGGGCTCGGCCTCCACTCGCCATCCCGGCGCTCGGCCTCCACTCGCCCTCCCGCGCTCGGCCTCCACTCGTCCCCCTCAACCTCTACTTGGCCAAAGGGGTCCTCAAACCACGCCTATAAATACAAGGGCCCCTCCCTTGGTCCAGGTAATCCAATTTTGAGTCTCGAAACGCTATCGAACTCGTACTTCACTCGTTTCGCTCATCTTTGGCTTCTCACCACCTCTAAAACCTCTATACTCCACCTAATTCCTACTAATGTTGGGCGTCGGAGACGTAAACAGAGGCACCCCCTCTGTTTTCCCTTCCTAGTTCACCTGTTCTTTCTTCCTTTTCAGGTACTTGAACGAACTCAAGGGACATTCATAGCTAAGGGACGACTTGGGATACCAAGTCCGACACGCTCGAGCCGAAGTGAGACCACTTGGTCCGGCCTTGGGTCTAACCACTTTGGGCTCCAAAATCATTGTCCAAAAACGAGCGACAACATTTTGGCGCTAGAAGGAGGGGATCTCCCGACCTTGACGACGCATTCCCTCTACTACTCTTCTTCTACATTCGACGACAAAACTCTAGATAGATGAGTCAATTGTCCGTCACCTCCGCGGCCGACCGAGCGACTAGCTCGAGATCCACCTTGGGAAGTTTGGCACGCCGGATTGGGGATCAAGGACCTCGTGATAACGAGAGCCTACCCCTCGAACCAGGAATTCACGAACCAGTTGGCGACACCAACGGCGCTCTCCGTGAAGACACGACCCGGAGACTATCTGAGCTGCTCGAGTGGCCCGGGGTGAGTTACGCACTCATTGCCGACCTTCTCGGCTACAACATTATCGACGACATCGATCGCGACGGGAAAGACCCCAACCGTGCGGCGAAACCAAAAACCAACAAGACCAGCCTCGACCGCGCAACTCACGAAAGTGAACGCGCACGCACGCCTTCAAGGGGACACCCTCAGGCGACGGCGCCAAGACACCAATCGTTGATTGAACGCACGTATGTGCCCTCGAGGGGGCACCCTCGAAATACCACCTCATGCTCAAGGTCACAAAAGAAACGTTCCAAGCTCACCATTTGTGTCCAAAACCCCCGGAGAGATGACGACTTCGGTGGTCACGGCGTTCGTCGAGGACGTCGCTTGAATGACATACCCTTGCAAGGGGTGATAGGAACAGCGAGCGGAGACTTGAGAGACCGCCTCAATTCCCAAAGGGAGAATCATGGGAGAGACTTGAGAGAAAAACTCAACACCCGACGCGAGATCGCGAGAGAGGTCGTGTTGGGACACCAACCACCCAATGTTGATAATCGAGCGCCAACCAAGAAGCGCGTTGCCACACTCGTCGCACATGCCGTCGGTCCTGACTCGTGAAGGATGACGCGTAGAAATGATCAAGCCGCTAACGACCATCCCTCTCCGACCCCAAAGCAACCCTTCATCCCTCTCAATACAACACCCGACCGGATCCTTAGCTTACACAAAGAGAAGCTAGAATCTCCGCCTCCGATGAGGAGGGCCCCACAACGCGGGATAAGAGCAAACGGTGCGAATATCACCAAGACCACAGACACGTGACAACTGAATGCTACCAACTTAGGAAGCAAATTGACTCCCTGATTCAAGGCGGGAATCTCAAAGAGTTCGTGGCATGCGCTAGCAAGGTGACAACCTCGACTGAGCGCCCGACTCATCGAAAGAAAGAGAACGTCATCACCACTATAGTAAGCCCCACGACAAGCAACGTCTCAGAGACCTCGGGCATGAGAGAAGTGACTCGATGAGTGCGGTTCATCAACTAAAGGACAAGCTCGCACCATTCGCGGCCACGACCAACGCAGTTTTCGCCGTTAAATTCCTGCATGAACTTGCTCAACTTTGTAATCGCTTTATTTCAAGCATGTTATTTTCTTTTCCCTAAGAAGGCCAAGTGCCATGGCAAGCTGTAACAACCCCGTTATTACAATAAAAAGTTGGGCTACCTATGGTGACACATTATTGTATGTCCCATACATGAGAGTTTCCTGCTTTTCGCCTCACAAATGCAGGAAACTCGGGGGGCTAATAGAGAGCAATACTCAAAACAACTCAAAAACAAAAACAAAAAGTATAAGAAAGTCTGAAGGGGCCGATGCTTAGGCCGGAGGCCCCAAAGAGAAGCAATCTCTGTCCACGAGTCGACTGATGACTCCTCGTGTTGACTATACACATGACTCCTCGAGTTGAGTTCACTCCTCGAGTTGAATCTTGACTCCACGAGTCGACTGACAAGTCCTCATGTCAACTCTACGCATGACTCCTCGAGTTGAGTTCACTCCTCGAGTTGAGCCCTGAGTCCACAAGTCGGCTGACAAGTCCTCGTGTCGACTCTACACATGACTCCTCGAGTTGAGTTCACTCCTCGAGTTGAGTCCTGAGTCCACGAGTCGGCTGACAAGTCCTCGTGTCGACTCTACACATGACTCCTCGAGTTGAATGTTATCGGCCCGACGAGGTCCGACGACGCGATCGGCGTTTCAGGCGGCCGGACGAGCTCACCAGGCCATTGGCCGGCCCAGTTCACTCGGCCATTGGCCGACCCAAGCAATTCACTCAGCCAATGGCCGAGTGAGCCCACAGCCGGCCCATCATGCTCACTCGGCCAATGGCCGAGTGAATCTCAACCGGCCCGTCAAGATTCACTCGGCCAATCGCCAAGTGAACCCTCAGCCGGCCCACCAAGTTCACTCGGCCAATGGCCGAGTGAGTTCCCTACCGGCCCAACAGCTCACTCGGCCAATGGCCGAGTGAGTCTTCTCTCGGCCCAGGCCTTTCACTCGGCCAATGGCCGAGTGAAACTCATCCGGCGTCCAGCCTTTCACTCGGCCAATGGCCGAGTGAACCTCGTCCGGCGTCCAGCCTTTCACTCGGCCAATGGCCGAGTGAACCTCGTCCGGCGTCCGGCAGCTCACTCGGCCATTGGCCGAGTGAACCTCCGTCTCCGGCCAGCACTTCATTCGGCCATCGACCTTAGCACGTTCTCCCTTCCATTCCACACTTTCACTACATCTACGACTGTCGAGAGATGAGTCACATTCCCACGACCTCCGTTGGCACTCGCGCGACGAGCTCGAGGTACGGTCTTCGAAGCCTCGCTCCTCGTCTTGAAGGGAAACCTCGTGATAACGAGGGCAAGCCCCAAGACCCGGAGAAAGACCCTGAGGCCGCTCTCCGAGAGGACACGGCCCGGTGGCTCGCGGAGCTTCTAGACCGTCCCGGCGTCGATGGCTCGCTCATCGCCAATCTCCTCGGCTACGACGTCGAGGATAGGTCCGCCCGAGATGACTCCGACCCCGACTATGTGGGGGAGTCAAGGACCGATGAGGCGACGCCAAGCCTCGCCCCGTCGCGGTCCGAGAGGGCTAGCGGCGACTTGGCCGGACCGGCGTGACAGCAAGCACGCTCTCATTCCCAGGGACTCGCCCCTTCGATTCCAAGAGGTGGCCGGGCACGGCCCCTCGCCGAGGAGATAGCGACTCTGGTGGATGATGGGGCCGATAGCCGAAGCGCCCGCCGGACGGTCCGACCAAGGGCGACCTCACCCCGCCACGCGCCGAGTGTGGACCTTTGAGAGCGCCTGACGACGCAGAGAAACTCCCGAGGGGAGGATCACCACCAAAGGCTCAATTCTTGGAGGGACGCTCTCCCCGCCGTGACTCTCGGCCGACCTCAGGCCAACGCCGGAGACGAAGCGTCCAACGAGCGCCAACAGGCGACTCAAGCGATCCCGGCGGCCAGCCCAAATAACGGGCTTGACATGGTCACGATGATTCAAAGCCTCAAAAACCAAATCATCGAGATGAGGGAATCAGGGAGGCAAATGCCTTACGGAGGCATCGAGGAGTCATACTCTCCCTTCGTCGCTCAAATCCTAGCGCAGCCTTACGTGGGGAACTTCAAACTACCGTCCATCTCGCCCTACGACGGACGGACGGACGGACGGACCCAAACTTCCACATCCAACACTAAGAGACGTGGATGACGATGCAAGGACAGACGGACGCCACCCTCTGTCAAGCCTTCAGCCTAACTCTTACGGGGTCGGGCTTTGCGTGGTTCCGAAGTCTGAGACCGGGAAGTATCTCGTCCTTCCGGGCCTTGCAGGAGGCTTTCCTTGCGCGATTCGCCATTCTCGTGGTGCAAAAGAAATTGAAGACCCATCTCCTCTCCATCCGGCAAGGGAGAGACGAGACGTTGAGACAATAACTCGCTCGCTTCATCGAGGAATCTCATAAGGTCGAAGGGTTCGACGACAAGGACGCCATCACGGCAATCACCGAGGGAGTTCGCACGAGCGACTTCCTCAAGTCAATTGTCGGAAAAGTCCCGCGGGACATGGCGGAGCTAATGTCGAGAGCCCGCACGTATATGGAAATCGAGGACTATCTCGATGGCCGAGATGGCCGGAAGTCAGGGGGGCAGGGTAGTCGCCGCCGCGACGACCAAGATGGAGATCGCCCCGACCCTCAAAAAAGGAGGAACAAGGGAGGCCAGGCCCCTAACGGTCGCTCCCTCCCCGGACCGAGACCATCACATGTCGATAGCTTCCGAAAGTTCTCAACATTCACCCCCCCTGAAAACACCGCAAGAGCGGATCCTGGCTCTGCACCGGGATAAGCTAGGAAGTCCAACTCCACTCACGAAGGATCCCGCGAAGACGGATCGAAGCAAGTTCTGTGAATACCACCAAGATCACGGGCATTTGACGTCCGAATGTTACCAACTTAAGCGTCAGATCGAGGCCCTGATACAAGATGGGAAATTGAAAGAATATGTCCTGAGAATGATCGGGAAGGCCGCGGCACACGGAGAACGCCCGCGGCAAGAAAGGAAGGGTCCGGCGACAGTGACCGCCACGGATCGAGCGGCAATCGAAGAGCCGGAGAGCTCGTAACTGCACGTTGTGGGCTTGATCATGGGCGACCCGGAGTTCGGAGACTCAGCCACGCAAAGGAAGAAGTATGTGCGTGAAGTTTCCCAAGGGAAAATAGCGCACTACATCAACCACACGTACGAGGCTCCTCCTCCGACCCCATTCGAGTCCATGTTTTTCACTGACCAAGAGGCGACGCGAGTCCTCTACCCACACAACGACATGATAGTCGTCTTGGCCCCGGTCGCCAACAACCTAGTCTGGAGAATCCTGATCGACAATGGAAGCTCCGCCGATATAATCTTCAAGTCGGCGCTGGATAGGATGAAGCTGTCCGGAATGAGACCAACCCTGATCTTGACTCCACACTTCGGCTTCTCCTGGGAGAGGGTCATGACGGAGGGAACCATCGACCTCCCGTTAACCTTCGGGACACCGGGGGGGGGGGCTCGAGGTCACCCACATCGTGTCGTTCCTGGTCGTGGACCAGCCCTCAGCTTACAACATCATAATCGGCCGCCCGACCCTCAACCGATTGAAGGCCATTACATCCACTTACCACCTGATGATGAAATTCCCGACTGACAAGGGAATAGCCATGATGTTGGGAGACCAATCGATGACAAGAATGTGCTACATTTAAGGCGTGGACAGGAAAGAAAAGGGAAAGATGGTAAGCACCATCTTCCAGCTCGGCGACAAGCTCCCATGCAAAATAGAGGAAGGAGGCATCTTCGGAGAACTGGACCAAAGGGACGATGTCGAGCGTCGAAAGGTGGAGACACCGGACGACCTCATTCCCGTCGTGTTGGACGACGCCAAGCCTGACGAAGTAGTCAAGGTAGGCGCCTAACTCCCGTCCGAGGTCTGGACCCAGCTCGCTGCCTTCCTCCGTGAGTTCAAAGATCTCTTTGCGTGGACACATGCCGACATGCGGGGGATCGACCCCGAGATAATGGTTCATCGTCTCAACGACGATAAGAGAGTGGCTGAGCGCGTTCAACCGCGACGGGCATTCAGCAGAGAGAGGTACCAAGCCATTGGTGAAGAGGTTGACAAAATTCTCACCGCCAACTTCATCAGTGAGGCGGAGCACCCCAAGTGGGTGTCCAATGTGGTAATGGTCAAGAAGCCAAACGGGAAGTGGCGGATCAGTAACGACTACAAAGATCTCAACAAAGCCTGCCCGAAAGATAGCTTCCCTCTCTCGAGGATCGAGCAACTTGTGGACGCTACGGCGGGCCACGAGTTGTTGAGCTTCATGGACGCCTACTAAGGCTACAATCAGATCTGCATGCAAGAGCTGAATCAGATCAAGACCACCTTTGTTACGAACCACGGACTCTACTGCTACAAGGTCATGCCCTTTGGCCTCAAAAACGCGGGAGCAATGTATCAAAGGTTGGTGAACCGAATGTTCGCTAACAAATTGGCAAAACTATGGAGGTCTACGTGGACGATATGCTTGTCAAAAGCCTCAAGGTCCACGACCACGTTCGAGACCTTAGAGAGATGTTCACGATCCTGCGACGCTATAAGATGAAGCTCAACCCCAACGAGTGCGCCTTTGGGGTTGAGTCCAGAAAATTCTTGGGCTACATGGTTAGCCGCCGCGGGATCGAGGCCAACCCTGAGAAGATTAGTTTGACGGGAACGATCCCCGCCCTGACGCGATTCGTTTCCAAGGCCACGGATAGGTGCCAACCATTTTTCAAGGCACTGAAGAACATGTTGTCGCACGAAAATGAACAACGATTAGATAACTCGGGCGGTTTGATCCAAGGCCGGACCAAGTGACCGCGCCCGGGCCAAAAAATGGGAGCTCGTAGACCGAGCTGCACCCCCCATACCCTGAGGTGTGTTTTGGGGGGTGTGACCGTGCCAAAGGTTGGCTGCCTACGTACCCTTTAGTCGGGATCAGGTCAGAATGTAGTTCAATTTGTGTATTGAGGGCTATCTTGGGCTCGAAGGCTTGAGAATCCAAGGCTTTAGAGTAGGACCCGGCTCATAGCTTCTAGTGAAGACTTTAGAGGGGTCGCTTGCCTCGTAGCTCGGAGTTCTAGCTCAATGGCCAAGAAGCTGGAGAGCAGTGTGTACTGCGGAAGCTCGGGTCGCAGAAAAGGAGCGCGCTCCCTCTCATGGAGGGGGGTCCTTGTATTTCTGAGCCGAGGGAGGAGGAGCGCGCGCTCTTGGAAGTATCACAAGAGTGCGGGTAAGGAGAGAATTCTCGAGTGAGGAGTGTTGTGTTAGAATTGGGATGTCTTTCCCTCCTTCTAGGGGGGGGGTATTTATAGTATTGGAGGGAGGCCTTGGGCCGGCCCCTTGAGGCCCATCGGGTGGCTGGGAGCGGGGCGCGCGGGGCACAACGCCCAGGAGGGTGCAGGGCGCGCGGGGAGTGTCGCCTGGATGGGCAAAGGACTTGGCCGGGCGCAGTGTGCATGGCGGCAGGCGTGCACGGCAGAGGCGTTGGGATCGCTCGGCCGGGGCAGAAGGGGTGCTCGGCCGAGGCAGCAGGGGCACCCGGCCGAGGCGGCAAGGACACCCGGCCGAGATGGCAGGAGCACCCGGCTGAGGCAGCAGGGATGCTCAGCCGGGGCACCAATGAGCGCGCAGGCCGGGAAGCCCGTGGGCGCGGGAGCGCGCGCGGGCCGGGGCGCCGGGGGCGCGAGAGTGCTCGCGGGCCGGGATGCCCGGGGGCGCGGGAGCGCACGGACCGGGATGCCCGGGGTGCGGGAACGCGCGCGGGCCGGGACGGCTGGGGCGCAGGGCGCGCGCGGGCCAGGCGCGCTATGGCCCACTGGGCCAAGGGCCCCTGAGCCGGGGGCGCAGGTGCGCGCGCGCCGGCCCTGTTGGGTCGTGGGTGCGTCAGGGCACTCGGGCCTGGTGGGCCGGGGCCCGTTGGGCTTTCGGCCGGCGAAGCCCGGCCGGTCTTAAATTGTTTTTGAATTTCTGGTGTCCCAAAAATGAACGGTAACATTAGCCCCCCAAGTTTACGGCTTACCGGTCGTAAGTCGTGAACTTTAGAAAAAGAAAGGGCGTTGAGGTCATTTTACCTTCAGTCATGCGTGACCGTTCGCACGCATATCTTTTTTTTTGTTGGCTGGACCCCTAGGGGGTCAGATCGGGCCGGCTGGGCAGCAAGGCCCGCGCGCGGCCTAGCGCAGGTGGACTGGCGAGCGCGCGAGGCCGGCACGCGGGCCGGGCCTTATGTCGCGCGCGCAGGGGGGGGGGGGGGGGGGGGAGGAGCAGGGTTTGCTCCTTCTTCTCCTATAAATAGGAGAGCCCCCCTTCCTTTCTGTCCACACCTGGCAGCCTTTGGGTAATTGGAAAATTCCTTTGAGTTTGAAATTCCCCTGGGCAGCAGACTTTTTTACCCTTTTTTTAATGGGGAGTGAGCTTGTTTCCCACGTTGATGATCCCAAGGTTGACCCTACCTGCCCTCTCCCTTTGAGGAACTCGGCGGGATCCCCATCTTTGTTGAGGAAGACTCTAGCGCGGCCGAAAAATGGCTCGCAGAGTTGGAGACTGACGCCGCGGCGATAGCCGAGCTGGTGGGGCCCGGGAGCGGCCTACCTACCAGGTGCGGCCCTGAAGGGGAGGACGAAGGGTCCAAGGACTCGTGTTCGTCGCGGTTGGTGATCAACCTGGTTTCCTGCGAGGCATCCTTTGACGCCCCCTTGCTCAAGGAGCGAGGTGAAGCGGCTGTGAGTGCCGGGCTCCCCCGGGCGTCCGATTTAGATGCCTCGGGTGCCGGGCTTTCGATAGTGCCGTCCGAATTTGGACGAGATTTACTCTGACGACCCCCTAGGGTCGGGCTCAGAAGGCCACGAAGAGGACTTGGAGGCTCCTCCCGCGAGGGGAAGGAGAAGCGTAACGGGAAAGTGTTGGCGACGGCCTGGTCGGCTTTTGAGTCTGCTGAGGCTTCGGGCTACACTTATGCCCGGTCACTGGAGAGGACTCGTATGTACGGAGTAGGTGACTCTGTTGCCCCCGTCGGCTTAGACTACAGGGGGATCGACGTCGCGAGCACGCTCACTTCCCGAGTCTTTAGCACGCTCTGGGAGACGTATAACATCCCTCCCTCGGTGGGGTTGCTTAGACCTGCCCCCGAGGACAGGCCCTCTCGTCCCAGGGACGGATAAGCGGCTGTGACGATCGGGAGTATTGTCTGCGGGTTACGTATCCCGTTCCCAACGATCGTCCCACATATTCTGACCCGAGTAGGGGTCCATGCATATCAAATGAGCCCGGCGTTCTACCGCCTGTTGGCTACATGCTTCATGGAGTGGCACTGCATGACGCAGCGTGCCATGACTGTGGATGACTTCCGTAATCTGGTCGCCGTCTTCCCGGCGCCGAGGCAATGTGAGGCTGGTCGAGGATAGTGACCGTCTTCCCGGCGTGGGTGTGGGTCACCTCGGACGCCTTTGGCAAGGCGCCCCTTCGCTTTGGTCGTTTGGCCGACTTTCCAGCGGACGAGGGGGCAGCTAGCTCCCCTTTGTGAGAGAGATATTGGGGATGTCGGAAGCCCGCAAGGCTGGCGAGCGGTTCCGTTCCCCCGAGCTGATGGCGCTCACCGGGTGGTTCACGCCCTTTGCTCCGGGCACCGAGGAGGCGGCCCGAGCGAGCAGGCCCCTGAGTCCCGAGGTTCAGCCAGTCGCTCCTGCTTCTCGAGGTAACTTTTACGGTTTTGTAAAAAAAAATTTGTTTGACAGGAACCTGACCTTTGTTGCTTTGCCTCGTGTAGCTACAAAGAGGCGAGCTAGGAGGTTGGCCCTTGCTTCTCGGGACCTTGAGTCGATGGCGGAGATTCTCTCTAGGGTCGCTGACCGCAAGGCGAGGGGAGGGCGTGTCGAGATCGTCGACGTAGCTGATCCGGAGCCCCGTGCCTCTTTGAAGAGGGCTTCAACAGCGTCGCCCCCTAACGAGCGTTTCGAACCCAAGAGGGCGAACTCGGCGGTGGAGCTGGAGGCGATAGAGGCCCGAGGGGATTGCTTCCGTCATCTCGAGGGATCTCCACTGTCCTGGTGGAAGGGCGTGGTGTCGAAGAGCGACATTGCCTTCTTCCAGGCGGGGGTTACCGACGCTCAGAGGGTCACTATTTCTGTTTATTTGTCATAAGCGTAGGTTTATTTTTAACCCTTGCTTTTTGTCATCACAGGCGTATGCGAGGGCCGTGCGAAGAGAAAGGATTTTGCACGACTTCATCCGGCGCTTAGGGGCATCCCAGGAGGAGCTCGCTCGAACGAAGGCTAGGCTGGCTCAGGTCGAGCGAGGTTCGCACCCGGGGGCGGAGACCGAGACGCTTCGAGACCTGCTTCGCGAGGCTACGGTGGAACTCCGAGTCGCACGGGATCAGCGCAACGGAGCACAAATGTCGGTGGCCAAGATGGCGAGGGAGCTCACCGAAGAACGGCGAGCTTGTGATGTGGCGACCCGATCAGCGGAGATTTTTCGCACTAAGGTTACCGACCTTCGGAGGCAACTGGATGCTCGATCCCATGCCTTGGAGACGTCGCACCGCCAGCTTACTTCGAGCGAAGCGGCGCGTGTTCGGGCGGAGCGCGAGCGCGACTCTTTGGCGGAGGAGAACGCTCGCCTCTTAACCCGGCTTGCTGAAGTGGAGCGAAGAGCGTCCGACTTGCAGGATGACTACGACATAGGGACCGAGGAGGCCCCTCGCACCGGAGCGGTGGAATGTCGAGATGCGACCGCGACCGAGAACGAGGCCCGGGGGGTCACTTTTGACTTCTTCGACACCTTGTTTCCCCTGCTAGATGAGGGTGCTGCTTGAGCCGTGTGGCTTCTTTTTTAGCGCGTATGTTTAGCGCTTTGCTTTCTTTTCCTTTTCTAGGATTTTGTTTATTTTTCACGCACTTTTTATTCAGCACGTGTTCATTGGATTCAGAGCTGTGGCTCTTCTTATTTATGAGATATTTTTGTTTCTTTCATGTCGAATGCCTACCTCATTTTTCAAGAAATTTTTCTCGTATATGCCTTCTTTGCGGGCTAACGTGGCCCGAAGGGCTTGTATCCTTACCAATAGTTTTGGCAGGTTTTGCATCCCTAGCTGGGATTTGTCCTCCGCTCACTCTATCGTTACGACTTGTCGTCGTTCAACGTTCGAGGCGAGGGGACGTTTGTGCCCAGCTAGGTGGTTGTGGCCGCGTGACTTCGCTTCGTGCCCTTCGGCGATCGAAGAGGTCGTACCGGGTAGTTCCCGGGGGCTCTGCGTCCGTACCATTGGCGACTGGACGTGTATGTTGCGCCGGGTCGGGCCGACGTCTTTTGAGTTCGCGCCCTGGAGCGAGCGAACGTAAACCGCACCGGTGTTAGGCCGGCATCTTCGGAGCTCGTGCTGTTGACCGACCGAGCATTTATGTTGTGCCGGCTGAGCCTGATGTCTTTTTTGGCGTCCGCGCCAAGGGGCGTCTGAACGTGGATTGCGTTGGGTTCGGCCGGCGTCTTTGGAGCTCGTGCTGTTAAGCGACCGAGCGCGGTTTACATCGGGTTAGGCCGACGTCTTTTGGGTTCGTGCCCTGGAACAAGCGAACGCGCTTTGCGTCGGGTTAGGCCGACGTCTTTTGGGTTCGTGCCCTGGAGCAAGCGAACGCGGGTGCGTCGGGTTGGGCCGACGTCTTTTGGGCTCGCTTGCCCTGGAGCAAGCGAACGCGGGTGCGTCGGGTTGGGCCGACGTCTTTTGGGCTCTCTTGCCCTGGAGCAAGCGACCGTGCTTCACGTCGGGTTAGGCCGACGTCCTTTGGGCTCGCTTGCCCTGGAGCAAGCGAACGCGGGTGCGTCGGGTTGGGCCGACGTCTTTTGGGCTCGCTTGCCCTCGAGCAAGCGAACGCGGGTGCGTCGGGTTGGGCCGACGTCTTTTGGGCTCGCTTGCCCTAGAGCAAGCGAACGCGGGTGCGTCGGGTTGGGCCGATGTCTTTTGGGCTCGCTTGCCCTGGAACAAGAGAACGTGCTTCGCGTCGGGTTAGGCCGACGTCTTTTTGGCTCGCTTGCCGTGGAGCAAGCGAACGTGGGTGCGTCGGGTTGGGCCGACGTCTTTTGGGCTCCCTTGCCCTGGAGCAAGCGAGCGCGGGTGCGTCGGGTTGGGCCGACGTCTTTTTGGCTCGCTTGCCCTGGAGCAAGCGAACGCGGTTGCGCCGGGTTAGGCCGACGTCTTTTACTCAAACCTTATGGCGCCGGGTTAGGCCGGCGTCTTTGGTGTTCGTGCCTTGAGGCTAGCGAACATTTGTTTGGCTCAAATTTGGCCTTTTTAGGGTTTGAGGCAGTGCCTTTACGCGTCTTACATGCGTCCCGGGAGACGTCTTTCACCTGCGCCTTTACGCGTCTTACGGCACGCCGGGAAGGCCGACGTTTTACCCGAACCCGTATGCACGAAGGGCTATCGGGGTTCGAGCTTCCTAAGTCTGTATCCCCGTGGGGGACTTAGGCTTGGGTAAAAGTGTTCGTGCTGTTGAGCGACCAAACTTTATGTGTTCCGCCGGGCTGGTCCGGCGTCTTTGAGCTCGTGCTGTTAGGCGACCGAGCATATGTGTTGCGCCGGGTTAGGCCGACGTCTTTTCTCGGACCCGTATGCCTGATTAGCCGTCGGGGTTCGAGCTTCTTAAGCCTCTGTATCCCATGAGTGGGGGGCTCAAGGTGTTTTTTTTTTTTGCTGTGAATTCTTGAGCGTATGTCACAGGACTCATTAGCCCCCCAAGTTTTTAGTTTACAAGTCGTGCCGTGATGACTAAATTTTTTTTAATAAAGTGGGTAAAAAAACCGCAAACTTCATTTTTTTTATTATTTTTTGCTAACAGGGAACATCCTTGAACAGTGGCACGTAGGCCTTATTGAATAATGGAAATCAGAGCAATAAATGGGGGAACTTGGTCACTGGTGGTACTGCCTCAAGTGCTCGGCGTTCCACGGATGCCGGATTGGAGTTTCGTCCGTGTGTTCGATGTAGTAGGTTCCGTCGTGTATGACTTGTCGAACTCTATATGGTCCTTCCCAATTTGGGCCCAGGACCCCGGCGCCTTGCACTTGGGTGTTTTGGAACACGCGTCTGAGTACAAGGCTGCCGACGGCGAAGATCTGCCTTTTGACTTTGGCGTTGTAGTATCTCTCAACCTTTCGCTTTTGTGTAGCGAGTCTGGTGAGGGCCTCGGATCTTTTCTCTTCGATTCGATCTAGTTCGAGGCGCACGGCTTCATCATTTTCTTTTTCGTCGAAAGTGTCGACCCGGTAGGTGGGGACTTCCGTCTCTACGGGGACCACCGCTTCAACCCCAAAAGCTAGGGAGAAGGAGGTCTCTCCGGTGGCATTTCGAACGGTCGTTCGATAGGCCCATTGGATGAAAGGCAATTCCTCAGCCCAGGCGCCTTTTTTTGGCTTCGAGCTTTTTCTTGAGGTTGCTTTTAATCGTCTTGTTGACGGCTTCCACTTGGCCATTAGCATGTGGATGTCGTGTGGATGAGAATGTCTTGCTTATCCCTAGTTGGGTGCAGATCTCTCTAACCCTCGCGTTGTCGAACTGGGCGCCGTTATCGGTCACGATCGACGCAGGGATGCCGTGGCGGCATATTATGGACTTCCAAATGAAGTTTGTAGTGTTGGCCTCGGTGATCGTGGCCAGAGGCTCGGCTTCGACCCACTTAGTGAAGTAGTCAATAGCGACGATGGCGTATTCGTATTTCCTGGGGGCTTTGGGAAGCTTGCCGATAATGTCTACGCCCCATTTTGCGAAGGGGCGTGGAACAACGATGCTACTCAGGGGAGATGGTGGCGGTCGTGGAACGTTGGAGAAACGTTGACACTTGTCGCACTCTCTTGCCCAATCGTAGGCGTCTTTTTTCATCGTTGGCCAGAAATAGCCTTGTCGAAGCGCTTTGAGCGCGAGGGACCTCCCAGCGGCGTGGTTCCCACAGAGGCCTTCGTGGATTTCGTTGAGGACCTTAGTCGACTCGACGCTGTTGAGGCATCGGAGCAGCGGGGTTGAGTACCCGCGCTTGTATAGATGCGAGGGCTTTCAGCCTTTCGGCTTCTTTGCAGGTACTTAGATGCGAGGGCTTTCAGCCTTTCGGCTTCTTTGCGATCTTCGGGAAGTACCCCTCTTCGCAAGAAGTCCGTAAGCGGGGTCATCCAAGTTGGATGAGCGGTGCTCTCAATCTTTCCAACCTCGTCACGTGAGACGGATGGTCGTGAGACTCGATTGGGATAGTTCCCAACCCGTCTTCGGTGATACCGCACTCGAGGCGAGCCAGGGCGTCAGCCTCGGAGTTCTCTTCTCGTGGGATCTGGATGATCTCGAACCAGGAGAAGGCATCTAGCTTGGCATTTGTCTTTGCCAAGTAGGCGATCATGTTAGGTTCTTTGGCAACGTAGTCGCCTATAACCTGGTTTACGATCAACTGCAAGTCACAGTGTATTCGTAAATTCTGTACATTGAGCTTTTGAGCAAGCTCTAGTCCTACGATGAGGGCTTCGTACTCGACCTCATTGTTAGAATCACGCCGGCGCCTGCTCCCTGGGCATTAGATGCCCCATCTTCGTGTAGTTCCCAGACGGGACCCGTAGGGTCGACTTTTCTCTTTCCAGCGGACAAGTCGCCGGTCGAGTCATCTTCCGATCTTCCCACGTCGGGAGTGTAGGAGAATTCAGCCACGAAATTGGCTAGGGCTTGAGCCTTTATTGCCAGCCTCGGGTGAAACTCGATCCCGTACTCGCTCAATTCTTGGGACCAGATCGCCATGCGAGTCGATGTTCCCTTTTGAAGAGCTTTACCGATGGGGTGCTCTATTCGGACAACAATTGGGTGAGCCTGGAAGTAAGGGTGTAGCTTTTTGGCGTCTACGAGGAGAGGGAGAGAGAGCTTCTCTATCTCTGTGTAACGCGTTTCGGCGTCAAGTAGGGCTTTGCTAATGTAGAAGATGGGCCATTGAGCCCTATCTTCTTCACGGATTAGCACAGCACTCACAGCTCGTTCGGAGACGGCGAGGTAGACGTAGAGCGTCTCGCCTTCTCTTGGCTTGGAGAGGAACGGAGGTGTCCCGAAGTAGGCCTTCATTTCTTGAAAGGCCTTCTCGCACTTGTCCGTCCATTCAAAGCCGTCCATCTTCTTTATTGCTTTGAAGAACGGTTGACACTTGTCGGTTGCTTTGGCCACAAAATGTGAGAGGGCGGCAATCCGACCAGTCAGACTTTGGACTTCCTTGACACGTCGCGGAGACTTCATGTCAAGGAGTGCCTTGATTTTCTCGTGGTTCGCTTCGATACGTCGACGGCTAACTATGTAGCCTAGGAACTTCCCGGATTCGACCCCGAACACACATTTGTTGGGGTTGAGCATCATTTTGTACCGGCGGAGGATTAAGAACATCTCCCTCAGGTTGTCTACGTGATTGGTAGTCATTACGCTTTTAACGAGCATGTCGTCCACGTATACTTCCATGGTCTTGCCGATTAGGTCGGCGAAGATCCGGTTTACCAATCGTTGGTAAGTAGCTCCTGCATTTTTAAGGCCGAAAGGCATGACCTTATAGCAGTAGAGGCCGCGATCAGTGACGAAGGTCGTCTTGATCTGATCGGGCTCGTGCATTCGTATCTGGTTATAGCCTGAGTAGGCGTCCATGAAACTTAGCAGTTCATGTCCTGCCGTGGCGTCGACCAGTTGTTCGATGCGCGGGAGTGGAAAGCAATCTTTCGGGCAGGCTTTGTTAAGATGTTTGTAATCTATACAAATGCGCCACTTCCCATTAGGCTTTTTGACCATGACCACATTGGCCACCGACTTGGGGTACTTGGCTTCTCGGATGAAACTAGCGGAGAGAAGCTTTTCGACTTCCTCGTTTATCGCTAGGTATCGTTCGGGGTTGAACACACGTCTAGCTTGTACCTTTTCAGTGATAGTTTTATCGTCATTCAACCGGTGCACAATCACATCAGGGTCTATACCGGGCATGTCTGCATGTGTCCACGCAAACACATCCTTAAACTCCCGAAGGAAGGACGCGAGTTGAGTTTTGATGGCGAGATGGAGTTGTGCACCGATCTTCACTACCTGGTCAGGTTTAGCTTCGTCGAGAACGATCGAAGTGAGATCATCCGGGGTGTCAACTTTCAACCTCTCGATATTGTCACGGGGATCTAATTACCCGAGTTGCCGCGCGTCTTTATGATCACACGGGTAGTCATCTTCTAGTTCGTAGATCGTGTTAACCCTTTTTTCAGCGGGCTTGCCATCCATGCCTTGGACATAGCATATCCTCGCTTGGGTTTGATCACCAGCCATGACGCCAATTCCCTCTTCGGTGGGGAATTTCACTAGTACGTGATACGTGGACGTGATAGCCCTTAGTCTGTTCAACGTGGGTCGCCCAATGATAACATTGTAGGGCGACTCCTGGTCGACCACAAGAAAGGGGACCATGTGAACAACTTCGATACCTCCGGTAGTTCCGAAGGTGACTGGTAAATCAATGATTCCTTCAGTCATGACCTTTTCCCTCGTGAACCCAAACAGAGGGGTTTGAGTCGGGACAGGGCGGAGCCCCCCGAGCTTCATGCGCTCTAGGGTGGTCTTAAAGATTATATCGGCTGCGATGCCGTTATCAATAAGAACTCTTTTTACCAAGTTGTTAGCCACCTGGGCCTTGAGGACTATAGTGTCATTATGCGGGGGCACAACTCGCTTGGCCTCTTCATTGGTGAATTGTATCGTCTCCTGAGGTACGGACGGAGGTTCCTCAGAGGTGAGGTTAACTGTTGGAATCGATCTAGGGTTTGAGAAAAAGTTTAACGCTTCGTTAAGCGGCGGAATTTTAAAATTTTTCTTTTAAAGTAAAACTAGTTTTTACTAACCTAGACAAGAGCATGTGCATGTAAATAAAAACTAATATGAGCTATTAAAGTTACTAACCTTTCTTGAAGCTTGAACCTTGTAGAAGCTTTTGGAAAGTTGCAACGCTCGTCTCCCCTCGCAGCACGTCTCTCTTTCTTTCCTCGGCACCTCGAGCAACCACGAAAGTTTCTATCACTAAATCACTCGAAAAGAAGGAATCAGTGAGTGGGCACTTTTAAACACTACGACTTGAGAACGAGTCTCGAAGTCGCAGAGCTAAACACTAGGTCGAGTGAGGACCTAGGTGCCAAGACAAGAAATAATCGAAAATAAACTAGAGAGAGAGAGAGGATTTTCGGCAACCACAAGTTCTAGAGAGAGAAGCTCTCAATCTCTAACTTATGTGGAATGAATAGAATGAGAGGAATGAGGGTCCTATTTATAGGAGAAAGGTTGGCCTTGGAAAGAAGTAGTTTCCTCTTATTTTCCAAGCCTTTATGAGGAAATCTTATTTCCTCTTTTCCCTTGCTTTGCACGTCCAACATGTGCTTCAATAAGCCTTGGATTTGTTTCCTCATTTAGTTTGTCTCTCTCTTTCCCTTGTGTTGGCCGAACTTATGCTTTCCTCATAGAGGAAATTTGTTTCCTCTTTTTCTTTTGGCAAGTATCTTGATACATTTATGCACAAAATAATTTCTCTTTCCCTTAGGTATTTGGGCGCCCATTTCACATCTAGAAGGAGCTTCTAGAAGCTTCTTCATTTGTTCATGACAACATGTGAAAGGCCCATTAAGAATTTTCAATAAAATTCTTATGAAATGAAATTAATTCACAAGGCCCAGTTAATCATATTATGGCCGAGTGACATTAAGTCATCAAATGAACTTGTCAAAATTTATTGACATCCATTTCATCCTTATGTCTCAAAAGACAAAAAATACCCTTTCGACAATTTTCGTTCTTGTTTTGACTTAGCTTCCAGTTTAACTATTCCTATCGATGTGATTCGTGACAGTGACCTCATGGACCCAAATGAACAAAGCTTTAGCTAAACACTTGGACTCAAAAGTTCACAAACCTTTTCCAAGTTTAGCTTAATGCCAACTGACTCCACTAAAGAGCTGATACTGAAAATCTCTCGGTTCAAATGAATTTATTTTCTACTCAAGAATTCGACCTAATTATGATGAGCGGATCCACTGAATATTATCTATGTTTACCCTTCATGAATGTCATCAGCTAGTCGAGATTTACTAAATTACCATTTTACCCTTCTAGCTGTTATTTCCTCAACTCCTTTGTCGCTTGTGAATAAGTTAGAAACAATGTATTGACGAGGAGCTAACAAGTCACATTGTTTCATCCAAAAGAGTCAGGACTCAATTTGGACACTGGCCAGTTCATTTATTCACACTCCAAGGAACAAAGCATGAGGTGACATACATTGCATTTCAGCAATCTTGTACATGAATTCCATATCTATGAGAACTTCACAAAGTTACTCATGACAGACTCACAACTTAGTACTTCACCAATAGGCCTTGTTCGGAATCACATAGTGAGTCCGAACTTTGACTTTCTCAAATGAGAATACTAAGGTGTGAAATGGCATGTCTCATTTCAGGATTAAGGTAAGCATGATGCAATTCATACATAGTGACTTCGAGACATAAGAGGTTAAATGGTTTGTTCTTATATTGTCTCTAGAAGTGCACTGGTCAATTCAGTATCTTCGGAAGATACCTAGAAGAACTATAGAGTCCCAAACTCTCAATGCCTCATAACCAGACATCATAGATTCTTCTAACAATCATACTGAGGTCAATAGTCCTTTGACCCTAAGATTGCGAATATATCGTTTTAAGCAAACTACGAAGAGTTTGTTCATGCAAATCTACATTTGTCTCTTCGTAAGTTGTTAAGTTTGTTTATGGACTAAAAGACTATGGTTTTATCATAAAGCTTCAGACAAGGAAGATTGAATGAACGTTTCAACTTTATTAATGAATGAATAGGCAATTACAAGCAAGAGTCTTCATGAGACTTTATTACATCAAATGTTCAAAATAAAGACTACAACTCTTCTTGTGGGCACCATTGACAACAAACTCCCACTTGACTCAAAGAAAATGTGAGTAGTCCTACATGCCTAATCCCTCACGATGTTGGTCGAAGACCTTGTTCGCTAGGGCATTGGTGAATAGATCTACCAGATATCTACTTCACCTCCACGTCTCCGCGTTGCGCGATCTCTCGAATCAAATGGTATTTCCTCTCAATATGCTTAGAGTGCTTATGGCTTCTAGGTTCCTTTGAGTTAGCGACAGCCCCACTATTATCACAATAAAGGGTTATGGGCTCGTCGACGTTTGGAACAACTTCCAAATACTTAAGGAATTTTCTAAGCCATACAGCCTCTTTGGATGCTTCACAAGCAGCCACATATTCTGCTTCCATTGTGGAGTCAGCAACGCAAGATTGCTTAATACTTCTCCACACAACAGCTCCACCATTAAGGATGAACACAGATCCCGAAGTGGATTTCCTGGAATCCTTATCCGCTTGAAAATCGGAGTCGGTATATCCCGTCATAGTCAGGTCAGTACCTGAGTATGTAAGCATCAAGTTCCTAGTTCTTCGAAGATACTTAAGAACATGCTTAACAGCAATCCAGTGCTCGGGTCCAAGGTTGGATTGGAAACGACTAACTACGCCAACGGCGAAACATATATCAGGTCGGGTGCAAAGCATAGCATACATGAGGCTTCCTACGGCAGAGGCGTAAGGAATTTTCCTCATGTCTTCAATCTCTTGTGCAGTCTTGGGAGACTGGTCCTCAGAGAGTGAAACTCCATGCCTAAATTGTGTTTGACCCCTCTTGCAGTCTTGCATCGAGAAGCGATCCATCACCTTATCAATATAAGATGCTTGAGAGAGCGACAGGGTCCGGTTTTTCCTATCTCAAAAGATTTGGATTCCCAGAATGTATGCAGCTTCTCCTAGATCCTTCATATCGAATTGCTTTGCCAGCCAGACCTTAACCTCAGATAACTTACCCACGTCATTACCAATGAGTAGTATATCATCGACATATAGTACCAGAAACACAACTTTGCCTTCGTGTATTAACTTGTAAACACAAGGCTCATCTATTGACTGTTCAAAGCCGAAGCTCTTTACAGTTTCATCGAATCTAATATTCCATGACCTAGATGCTTGCTTTAGTCCATAAATGGATTTAAGCAACTCACAAACCTTGGTCTCTTGACCTTTATCCACGAAACCGTCTGGTTGAGCCATGTAAATGCGCTCGTCAAGATTGCCATTCAGAAAGGCTGTCTTGACATCCATTTGCCAGATCTCATAGTCGAGAGCTGCAGCTATGGATAGGAGTATGCGGCTAGATTTAAGCATCGCGACTGGCGAGAAGGTTTCTTCATAGTCAATCCCTTCTTGTTGGGTATAACCCTTCGCCACAAGTCGTGCTTTGAACGTCTCAATGTTCCCATCAGGACCCCTTTTCTTCTTGTATATCCACTTACACCCTACGGGTTTAATCCCTTCAGGAAGGTCTACAAGTTTCTAGACTTTGTTGACATACATCGAGTGCATCTCAACTTTCATGGCGTCAAGCCAAAGGTTTGATTCAGAACAAGCCATTGCTTGGCTATAGGAAAGAGGATCATCCATGTCGGAGACGGCTACAAGAGATTCTCCATAAGACATGTACCTGTCAGGCTTTTGAGTAGCCCTCCCACTACGTCGAAGTACTACTTGACGAGATTCTGATGAGTTAGGTTGTGTTTCAGTTGGGGTAAGAACAGTTCTTACAGACGAGGTAGAAGCTTCCTCACCCAACTTTTCTTCAAGCACAATTTTGCTTCTAGGTTTTGCATCCTTCATAAAGTCCTCCTCAAGGAAACGAGCATTCGTGCTAACGAAAGTCTTATCGTCCTCGGGACTATAGAAAGTAAAACCTTTGGTTTCCTTCGGATATCCTACAAACAGGCACAATTCTGACCTACTAGCCAACTTGCTAGTCTTTTGCCTCAGCACGTGTGCAGGGCAACCCCAAATTCGGATGCGGCCAAGATTCACTTTACGACCAGTCCATCGTTCATAAGGAGTACCAGGAACCGTTTTGGACGGAACTTGGTTCAGAATGTAGGCGGCTGTTTCGAGGGCATATCCCCAAAAGGAAAGCGGGAGTGATGAGTAACTCATCATTGATCTAACCATCTCCATAAGAGTTCGGTTTCTTCTCTCTGACACTCCGTTTTGTTGAGGTGTGCCAGGTGCGGTAAGCTGAGAAGCGATACCTTCTTCTTTAAGAAAGTCATCGAACTCTCCAGACATATACTCACCACCTCGATCAGATCGAAGGGTTTTGATCACTTTGCCAGTTTGCTTTTCCACTAAAGCCCTAAAGACCTTAAATACGTTAAAGGTCTCGGATTTGTGTTTAAGCAAATAGACAAACCCATATCTTGAGTAATCATCAGTGAAGGTAACGAAGTATTCGTATCCTCCACGTGCCTGTTGGTTGAGCGGACCACATACATCAGAATGTATTAGTTCCAGCAACTCAGTGGCTCTTCGACCCTTATCGGAGAAAGGTCGCTTAGTCATTTTTCCTTTTATGCAGGATTCACAAGTAGGTAGTGAACCTATTGCAGAGGCTTGGAGTGGACCATCCCTCACAAGTCTCTTAATCCTATCTAGACTGATATGACCAAGTCTTAAGTGCCAGAGGTATGTTGATTTTGTTAGATCGGAGGATTCAGAAAGTTTGATCCTCTTTGGCTCCCTAATTAGATCATTATCTATTTCGGTGTCTAAAAGAGAAGGTTGAGTGGGATAGATGTAGAAAAGAGCATTCTTCATACATGCATCAGTGACAAAAGAATTATCAGGAAACGAAATACGAATTCCATTCTTAATGAACTTTAAACAATAATCTTGCTCACGAAGACGAGCAACGGATATTAAGTTCTTCCCAAAGGTAGGAACAAAATAAACATTATTCAAGTTTAAAGTGCGGTCTTCAAAAGACAGCGTCACGGATCCCACAGCCTTCACGGACACCAGGCTCCCATCACCCCATTTGAAACAGAACTCGCCTTTCTCTAAGCTTTTGGTTTTCTTGAAACCATTCAAGGAACAACAAATATGGTTAGTAGCAGCGGAGTCAAGAATCCACGTTGATACATTATCAGCTACTAAGCATGCTTCGGTAACTAGTACAATACTATGTTCCTTTGCTTTGAGATAGGCGGGACAGTTCTTTTTATCGGCCTTGTAAGGTCTCTTCATAGTTCTAGAGGCGGAGGCCTTTTGCTCAGTAGCATGTGCCTCTCCTTGATTCCTCTTTCTCTTAGTGAGACCTACAGCAGTGTGAAGCTCCTTTATAAGCTTGGTAACAGTGTACTTTAGCTTTGTAATGGAGTAGTTCAGCTTGGAGGTATCAAGAGATGCGGGGAGAGTTTCTAAGATCATATCTATGATATTCTTCCCATCAATCTCAGATCCTAGGATTTCCATTTTATTCAGAAAACTAATGATCAGTATCATGAAGTCTCCAACAGGAGTCCTAGCCTGCATATGACAGTTCATAAACTGTCGGACTGCTTGTAGCCTTGCTTGACGCCTTTGCCCTCCAAACATCTCAAGGAGATTGTAGAGCATGTCAGCGGCAGTCTCGAAGTCACGATGTTGCTCTTTCAGCATATTGTTCATAGATGCCAAGATATAGCACCTCACAATCTCATCGGATCGAAGCCAGGCCGCTAAGGCGTCATTGTCCTCTTGAGTTGAATCATCATTCGTCAGAGGAGGACATGGGGTGGTGAGTACCCATTTGTGCTTGTTAACGGTAGGTATTATGTCGAGGTTACGTTTCGAATCTACGTAGTTTTCGTTTTCGAGTTTGTTCGAGGAAAGAAAGATTGAGAGAGGGTTGAGAGACATATTGCCTATTTAAGTTGAAACAAGTTTATGATTAGTCTTTGGTTTAGGATTTAAGTTTTATTAAGACTTTTTATAAAACCCAAAGGTGTTATAAACTAAACGATAATTTACTCCCTCAAGAGAAGGCCGCAAAAAATATCCATTTATAAGTAAATGACACATCATTAATGCTAAGCCAAGATGTCAGTACATCATTTTGACTAGCCACCTTGTAAATTGGTTTGATCACTCATATCCTTACGCAGAGCCTCAAGGGAGGATACTAGGGATTGAGCCTAAGCGTGCAACCAACCACTTAGTCCAAAAGATCAGCTTTGAAAAACAATCCCCCAAGGGGAGGCCTTGCCATCATTGCATCACTCTCGGACGTAGCTCATTGAGAAATGATCGAAGCAATAACGCCTTGGAGTACTCACATTTAAGTGAGGGTCGCAAGAGCGGCTCTTAGTCCCACGTTATTGCATCTTTCACTAGTGTTGGGGATCGTGGGTTACAAACAACGAATATAACCCTCCCACTTAGTTTTTGGAGTTGGTTCATCGACTCTTATAAGTTCGGAAACAAATTTCCTAGTTAGAGAGCGACAGAGCAGACAACTAGAAGAGAATCCTAGATTGACATGTTCAGAGCAGTATTAGTGCATAAAGGCACAAGGTACATACTCGATCTTTTCCTATTTTCTATTTCGGGAAAGTGCGTGAGGGAAGTGTGAACTTCAACTCACTCGAACACTTGAAAGTTTGAGATTACGCATCTTTTTATTTTTCGGCTTGTCTACAAGGAGACCTCCCACTCAAATTTTCAAGAGCATATAGATTTTGAACATATGTGATATAGATATAGTTTTGAAAACATTTTGAAAACTTATTTGATTTGGATGACAAAATATTTTCAAGTTTGAAAGTGAAAACGGTTTTTCAAAATTCAAACTAGTTTTGTAAAAATTCAATTTCAATTAATCTTTCAAAAATCAAAACTTTTAATCTTTACACATCATGTTTATAATCATATGAAAAACATTTTTGCTCAAGAAAATTTTCTCATTAGAGTTCTATAACTCATGGTAGTGGGGTTTGAAAATCCGGATTTCCAAAAAAAACTGGAGTTTCAGACAGCCGCGCACCTCGGAGTAAAATCGCCATATCTGGCGGCTCCGATGTCCTTTTCAGCCGAAACCGGTGGCATTAGACAGAGGACAGACAGAGCTTTAATTTGATTTAAGAATCATTAAATTTCGATTTGTGAGCAGAGAGTTATGCCGCTTTTAATGCGGGTTTACATTCCAGCTCGAAGAAAAAGAAATAAATTAAAGCTTCGTCCTTTTAGGTGCGAAAAAGAATCGAGTGTAACGGAACGTTTTAAGATGTTGTTTAAAGCTTTTATTTGTGTTTTATTAGCAGGGTAATAACATAGAATAAAAGAAATAACAACAAGCATAAAACGAATACGGTAAATAAAAGAAACTAGAAAGACAAAGAAACTAGTCACAAAATTTACCGAAATTTCTCAAACCTTCAAAACACGTTTTTCAATATAAAAAATTAAAAACTTTTAGAACTGATTCTAATGTGTTTTAAAAACATCCCAAACTCATAGAAAATCAACATGCTTTTTAATTTAAAGACAAGAGCATTAAATTAAAAAAAATCTAAGATTACAATTCTAACTTGTCACAAAATTAGTAAACTTTCGAAAACGATTTTCAAGCTCATAATTTTAAAACATGCACATGCATTTCTTTGACCATAGCTCTGATACCATTTGTTGGAATCGATCTAGGGTTTGAGAAAAAGTTTAACGCTTCGTTAAGCGGCGGAATTTTAAAATTTTTCTTTTAAAGTAAAACTAGTTTTTACTAACCTAGACAAGAGCATGCGCATGTAAATAAAAACTAATATGAGCTATTAAAGTTACTAACCTTTCTTGAAGCTTGAACCTTGTAGAAGCTTTTGGAAAGTTGCAACGCTCGTCTCCCCTCGCAGCACGTCTCTCTTTCTTTCCTCGGCACCTCGAGCAACCACGAAAGTTTCTATCACTAAATCACTCGAAAAGAAGGAATCAGTGAGTGGGCACTTTTAAACACTACGACTTGAGAACGAGTCTCGAAGTCGCAGAGCTAAACACTAGGTCGAGTGAGGACCTAGGTGCCAAGACAAGAAATAATCGAAAATAAACTAGAGAGAGAGAGAGAGGATTTTCGGCAACCACAAGTTCTAGAGAGAGAAGCTCTCAATCTCTAACTTATGTGGAATGAATAGAATGAGAGGAATGAGGGTCCTATTTATAGGAGAAGGGTTGGCCTTGGAAAGAAGTAGTTTCCTCTTATTTTCCAAGCCTTTATGAAGAAATCTTATTTCCTCTTTTCCCTTGCTTTGCACGTCCAACATGTGCTTCAATAAGCCTTGGATTTGTTTCCTCATTTAGTTTGTCTCTCTCTTTCCCTTGTGTTGGCCGAACTTATGCTTTCCTCATAGAGGAAATTTGTTTCCTCTTTTTCTTTTGGCAAGTATCTTGATACATTTATGCACAAAATAATTTCTCTTTCCCTTGGGTATTTGGGCGCCCATTTCACATCTAGAAGGAGCTTCTAGAAGCTTCTTCATTTGTTCATGACAACATGTGAAAGGCCCATTAAGAATTTTCAATAAAATTCTTATGAAATGAAATTAATTCACAAGGCCCAGTTAATCATATTATGGCCGAGTGATATTAAGTCATCAAATGAACTTGTCAAAATTTATTGACATCCATTTCATCCTTATGTCTCAAAAGACAAAAAATACCCTTTCGACAATTTTCGTTCTTGTTTTGACTTAGCTTCCAGTTTAACTATTCCTATCGATGTGATTCGTGACAGTGACCTCATGGACCCAAATGAACAAAGCTTTAGCTAAACACTTGGACTCAAAAGTTCACAAACCTTTTCCAAGTTTAGCTTAATGCCAACTGACTCCACTAAAGAGCTGATACTGAAAATCTCTCGGTTCAAATGAATTTATTTTCTACTCAAGAATTCGACCTAATTATGATGAGCGGATCCACTGAATATTATCTATGTTTACCCTTCATGAATGTCATCAGCTAGTCGGGATTTACTAAATTACCATTTTACCCTTCTAGCTGTTATTTCCTCAACTCTTTTGTCGCTTGTGAATAAGTTAGAAACAATGTATTGACGAGGAGCTAACAAGTCACATTGTTTCATCCAAAAGAGTCAGGACTCAATTTGGACACTGGCCAGTTCATTTATTCACACTCCAAGGAACAAAGCATGAGGTGACATACATTGCATTTAAGCAATCTTGTACATGAATTCCATATCTATGAGAACTTCACAAAGTTACTCATGACAGACTCACAACTTAGTACTTCACCAATAGGCCTTGTTCGGAATCACATAGTGAGTCCGAACTTTGACTTTCTCAAATGAGAATACTAAGGTGTGAAATGGCATGTCTCATTTCAGGATTAAGGTAAGCATGATGCAATTCATACATAGTGACTTCGAGACATAAGAGGTTAAATGGTTTGTTCTTATATTGTCTCTAGAAGTGCACTGGTCAATTCAGTATCTTCGGAAGATACCTAGAAGAACTATAGAGTCCCAAACTCTCAATGCCTCATAACCAGACATCATAGATTCTTCTAACAATCATACTGAGGTCAATAGTCCTTTGACCCTAAGATTGCGAATATATCGTTTTAAGCAAACTACGAAGATTTTGTTCATGCAAATCTACATTTGTCTCTTCGTAAGTTGTTAAGTTTGTTTATGGACTAAAAGACTATGGTTTTATCATAAAGCTTCAGACAAGGAAGATTGAATGAACGTTTCAACTTTATTAATGAATGAATAGGCAATTACAAGCAAGAGTCTTCATGAGACTTTATTACATCAAATGTTCAAAATAAAGACTACAACTCTTCTTGTGGGCACCATTGACAACATTAACCTGCCCGGCCGGGCCTTCTTAAGAGGCAGCTCTGAGGAACGTTTTCCTTTGCCGGGCCAAGTCCCCGTCTTGCAGGCCACCTAGGATGGTGGTGATGACGTGGAGTTGCGCATCAGCCGTAGCCGCGACCGCTGTGCGGTCGGTGTTAGCATCGGCCCCTCCACCTTTCTCAGGCTGTGGCCTGTTGTTGGCGGGGGCTGCCGCTCCTACCATACGAAGGGCAAACTCTTTGAGTTCTCCCCTTGGATTAATGTCTCAATTTGCTTCCTAAGATGGAATCATTGAGCGGTCGTGTGACCGTAATCCAGGTGGAACTCACAATAACGGGACCGGTCGTGAGATGCGGGGCCGCCTTTCATTGGAGCCGGAGCGGTGAACTTGTCACGCGCCACAGCGTAGATTTGCTCTACCGGGGCGTTCAGGGGAATGTAATTTGAATAGTCTCTAAAATTGCTCGCAAGGCGCGGCTTTTGAGACATAGGGGGTCGGCTATCGATAGCTTGACTGCCCTTGTTTATCCTCTTGTGGGGGTAGTCAGGCTCGTTGCCGGACTCATCCCGACGGCGGGAGGTTTGGTTGTTGCTCATGCGGTCGTCGAGGTAATCCTCTACCCCCATGAAGGTTTTGGCTCTGTTCATTAACACGGCCATCGTGGAAGGGACTCTGCCGACGACGGACTTTAAGAAGTCTCCGGTGCGCAAGCCTTCGATGATGGCTGTGATTGCGTCACTGTCGTCAAAGCGGTCAACCTTATTTGATTTTGCGTTGAATCGGGTGAGATACTGTCTCAAGGACTCGTTATTCTCTTGCCTGATTGACCATAAGTACATCTTGGTCTTCTTTTGGACCATGGATGTAGCAAATTGTGCTAGGATCATGTCTTTCAGGTCTTTGAACGATTGGATGCTCCCTGGTCTTAAATTCTTAAACCACTCAAAACCGGGTCCGGTGAAGGTAAGACCGAAAGCTTGGCATAGAGCCCCACGTTAAACGCCTTGGATTGTCATCCAAGTTTCGTAATGTTGGATGTGATACGTGGGATCAGTTTTCCCATTGTAGAGAGGGAGATTCGGGAGTTTGAAGTTTCCCGTGCACACCTCAGCAAGGATTTGGGCAGTGAAGGGAGAGGAATGTTCTTCTATGACCCCTTATGTATCACCGGCCAAGCCTCCTTCACGCAGGTCACGCACTTCATTACGAAGATTGTGAATCATGGTGACGACGTCGAGGCTAGTGTTGGGGGTCACTCCTTGTACAGGAGGAGTCACCTGTCACCTTTCATACGACCCTTGAGCCGTGCGAGGGTCCCCATTGACTGGGGCTGCAGGGTGGTGACCCTTGCGAGCACTTAGCCTCTCCCGGAGGTCTTCGCCACGATCGTTCCGTTGGGTGGTAAGACGATCTCTAAGGTCTCTCCCGTTGGTATAAGGGCGCGAGCTTCGAGCCACACGCCTCACTCGCCGGGTTGTCGGACCTCCCTTGACATTGCCTCTTTGACCGAGTCGGTCATGGGCTGAACATCGTGAGGTCTCTTCTTGAGAGGAGATCGGTATTGCCTTTGTTTTCGACGGACCGGCTTCGATCTCAACAGGGAGTTCCCCGTCTTTGGTGAGAGTAGTCTCGATGTCCGCTGAAATTTCCAAGCCTTCATAATCGGGGTCATAATCATGCCCCTCGTCCATGAGGTCCTCGGACTCCCCGTGGGAGGTGCCCTATGCAGGTGCCTTGCCCGCCAGTTGGCGGTGGTACCTTGCATTGGCTATCTTTAGCTGACGGATTTTCTCCTCCATCTCAAGGATGCGGTCGTCCCGACTGTCCTGAGGTGGAGGGGGCGATGGAATGTGGCTCTCGTCGTTGAGAGACTCCTCGTCGCCTTGCGCTCGGGAGCGCAAGAAGTATTTCTTCACCACGGTTGCGTTTTCAGGGTTATTCACGCCCTCAGAACTAACGAGTGGTTCACCACTCATGTCTTTCTCAAGTCGAGAAGAAAAGGGGTCGAGCTGTAGAAGGGATTTCGGGCTGTGTAAGTTGGGAAGTCCCCCTCCTTCTAGCGCCAAAATTTTGTCGCACAAAAATGAACAACGATTAGATACCTCGGGCGGTTCGATCCAAGGCCGGACCAAGTGACCGCGCCCGGGCCAAAAAAATGGGAGCTCGTAGACCGAGCTGCACCCCCCAGACCCTGAGGTGTGTTTTGGGGGGTGTGACCGTGCCAAAGGTTGGCTGCCTACGTACCCTTTAGTCGGGATCAATTCAGAACGTAGTTCAATTTGTGTATTGAGGGCTATCTTGGGCTCGGAGGCTTGAGAATCCAAGGCTTTAGAGTAGGACCCGGCTCGTAGCTTCTAGTGAAGACTTTAGAGGGGTCTCTTGCCTCGTAGCTCGGAGTTCTAGCTCAATGGCCAAGAAGCTAGAGAGCAGTGTGTACTGCGGAAGCTCAGGTCGCAGAAAAGGAGCGCGCTCCCTCTCGTGGAGGGGGGTCCTTGTATTTCTGATCCCAGGGAGGAGGAGCGCGCGCTCTTGGAAGTATCACAAGAGTGTGGGAGAGGAAAGAATTCTCGAGTGAGGAGTGTTGTGTGAGAATTGGGTTGTCTTTCCCTCCCCCTAGGGTGAGGGGGCGTATTTATAGTATTGGAGGGAGGCCTTGGGCCGGCCCCTTAAGGCCCATCGGGTGGCTGGCAGCGGGGCGCGCGGGGCACAACGCCCAGGAGGGCGCAGGGAACGCGCGCGGGCCGGGACGGCCACGGCACAGGGCGCGCGCGGGCCAGGCGTGCTAGGGCGCGCTGAGGCCCACTGCGCCGGGGGCGCAGGTGCGCGCGCGCCGGCCCTGTTGGGTCATGGGTGCGTCAGGGCACTCGGGCCTGGTGGGCCGGGGCCCGTTGGGCTTCCGGCCGGCGAAGCCTGGCCGGTCTTGAATTGTTTTTGAATTTCCGGTGTCTCGAAAATGACCGGTAACAAAAGACCGACGGGTTTGTATGGACGGAGGAGTGCGAGGAAGCGTTCCGCGAAATGAAAGCTTATTTCACCTCCCCCCCGTTCCTCGCGAAGCCGAAGGATGGCGAGACCTTGTACATTTACCTAGCGGTTTCCGATAGGGCCGTGAGCGCGGTTCTCATACGCGAAGAAGACAAGGTGCAACGGCCGGTTTACTACGTCAGCAAAGTGCTCCTCGACGCTAAGACGCGATACCCGGAAATCGAGAGATTGTCCCTCGCCCTTGTCATGAGTGCGAGAAAGCTCCGGCCCTACTTCCAAGAGCACCCCATCGTGGTACGCACGGGACACCCCATCGAGATGGCCTTGCAAAAAGGGACCTCCTCTCGAATGGCCATATGGTCCCAAGAGCTGGGCGAGTACGGGGTCGAGTTCCAGCCAAGAACCGCCATTAAGGGCTAAGCCCTCGCCGACTTCGTAGCCGAATTCATAAGTGTGCCATCAACTGGCGAGGGAGACAAAGGTAACAAGAACAAGGAAGACAAGGAGAACGACCACAGCGAGTCGTCGAAGAAGAGGACCAGCAACCTGATAGGGCCGGTCTGGGACTTGCATGTAGATGGCGCGTCAAACGCCCGGGGGGCTGGCGCCGGTATTGTGCTCACAAATCCCGATAGGGAAAAACTGAGATACCCCCTGCGGTTCGAGTTCAAGGCTTCCAAGAACGAGGCGGAGTACGAGGCTCTGATCGTTGGGCTTGGAGCTAGCAAACAAGCTAGACGTCCGAAAGCTGCGCATCCACTGCGATTCGCAGTTGATTGTGAACCAGGTTAGGGGCGACTACGCCGCTAAAGAGCCAAACATGATCTCGTACCTGTCAAAGACCCAAAAGAATCTAGAGGCCCTGTCATGGTTCGAGATCGTCCAAGTTCCCCGAGGGGCGAATATCGACGCCGACGCCCTGGCACGCCTTGCGTCCGGAATAGACGAGGATGGAGAGGGCAGCGTCCCGATAGAAGTGTTGACCCGACCCTACATCTTGAGAAGTGACGTAGGGGTAGTTGACGGGACTCCGCCCCCCTCGTGGATGACGCCGCTCGTGGAATTCCTTAAGCGAGGAGTCATCCCCGATGTCAAAGAAGAGGCCAAGAAGCTGAGAAGCTTGGCGCTGAAATACACAATGAGGGAGGATAACTTGTTCAAGAGAGGCTACTCCATGCCCCTCCTCTGCTGCTTGACCGAAGTCGAGGCGAAGAAAGCGCTCCGCGAGGTGCACGAAGGGGTGTGCGGGAACCATGCCGCCGGACAATCTTTGGCACTAAAGCTACTAAGGCTCGAATATTTTTGGCCTACCTTGAAAAAGGACTCCCACGAGTGGCCCAAAAAATGCGACAAATGTCAAAGGTTCGCCCACATCCCGCGCCAAGCGCCGACCCCGTTATGCCCGATCGTCGTGCCGCGACCTTTCGCGAAGTGGGGAATCGACCTCATCAGTGAGCTACCCATGGCCCCGAGGCAGTACAAGCATGCAATCATGGCAATCGACTACTTCACAAAGTGGGTAGAGGCGGAACCGCTGGCGAAGATCACCAAGGCGAACACGACGAGCTTCATCTGGAAGAACATTGTCTGCCGCTTCGGGATTACCGCGTCAATTGTGACCGACAGCGGAAAGCAATTTGACAACGCGCGCCTCCGAGACATGTGCGAACAATTGGGCATTAGCAAGACTTTCTCTTCTCCCCGCCATCCACAAGCCAACGGCCAGGTCGAGGCGGTCAACAAAACGATCAAGGAAAACTTGAAGAAGAAGCTGGAAGAAAGAAAGAGGGCTTGGGCCGACGAGCTTCCCATGGTCTCGTGGGCATGCCGAACCACCGCCCGAAATGCGACCTGCAAAACCCCTTTAGCTCTCGCGTTCAGCGTCGAGGCCGTGGTACCTGTCAAGACCAAGCTGCCAACCCTGCGCATCGAGGAATATGAAGAAGCCACCAACGACGACGCAATCAGGCTCGAGCTAGACCTCATAGATGAAAAGAGGGCGGACGCACTCACCCGCCTTGCTGCACAGAAGATGAAGGTCGAGAAGTACTACAACTCCAAGGTCAAGCTGCGAAAGTTCACCGATGGAAGCCTCGTCCTTAAAAGGGTGTTCCAAAACACCAAAGTACAAGGAGCGGGAGTCTTGGGCCCCACTTGGGAAGGTCCGTACCGCGTGCGCCGAGCCATCCACAACAGCACGTACAAGCTCGAGAACTTGGAGGGACTCGCGCGATTCTGCGTTTCGCGCACCGAGAGGTAGCGAAATGTCGGCATGTCGGATCCGCGCTCCGGACCTCCGATCCCGCACATCCCTCGTGCGGCGCCTTCGCACCGCTCGACAATTCGCGCACCGAGAGGTAGCGAAATGTCGATGAGTCGGATCCGCGCACCGGACCTCCGACCCTACATGCACGAACCGACATTTCACGCACCAAGAGGTAGCGAAATGTCGACAAGTCGGATCCGCGCTCCAGACCTCCGACCCCGCATGTATCCCGCGCGGCGCTCCCGCGCGATTCCATGCCTCGCATGCCGGCGTCGGTTGATCACATCCGCGCACCGGATCGTTCATCTTGGCAGCCCACCCATGACGTGATGTGCGTATCGACAGGTATCACACTCGCTGGGAACCGTGCTCGACTCGAGCGCGTTCTGGCACACGACACGCACCGGCAATTGGGCGCGATAGTCGTTCAGCTCGCACGCGCTGATAGGCTGCGAGTCATACATAAATGGCGAAAACTCGCATCCGTTCGACGAAACTGGTCTAGCCAGCGTCCACGGAAAGCCTCGCCGCCGGGTGCGGTACTAAGCCGTGCAAACCGGTTACGCTAGATATAGTAAGCCGAGTTCATAAGACGCGCACTAATTGGATTGCGCGAATCGATTACGCTAAAGCATAGCAAGTCGAGAAAATAAGACGCATAACAGATAAGAAAAGCTTTAACCAAAGCAAACAATGTCACATAAACAACCCAACAAGAAAAACACACCGAATGTCAAGCGAAAGAAACATAACGAGTATCCGAAAGGAAACGTAATCCGAGCGCTAAACAAATGCGCGAAGTTGGCTACTCTGAGCCAAAGTCGATCTGCTCCTTGTCATCCTCAGGATGGGTGGCTCCCGACCCATCGGTCGTCTCTCCGTCAAGTAGGCGGTTCGTCGATTGAGCCGCCTCCGCGGGAACGTGAGAGTGCGGGTCGTCAGCCGGTGGCTCATCGTCTAAAGGGGGGAACATGGCATCAACGAAGGAAAAGGTCGCCCCGCGGGACGCGTTCTCCTTCGTGGTCGCGTCTCGAACCCGTATAGCTGCCTCGTACCGTGCCACCTCAAGCGCGAGGTCCCAGTCATCCTCTAGGTCCGCCTTGGACCGCACAGCATCGTCCTTTTTCCTCGACGAGAGTCTGCATCTCCACCAAGAGGGTGTCCCTCTCCCTCTCCGCCTTGAGATTTCGCTCACCGAGAGTCGAGCATGAACGATCTTCAACTCCTCATCCCGGCTCAAGAGCGCCATCTGAATTTTCTTCGTCTCCCCCAGGAAAGTCTTGGAGGCTTGCTCCATCGTGCGCTGTGATTTCTCGGCCGCCAGCTCCTCGCGGGTCCGCCTCGACTCTTCCTCGAGCACCTGAAACTCTTGGGCGGTCCGAACCCCCACTAGAGCGGCAGCATGGTCGGCCGCCGCGTTCTCCATGTCTATGCAAAAGAAAGGTAAAGGCGTCAGTCAATTAGAACACAACAATAAACGCAAACAATAAAGAGGTGTGATAGCACAAAAGCGCGTATGGTTGGTACCCCCCACGTCGGGGGGGGGGGGGGGGGGTGACGACGAACCTCCCGCCTCGGACTCAGGGTCCGCCACGACCTCCGCACCGGGTCCGGGCCGTCGGGGACCTTCGTCGTCAAGCACGAACCACCCGGTAGTCGCCATGAGGTCCGGGGACTCGAAGTGCGATCCCTGTTGCCTCGAATCCGGTATCGATCCGACCACAAGCGTGAGCTTGGAACTCTCAATGCCGTAGTCGTCCGGGAAATCGGCCATGGGTCCGAAGGTGAGAGACACTGTCCCAAAGGCTGATTCGGATACCCACACCCAAGGGTAACGGTGTTTAGAGGTTAGCTTGGTGACGATCGGAAATCGCTTTCGATGTTGGACCTTGTAGAAGCTGAATTTCCCAGGGACGTCGAAGACGGACACGAGGTTCCTAATATCGTCGGCCGTCGCGGCCCGGCCCTTCGCCCGATGCAGCATCATGTGGCAGGCGGCCACCGTGCGGTAGAAGGATGGAGACATCTGGGCCGCGTGGACGTTGAGACGGACCTGGAGATCCTGGATCACAGGCTGGAAAGGCAATCGCAGCCCCCCGCGGAGACTCGCCTCGTGAATGGCGGCGTACCCCTTCCGAGGACGAGTCGGAAGATCTTCGTGTAGCGGTCGCAATAACGATATGGACGGCGGAATGCGAAATTGCTTTCTCAAGCCCCTGAAGCTGGCAAACGAAAGAGAACTCGGGAAATCAACGCCGGAGCAGTCGAAGCCATCTCGAATCGCTGTTTCCCCGATAGGGAACGACGAGGCACGTTCCTCTTCCTGTGCGGTCAAGCTGATCAGGGCGATCGATAGAGCACGGCGACTCGACATCTCGCCCGAGCCCTCGGCGTTCGGACCGGCCCTCGGCCCAGGGAGTCCCTCTTGATGCTCGCTAGAATGGGTCGCTAGAGCCGTAGTGTGCGCACTCGGCCCATTAGGGCCCATTTCTTGTTTGTTGACCGCGGGAGGCGGCCCCGTCGGCGCGTCCGGCCAAGTCGTGGGCCCGTGACACGCATCGGACGCTCGAGCCCAGGGGTCAATCTTGCCAAGGGCCGGCCCAAACACGTCCCCCTCACTCCCGTGGAAAGATGGGTCGGCCATGTGGCCCTCGTGTTGTGCGTCCGGCCCAAACATGTGGCCCGGCCCGAGGAGAGCAAAACCTCATCCACTTAGGCCCGGCCCAACGGGGCCTAGGGTTTGCAAGGGAGCCAGGTTGGCCGCCTCTTCCTCTCCGGCAATGGGCGGCCGACGCACCTCGTCTCCGGCGACGGCGCCCCCACCTGCAGCGCCGACCGCCGGTGGCGGCGCTCCCCCGCCATGCGCGCCCCAGCCCGGCTGGGGCTGGTCCACTTGGGCTCCCACGGCCGCCGGCCACCTGCAGCACAGCCCCACCCGAGAGGGTGGGGTCCTCCCCGGCATCAGCGCCGCCCCCGACGGCGTCCTTCCACGCCAGGTGACCGTGCATGTTGTCGTGCCGGGTGTGACGGCCCAACCTATGTTGTCGTGCCGGGTGTGACGGCCCGGCCAAGGCGCCATTCGTCCTTTCGAACCATGACTGGGCAAGGCTAGGAGTTGCCTCGTCGGTTCTTGACTCCCCCACATAGTCGGGGTCGGAGTCGCCTCGGGCGGATCTATCCTCGATGTCATAGCCGAGAAGGTCGGCGATACGCGTGTCGTCAACGACGGGGCGGTCTAGGAGCTCGGCAAGCCTTCGAGCCGTGCCCTCTCGGAGCGCGGCCTCGGGGTCATTCGCCGGGTCTTGGGGATGGCTCTCGTTGTGACGAGGTTGCCCTCCTAGAGGATACGCGAGGCTTCGGAGGCCGTATCACGAGCCCGTCTCTCGAGTGCATGCGGAGGTAGCGGGAATCTGACTTATCTATCAAGAGTCGTAGAGATAGGAAGATAAAGGATTGGAAGGGAGAGCGTCGCCAAGGTCAGGAGGTCCCCTCCTTCAAGTGCCAAAATTTTGTCGCTCGTTTTCGGACAACGATTTAGGAGCCCCAAAACGGTTCGACCCAAGGCCGGACCAAGTGATCGCATTTGGGCTCAAGCGTGTCGGAATTGGTATCCCAAGTCGTCCCTTAGCAGTAGATGACGTTTGCCTCGTCTCAACACCTGAAAAGTGGGAAAAAGAGTGTGAACTACAAAGGGGAAAGAGAGGGGGTGCCTCTGTTTACCTCTCCGACGCTCAACATTTGTAGGATTGAGGTGGATAAAAGAGGTTAGGTGTTTAGAGAGCCGAGACTTGAGAGAAACGAGTGAGTTATGAGTTCAGCAGCGTTTCAGTACTCAAATTCGGATTACCTGACTCGGGGGGTCGAGCCTCATATTTATAGGCGACCTAGGGACGCTTGGGAGGTCCCTTGGCCGAATGAGGGTTCAAGACCGGCCGAGCGCCGCCCCTGGGCCGACCATTGGCCGAGTGATGGCCCAGGGCCGGCCGAGCGACTTCCCAGGCCCGGCCAATGGCCGAGTGCCGGCCCTGAGCCGGCCGAGCGACTTCCCAGGCCCGGCCAATGGCCGAGTGCCGGCCCTGGGCCGGCCATTGGCCGAGTGACGGCCCAGGGCCGGCCGAGCAGCTTCCCAGGCCCGGTCAATGGCTGAATGCCGGCCCTGGGCTGGCCATTGGCCGAGCGACGGCCCAGGGCCGGCCATGCGCCGAGGGAGGATCCAAAGTCGGCCTCTATCGCGATCGCCGCTTCACCGAGCCGGGACAGGCCGGTAACATTTATCTTATAAGAAATAAATCATTATTCATAACAATCATATATTTAAAAAAAAAAACATAACAAACATACTTAAATAATTATTCATAACAAAGATATATAAATCATTATTCACCCTACAACTATGTCAAGCAGAATAAAACTTGATTTTATAAACAACGCAATTGCGTTTTTCTGGATCCTTGTTATTTATTTCTTCCTTTCATTAATAATGTAAATTCTTTTGTATACAACTATTGATTGAGAACTAACTAACTAGTGACTAGTATGTTCCCAGAATCAATATACAGTCAATAGACGTCCTTTCATATATATTTTTTTTTCTTCTTCTTCTTGTTCTTCATCCTTCTTAAAAGCTTATTTCATCAACTTGGATCAGAACAAAGAGCTTCCTTGTTGCGAAAGTTACCAAATACTAATGACACCCTAAGAATCCAATTCTATTTAGCCTTTGACTAATAATTAGACATCAAAATAAGTGAACCAAATCAGTCTTGCTCGTCAACTTCATGGAATGGCAATGGCACTGTTTTCACTGCTCTAAATTTGCCTACATTATTAAGATGCTCATTCTCCAACCTGCAAAATAATTTCACACAACAATATTCTTTTTAGTACACGTTTCTTATCTTATTAGTATATGGTATCTTTTCTGTACCTGAAAAAGTTCCACAGGCCTCTTCTAATGACTTCAAGTGCCGCCAAGAAAAGCCCTGTTACTCTGTAGTCAACGTGTCCGAAGCTCGAATGAAGGACAGTTTGTAGCCAAGCAAGCCTGAGAACCAAGTTCAATCCCTGCACACCACAAATAAAAAAAAAAACAACCAATGAGACTCAACAGAGTTAAAATAATGAGACTTGACAAAGTTTATAATATCACAAGTCTTTTCTCATTGGAAATTAACTTTACATGCATCGGATCCACAAACGTCAAGTGAGCCTCGTTAATATGATACGATGAGAGCAGGCCCGGCTCAAGACATGTTTGGGTCTAAAGCAGTTTTATTTAGACTTTATTTGAGTGTATTTTGTCGGTCAACCATCAAGTGTTGGCTTAAAGCAATGTAACCTTCTAGATCGATAAGACCCTGAGTTATTCATCTCATTGCCAATTGGATTTGATATGGACCTCATGATATATTCTTTTTTGGGGTTATATATATATACCATGGAAACGTAGTAGATGGCCTTGCGACGGAGAACCAAATCGTTCCTGAGCCACGGGTTCTTGGAGTTGGGCTGCAAGAGACCCCAATCCTTGACAAAGTCCCAGTAGAGTTGGTACATGGTTGCGAAACTAAACATGACGACGACTAGACACAGCCACCCCGCACTCCTCTCTTTCTCGTACGCGACTTTGGCCCCCGCCGCCAGCATCGCCGACACGTACTTCCCCAAGTTCAACAGGTGGCTCTTTTCTCCCTCGTCGAACCAACGTCTCGCACACTACCAAATACGAAAGCAAAAAAAGAAGAAGAAGAGGGATTCGGTTAATACTTGAGGCGACTATTTCTCGTTTTGATATGGGATCCATGAAAAGTATAATAGTTTGATTTATGTCTACCTGCATAGCTCTCCAGTAGTAAGGCAGAAAGGAGACCCCATAGGCGAGGTCTCTGAAGTGCTCGACTCTCATGCAATAGCCATAGTCCTGGGTCTTGTAGCTTCCGGTTATGTAGTAACACGCGATGTACTCGAGGTTCCTCAGCGTTGGGACCTGATAAACAAGCTGATAAGTGAAAAGAAAAAAAATTGAACTAAGTAGAAGAAATAAAGAGTGTGTATGATCTACCTGGCTACAAAGTTGGTCTGCCATGAAGAAGTCAAGCATGACGACCTATTCATGAATCGAAAAACAAACGGTTTTTTTATTAGTTTGCACTCCCACACGGATAAACTCAAAGCTTTGCTTTGAATGTATCGAATACAGAGTAATAAGATCAATTACTTTGTAGAGAGGCGACAAAACGATGTTTCTAATTGCACGGAGGAAGCGAAATCGGCTTGAGCGATAGACTGTGTTGAAGGGGCACAACAGGATCAGCAAGAACACCTGTTTCAAAAGTGTTACACATAATGAGAACAAGCTAAAAAAAATAACAAAAATTTAGCGATATAAATCACATAAACATAAGTGTTTGCATTTTAGCCAATGTTTTGTAAATTTTTTGTAAATAGCCAAAAACTTTTGTAAATATTTCGTAAATAGTCATATTTATTAGAAATTTACTCTGCGCTTTTTGTTATTTTGATAGCGTAAATAAATTTACGTGGCTATTTACAAAAAATTAACGAAACATTGACAATTTAAAAATTTTCTAACGTTTCATATGGCTAGATAGCCACTGGACCAAAAAAATAAATATTACAAAAAATTATTAGTTTAATTACCAATACGAGTAGGCCGGGGATGGCTTGGACTTGAGAGTAGGAATGTCCTTTGGTGAGCAAACTCAAGTGGACGAACATGGCTCCAACGACCACTGTCATCGAGGTGGTTGATATCAAGAACACGTCTCGGTATTTGAGCTCTTTCGTCTGACCCAGCTCGAATATGAAGCTGTAGTTTATGCGCGCTTTTCTCCAAGCAAAGATGTTGCAGCCATAGAGGAAGAAATGAAGGAACAACAAGCTAAACATGCTGTAAAATTAAAATTAACAAAAAAAAGAAAAAGAAAATTGTATTAGTCTTTAGGGGCTTTGTGAATGAAAAGGTTGTTTCTTGGGAAGCAAGAAAGCTAGTGATTACCTGAGAACAGGGTAGGATGTTTCCATGTAGATTGAGGTCTGTGTCTGTCGTCGGTAAAGTCCGGTTATGTGGGCCATGATGACGTATCCCGTGAATAGCGCGATGAAACAACCCGCGAACAGCCCTGATTTTAAATAATAGAGAAAAATTATCAATTTATTAGAAGATATTTTGTTCTCACATATTGTAGTGGATGAACAGGAAAGTATAGTAAAACCAAAGTTGATTCTCCACAAAAAAAACTATTTGTTTTCTTAGTTACTGGAGTCCATGTAAACACACCGACCAAAGTGAATAGTGATTTTATTCTCTAAGGTTTGATAGGCCATTTTTTTGTTGAAACCTTGTACAGCCAAGTTTATTTGTCTCAACTGTGGTTATGGGTGTTCCATGGGACCTGGCTTTGTCACCCCACAAAAGAAATTAAAAAGAGAAAAAAAAGGAAAATACACCACTCAATCTTTTATGTTTTAGTCTAGTGGCCTAAGTGGGACCTGTATTAATTTTATTTTAAATATGGTGGAGATTTAAATCTTTGGTATTAATTATGTCACAAAGAATGATCAAGCTTCAAGCTAAGCGCTTAGACATGTTCCCATTTTGAATTGTTTTTCTGTTCTATTATTATTATATTTCTTTTCTTTTCATAAGGGGACTTACCAATGAAGAAAGTTACAGAGTGTGATTCTTTTCTCTGATGTGGTTTGAGATATTTCATGGCTTTTCTCCGGTCTTCTTCGGCAAATGTTTTCACAAATATATCCTCGACTTCGTCCGATAATTTCATTACCTGCCATGTACAGAACTTTTGAGTCAAATTACATTTAGAAATCATATTTATGATTTAAAGAGTATATATATATAAATTCATGTCATGAGTCAGACAAGCATATCTAACTTTATTTACATGTGAATCTAACGGCATAACCATTTATCATTGGCATTTAGAACCCTGGGATCAATTGCCACTTATAAGTGTCGGAATAAAAAAACTCGGTTTTGAATATTATCTTGTGGCTAACACAATAACATGATTTCAAATAAATAAATAAATAAAGGAAGGAAAAAAAATGCAGTCTAATCTTGCCCAAATTACCTTGTCTGAGCTGTTAAAATATGAAGTCTCAACTACTTTAAGATAAATTGGTAGAACTTGTTTTTCAGTGACCTGAAAGAAAAAAGAAGAACGAAATAAAGGGGAAGCAATCCCATTAATTACAGTCACATATTTATTTTCAAGTTAAATTATTGATTCTTATTAAAGATAAAGTAACCAATAATATCACTCACTTTGTCAAACTTCTTCAAAATCTTTATGAACGCAAGCATGTTCAGGTTCCTGAAAAAAAAAATGATAATCAGCAATTGAGCACATTCCAGTGAACGATGTAATTTATTTTTTCTGTTTCTTCACCTGTAAGTTTTGAGATATCCTAAGCCTTTATAGAGCTCGATGAAAGCCCCGCGGATCATCTTCTCTGCGTGGTGAAGCTTCGACTTGTTGATCTTCAGCCTATTGTTATTGCTTCCTTTAGGATTATTCGAGCATTTCTTGGACGACTGGTTGACGAAATCGTCCCACACAAAGGACCCGATCGCCGAGAAGGTTCTTGAAGGGTTCGTGAGAGGGATGTTTATCCCGAAGCTCTTCCCTCGGCTAAGAACTAGTCCTGACATAGTCCTCAACTTGCTGTCATCTCTCTTAACCTCCACTATCGATCTCTCAAAATCTTCCCCGTTGTTTTCGTTGATGATCATGTTGTCATATATGTCGTTGTCTTGTATGGTCTGTTGATGACGGTCTTGTTCTGGTTTGTTCACATTGATCGATTCCTCTGCAACAGAGACCAGAAGAATCATTAAGTACCAGAGTTACGAGAGCTTGACAGATGCACTTTTCTTTTGAAGTTATACGTACCGCGAGAGAGTGAATATGATATCGAGGCGTCTTCCTTGGATTCCAAGGCATCTTTCGAGCTGTTCTTGAGGGCGGTTCTGACCTCGATAAGAATCTCCATCTGCTTCTTGAGGGACTCGCCCCGGTCGAGAAACTCCTTCTCTTTGCCCTTGTAAAACTGGTTGACTTTGTTGAGCTGGCGGTCAAGGCAGTTGAAGAACTCCTTGGCCGCGTCCGTGTCGGCGAATTGCTCAAAGAGCTCGGTCTCATACACATCTCCTTTGCTCTCCGACGAGGCTAGCTTCCTGTGGACCTGTGACGGATATATACAATAATGAGTCATGAACAGAGCACATTAGAGAATGGACTCTATATGGACAAGAGAGAGAGAGAGAGAGAGTAAGCAATTTTTACATGAATGAGTTCATGATTGTCTCTGCGTTGATGGCCGAAGAAAGAAAGGTTTTTAATGGATGCCAAGAGGGTGTTAGAGAAAGAGTTTTTTTGTTCATTGATTGATGAATTGTTGTTAAGGAGGTGGATTTTTTTGAGGTCCTTCTTGAGTGTCCAATAATCAACAAAAGCCTCTTTCCATTCAGGCACTAGCTGCCCTTCAAACTGCTTTGAAAATTTCACCATTTCTTTTGTTTCTTTTAGCCGCTCTATCTTCTTTTTTTTTTTGGCAAAAGTTTCCTAAATAGCAAAAGCAAGAGACGAGAATGAGAGAGGGATAGAGAGAGAGACTAGTACAAGTCTATAGATGGTCTTTCACTTGGCTATGGAGAGTTAGTTGTGTGAGTGTGTTTCAATGGAAGGCTATGGTGAGACAATTTATGGGCAGAGAAAAAGGAATTTTTGATGGATGTATATGCTCCAGTACATATGCTCAACAGCACATTCTAAAATATCCTTTGCACTTATACCCCTCCTATACTCTCTCCACTTGAAAGGGCATATGTGTTATGAGACTTGTGAGTGTGTAGTGGTATTTATATGGATATGTTCACCGGAGAGTTTTCTTTGATTCTTAATCAACTAGTCGAAGCTGCCGCTTCCGGTGATCTCTTCTTACTTTCAAACATGTACTCATGAAGATTTTGAAAAGTTTTCTATTTTAAGTGCATATTATTATTGGGAGTGGGACCAAAACAAAATTTCAAAGGTTAGAAAGCAATATGGCCATTTGGAGGGCATAAAATTTGTCATTTTTTTATAGATCTTAAAAAGAATTGTAGATCAAATTTATAAAATATAGTTGTTCCATATTATGGTATAGTAGAAACTTTGTGTCCCATGGTCTAGAGCAAATTTGTAGTACTTGGAGTCAAGGGCATTCTGGGAATTAGAGAAAACGCCCCATAAGTGAGTCAAAAGCTGCTTATGTGCGGAAGTGAAGCTTATTGGCGGAACTTTTAGAAACACGCAAATGTGATATCTAATTAGACCAGCCTTGATTTCCACCAATTCTGGATATAGCTGAAAATATTTAAAGTTTTCAATAATTAAGCATTCGTCTTACAAAATCTCTCTTTTTTATAATTGGGGTAAAACTTTATTATAATACGTAGAGATAAGATATCATGGGTTAGGCTAAGACAACCACACCAACCAACCATCAATTATTAGAGTATATGAGGAATTTGTTCATCTCTTTGTGTGAGCAAATATTATGATTCTCATACTAAGCACTTTGGTTATATTTATTTTCTATCATGTAGTTCCATTTATGGAAAGTATTTAGGATTCATTTTAGAGGTGGGCTCAAATACGGGTAGGGGATCAGCCCTACCGATTTGGTAATTAAGCAACCTTTTCTTATATATATATATATATATATATATATATATATATATAATGAGATCAGATTACACACAAGATGGCAAGAACTATTCATATGCGGTTTCCATTTTATAGCATTATTCCAAACATCAAAGGAAAACAATAATACTCTTAAGAATCCCATCCCATATATGTGTAGAAAAGATTACGAGAACTAACAAAGAGTTATAAGATAATATGTTTTTTTTGTCAATTAGTGTTTAGATAAAATTATACGCTTAATTTATTATTAGAGCATGCAACAAATGATAGCATTCTCAGCAAGTAACGCCACTGCAAAACACATGCTTATCATAAAAAAATTTGACTGATTGACGATGTCTTCGGCTATATTTGTCGTCCAAGATAAATGTTCTCTTAAATTTCATATTTGACTAAAGAGTTGACGAAAATATTTACAGACGATCATTGATGACAGTTGTCGCAAAATGAATGGAACGACATAAAAAAGATGTTGGTTGATGTTGGTTACGTGCGGCGTTTAGCCAAACATATTATTTGCGCCAAATTTTTTATAGAAAAATTATTCAAACTAAGCCATTGGAAACTATTACAATTAATAAAGAGCATCTTTCACTTTTTTTCTTTTTTAAAACTAGCCATTCTGAATATATTTGGCTAAATTGTTAATTAATTGTTGTTAATAGACTGAATTATTAATTAATTATAATTAACTACACAATGGCATTATATATACAAATTTAAATTTTTTGAATGATTATATATAACTACAGAACCTTTCTAATAATTCATTTTTAAATATTAATTTGTGAGTTTCTTTTTTTTTCTTTATAATCGACATTTTTTAATGTTTTGAAACATATGTAATAATGATTTTGCAAGTGTTGACTTTCCTAATTTAAAGGGCAATTAATCCGAAAGTTTCTAATTCATCATGAGCAGTTTTTGGTTTTTCTATATTTATTAAAAATGCAATTCTATTTTTTTCAAGATTCTCACGTTTCAATTAAATATTTAGCACACATAACAACCCAACACATTATTATTTTTTTAATAAAAAAAGGGTTATATAGGTGTATAGCCATTTTTGCTATAGGGGATTTAAATTTAGCCAACCTTTTGTTAATTTTTAGTAAATAGCCAAATCAACCAATGTACAAAAGGTAAAAAGATCAGACCGGCCTCAGTTTGAATCCCGCCCAAATTGAACTAGATATTAATTAACAATGACAAAGATTTAGTTAGTAATTGCTTCCGCTATTCGAGGTAAGGAAATTAAAAGACTTTAATGACTTAACATGCAACCTCTCCCTCTCTCACAATCTCACCGCTGAAATAAAAAAGGAAAAAAAATCTCTCATTTCTCTGACCCAAAACACACGACGAAGAAGAAGAACCCCGAAGTTCAATCGCCATCTCCGATGAATATTCAAGAAAATAAGAACCGAGGCGCGCAAATTTTTTGGATGACAAGGCGTTCAAATTTCACATGCTTGGTAGATAAGCATTAAACATGCATTATATGCGTCCTAAAGAAAACTTTGCTAATGATTTAGTGTCCTTAGAAGGTAAGAGAAGTAGGTGATTTAGTGTCCGTAGAAGGTAATAAAAAGGGTCTTTTCCAAAGTTAATGTTCAGAGAAGTAAATTCTGGGGTGTTATCGAAAGAAGAAGGCGTCGGAAATTTTCAAAGAACAAGTTCAAGGTATTCTCCCGAGTTTTTGTTACAATTTTTTTCCTAAAATGGCGATTCTACCATTTTTGCTCGGGATTTTCTAAAAAGCTATTTGTTTTTGGACTGATTTAAAAAAAACTGTTAATGAGGCATCACCGAAGACTCCGATTCCAGCAAAGCGAACCAAGAAGGCATAACCGAAGGCTCCGATTCAACAGCCCAACATTCAGTGACCCAAACGTACGTGCAGGAAGTCTGTTTTTACTACTTCTCTGTACGTTACCGAGACGAGAAATAAGAAGAATGACGACGAAGTGGGACTCCCTACAACTGCCCCCAACCGCGAACGAGAAAATGTCACCGAGGAACCAGAAGACCAACCAAGTTTCAGCTTAGGAATTTAGTTTTCAGTTTCTGTTAAATTTGTCCTACAACTATTTATTAACTTTGTTTTTGGTATGTAATTTGAACCAGCTATCACTTTTTACAGACTTATTTTTGGTATGTTTTTGGTATTTATTTACATACTTACTTTGTTTTTGGAAATGACAATGCTTTGGGTTTTGATGGTTCAGTAGATGTTACTGATATTTGTGAAATTAATTAGTATTTCAATCTTGCAGTTTGAGTTACAGGTTCATTGCAGTAAAAGTCTATCAAGGATTGGTAGTAAATAATTGGTTTATTTACTAGTAAATGGCCAGTTAATAATTTACTAGTAAAATGCCTGCTAATTAACAACCAATTTACATGAACCCGGGAAAAAAATGACGTTCAATTTCAGAATTTTTTAACGCAAATACACGCTGAAAATCAAACTGTTTTGGCGGACAAATAAGCCGAAAAATCGAGGATGATTCGCTGATTTGAATCACCTAATATTCAGTAAATAAAATAATATATTTACTGATTTTATTACATGATTAATAGCCACTAAAATAGAAACAAACTTAGCTAAAGTCAACACAAATCCCACGTCCATAAAATCCTGAAATACACGTTAAAAACTCTTTCCAAATGGGCAAGATTCAAATTGAAAAAAATCTTTAATTAGTCAGCTTAATTAATAAGGGTAAACGTGTAAAAAAATTTAAATTAATAAGTTGCCACGTAAGCAAGGTGGCTATTTACAGAAAATTAACGAAAGGTTGGATAAACCAAAATTGCTAGCCTTAATGATGACTACGTAGCCAATATTTTTATTAAAAAATCTATAACAAGCATATACAAAATCATTTACAAACAAACAATATCAGTTCTTCAGAAACAACAAATAACGTACAAACATATAGGCACAAAGATAACAGAAACATGTAAAAAAAAAATTACGATATGATTTGCAAGCTATCGAATTTTGTTCAAATATTTAGCACACATAACCACCCAATACATTGTTTTTAGTTAAAAAATCTATAACAAACATATACAAACTCATTTACAAACAAACAAACAAACAATATACAAGTTTTTCAAAAACAACAAATAATGTACAAACATCTAATAGCACAAAGAAAACGGAAACATGTAAAAACATTACAATATGATTTGCAAGTCTTAGTCAATCCTAAAAAATTTCGATATGATGTCAATAAAAGACCACTCAATTATGTCAAAAGTTTTGTGCATGTCAAGTTTAAGACTAATCCATCCTTTCTTACCATTGGTGAGCTGGGCAATAGAGTGCATCCTCTTGAATGCGACGGTAATGTTATCGGTGATGAGGTAGCGCGGGACGAACGAACTCATAGAGTCGAGGAAAAATTTAAGACGATTTGTGAAAGCTTTAGTAATGATCATATTGGTAACACTACACAAGCTGGTAGGTCGGAAATCGCTCATTTTCCTCGGATTTTTCACTTTAGGAACAAGGGTGATCGTCGTGGAGTTAATGTCACGAACCGAGGAAGAAGGCAAATTAAAACTTGTCCGGTGTCAGTGATTTATCATCACCCATGTCAAACCCTATTTCCCTGACGTCGCCGATGGTGAATGACTAATCAAGGGCGGAGGAGAAACAACCAACATCAGCCTCATGGAAAGGGCGAAGAGCCCCAGGGGAAGGGGAGGTAGAGCTGAAGATGTCAGAGAAGTAGGCCTTGGAGATGCCGACAATGTTGTTGGGGTCTTCATGCCAAACGACGTTGGAGTCTTCGGGCCCAGTTATGATATTTTGGGGTTAGCATCTCCCTCTCGAAGTCACTCCACGCAAGAACACACTTTCCAAAAGTGTTCCTCGTGAACGAGGAAGCAAGAGAGAAGCTTTTTTGTGTTGCGGATGCGCCGAACGGTCGAGGCAGACCTGTCACTATTCTGGAGAGAGGATAGGAGGTTCCAGTTATCCTGCAAAATCCACTGATTATTAACGAATTTGTTCATGCTCCAAAGGCGGAGGGATTTTCTGTAGCTGGTAAGACAGGAGGAGAGGTAGCTCGCTGAACCCGAGTGGGACCAAGAATCCCAACAATTCTGAATAAGTTCGGAGCAGCCCTCTTCTTTGAGACACCAGAGCTCGAAGCGGAAAGCGGAGATGGGGCGACATGTGAGATAGACTTGGGATCATGAAGGATTTGCAAGACTCGATGGTCAGACCCATGAAATCCCAGGCGGGAAATCTGAGCGAGAGGGAAGACAGAAGACTAGCTGGCAGAGGCGTCAACTCGATCAAGGCGCTCACAAAGGTATTCGAAGCCAAGTTTTGGAGTTCGCAATCGTCAAGGCATATAACAAAGTCAATCATGCCTGGGCTCGAGCGAGAGGAGCCAGCGATTTTGCCGCGGTAGTCAAGAATTTCGTTGAAGTCGCCACGGCAATACCAAGGGAGATCCGAGATGCTATGGAGGTGGCAAAGGAGATTCTAGGAGATGTGTAATCGCGATAAAGGGTGTCTATAGATGCCAGTAAATGCCACAAATGACCAGGTGTAGGTCGGTGATCACAGATTCGATGTGGCCCTGAGAGTGATTGCGAATGTTGACGAGCTAATCATTGTGACAGAGTAAAAGTAGACCCCCACTTAGACCTTTGCAATATTACATGAGGTAATTAGGGATCCTGAGATGAGAGCCAAAGTTCTGAGCTTGGCTGGCTTTGAGCTTAGTTTCGCATATAAAAACTAAACCCAGGGCGAGACTATGAAGGAGGTCTCAAAGCTTGAGGAATGACTCAGGGTTCCCTAGATCCCAAAGCATTCTAGTTGAGACAATTCATTTGGTTTGACCAGGCTGTTCCATAGCCGCCACCGATCCGCCGCTAACCCGAAGCGTTAAATTTTTTCTTAAACCCTAGATCAATTCCAACATCACATGCATGACATCTGAGCTCAGGCGGTGAACTAAAACTGGTCGATGATTGGTTCATGCCTGAGTAGCTGAATCTGAAATCATATATGTGGAAGACAAGTGAAAGTTGATCACTTAGTTGGAGCATTCTACAATTGTAGTAAGTGTACGACCCGGACAGATCTTGCTTGTAGATGTGTCGTTTAAGGACCGTTACGACACACTATCCGAGACCACAAATGATGCTTACAGTGAGACTTGATCTAAATCCTAAATTGATCATGGACACTGGATTATGTTACCGCAATCTTTGACTTATTCGCTAAAAGCTCACTATCATGCTAATCACAGCTTATGTCTTGGGAGTATTGCGGTACATGGTTCGAGTGGAAAGTGATATACAGATATGGAATCCAACCTTCTTGAAAGAAGCTAAATGTTCTCTCACCTAAGGGTTGATTCTTGAACCGATATATTGTGCGCACTTCCGAAGTTTATACATTCGGAAGAAGCTTTCGCTGTGGAAGCAACAATGCTTAGGGCTTATACGTGTGAAGAAAAGTATAACGGAATAATTGATATTTCTTCACATGGGTTGAACCTGGAGGCTCTTGAGCATGAACTGACTATATCAGTGGACACTCGTCACGATGAGTAAATATAGTTCTAGTACCAAGGAGGGTTCAGTCTTGGCTTGTAAGGTGGAGTCTAACCAAGATTAGACAAATCGATGTAGAAAAGAGAAATGACTTTTTCGTCTTTTAATCAGAGCTGTTAAGCTTCTAATACTAGGTCCATAGTCCCGGATTCAGCTCTGATAAAGGCGGATAAGAAATTTCGAATTCTAATGTTTTCATTATTATAATCTCAATAGCTGTAATTGTGATTGACAACATCAATTTTGAAATATGGGTATTTACATAATTAAATAATTATTTATTGTAGTATTAATTATTTATTGTTTGATCAAATAAATAATTAATCAATTACTTATTTGTTTATTGTTGGACCCATTAAATAAATAATCAATCGGGTTTTAAGCAATTGGGCAATCCACAAAATGGCACATGATTTGCGCCATATATTGGTACTTACCAATATTTTCTCTTTAGTTGTTTAAATAAAAGAGAGAGAAAAATATTGAAAAGGAAATAAGATATTGTCCTTTATTCTCTTTCATAAATATGAGGAGAGAATAGTATTTAAAAGGAAATAAGATATTGTCATTTATTCTCTCTCATGAATATTAATGAGAATAATATTTAAAAGGACATAAGATATTGTCCTTTATTCTCTCTCATGAATATTAGTGAGAATAATATTTAAAAGGAAATAAGATATTGTCCTTTATTCTCTCTCATGAATATAAATGAGAATAATATTTAAAAGAAAATTAGGTATTGTCCTTTATTCTCTTTCATGAGTGAATAATATTTAAAAGGAACTGAGATATTTCCTTTATTCTCTCGTTAATAAATATTCTCTATTTAAACAGGAAATAAAATCTCATAAATATTGATATGATGGCTAATAGAGAAAGTAGGATTCATGAGATAAGATCGAATGACCAAGCTTAGATTCACTAGTGTGAACATAATAAAAGGAAACAAATATTTTGTAAACTACTAATAATATATCATTTCCACTACTATTAATAGGGGGTTCATGAGAAGAGAAAAACACACTTTTGTGCGTTAGAAATTTTCGACCAAGAGAGCCTCTCTCTCTCTCGGTCGACTCACCCTCTCCCTTCTTGGAACTCCATGATTCCGATCCCATAAACATGATGCGATCTAAACACCTCGTTGTAGATTGTAATGAGATAAAGATTGTTCTCACTCATCTTTCTTATTCGTCTCGGATATTATGTTTTGGAAGATTACGGTGTCATCACAGACGAATTCAGAGTATCGAGAAGCTAAAGCTTGAAGAAGGAGCTAAAATCTTGAGGATAGTCTTCTAAAAATGAAGACGGAGAAGACAAAGCTTGAGAAAACATGTAAGTATTACCGAATCTCTGAACCTAGCTCATATTGGTTGCTTGATATTGCTTTAGTGAATAATTAATAAGTAAATCTAGATCTTGTTAGATAATCATAATATTTATTAGCTCATGTTAGTGTAATTAATCTTTACCGTAATTAATATGGTTATCAATGTGCAATAATCACCAACAAGTGGTATCAGAGCTAGTTGATATACGTTATTAATTGATTCATTCGTGTGATTAATTTAAATGGTTTGAATGAAAAAATATTTAGATTATGTTTTTCATGCAATTCAATATACGATTACGTGAATTGTTATTCATGGTTGATCGTAGAATATTTGATTCTCGCCTTTCTAGATTTTATGTTAAACCCGAAATTCAAAGGGTATAGGTTTTTTGTAAAATTTATTATTATTGTTATAATCTGACGAGCGATGTTCTTGATCAAAACAATCGGCGAGAGACGAACCCACAACGAGGAAAAGTGAAGGACCAAAGGAGAGCCTCCACGACCGATGACCAAAGAGGGCGGACAACCCGTTTGTCCCGCTCTGCTACCGCGCCTCTGTGGCCGTGTGGCCCACCTGGCACACGGCCCGACCACTTGGGTCGAGTCCCACCGTGGCGGGTGGACTCGAGGATAGTCCGGGCTTGGGCCCACTTAATAAAAAAATTGGAAAAATAAGTAATTAGATATTGACTTATTTTCCAATGGGACATTGATATGGGCCTATAACTTATCCATTAACCAATATGATATTGGGTTCATCTCGTTTCATTTATTAAGAGTCAAATAGGATATGATCATACCGAATCAAATCATGCTTGCTTTGCTTTTTTATTTAATTACGTTGGCATGCTTGATATAACTTGGAACTTGTGTCGCGGGTTATCATGGGCTTTCATTTATTAATTTCAAATTATCTAATTCGATTAGGATAGTTAATTAATGAATGAGTTGAACGGATCAAAAAGCTTTGTCACCAAGCCAATAAGAGGCTAATCTTGGGGTTTAATAAAAGACAATGTCTTCCCTCCCAACTGGAGCCTTTCCCGTGAAGGAAAACTATTAGGATAATCAAGGCTAGATGTCATGAATTTTCTAATAACTATTAGAAACTTCTTTTTTTAAGGGTAGCCTAGAAACACTCGAGTTTTTAATACGATTTAGGTAACTCAAGTGGATCACCTAGATTAATGTTTATGCTAGAAAAAAAAATTAAAATAGTAAAAGTATATTGAATCTGTAAGGCCTCGAACATTAACACAACACCGTGAGGGTGGTCTTTCTCACCTCGTGACCGGCGGTCTTTTAGACATGGTGGTCCATTCCCTTCGGAAGGTGTAAGCGCATTCCAATACCAAGGTTGTATTTCTGACGATAGGTGGATAAGTGGATCTTGTGTCTAACCTAGGCTTCCCTAGCACACACAGGCTAAGCTTTGTCTGCTGAAATGTTGGGTCGACTCAAGTGTGAGATGACCGGTGGTTGTCTCATATGGCCAAAGATTCCTATAAAACTGCATAGTTATGAATGTCCATGAACCACGATTGCTATATTAATCTGAGATGGTCCTCATTTTCGTTAGGTGCACTCTGTTACGTCACCTTAGGGAAACGGACTATTACTATTGGTGAATTACCATGGAATATAAAAACAGGGTCTTTTTAGAGATTAGTATTTTTCCCCGTGCTTGTTGCATTATGTTTTTATTTCCTAAACCTTTGTGATGAATGTTTTTCTTTTTGAATAATTATTTATGTACTTGTATTTTATTAAATTTCAGCATGACTTCAAATTATTCCTTTTAAAATAAATAATGGATACTAAGAGGAAGAGCGGAGAGTGTGTCATCGAACACATGAACTCGTTGACCGATAGATTGAATCTGATCGGCTTCTTAGGCATTGAGATTAATGAAGCTACTCGGGTCGAGATCATTTTTGAATCCCCCACCAAGGAGTACGCCGGATTTATAGAGTACTTTCGTGGTTTCTGCCCAAAAAATGTCATGAAGAAGTTCCAAGTTGTACTTCTAGCTTGTGATGGTTTAGTAAACGATGAGTTCCTTTATAGATTGCACTCTGCTGGTGTGGCAATCCCATCTCATTATTACTCTCTGATAAGACAACCCATGGAGAATGTTCTCACAGTGGGAGAGCCTTCGGTAATCTACATCTCTAATGATGATGTAGACTTGTACCCAGAGTCTCGTGGAGGTATTGTCCCATCCACAAACATACATGTATTAAAGGAATTTTATGCCGGGGATTCGTTCTCGTCCTGGATTGTAGATTCGGGGACTACTAATAATATTTGTACATCTTTCATGTGTTTGATTCATGGGCGGAACTGAATGGAAATGAACTACAACTTAGAGTGGGGAACGGAGAGTCCGTCATGGCTAAAGCTATTGGAGTAGTTTGGCTCCCATTTGGAAATAAATATTTGATACTTGATTCAGTTTATTTTATTCCAGGTTTTTGTAGAAACCTTATTTCAATTTTTGAGTTACTAAAACATAAATATTCTTTGTCAATGAATGAAAATGCTATTAGTATTTCTTATAACGGAAGAATTATATGTGATGCTCATTTATACAATGGTTTATATGTGATATCCCTTGAAAATAAATTTGCTTTTAATGTTGAGATGTTTAAGGTAGCTAAACCCACATCTAATAAAATATTAAAGGTATCCAATGATGATGAAACATATTTATGGCACTTAAGACTTGGTCACATTAATTTAAACAAGCTAGAGAGGCTTTCAAGGATTGGACCGTTGAAACACCTTAAAGTGGGAACTCTACTTGTTTGTGAATCCTTTATTGAAGAATAGTTGACCAAGAGATCTTTCTCTGGCAAAGGACTAAGAGCCGCTGAACCTATGCAACTAGTTCACTGTGGCGTCTGCGGACCGATGAGTGAAGCTACGAGAGGCGATTATAAATTCTTTGTCACTTTCACTGACGATTATTCTATATATGGTTTCATTTATGGAATGCATCGAAAATCTGAAACTTTTGGCAAGTTCAAAGAATTTCGTGCCTGTGTTGAAAACAAATTAGGTAAAACTATTAAGACCTTTCGATCTAATCGGGGAGGCGAGTTCTTGGATACTGAGTTCACCGATTATTTGCTCGAACATAGGATTGTGTCACAATTATCAGCGCTGTCTGGCCAGCTTCCCGGCAGGGTTGCGTCGGTGCTCGCTGAGGGAGGCCCGGCCGGCCGATGGGGGCTCGATCGGCGCAGGGGCGCTCGGACGAGGCAGCCGGGCGCGCGTGGGGGAGCGCACGCGGGCGAGGGAGACAGGCGCGCGGGGGAGGGTGCACGCAGGCGAGGTGCTGGGCCTGCGCGGGAGCAGGACGCGCACAGGCCAGAGGGCTGGGGGTGCGAGGGCGCGCGCGGGCCGGAGGGCCGGGGGCGCAGGGGCTCGCGCGGGCCAGAGGGCCAGGATCGCGACGGCCCAGGAAGCGCGGGGGCGCGCGCGGGCCAGAGGGCCGAGGTGCGCGGGGGGTCAGGCCGGGTTGGCCGGATCGCAAGACCTGCGCGCGACACGATGTCAGGCCGGGCCCATCGCGCGCGCGCATGGGTGGGGGGGGGGGGGTAGGAGAAGGATTCTACTCCATCCTCTCATATAAATAGGAGAGTTGTTCTATCATTTTCCTCACACCTGGCAGCCTTAAGAATTAGAAAATTCTTTTTTGAGTTTGAAATTTTTTGGGCTTGCCTATTTTTTCACCCTTCGATGGGGAGTGAGTTCTTTTCCCAAGTCGATGGTCCCGAGGTTGATATTTCTGTTGGAATTGATCTAGGGTTTAAGAAAAAGATTAAACGCTTCGGGAAGCGGCGGAATTTTAAAAAATTTCTTTACAAGTAAAAACAGTTTTTACTAACCTAGACAAAGAGCAAGTACATGTAATTAAAAACTAATATGAGCTAGAAGTTTACTAACCTTTCTTGAAGCTTGAACTTTGAAGAAGCTTTTGGAAAGTTTGCAACGCTCGTCTCCCCTCGCAGCACGTCTCTCTTTCTTTCCTCGGCACCTCGAGCAAGCACGAAAGTTTCTATCACTAAATCACTCGAAATAAAGGAATTAGTGAGTGGGCACTTTTAAACACTACGACTTAAGAACAAGTCTTGAAGTCGCAGAGCTAAACACTAGGTCGAGTGAGGACCTAGGTGCCAAAACAAGAATAATAAAAAATAAACTAGAGAGAGAGAGAGAGGAGTTTCGGCCACAAGTTCTAGATAGAGAGTCTCTCAAATCTCTTAAACTTGGATGAATCAAATGTGAGGAAATGAGGCTCCTATTTATAGGAGAGGTCTCACCTTCAATAAGGTAGTTTCCTCTTCTATAGAATATCACATATTCATGAGCCAATTTCCTCTTTTCCCTATTGAGACACTCGGCCAACAAGAGCTTCTAGAAGCCTTGATTTGTTTCCAATTTTGTTCATGGCTTGCCTTTTCTCTCAACATGGCCGAAGTTCCTTATGCATCCTTATGCAAATTTGTTTCCTCTTTTTCTTTTGGCAAGTATCTAAATACATTTATGCACAAAATAAACTCTCCTATTTCTCTATAGGGTAGGCGCCCAACATGTCTCTAGAAGGAGCTTCTAGAAGCTTCTTCATTTATTCATGAGAACATGAAAAAGGCCCATTAAGAATTTTCAATAAAACTCTTATGAAATGAAATTAATTCACGAGGCCGAATGATCAAGTCATGGCCAAGTGACATTAAGTCATCAAATGAACTTGTCAAAAAAATTTATTGACATTCATTTCATCCTTTGTCTCAAAAGACAAAAATACCCTTTTGACTATTTTCGTTCTCGTTTTGACTTAGCTTCCAGTTTAACTATTCCTATCGATGTGATTCGTGACAGTGACCTCATGGACCCAAATGAACAAAGCTTGAGCTAAACACTTGGACTCAAAAGTTCACAAACCTTTTCCAAGTTTAGCTTAATGCCAACTGACTCCACTAAAGAGCTGACACTGAAAATCTCTCGGTTCAAATGAATTTATTTTCTACTCAAGAATTCGACCTAATTATGATGAGCGGATCCACCGAATATTATCTATGTTTACCCTTCATGAATGTCATCAGCTAGTCGGAATTTACTAAATTACCATTTTACCCTTCTAGCTGTTATTTCCTCAACTCATTTGTCGCTTGTGAATAAGTTAGAAACAATGTATTGACGAGGAGCTAACAAGTCACATTGTTTCATCCAAAAGAGTCAGGACTCAATTTGGACACTGGCCAGTTCATTTATGCACACTCAAAGGAACAAAGCATGAGGTGACATGCATTGCATTTCAGCAATCTTGTACATGAATTCCATATCTATGAGAACTTCACAAAGTTACTTATGACATACTCACAACTTAGGACTTCACCAATAGGCCCTGTTCGGAATCACACAGTGAGTCCGAACTCTGACTTTCGCAAATGAGAATACTAAGCTGTGAAATGGCATGTCTCATTTTAGGATTAAGGTAAGCATGATGCAATTCATACATAGTGACTTCGAGACATAAGAGGTTAAATGGCTTGTTCTTATCTTGTCTCTAGAACTGCACTGGTCAATTCAGTACCTTCGAAAGATACCTAGAAGAACTATAGAGTCTCCAACTCTCAATGCCTCATAACCAAACATCATAGATTCTTCTAACAATCGTACTGAGGTCAATAGTCCTTTGACCCTAAGATTGCGAATATATCGTTTTAAGCAAACTACGAAGAGTTTGTTCATGCAAATCTACATTTGTCTCTTTGTAAGTTGTTAAGTTTGTTTATGGACTAAAAGACTAAGGTTTTATCATAAAGCTTCAAACAAAGAAAGAATGAATGAACGTTTCAACTTTATTAATGAATGAATAGGCAATTACAAGCAAGAGTCTTCATGAGACTTTATTACATCAAATGTACAAAATAAAGATTACAACTCTTCTTGTGGGCACCATTGACAACAAACTCCCACTTGACTCAATGAAGATGTGTGTAGTCTTTCATGCCTAATCCCTCATGATGTTGGTCGAAGACCTTGTTCGCTAGGGCCTTTGTGAATGGATCTGCGAGGTTGTCCACCGTTGAGATCTTCTTCACTTCCACGTCTCCGCGCTGCACGATCTCTCGAATCAAATGGTATTTCCTCTCAATATGCTTAGAGCGCTTATGGCTTCTAGGTTCCTTTGAGTTAGCGACAGCCCCACTATTATCACAGTAAAGGGTCATGGGCTCGTCGACGTTTGGAACAACTTCCAAATACTTAAGGAATTTTCTAGGCCATACAGCCTCTTTGGATGCTTCACAAGCAGCCACATATTCTTCTTCCATTGTAGAGTCAGCAATGCAAGATTGCTTAATACTTCTCCACACAACAGCTCCACCATTAAGGATGAACACAGATCCCAAAGTGGATTTCCTGGAATCCTTATCCGCTTGAAAATCGGAGTCGGTATATCCCGTCATAGTCAGGTCAGTACCTGATTATGTAAGCATCAAGTTCCTAGTTCTTCGAAGATACTTAAGAACATGCTTAACAGCAATCCAGTGCTTGGGTCTAGGGTTCGATTGGAAACGGCTTACTACGCCAACGGCGAAACATATATCAGGTCTAGTGCAAAGCATAGCATACATGCGGCTTCCATGCCTAAAAGGTGTTTGGCCCTTCTTGGAGTCTTGCATCGAGAAGCGATCCATCACCTTATCAATATAAGATGCTTGAGAGAGCGACAGGGTCCGGTTTTTCCTATCTCGAAAGATTTGGATCCCCAGAATGTACGCGGCTTCTCCTAGATCCTTCATATCGAATTGGTTTCCCAGCCAGACCTTAACCTCAGATAACTTACCCACGTCATTACCAATGAGTAGTATATCATCGACATATAGTACCAGAAACACAACTTTACCTTCGTGTATTAACTTGTAAACACAAGGCTCATCTATTGACTGTTCAAAGCCAAAGCTCTTTACAGTTTCATCGAATCTAATATTCCATGACCTAGATGCTTGCTTTAATCCATAAATGGACTTAAGCAACTCACAAACCTTGGTATCTTGACCTTCTTCCACGAAACCGTCTGGTTGAGCCATGTAAATGCGCTCGTCAAGATTGCCATTCAGAAAGGCTGTCTTGACATCCATTTGCCAGATCTCATAGTCGAGAGCTGCAGCTATGGATAGGAGTATGCGGATGGATTTAAGCATCGCGACTGGCGAGAAGGTTTCTTCATAGTCAATCCCTTCTTGTTGGGTATAACCCTTCGCCACAAGTCGTGCTTTGAACGTCTCGACGTTCCCATCAGGACCCTTTTTCTTCTTGTATATCCACTTACACCCTACGGGTTTAATCCCTTCAGGAAGGTCTACAAGTTTCCAGACATTGTTGACATACATCGAGTGCATTTCAACTTTCATGGCGTCAAGCCAAAGGTTTGATTCAGAACAAGCCATCGCTTGGCTATAGGAAACAGGGTCATCCATGTCGGAGACGGCTACAAGAGAGTCTCCATAAGACATGTACCTGTCAGGCTTTTGAGTAGCCCTCCCACTACGTCTAAGTACTACTTGAGGAGATTCTGATGAGTTAGGTTGTGTTTCAGTTGGGGTAAGAACAGTTCTTACAGATGAGGTAGAAGCTTCCTCACCCAACTTTTCTTCAAGCACAATTTTGCTTCTAGGTTTCGCATCTTTCATAAAGTCTTCCTCGAGGAAACGAGCATTCGTGCTAACGAAAGTCTTATCGTCCTCGGGACTATAGAAAGTAAAACCTTTGGTTTCCTTCGGATATCCTACAAACAGGCACAATTCTGACCTACTAGCCAACTTGCTAGTCTTTTGCCTCAGCACGTGTGCAGGGCAACCCCAAATTCGGATGCGGCCAAGATTCACTTTACGGCCAGTCCATCTCTCATAAGGAGTACCAGGAACCGTTTTAGACGGAACTTGGTTCAGAATGTAGGCGGCTGTTTCGAGGGCATATCCCCAAAAGGAAAGCGGGAGTGATGAGTAACTCATCATTGATCTAACCATCTCCATAAGAGTTCGGTTTCTTCTCTCTGACACTCCGTTTTGTTGAGGTGTGCCAGGTGCGGTAAGCTGAGAAGCGATACCTTCTTCTTTAAGAAAGTCATCGAACTCTCCAGACATATACTCACCACCTCGATCAGATCGAAGGGTTTTGATCACTTTGCCAGTTTGCTTTTCCACTAAAGCCCTAAAGACCTTAAATACGTTAAAGGTCTCGGATTTGTGTTTAAGCAAATAGACAAACCCATATCTTGAGTAATCATCAGTGAAGGTAACGAAGTATTCGTATCCTCCACGTGCCTGTTGGTTGAGCGGACCACATACATCAGAATGTATTAGTTCCAGCAACTCAGTGGCTCTTCGACCCTTATCGGAGAAAGGTCGCTTAGTCATTTTTCCTTCTATGCAGGATTCACAAGTAGGTAGTGAACCTATTGCAGAGGCTTGGAGTGGACCATCCCTCACAAGTCTCTTAACCCTATCTAGACTGATATGACCAAGTCTTAAGTGCCAGAGGTATGTTGATATTGTTAGATCGGAGGATTCAGAAAGTTTGATCCTCTTTGGCTCCCTAATTAGATCGTTATCTATTTCGGTGTCTAAAAGAGAAGGTTGAGTGGGATAGATGTAAAAAAGACCATTCTTCATACATGCATCAGTGACGAAAGAATTAGAAAAAGAAATACGAATTCCATTCTTTATAAACTTTAAATAATAATCTTGCTCGAAAAGTTGAGGAACAGATACTAGGTTTTTCCCAAAGGAAGGAACATAATAAACATTATTCAAATTTAAAGTTCGATCTTCAAAAGATAGCGTCACGGATCCCACAGCCTTCGCAGACACCACGCTCTCATCACCCCACTTGAAGCAGAAGTCGCCATCCTCTAAGCTTTTGCTTTTCCTGAAACCAGTCAAGGAGCAGCAAATATGGTTAGTAGCAGCGGAGTCAATAATCCACGATGATACATTATCAGCTACTAAACAGGCTTCAGTAACAAGTACAATACCTTTTGCTTTGGTTTTGAGGTAGGCAGGACAGTTCCTACGCCAGTGACCAGGCTCGTTGCAGTGGTGGCACTTGTCGTTAGACTTGTCCACCTTTGGAGCCTTTGGCGCCTTCTTCTTCGTGTGAACCTTAGGTTGGTTCTTCTTCTCGGCGTTGCGAGGTCTCTTCTTAGATCTAGAGGTGGAGGCAGTAGCATGTACTTCTCCTTGAGCCCTCTTTTTCTTAGTGAGTGCCTCAGCGGTTTGAAGTTCCTTCATGAGCTCGGTAACAGTGTACTCTAGCTTGTTCATGGAATAATTCAACTTGAAGGTATCAAAGGTTTCGGGGAGAGTTTCCAAGATCATATCTATTTTAGTCTCCCCATCAATCTCAGATCTAAGAATCTCCATCTCGTTGAGATAGCTAATGATAGCATCATATGATCTCTAACGGGAGTTCCAGCCTTCATACGACAGTTCATGAATTGTCGGACCGCTTGTTGCCTAGCTTGACGTCCATGCCCTCCAAACATCTCATGGAGATTGTAGAGCATATCGGTGGCAGTTTCGTAATCACGATGTTGTTGTTGCAACACATTGTTCATCGATGCCAAAATATAGCATCTCGCAATCTCATCGGATCGAAGCCAGGCCGCCAGGGCGTCTTTCTCCTCTTGCGTCGAATCACCATTCGTTTGAGGACAGGGGGTGGTGAGAACCCATTTGTGCTTGTCGACGGTAAGGACTATGTCGAGGTTATGTTTCCAGTCGACGTAATTGTCGCCTTCGAGTTTATTCGAGGAAAGAATGGTTGAGAGAGGGTTGAGAGACATATTGCCTATAAAAGTTGAAACAAGTTTATGATTAGTCTTTGGTTTAGGATTTAAGTTTTATTAAGACTTTTATAAAATCCAAAGGTGTTATAAACCAAACGATAATTTACTCCCTCAAGGGAAGGCCGCAAAAAATCTCCTTTTATAAGTAAATGACACATCATTAATGCTAAGCCAAGATGTCAATACATCTATTTTGACTAGCCACCTTTTAAATTCGTTTGATCACTCACATCCTTTTGCAGAGCCTCAAGGGAGGATTACTAGGGATTGAGCCTAAGTGTGCAACCAACCACTTAGTCCAAAAGGTCAACTTTGAGAAACAATCCCCCAAGGGGAGGCCTTGCCATCATCGTCTCACTCTCGGACGTAGCTCATTGAGCAATGATCGAAGCAATAACGCCTTGTAGTACTCCCATTTAAGTGAGGGTCGCAAGAGCGGCTCTTAGTCCCACGTTAATTGCTTCTTTAATTAGTGTTGGGGATCGTGGGTTACAAACAACAAGTATAACCTTCCCACTTAGTTTTTGGAGTTGGTTCATCGACTCTTATAAGTTCGGAAACAAATTTCCTAGTTAGAGAGCGACAGAGCGGACAACTAGAAGAGAATCCTAGATCGACATGTTCAGAGTAGTATTAGTGCATAAAGGCACAAGGTACATACTCGATCTTTTCCTATTTTCTATTTCGGGAAAGTGCAGGCTCTACATGAGTCCTCGAGTCGAGTTCGAGACCACGAGTCGACTAATACTCCTTGTGGCGGCTCTTCACATGTCTCCTCGAGATGAATTCATTCCTCGAGTCGAGTTCCGAGTCCGCGAGTCGACCAATACTCCTCGCGCCGACTCTTCACGAAACTCCTCGTGCTGGCTACGTGAGTCCTCGAATCGAGTTCGAGTCCACGAGTCGACTAATACTCCTCGTGCCGACTCTTCACATGTCTCCTCGAGATGAATTCATTCCTCGAGTCGAGCTCCGAGTCCGCGAGTAGACTGATACTCCAAAGGTGTATGATTAGTCTTTGGTTTAGGATTTAAGTTTTATTAAGACTTTTGTAAAATCCAAAGGTGTTATAAACCAAACGATAATTTACTCCCTCAAGAGAAGGCCGCAAAAAATCTCCATTTATAAGTAAATGACACATCATTAATGTTAAGCCAAGATGTCAATACATCTATTTTGACTAGCCACCTTTTAAATTGGTTTGATCACTCACATCCTTTCGCAGAGCCTCAAGGGAGGATACTAGGGATTGAGCCTAAGTGTGCAACCAACCACTTAGTCCAAAAGATCAGCTTTGAAAAACAATCCCCCAAGGGGAGGCCTTGCCATCATTGCATCACTCTCGGACGTAGCTCTTTGAGCAATGATCGAAGCAATAACGCCTTGGAGTACTCACATTTAAGTGAGGGTCGCAAGAGCGGCTCTTAGTCCCACGTTATTGCATCTTTCACTAGTGTTGGGGATCGCGGGTTACAAACAACGAATATAACCCTCCCACTTAGTTTTTGGAGTTGGTTCATCGACTCTTATAAGTTCGAAAACAAATTTCCTAGTTAGAGAGCGACAGAGCGGACAACTAGAAGAGAATCCTAGATCGACATGTTCAGAGTAGTATTAGTGCATAAAGGCACAAGGTACATACTCGATCTTTTCCTATTTTCTATTTCGGGAAAGTGCATGAGGGAAGTGTGAACTTCAACTCACTCGAACACTTGAAAGTTTGAGATTACACATCTTTTTATTTTTCGGCTTATCTACAAAGAGACCTCCCACTCAAATTTTTCAAGAGCATATAGATTTTGAACATATGTGATATAGATATAGTTTTGAAAACATTTTGAAAATTTATTTGATTTGGATGACAAAATATTTTCAAGTTTGAAAGTGAAAACGGTTTTTCAAAATTCAAACTAGTTTTGTAAAAATTCAATTTCAATAAAACTTTCAAAAATCAAAACATTTTAATCTTACACATCATGTTTATAATCATATAAAAAACTGGAGTTTCAGACAGCCGCGCACCTCGGAGTAAAATCGCCATATTTGGCGGCTCCGGTGTCCTTTTGAGCCGAAACCAGTGGCATTGGACAGAGGAAAGACAGAGCTTTAATTTAATTCAAGAATCATTAAATTTCGATTTCTGAGCAGAGAGTTATGCCACTTTTAATACATGTTTAATAACATTTGAAAATCTAGAACGTTGAGAAGCCTTTGGAAGGTTGAAACGTTCGTCTCCCCTCGCAACAGGTCTCTCTTCTTTCCTCGGGAACTCGAGCAACCACGAAAGTTTCTATCACTAAAATCACTCGAGAAAGAAAGGAACTAGTGTGTGGGCACTTTTAAACATGACGACTCGAGAAAAAGTCTCAAAGTCGAAGAGCTAAAATACTAGGTCAAATGTGGACCTAGGTGCCAAAACAAAAACGAAAGAAAACTAGAGAGAGAAGGAGAGAGGGGTGGCCACAAGTTCTAGAGAGAGAAATTCTCAATCTCTAACTTATGTGGAATGAGAAAACAATGAGAATGAGGCCTCTATTTATAGAGGAGGGATTACCTTCATAAAGGTAGTTTCCACTTCTATAGAATATCACTAGACTTCTAGAAGGCCTTGGATTTGTTTCCTCTTTTGTTCTCTCCCTTGCCTTGGCCGCTCACTTGGTTTCCTTGTAGAGAAAATTTGTTTCCTCTTTTTCTTTTGGCAAGTATCTTCATACATTAATGCACAAAATAAACTCTCTTTTCTCTCTTGGTATGGACGAAATAGGGGCATCTAAAACATGCTTCTGGATGTTTCTTCATTTGTTCATGACAACATAAGAAAAGCCCATTAAGAATTTTCAAATAAAATTCTATGAAATTAAATTAATCCTCAAGGCCCAATTAACATGAACTTGGACGTGAGATATAGTTTCATTTGTCATCATATGACAATGTCAAAAAATTTATTGACATTCATTTCATCCTATGTCCAAAATGACAAAAATACCCTTTAGACAATTTTCGTAAAACTTGTCTCGTTCTTGTTTTGACTTAGCTTCTAGTTTAACTATTCCTACTCGATATGATTTGTGACAGTGACCTCATGGATCCAAATGAACAAAGCTTGAGCTAAAATACTTGGACTTAAAAGTTCACAAACCTTTTCCATGTTTATCTACTCAAGAATTCAACCTAATTGTAATGAGTGGATCAACAGAATATTATCAGTGTTTACCCTTCATGAATATCATAAGCTAGTCGGGATTTACAAAATTACCATTTTACCATTCTAGTTATTATTTCCTCAACTCCTTTGTCGCTTATGAATAAGTTAGAAACAATGTATTGACGAGGAGCTTTCAAGTCACATTGTTTCATCCAAAAGAGTCAAGACTCAATTTGGACACTGGCCAGTTCATTTATTCACATTCCATATCTATGAGATCTTCACAAAGTTACACATGACATCTTCACCAATATGCCTCGTTAAGAATCACATAGTGAATCCGAACTCTTACTTTCTCAAATGAGAATACGTAAGCTATGAAATGGCATGTCTCATTTCAGGATTGAGGTAAGCATGATGGAATTCATACGTAGTGACTTCGAGACATAAGAGGTTAAATGGTTTGTTCTTATCTTGTCTGTACAAGTGCAGTGTCAATTCAGTACCTTCAGAAGATACCTAGAAGAACTATAGAGTCTCCAACTCTCAATGTCCCATAACCAGAACTCATATATTCTACTAACAATCGTACTGTGGTCAATAGTCCTTTGACCCTTAGATTGCGAATATATGGTTTTAAGCAAACTATGAAGAGTTTGTTCATGCAAATCTATATTTGTCTCTTCAAATGTTGTTAGATTTGTTTATGGACTAAAGACTAAGGTTTATCATAAAGCTTCAAATAGACAAGGAAGAATGAATGAACGTTTCAAGTTTTTATTAATGAATAAGCAATTACAAGCAAGAGTCTTCGTGAGACTTTATTACATCAAATGTACAAAAGTAAAGACTACAACTCTTCTTGTGGGCACCATTGACAACAATCTCCCACTTGACTCAAAGAAGATGTGTGTAGTTCTTCATGCCTAATCCCTCTCGATGTTGGTCGAAGTCTTTGTTCGCTAGGGCCATGGTGAATGGATATGCCAGGTTGTCCACCGTTGAGATCTTCTTCACTTCCACATCTCCGCGCTGCATGATCTCTCGAATCAAATTGCATTTCCTCTCAATATGTTTAGAGCGCTTATGGCTTCGAGGTTCCTTTGAGTTAGTGACAGCCCCACTATTATCACAATAAAGGGTCATGGGCTCGTCGACGTTTGGAACAACTTCAAAATACTTAAGGAATTTTCTAACCCATACAGCCTCTTTGGATGCTTCACAAGCAGCCACATATTCTTCTTCCATTGTGGAGTCAGCAATACAAGATTGCTTAATACTCCTCCACACAACAGCTCCACCATTAAGGATGAACACAGATCCCAAAGTGGATTTCCTAGAATCTTTATCCGCTTGAAAATCAAAGTCGGTATATCTCGTTATAGTCAGGTCAGTAACTGAGTATCTAAGCATAGAGTTCCTAGTTCTTCGAAGATACTTGAGAACATGCTTAATAGCAATCCAGTGCTTGGGTCCAGGTTTGGATTGAAAACGGCTAACTACGCCAACTGCGAAGCAGATATCAGGTATAGTACAAAGCATAGCATACATGAGACTTCCTACGGCTGAGGTATAAGGAATTTTTCTCATGTCCTCAATCTTTGGTGCAGTCTTGGAAGACTGGTCCTTAGAGAGTGAGACTCCATGCCTAAAGAGTGTTTGGCCCTTCTTGGAGTCTTGCATCGAGAAGCGATCCATCACCTTATCAATATAAGATGCTTGAGAGAGCGACAAAGTCTGGTTCTTCCTATCTCGAAAGATTTGGATCCCCAGAATGTACACGACTTATCCTAGATCCTTCATATTGAATTGCGTTGCCAGCCAGAACAAGCCATCGCTTGGCTATAGGAAACAGGTCAGCCGTGTCGGAGACGGCTACGAGAGTGTCTCCATAGGACATGTGCCTGTCAGGCTTTTGAGTAGCCCTCCCACTACGTCGAAGTACTACTTGACGAGATTATGATGAGTTAGGTTGTGTTTCAGTTGGGGTAAGAACAATACTTATAGATGAGGTAGAAGCTTCCTCACCCAACTTTTCTTCAAGCACAATTTTGCTTCTAGGTTTTGCATCCTTCATAAAATCCTCCTCAAGGAAACGAGCAATCGTGCTAACGAAAGTCTTAACGTCCTCGGGACTATAGAAACTGAAACCCTTGGTTTCCTTTGGATATCAAACGAACGGACACAATTCTGACCTACTAGCCAACTTGCTAGTCTTTTGCCTTAGCGCGTGTGCGGGGCAACCCCAAATTTTGGTGCGGCCAAGATTCACTTTACGGCTTGTCCATCGTTCATAAGGAGTGTCAAGAACCGTCTTGGAAGAAACTTGGTTCAGAACGTAAGCGGCTATTTCGAGGGCATATCCACAGCAGGAAAGAGGGAGTGATGAGTAACTCATCATTGATCTAACCATCTCCATAAGTGTTCGGTTTCTTCTCTCTGACACTCCATTTTGTTGAGGTGTGCCAAGTGTGGTAAGCTGAAGCGATACCTTCTTCTTTAAGAAAGTCATCGAACTCTCCATACATATACTCACCACCTCGATCGGATCGAAGTGTTTTGATTTACTTTTCCAGTTTGCTTTTCCACTAAAGCCCTAAAGACCTTAAATACGTTAAAGGTGTCGGATTTTTGTTTGAGGAAATAGACAAAACCATATCTTGAGTAATCATGAGTGAAGCTAACGAAGTATTCGTATCCACCACATGCCTGTTGACTGAGAGGACCACATACATCAGAATGTACTAGTTCCAACAACTCTGTGGCTCTTCGACCCTTATCGGAGAAAGGTCGCTTGGTCATTTTTCCTTCAATGCAAGATTCATAAGTGGGTAGTGAACCTATTGCAGAGGCTTGGAGTGGACCGTCCCTCACAAGTCTCTTAATCCTATCTAGACTGATATGACCAAGTCTTAAGTGCCAGAGATATGTTGATTTTATTAGATCGGAGGATTCAGATAGTTTGATCCTCTTTGGCTCCCTAACTAGATCATTATCTATTTCGGTGTCTAATAGAAAGGTTGAGTGGGATAGATGTAGAAAAGAGCATTCTTTATACATGCATCAGTGACAAAAGAATTATCAGGAAACGAAATACGAATTCCATTCATTATAAACTTTAAACAATAATTTTGCTCGAAAAGTTGAGCAACAGATATTAGGTTTTTCCCAAAGGAAGGAACGAAACAAACATTCTTCAAGTTTAAAGTGCGGTCTTCAAAAGACAGCGTCACAGATCCGACAGCCTTCCCAGACACCACGCTCCCATCACCCCATTTGAAACGGAAGTCGCCTTCCTCTAAGCTTTTGGTTTTCTTGAAACCAGTCAAGGAACAACAAAAATGGGTAATAGCAGCGGAGTCAAGAATCCACGTTGATACATTATCATCTACTAAGCATGCCTTGGTAATTAGTACAATACTATGTTCCTTTGCTTTGAGATAGGTAGGACAGTTCTTCTTATCGGCCTTGTGAGGTCTCTTCTTAGTTCCGGAGGCGGAGGCTTTGTGCTCAGTAGCATGTGCCTCTCTTTGATTCCTCTTTCTCTTAGTTAGACCTTCAGCAGTGTGATGCTCTTTCATAAGCTCGGTAACAATGTACTCTAGCTTATTCATGGAGTAGTTCCACTTGAAGGTATTAAAAGATTCGGGGAGAGTTTTCAAGATCATATCTATTTTGGTCTCCTCATTAATCTTAGATTCTTGGATTTCCATCTTATTAAGGTAACTAATGATCAGCATCATATGGTCCTTGACAGGAGTCCCAGCCTTCATGCGACAGTTCATAAACTGTCGGATTGCTTGTTGCCTTGTTTGATGCCCTTGCCCTCTAAACATCTCATGGAGATTGTAGAGCATGTTAGCGGCCATCTCAATGTCACGATGTTGTTGTTTCAGCACATTGTTGATTGATGCTAAGATATAGCACCTCACAATCTTATCGGAGCGGAGCCAGGCCACCAAGGCGTCTTTGTCCTCTTGAGTTGAATCATTATTTGTTTGAGGAGGACACGGGGTGGTGAGTACCCATTTGTGCTTGTTAATGGTAAGGATGATATCGAGGTTACGTTTTGAATCCACGTAGTTCTCGGTTTCGAGTTTGTTCGAGGAAAGGATGATTGAGAGAAGGTGGAGAGACATATTGCCTAATTAAGTTGAAACAAGTTTATGATTAGTCTTTGGTTTAGGATTTAAGTTTTTAACATTTGATAAAATTCAAAGGTGTTATAAACCAAATGATAATTTACTCCCTCAAGGGAATGCCGCAAAAAATATCCATTTATAAGTAAATGACACATCATTAATGCTTAGCCAAGATGTCAATACACCAATTTTGACTAGCCACCTTTTAAATTGGTTTGATCACTCATATCCTTTCGCAGAGCCTCAAGGGAGGATTACTAGGGATTGAGCCTAAGTGTGCAACCAACCACTTAGTAAAAAAGGTGAACTTTGAAAAACAATCCCCCAAGAGGACGCCTTGTCTTCATCGTCTCACTCTCGAACGTAGCTCATTGAGCAATGATCGAAGAAAAAACGCCATACTGACTCCTAGTCTCACGTTAATTGCATCTTTCATTAGTGTTGGGGATCGTGGGTCACAAACAACAAGTATAACCCTCCCACTTAGTTTTTGGAGTTCGCACATTGTGTTTATAATTTCGGAAACAAATTTCCTATTTATAAAGCGATAGAGTGGACTATGAGAAAGGAATCCTAGATCTTCATGTTCAAGGAAGAGCAGTGTTAGTGCATAAAGGCACGAGGTACATACTCAGATATTTTCCTCTTTTCTATTCGGGAAAGTGCATGAGGGAAGTGTGAACTGCAACTCACTGGAACACATCTTTATTATTTTTTCCGGCTTGTCTACAAGGAGACCTCCCACTCAAATTTTCAAGAGCATATAGATTTTGAACATATGTGATATAGATATAGTTTTGAAAACATTTTGAAAATTTATTTGATTTGGATGACAAAATCAAATAAACTTTAAAAATAAAAACATTTTAATCTTTCACATTATGTTTATAATCTTATAATAAACAATTTTGCTCAATGAACTTTTCTCATTAGAGTTCTATAACTCATGGTAGAGGGGCTGAAAATCCGAAATTTTAAACTCTGGACTTTCGGAACAGCCGCGCATCTCGGAGTAAAAGCGCCATAACTGGCGGCTCCGATGTCCTTTTGATCTAAAACTAATTGAATTGGAAAGAGGACAAACAGACCTTTAATTTGATTCAAGAATAATAAAATATTGAACTCTGAGCTGAGAGTTATGCCACTTTTCCTGCGGGTTTTCTCGAGTTCGAAGAAAACTGGAAATAATTAAAGTTCGGACTTTGAGTGCGCAAAAGAATCGAGTGTAACGGAACGTTTTAGGAAGTTGTTAAAGCTTTTATTTGTGTTTTATTAACATGGTAATAAAATTTTATAAAAGAAATAACAACAAGCATAAAACGAATCAAGTAAATAAAAGAAACTAGTAAGACAAGATAACTAGTCACAAAATTTACCGAAATTTCTCAAACTTTTAAAAACACGTTTTTCATTATAAAAAATTAAAAAATTTTAGAACTGATCCTAATGTGTTTTAATAAGATCTCAACGTCATAGAAAATCAACATGATTTTTAATTTAAAGGCATGAGCAATAAATTAAAAAAATCTAAGAAAACGATTCTAACTTGTCACAAAATTAGTAAACTTTCGAAAACGATTTTCAAGCTCTTAATTTTAATTACATGTACATGCATATCTTTGACCATAGCTCTGATTTTAAACACGACGACTCGAGAACAAGTCTCAAAGTCGAAGAGCTAAAACACTAGGTCAAATGTGGACCTAGGTGCCAAAACAAAAAAGAAAGAAAACTAAAGAGAGAAGGAGAGAGGGGTGGCCACAAGTTCTAGAGAGAGAAACTCTCAATCTCTAACTTGTGTGGAATGAGAAAACAATGAGACTGAGGCCTCTATTTTTAGGGAATGGATTATGTTCATAAAGGTAGTTTCCTCTTCTATAGAATATCACTAGTCTTCTAGAAGGCCTTGGATTTGTTTCCTCTTTTGTTCTATCCCTAGCCTTGGCCGCCCACTTGGTTTCCTTGTAGAGGAAATTTGTTTTCTCTTTTTCTTTTGGCAAGTATCTTCATACATTAATGCACAAAATAAACTCTCTTTTCTCTGTTGGTATGGACGAAATTGGGGCATCTAGAACATGCTTCTAGATGTTTCTTCATTTGTTCATGACAACATATGAAAAGCCCATTAAGAATTTTCAAATAAAATTCTATGATATGAAATTAATCCTATGATATAGTTTCGTTTGTCATCATATGACAATGCCAAAAAATTTATTGACATTCCTTTCGTCCTATGTCCAAAATCACAAAAATACCCTTTAGACAATTTTTGTAAAACTTGTGTCGTTCTTGTTTTGACTTAGCTTCTAGTTTAACTATTCCTACTCGATATGATTTGTGACAGTGACCTCATGGATCCAAATGAACAAAGCTTGAGATAAAATACTTGGACTTAAAAGTTCACAAACCTTTTCCATGTTTATCTTAATGTCAACTGACTCCACTATAAAGTTGACACTGAGAATCTCTCGGTTCAAATGAATTTATTTTCTACTCAAGAATTCAACTAAATTGTGATGAGTGGATCTATTGAATATTATCTATGTTTACCCTTCATGAATATCATCAGGTAGTCGGGATTTACAAAATTACCATTTTACCCTTGTAGCTGTTATTTCCTCAACTCCTTTGTCGCTTGTGATAAAGTTAGAAACAATGTATTGACGAGGAGCTAACAAGTCACATTGTTTCATCCAAAAGAGTCAAGACTCAATTTGGTCACTGGCCAGTTCATTTAATCACATTCCAAGGAACAAAGCATGAGGTGATCTACATTGTATTTCAGCAATCTTGTACATGAATTCCATATCTATTAGATCTTCACAAAGTTACTCATGACATCTTCATAACTTAGTACTTCACCAATAGGTCTAGTTAAGAATGACATAGTGAATCCGAACTCTGACTTTCTCAAATGAGAATACGTAAGCTATGAAATGGCATGTCGCATTTCAGGATTGAGTTAAGCATGATGCAATTCATACGTAGTGACTTCGAGACATAAGAGGTTAAATGGTTTGTTCTTGTCTTGTCTCTAGAAGTGCACTGGCCAATTCAGTACCTTCAGAAGATACCTAGAAGAACTATAGAGTCTCCAACTCTCAATGTCCCATAACCAGACATCATTGATTCTCCTAACAATCGTACTGAGGTCAATAGTCCTTTGACCCTTAGATTGCGAATATATCGTTTTAAGCAAACTATGAATAGTTTGTTCATGCAAATCTATATTTATCTCTTCAAAAGTTGTTAGGTTTGTTTATGGACTAAAGACTAAGGTTTATCATAATGCTTCAAACAGACAAGGAAGAATGAATGAACGTTTCACCTTTTTATTAATGAATAAGCAATTACAAGAAAGAGTCTTCGTGAGACTTTATTACATCAAATGTACAAAAGTAAAGACGACAACTCTTCTTGTAGGCACCATTGAGAACACGCTTGTCACGCCTGGTGATAAATTTAGTCTCACGCGAGGGGTCGTTTGACGCCCCCTCGCTCAAACGGCGAGACGAGGTGACCGAATGTGTAGGGCTTCCCTGGGCCATCCGACTTAGAGGCCTCGTGCGCCGAACTTGCGATAATTCCGTCCGAATCGTTCTTGGACGAGATTCAATCCGATGACCCCCTAGGCTCGGACTCAGAGGGTCATGGAGAGGACCTAGAGGCTTCCCCTACGATGGGGAGGTGGAGCGTAGTGGGAAAGTACTTTAGATGGCCAGGGTGGCCTTTATGTCAGCAGAGTCTTCGCGTTACACTTATGGAAAGTCCTTGGAGAGGACCCGTTGGTACCGAGTGGGCGATTTTGTTGCCCCCGAGGGCTTAGACTGCAAGGGGGTTGATCCTGCGAGCACGCTCACCACCCGAATCTTTAGCACGCTTCGAGAGACGTACAACATTCCTCCCTCGGTGGGGTTTCTTAGGCCTGCCCCTGAGGACCAGCCATCCTGCCCGAGAAACGGGTTCACAGCCATCACGATTGGGAGCCTTACTTGTGGGCTGCGTCTCCCCTTTCTGCCGATCGTTCACCGGATTCTAACCCGACTAGGAGTCCATGCCTACAAGATGAGCCCGACGTTCTATCACATGTTGCTTCATGGAGTGGCATTGCCAGACACAGCGTGCCATGACCGTGACGATTTTCGTAATCTGGTTGCCGTATTCTCAGAGCTGGGGTAGCCGGGCTCCCACATGGCCCGCGCTTGGGGCAACGTGAGGTTGATTGACGAAAACAACCCACCTAGTCGCAGGTAGTGGGTGATGGTCTCGACAGACGCTTTCGGTGAAGCGCCCATCTGCTTCGGTCACCTGGCGGACTTTGCGGCGGACAAGGGGGCGACAGAGCTTCCCTTTGTGAAGGAGATATCAGGGATGTCGGAGGCCCGTAAGGCGGGTGAGCGGTTTCGTTCTCCCAAGTTGATGGCGCTAACCGCGTGATTCCCGCCCTTTGCCCCGGGCACCAAGGAGGTGCACCGGGCGGGCAGGCCGCCTAGTCCCGAAGCTCAGCCAACCGTCCCCGGTTCTTGAGGTAATTTTATGATCTAATATTTATTTATTAACTAAAACCTGACCTTTTTTGTTTAGATGGTGTAGCTGCTAAGAGGAGGGCTCGGAGGCCGGCTTCCGCTTCTCGGAACCCCGAGAGGATGGTAGAGATCCGTTCTAGGGTCACCGACTGCAGGGCAAGAGAAGATCGTGTCGAGGCTGCTTGCCCTATCGAGTAAGAGCCCCGTGCCTCGCTGAAGAGGGCTTATGCCTCGGTCCCTCCGAATGACCGTTCCGAGTCCAAGAGGGTTAACTCCGTGGTGGAACTAGAGGTGAGGGAGTCTCGGACCAAATGCTCTCGGCATCTTGAGGGATCTCCCTTATATTGGTTGAAGGACATGGTGTCAAAGAGTGACATCGCCTTCTTCCAGGCGGGGGTTACCGACGCTCAGAGGGTCAGTACATTTATTTATCTCTTTATAAGCGTAGGTCTATTTTTAACCTTGTTTTGTCGTCGCATGCGTACGCGAGAGCCGTGCGGAGTGACAGGATTCTACATGACTTCATCCGGCGCAAAGGGATTGCTCAAGAAGAGCTTGCTCTGGCAAAGTCTAGGCTAGTTCAAGTCGATCAAGGTTCACACCTGGGGGCAGAACTCAAGACGCTTAGAGACCAACTTCTAGAAGCTAAGGTGGAGCTTCAGATCGATCGGGATCAATGCGACGGAGCTCAGATGTTGGTGGCCAAGATTGCGGGAAAGCTGATTGAAGAGCGCTGAGCTTGTGAGGTGGCATCCCGGTCGATAGAGATTTTCAGGACCAAGGTTGCCGACCTGCACCGTCGGCTGGACGCTCGGTCAGATGCCATGGAGAAATCCCAAAGCCAGCTTGCTTCGAGCAAAGCGGCGCGTGTTCAGGCAGAGCGCGAGCGCAACTCTCTGGCAAAGGAGAACGCTCGTCTTTCTTCTCTACTTGCCGAGGCGGAGCGGCGAGCATCCAATTTGCAAGACGACTACGACATCGAGACCGAGGAGGCCCCCCGATCCGGAGCGGTGTAATCTCGGGAGGCGGCCGTAACCGAGAACAAAGCCCGGGGGTTACCTTCGACTTCTTCGACACCTTGTTTCCCCCTCTTGACGAGGGTGTGAGCCAAGTGGCTCTTCTTATTTATATAACGCGTATGTTTAGCGCTTTTCTTTTCCATTTTCAGGATCTTATTTTGTTTTAGCACATTTGCATTTAGCGCATATTTTATTGGATTCAGAGCGGTGGCTCTTTTTTATTTATGAGATAGTTATTTCCTTCAAATCGAATGCTATCTCGTTTTTAGCGATTTTGCTCGTACGTGCTTTCTATGTGAGATGCTATGGGTCGAAGGGCTTGTACCCTTGCCAATAGTTTCGGCAAGTTTGTGTCCCTAGTCAGGATTCATTCTCCACTCGTCTAGCGTTATGACTCGTTATCATTTAGCGTTCAAGGTGGGTGGTGCTCGTGCCTGATCAGGCATTGCCAAACTTTTTCTTGCCAAGGGCAACTCACTACGGTTGACCGACCCATATTGAATGGCGATATCAGCACATCGGGTTAGGTCGACGGTTTTGGCGTGCCAAATTTTGGCTGTCGCATTGGAGGTGGCCCAACGAATTCGCTTCGTGCCGTTTGGCGATTGAGGACGTCACGCCGGGCATGGCCTCGGGGCTTCATGTTCGTGTCATTGGTGACCGAACGTATGTGTTGTGTCGGGTATGGCCCGACGGGTTTAGGTTCGTACCATAGGTGACCGAACGCATGAGTTGCACCGGGTATGGCCCGGCGACTTTGGGTTCGTGCCATAGGCGACCGAACGTATGTGTTGCGTCGGGTTTGGCCCGACAGATTTAGGTTCATGCCATAGGCGATCGAACGTGTGTGTTGCGCCGGGTATGGCCCGACGACTTTTGGTTCATGCCATAGGCGACCAAACATGTGTGTGTGGCAGAGGGACTGGCCAAGCCGCGTTTACCTGCACATTTACGCGACTTACAACACGCCTAGTTAGGCCGACGATTTTACTCAAGCCCGTGTGTTTCGTGCCATTGGCGACCGAATGTGTATGGCTCAGATTTGGCCATTAGGGTTTGAGGCAGGGTTTGAGGCTATGCCTTTACGCGACTTACGGCTTGCCGGGTAGGCCAATGGTTTTACTCGACCTGTATGCTCGAAGGGCCGTCGGAGATCGAGCTTCTTAAGCCTGTACACCCGTGTGTGTGTGGGGGACATAAGCCTGAATGTGGGGATACTCCGGGAACGCCGATGGCTTCACTCAAACCCGTATGCTCAAAGGGCCGTCGGGGTTCAAGCTTCTTAAGTCTGTACCCCCATGTGTGTGCGAGGGACTTAAGCCTGTATTTGGCGATTTTTCTAAAGCCTGTATCCCCGTGTGTGTGTGAGAGACTTAAGCGTGTATCTGGAGTTCTCACTTCATGCCAATTGGCGACCGAAGGGGCGTCGAGTTAGGTCAACTACTTTACTCAGACCCGTATGCTCAAGGGGCCGTCGGGGTCTAAGCTTCCTAAGCCCGTATTCCTGTGTGTGTGCGGGGGGCTCAACGTTTTGTTTCTTGGGCCGTGTATTTTTTAGTGTACGTCACAGGAATCACTAGCCCCCCATGTTTTTAGTGTACAGGTCATGCCCTGATGACCAAAAACTTAATAAATCGGATAGAGAAAAACCTCAAGCTTTATTATTTTTGCGAATAGATAACATCCTCAAACATTGGCGCAAGGGCCTTATTGAATTAGGGAAATCAAAGCAATAAATGGGGGAACTATTTGTCACTGGTAGTACTGCCTCAAGTGTTCGGCGCTCCAAGGATGTCGGATCGGGGTCCCGTCCGTATGTTTGATGTAATAGGTTCCGTCATATATGACTTGGTGAACTCTATATGATCCTTCCCAATTCGGGCCCGGGACATCGGCGCCTTGTACTTGTGTGTTTTCGAACACGCGCCTAAGTACAAGGCTGCCGACGGTGAAGATTTGCCTCTTGACTTTCGTGTTGTAGTATTTCTCGACCTTACACGTTTGTGCGGCAAGTCGGGTGAGAGCCTCGGATATTTTCTCGTCGATTAGATCTAGCTCAAGGCGCATGGCCTCGTCGTTTTCTTTTTCGTCGAAAGTGTCGACTCGGTAAATGGGGACCTCGGTTTCCACTGGGACCACTGCCGCAACCCCGAAAGCTAGGGAAAAGGGGGTCTCTCCGGTGGCATTTCGAACAGTCGTTCGGTAGGCCCATAGGATGAACGGTAGCTCCTCAGCCCAGGCGCCCTTCTTGGCCTCGAGCTTTTTCTTGAGGTTGCTTTTTATGGTCTTGTTGACGGCTTCCACTTGACCGTTAGCCTATGGATGTCCCGGGGACGAGAATATCTTGCTGATCCCTAGTTGGGCGCATATTTCTCTAACCCAAGCGTTATCAAATCGCGCACCATTGTTGGTCACAATTGACGCAGGGATGCCATGGTGGCATATGATGGAATTCCAGATGAAGTTTGTTGTGTTGGCCTCGGTGATTCTGGCTAGAGGCTCGGCTTCGGCCCACTTAGTGAAGTAGTCAATAGCGGACGATGGTGTATTCGTAATGTCTCGGAGCTTTCGGCAGCTTGCCGATGATATCTACTTCCCATTTCGCAAAGGGGCGTGGTACGACGATGTTACCCAGGGGAGATGGCGGTTTTCGCGGAATGTTAGAGAAACGCTGACACTTGTCACACTCTCTCGCCAAGTTGTAGGCGTCTCTCTTCATCGTGGGCCAGAAATAGCCTTGTCGGAGCGCTTTGAGCGCTAGGGATATCCCAGCGGAGTGGTTCCCACAGATGCCCTCGTGGATTTCACGGAGGACCTTGGTCGACTCGATGCTATCGAGGCATCGGAGCAGTGGGGTTGAGTACCCGTGCTTGTATAGGGCTTCACCTCTCAACACATATTTAGATGCGAGGGCTTTTAGCCTTTCGGCTTCTTTGCGGTCTTCGGGAAGTACCCCTCCTCGCAAGAAGTCCGTAAGCGGAGTCATCCAACTCGGATGAACGGTGCTCTTGATTGTTCCAACCTCATCTCGTGAGACGGATGGTCGCGATAGAGACTCAACCGGGATAGTTTCTAACCCATCTCCAGTGATTCAGGAGCCGAGACGAGCGAGAGAATCAGCCTCGGGGTCTCTTCTCTGGGGATCTGGATGATCTCAAACCAAGAAAAAGCATCTAGCTTGGTATTTGTTTTTGCTAGATAGCCGATCATGTTAGGCTCTTTGATGATGTAGTCGCCCTTAACCTGATTTACGATCAACTGCGAGTCGCAGTGTATTTGTAAATTTTGTACGTTGAGCTTTTGAGCGAGCTATAGTCCAACAATGAGGGCTTCGTACTCGGCCTCGTTGTTGGAGGCTTGGAATCTGTAGTGGAGGGTGTAGCGTAACTTCTCCCTATCGGGATTGGTTGAAATCTCGCCGGCGCCGGCTCCCTGAACCCGTAGGGTTGACCTTTCTCTTTTGAGCCGACAAGTCGTCGATCGAGCAGTCTTCTGCTCTTTCCATGTCGGGAGTATAAGAGAATTCTGCCACGAAATCGGCTAGGGCTTGAGCCTTTATTGCCGGTCTCCGGTGGAACTCGATTCCTTACTCGCTCAATTCTTGGGACCGGATCGCCATGCGACCCGATGTTCCCTCTTGAAGAGCTTTACCGATGGGTTGTCCGGTTCGGACAACGATAGGGTGAGCCTGGAAATAGGGACATAGCTTTTTGGTGGCTACGAGGAGAGCGAGTGAGAGTTTCTCTATCTCTGTGTAACGCGTTTCGACGTCGTGTAAGGCTTTGCTCACGTAGAAGATAGGCCATTGGACCTTGTCTTCCTCGCGAACTAACACAGCGCTTATGGCCCGTTCGGAGACGGCGAGGTAGACGTAGAGCGTCGCGCCTTCCTTCGGTTTTGAGACGAACACAGGTGTCCCAAAGTAGGCCTTCATTTCTTAAAAGGCCTTCTCGCAGTCGTCCGTCCATACAAAGCCGTTCGTCTTCTTTATAGCTTTAAAGAACGATTGACACTTGTCGGTTGCCTTAGCCACAAAACGCGAGATGGCGGCTATCCGACTGGTCAGACTTTGGACTTCCTTGACTCGTCGTGGAGATCTCATGTCAAGGAGTGCCTTGATTTTTTGGGGTTTGCTTCGATTTCTCGCCGGCTAACGATGTAGCCTAGGAACTTCCAGGACTCAACCCGGAACACGCATTTGTGGGATTGAGCTTCATTTTGTACCGGCGGAGGAATAAGATCATCTCCCTTAGACTGTCTATGTGATTAGTAGCCACTAGGCTCTTAACAAGCATGTCGTCGACGTATATTTCCATAGACTTGCCGATTAGGTCGGGGAAGATCCGGTTTACCAATCGTTGGTAAGTAGCCCCTCCGTTCTTAAGGCCAAAAGGCATGACCTTGTACCAATAGGGTCCTCTATCAGTGATGAAGGTAGTCTTTATCTGATCTGACTCGTGCATTCGAATCTGGCTATAGCCCGAGTAGGCATCCATGAAACTTAGCAGCTCATGTCCGGCCGTGGCGTCGACCAGTTGCTCGATGCGGGGGAGTGGAAAACAGTCTTTTGGGCAGGCTTTGTTAAGATCCTTGTAATCTATACACATGCACCACTTCGCATTAGGCTTTTTAACCATGACCGCATTGGCCACCCACTTGGGGTACTTGGCTTCTCGGATGAAGCCGACGGAGAGAAGCTTTTCAACTTCTTCGTTTATCGCTAGGTATCGTTCAAGGTTGAGCGCGCGTTTAGCTTGTACTTTTTCGGTGATGTTTTTGTCGTCGTTCAACCGGTGCACAATCACATCGGGGTCTATTCCAGACATGTCTGCATGAGTCCACGCAAAGACATGCTTAAACTCCCGAAGGAAGGACGCAAGTTGAATCTTTATGGCGAGAGGGAGTTGTGTACAGATCTTCACAACCTAGTTAGGTTTAGCTTCGTCGAGAACGATCGAAGTGAGATCATCGGGGGTGTCAACTTTCAACCTCTCGGTCTCATCGCGGGGATCTAGTTCTCAAAGTTGTCGTGAGTCTTTTTGATAACACGGGTAGTCGTCTTCTAGCTGGTGAATTGTGTTAACCCTTTGTTCAGCGAGCTTGCCGTCCACACCCTTGACATAGGATATCCTCGCATGCGTTTGATGACCAGCCATGACGCCAATTCCCTCCTCGGTGGGGAATTTCACCAGTAGGTGGTATGTGGATGTGATGGCCCTTAGTCAATTCAATGTGGGTCTCTCAATGATGACATTGTAGGGAGACTTCTAGTCAACCACAAGAAAGGGGACCATGTGAACGACTTCGATGCCTTCGGTAGTTCCAAAGGTGACCGGTAAATCAATGATTCCTTCAGTCATGACCTTTTCTCCCATGAACCCAAACAAAGGTGTCTGGGTCGGGGTGGGGCGGAGCCCCCCGAGCTTCATGCGCTCTAGGGTGGTCTGAAAGATTATATCGGTTGCGCTGCCGTTATCAATAAGGACCCTTTTCACCAAGTTGTTGGCCACCTGGGCTTTGAGGACTATTGCGTCATTGTGCGGATGTACAACTCGCTTACCCTCCTTATTGGTTAATTGTATCATCTCGTATGGTACGGACGGAGGTTCCTCATATGTGAGGTTAACCTGCCTGGCAAGGCCTTCTCGAGAGGCAGCCCTAAGGAGCTTTTTTCCTTGCCGGGCTGAATCCCCGTCTTGCAAGCCACATAGTATGGTGGTGATGACGTGGAGTTGCGCATCAGCCGTAGCCGTGACCGTGGCATGGTCGGTGTTAGTGTTGGTTCCTCCACCCATTCCTGGCTGTGGCCTGTCGTTGGTGGGGATCGCAACACCTATCATTCGGAGAAGGAACTCTTTGAGCTCGCTTCTTTGGATCAATGTCTCAATCTGCCGCTTGAGTGCGAAGCATTGAGCGGTCATGTTACCATAATCCTGGTGGAACTCATAATAATGGGACCGATCGCGAGATGCGGGGTCGTCTTTTAGGAGTTGGAGCGGTGAACTTATCACGCGCCACAACGTAGATTTGTTCTACCGAGGTGTTCAAAGGTGTGTATTGTGAATAATCTCTGAAGTTGTTCGCAAGACACGACTTTTGAGACGTAGGGGGTCAGCTATCGGAAGCTTGACGTCCCTTATTCACTTTCTTGCGGGGGTTGCCCTGGTCGTTGCCGGACTCGTCTCGATGGCAGGAGTTTTATTTATTGCTCCTACGACCATAGAGGTAATCTTCAACCCCCATGAAGGTCTTGGCTCAGTTCATTAACTCGGCCATTATTGAAGGGACTCTGCCAACAACGGACTTTAGGAAATCCCCAGTGCGCTAGCCCTCGATAATGGCTATTATTGCGTCACTGTTGTTGAAGCGGTCGACCTTGTTCGATTCCGCGGTGAACCGAGTGAGATACTGTCTCAAGGACTTGTTAGTCTCTTGCCTGATTGACCATAAGTACATCTTGGTTTTATTTTCAACCATCGATGTAGCAAATCGTGCTAGGAACATGTCCTTAAGGTCTTTGAATGATTGGACGCTCCATGGTCTTAAATACTTAAACCACTCGAAACCGGGTCCGGTGAGGGTAAGACTAAAAGCCATGCATAGAGCCCCAGGTGAGACACCATGCATCGTCATCCAAGTTTCGTAATGTTGGAAGTGATAAGTAGGGTCGGTTTTTATTGTCAATGGTGCCCACAAGAAGAGTTTGTTGTCAATGGTGCCCACAAGAAGAGTAGTAGTGTCTATTTATGTACATTTGATGTCATATAGTCTTACGAAGACTCTTGCTTGTAATTGCTTATTCATTAATAATAAAGTTGAAACGTTCATTCATTCTTTCTCTGTTTGAAGCTTTATGATAAAACCTTAGTCTTTTAGTCCATAAACAAACTAAACAACTTACGAAGAGACAAATGTAGATTTGTATACACAAACTCTTCGTAGTTTGCTTAAAACGACATATTCGCAATCTTAGGGTCAAAGGACTATTGACCTCAGTACGATTGTTAGAAGAATCTATGATGTCTGGTTATGAGGCATTGAGAGTTGGAGACTCTATAGTTCTTCTAGGTATCTTCCGAAGGTACTGAATTGACCAGTGCACTTCTAGAGACAAGATAAGAACAAACCATTTAACCGCTTATGTCTCGAAGTCACTATGTATGAATTGCATCATGCTTACCTTAATCCTGAAATGAGACATGCCATTTCACAGCTTAGTATTCTCATTTGAGAAAGTCAGAGTTCGGACTCACTATGTGATTCCGAACAGGGCCTATTGGTGAAGTACTAAGTTGTGAGTATGTCATGAGTAACTTTGTGAAGTTCTCATAGATATGGAATTCATGAACAAGATTGCTGAAATGCAATGTATGTCACCTCATGCTTTGTTCCTTGGAGTGTGAATAAATGAACTGGCCAGTGTCCAATTTGAGTCCTGACTCTTTTGGATGAAACAATGTGACTTGTTAGCTACTTGTCAATACATTGTTTCTAACTTATTCACAAGCGACAAAGGACTTGAGGAAATAACAGCTAGAAGGGTAAAATGGTAATTTAGTAAATCCCGACTAGCTGATGACATTCATGAAGGGTAAACATAGATAATATTCAGTGGATCCGCTCATCATAATTAGGTCGAATTCTTGAGTAGAAAATAAATTCATTTGAACCGAGAGATTTTCAATGTCAACTCTTTGGTGGAGTCAGTTGGCATTAAGCTAAACATGGAAAAGCTTTGTGAACTTTTGAGTCCAAGTGTTTAGCTCAAGCTTTGTTCATTTGGGTCCATGAGGTAACTGTCACGAATCACATCGATAGGAATAGTTAAACTGGAAGCTAAGTCAAAACAAGAACGAAAATTGTCAAAAGGGTATTTTTGTCTTTTGAGACATAGGATGAAATGAATGTCAATAAATTTTTTGACAAGTTCATTTGATGACTTAATGTCACTCGGCCATGACTTGATCATTGGGCCTTGTGAGTTAATTTCATTTCATAAGAGTTTTATTGAAAATTCTTAATGGGCCTTTTTCATGTTCTCATGAATAAATGAAGATGCTTCTAGAAGCTCCTTCTAGAGACATGTTGGGCGCCTACCCTATAGAGAAATAGGAGAGTTTATTTTGTGTATAAATGTATTTAGATACTTGCCAAAAGAAAAAGAGGAAACAAATTTGCATAAGGATGCATAAGGGAACTTCGGCCATGTTGAGAGAAAAGGCAAGCCATGAACAAAATAGGAAACAAATCAAGGCTTCTAGAAGCCTTGTTTGGCCGAGTTTCTCAAGTGAGAAATAAGGGTTATTTTGCTCATGAATATGTGATATTCTATACAAGAGGAAATTACTGTTGTCGGCCCGTCTAGGGCCGACGAGGACAAAGGCATCTCTTCAACCCATGTGGCTGGTGCGAGGTCTCGGGCGGCGAAACCCCGACCCAACCAGGGGCCGGCCCAAACCAATGGCCAAGTCAATGGCTCACTCGGCCATTGGGCAGTTCACTCGGCCATTGGCCGAGTGAACCCTCCAGCCACCAAGGCAGTTCACTCGGCCATTGGCCGAGTGAACCTTCCAGCAGTTCACTCGGCCAATGGCCGAGTGAACCCTCCAGCCACCAAGGCAGTTCACTCGGCCATTGGCCGAGTGAACCTTCCAGCAGTTCACTCGGCCAATGGCCGAGTGAACCTCAGCCGGCCCAAGCATTTCACTCAGCCAATGGCCGAGTGAACCTCACCACCATGTTCACTCGGCCATCGGCCGACCCAGCCACTCAATGGCCGAACCAAGCAAGTTCACTCGGCCAAGGGGTCTTCAAACCACCCCTTGGCTGCGTATAAATAGAGGGGCCGTTCCCCTACTCCACGTAATCCATTCTTGAGTACTGAAACGCTGTCGAACTCATACCTCGCTCGTTTCTCTCAAGTCTCGGCCTCTAAACACCCCTAAAACCTCTATACTCCACCTCAATCCCACTAATGTTGAGCGTCGGAGAGGTAAACAGGGGCAGCCCCCCTGTTTCCCCTTTGTAGTTCACACCTCTTTTCTTACTATTTCAGGTGCCTGGACAAGATTGACATCACCAACAGCTAAGGGACGGCTTGGGATACCAAGCCCGACACGCTCGAGTCAAGACGAGACCACTTGGTCCGGCCTTGGGTCTGACCGTCTTTGGCTCCTAAATAGTTGTCCGAAAAACAGCGACTACAGAACTTGTGGCCGCCCCTCTCCTCTCTCTCTCTAGTCAATTTCATTTTATTGTTTTGGCACCTAGCTCCTCATTTGACCTAGAGTTTAGCTCTGCGACTTCAAGACTCGTTCTTAAGTCGTAGTGTTTAAAAGTGTCCACTCACTGATTCCTTTTATTTCGAGTGATTTAGTGATAGAAACTTTCGTGGTTGCTCGAGTTGCCGAGGAAAGAAAGAGAGACGTGCTGCGAGGGAGACGAACGTTTTCAACCTTCCGAAGGCTCATCAACGTTCAAGCTTCTAAAGAGGTTAGTAAATTTATTATGCTCATATTAGTTTTATTTACATGTACTTGCACTTTGTCTAGGTTAGTAAAAACTGTTTAGTTGAAAAAGAAAATTTTTAAAATTCCGCCGCTTAACGAAGCGTTAAACTTTTTCTTAAACCCTAGATCAATTCCAACAAATGGTATCAGAGCTATGGTCAAAGATTAGCATGTACATGTATTTAAAAATATGAGATTGAAAATCGTTTTCGAAAGTTTACTAATTTTGTGACAAGTTAGAATTGTTATCTTAGTTTTTTTTAATTTATTGCTCATGCCTTTAAATTAAAAATCATATTGATTTTCTATGAGTTTGGGATGATATTAAAACACATTAGAATCAGTTCTAAAAGTTTTTAATTTTTTATATTGAAAAACGTGTTTTAAAGATTTGAGAAATTTCGAGTAAAATTTTGTGACTAGTTTTCTTGTTTTACTAGTTTCATATTTTTACTTGAATCGTTTTATGCTTGTTGTTATTTCTTTTATATCATGTTATTACCCTGCTAATAAAACACAAATAAAAGCTTGAACAACCTTCATAAAACGTTCCGTTACACTCGATTCTTTTTGCGCACCTAAAAAAAAGGACCAAGCTTTAATTATTTCTTTTTCTTCGAGCCGGAGTAAAGCCGCACTAAAAGCCGCAGTAAAGCTCTGTCTGTCCTCTGTCCAATGCCACCGGTTTCAGTTCAAAAGGACATGGGAGCCGCCAGTTATAGCGATTTTACTCCGAGGTGCGCGGCTGTTCCGAAAGTCCAGTTTTTAGAATTCCGGATTTTCAGCCCCACTACCATGAGTTATAGAACTCTAATTGAAATTGAATTTTTACAAAACTAGTTTGAATTTTGAAAAACCGTTTTCACTTTCAAACTTGAAAAATATTTTGTCATCCAAATCAAATAAATTTTCAAAATGTTTTCAAAACTATATCTATATCACATATGTTCAAAATCTATATGCTCTTGAAAATTTGAGTGGGAGGTCTCCTTGTAGACAAGCCGAAAAATAAAAAAGATGTGTAATCTCAAACTTTCAAGTGTTCGAGTGAGTTGAAGTTCACACTTCCGTCACGCACTTTCCCGAAATAGAAAATAGGAAAAGATCGAGTATGTACCTTGTGCCTTTATGCACTAATACTGCTCTGAACATGTCGATCTAGGATTCTCTTCTAGTTGTCCGCTCTGTCGCTCTCTAACTACGAAATCTGTTTCCGAACTTATAAGAGTCGATGAACCAACTCCAAAAACTAAGTGGGAGGGTTATACTTGTTGTTTGTAACCCACAATCCCCAACACTAATGAAAGAAGCAATTAACGTGGGACTAAGAGCCGCTCTTGCGACCCTCTCTTAAATGGGAGTACTCCAAGGCGTTTTTGCTTCGATCATTGCTCAATGAGCTACGTCCGAGAGTGAGACGATGATGACAAGGCCTCCCCTTGTTGGATTGTTTGTCAAAGTTGATCTTTTGGACTAAGTGGTTGGTTGCACACTTAGGCTCAATCCCTAGTAATCCTCCCTTGAGGCTCTGCGAAAGGATGTGAGTGATCAAACCAATTTAAAAGGTGGCTAGTCAAAATTGATGTATTGACATCTTGGCTAAGAATTAATGATGTGTCATTTACTTATAAATGGAGATGTTTTGCGGCCTTCTCTTGAGGGAGTAAATTATCGTTTGGTTTATAAAACCTTTGGATTTTATCAAAGTCTTAAATAAAACTTAAATCCTAAACCAAAGACTAATCATAAACTTCTTTCAACTTAAATAAGCAACATGTCTCTCAACACTCTCTCGATCATCTTTTCCTCGAACAAACTCGAAAACAAAAACTGCGTAGATTCGAAACATAACCTCGACATAATCCTTACCAAGCACAAATGGGTACTCACCACCCCGTGTCCTCCTCTGACGAATAATGATTCAACTCAAGAGGACAAAGACGCCTTGGCGGCCTGGCTCTGCTCCGATGAGATTGTGAGGTGCTATATCTTAGCATCAATGAACAATGTGTTGCAACAACAACATCATGACATCAAGACTGCCGCCAACATGCTCACCATTCTCCATGAGATGTTTGGAGGGCAAAGGCATAAAGCAAGGCAAAAAGCAGTCCGACAATTTATGAACTGTCGCATGAAGGCTAAGACTCCTGTTGGAGACTTTATAATATTGATCATTAGTCATCTGAGTAAAATGGAAATCCTAGGATCTGAGATTGATGGGAAGAATGTCATAGATGTGATCTTAGAAACTCTCCCCGCAGCTCTTGATACCTCCAAGATGAACTACTCCATTAACAAGCTAGAGTACAGTTTTACCAAGCTTATGGAGGAACTTCACACTGCTGGAAGTCTCACTAAGAGAAAGAGGAATAAAGGAGAGGCACACTGAGCACAAAGCCTCCGCCTCTGGAACTGAGAAGAGACCTCACAAGGCCGAAAAAAAAGAACTGTCCTGCCTATCACAAAGCAAAGGAACATAGTATTGTACTAGTTACCGAAGCATGCTTAGTAGCTGATAATGTATCAATGTGGATTCTTGACTCCGCTGCTATTAACCATATTTTTTGTTCCTTGAATGGTTTCAAGAAAACCAAAAGCTTAGAGGAAGGCGAGTTCTGTTTCAAATGGGGTGATGGGAGCCTGGTGTCTGCGAAGGCTGTGGGATCCTTGACGCTGTCTTTTGAAGACCGCAGTTTAAACTTGAATAATGTTTATTTTGTTCCTACCTTTGGGAAGAACTTAATATGCGTTGCTCGTCTTCTAGAGCAAAATTATTATTTAAAGTTTATAAAGAATGGAATTCGTATTTCCTTTTCTAATTCTTTTGTCACTGATGCATGTATGAAGAATGGTCTTTTTTACATCTATCCCACTCAACCTTCTCTTTTAGACACCGAAATAGATAATGATCTAATTAGGGAGCCAAAGAGGATCAAACTTTCTGAATCCTTCGATCTAACAAAATCAACATACCTATGGCACTTAAGACTTGGTCATATCAGTCTAGATAGGATTAAGAGACTTGTGAGGGACGGTCCACTCCAAGCCTCTGCAATAGGTTCACTACCTACTTGTGAATCCTGCATAGAAGGAAAGATGACTAAGAGACCTATCTCCGATAAGGGTCGAAGAGCCACTGAGTTGCTGGAACTAGTACATTCTGATGTATGTGGTCCGCTCAACCAACAGGCACGTGGAGGATACGAATAATTCGTTACCTTCACCGATGATTACACACGATATGGTTTTGTCGATTTTCTAAAACACAAATCCGAGACCTTTAACGTATTTAAGGTCTTTAGGGCTTTAGTGGAAAAGCAAACTGGCAAAGTGATCAAAACCCTTCGATCTGATCGAGGTGGTGAGCATATGTCTGGAGAGTTCGATGACTTTCTTAAAGAAGAAGGTATCGCTTCTCAGCTTACCGCACCTGGCACACCTCAACAAAACGGAGTGTGAGAGAGAAGGAACCGAACTCTTATGGAGATGGTTAGATCAATGATGAGTTACTCATCACTCCCTCCTTCCTTTTGGGGATATGCCCTCGAAACAGCCTCTTATATTCTGAACCAAGTTCCGTCCAAAACGGTCCCTGGTACTCCCTATGAACGATGGACTAGCCGTAAAGTGAATCTTGGCCGCATCAAAATTTGGGGTTGCCCTGCACACGTACTAAGGCAAAAGACTAGCAAGTTGGCTAGTAGGTCAGAATTGTGCTTGTTTGTGGGATATCCAAAGGAAACCAAGGGTTTCATCTTCTATAGTCCCGAGGAAGATAAGACTTTCGTTAGCACGAATGCTCGTTTCCTTGAGGAGGACTTTATGAAAGATGCAAAACTTAGAAGAAAAATTGTGCTTGAAGAAAAGTTGGGTGAGGAAGCTTCTACCTCATACGTAAGAACTATTCTTGCCCTAACTGAAACACAACCTAACTCTTCAGAATCTCATCAAGTAGTACTTCGACGTAGTGGGAGGGCTACTCAAAAGCCTGACAGGTACATGTCCTATGGAGATTCTCTCGTAGCCGTCTCTGACATGGATGATCCTGTTTCCTATAGCCAAGTGATGGCTTGTTCTGAATCAAACATTTGGCTTGACGCCATGAACGTTGTGATGCACTCGATGTATGTCAACAAAGTCTGGAAACTTGTAGACCTTCCTGAAGGGATTAAACCCGTAGGGTGTAAGTGGATATACAAGAAGAAAAGGGGTCCTGATGGGAACGTCGAGACGTTCAAAGCACGACTTGTGGCAAAGGGTTATACCCAACACAAAGGGATTGACTATGAAGAAACCTTCTCGCCAGTCGCAATGCTTAAATCCATCCGCATACTCCTATCTATAGCTGCAGCTCTCGACTATGAGATCTGGCACATGGATGTCAAGACAGCCTTCCTGAATGGCAATCTTGACAAGCGCATTTACATGGCTCAACCAGACGGTTTCGTGGAAGAAGGTCAAGAGACCAAGGTTTGTAAGTTGCTTAAGTCCATTTATGGAATAAAGCAAGCATCTAGGTCATGGAATATTAGATTCGATGAAACTGTAAAGAGCTTCGACTTAGAACAGTCAATAGATGAGCCATGTGTTTACAAGTTAATACACGAAGGCAAAGTTGTGTTTCTGGTGTTATATGTCAATGATATACTACTCATTGGTAATGACGTGGGTAAGTTATTTGAGGTTAAGGTCTGGCTGGCAAAGCAATTCGATATGAAGGATCTAGGAGAAGCCGCGTACATTCTGAGAATCCAAATCTTCTGAGATAGGAAAAACCGGACCTTGTCACTCTCTCAAGCATCTTATATTGATAAGGTGATGGATCGCTTCTCGATGCAAGACTCCAAGAAGGGTCAAACACCCTTTAGTCATGGAGTTTCACTCTCTAAGGACCAGTCTCCCAAGGATGCACAAGAGATTGAAGACATGAGGAAAATTCCTTACGCCTCTGCCGTAGGAAGCCTCATGTATGCTATGCTTTGCACTAGACCTGACATCTGTTTCGCCGTTGGCGTAGTTAGCCATTTCCAATAGAACCATGGACCCGAGCACTGGATTGCTGTTAAGCATGTTCTTAAGTATCTTCGAAGAACTAGGAACTTGATGCTTACATACTCAGGTACTGACCTGACTATGATGGGATATACCGACTCCGATTTTCAAGCGGATAAGGATTCCAGGAAATCCACTTCGGGATCTGTGTTCATCCTTAATGGTGGAGCTGTTGTGTGGAGAAGTATTAAGCAATCTTGCAGTGCTGACACCACAATGGAAGCAGAATATGTGGCTGCTTGTGAAGTATCCAAAGAGGCTGTATGGCTTAGAAAATTCCTTAAGTATTTGGAAGTTGTTCCAAACGTCGACGAGCCCATGACCCTTTATTGTGATAATAGTAGGGCTGTCGCTAACTCAAAGGAACCTCGAAGCCATAAGCGCTCAAAGCAAATTGAGAGGAAATACCATTTAATTCAAGAGATCGTGCAGCGCGGAGACGTGCAAGTGAAGAAGATCTCAACAGTGGACAACCTAGCAGATCCATTCACAAAGGCCCTAGCGAACAAGGTCTTCGACCAACATCGAGAGGGATTAGGCATGAAGGACTACACACATCTTCTTTGAGTCAAGTGGGAGTTTGTTGTCAATGGTGCCCACAAGAAGAGTTGTAATCTTTATATTCTACATTTGATGTAATAAAGTCTCATGAAGTCTCTTGCTTCTAATTGCTTATTCATTAATAAAAAGTTGAAACGTTCATTCAATCTTCCTTGTTTGAAGCTTTATGATAAAACCTTATTCTTTAGTCCATAAACAAACTAAACAACTTACGAAGAGACACATGTAGATTTGCATGAACAAACTCTTCGTAGTTTGCTTAAAACGATATATTCGCAATCTAAGGGTCAAAGGACTATTGACCTCAGTATGATTGTTAGAAGAATCTATGATGTCTGGTTATGAGGCATTGAGAGTTGGAGACTCTATAGTTCTTCTAGGTATCTTCCGAAGGTACTGAATTGACCAGTGCACTTCTAGAGACAAGATAAGAACAAACCATTTAACCTCTTATGTCTCGAAGTCACTACGTATGAATTGCATCGTGCTTACCTTAATCCTGAAATGAGACATGCCATTTCACAACTTACGTATTCTCATTTGAGAAAGTCAGAGTTCGTACTCACTATGTGATTCCGAACAGGGCCTATTGGTGAAGTACTAAGTTGTGAGAATGTCATAAGTAACTTTGTGAAGTTCTCATAGATATGGAATTCATGTACAAGATTTCTGAAATGCAATGTATATTACCTCATGCTTTGTTCCTTGGAGTGAGAATAAATGAACTGGCCAGTGTCCAACTTGAGTCTTGACTTTTTTGGATGAAACAATGTGACTTGTTAGCTCCTCGTCAATACATTGTTTCTAACTTATTCACAAGCGACAAAGGAGTTGAGGAAATAACAACTAGAAGGGTAAAATGGTAATTTTGTATATCCCGACTAGCTGATGATATTCATGAAGGGTAAACACTGATAATATTCTGTGGATCCGCTCATTACAATTAGGTTGAATTCTTGAGTAGAAAATAAACTCATTTGAACCGAGAGATTTTCAGTGTCAACTCTTTAGTGGAGTCAGTTGGCATTAAGCTAAACTTGGAAAAGGATTGTGAACTTTTGAGTTCAAGTATTTTAACTCAAGCTTTGTTCATTTGGATCCATGAGGTCACTGTCACGAATCACATCGATTAGGAATAGTTAAACTGGAAGCTAAGTCAAAAAAAGAACAAAAATTGTCAAAAGGGTATTTTTGTCTTTTGAGACATAGCATGAAATGAATGTCAATAAATTTTTTGTCTTTTGAGACATAGCATGAAATTAATGTCACTCGGCCATATTGAAATAATTGGGCCTTGTGGATTAATTTCATTTCATAAGAATTTTATTGAAAATTCTTAATGGGCCTTTCTCATGTTGTCATACCCTATAGAATGAGTTTGGGCGCCTACCCTATAGAGAAATAGGAGAGATTATTTTGTGCATAAATGTATCAAGATACTTGCCAAAAGAAAAAGAGGAAACAAATTTGCTTATGGATGCTTAAGAATTTCGGCCAAGTTGAGAAAAAGGCAAGGCATGGAACAAAAAAGGAAACAAATCCAAGGCTTAATGAAGCCTATGTTGGCCGAGTGTCTCAAGAAAAAAAAGGGGAAATTGGCTCATGAATATGTGATATTCTATAGAAGAGGAAACTAACTTATTGAAGGTGAGACCTCTCCTATAAATAGGAGTCCCTTTCTTCACATTTCATTCATTCCACATAAGTTAGAGATTGAGAGCCTCTCTCTCTAGAACTTGTGGCTGCCCCTCTCCTCTCTCTCTCTAGTCAATTTCATTTTATTGTTTTGGCACCTAGGTCCTCATTTGACCTAGAGTTTAGCTCTGCGACTTCAAGACTCGTTCTTAAGTCGTAGTGTTCAAAAGTGCCCACTCATTGATTCCTTTTATTTCGAGTGATTTAGTGATAGAAACTTTCGTGGTTGCTTGAGTTGCCGAGGAAAGAAAGAGAGACGTGATGCGAGGGAGACGAACGTTTTCAACCTTCCGAAGGCTCATCAACGTTCAAGCTTCTAAAGAGGTTAGTAAATTTATTATGCTCATATTAGTTTTATTTACATGTACTTGCACTTTGTCTAGGTTAGTAAAAACTGTTTTACTTGAAAAAGAAAATTTTTAAAATTCCCCCGCTTAACGAAGCGTTAAACTTTTTCTTAAACCCTAGATCAATTCCAACATGCCATTGACCGACTGAATGGTTGGGTCGACCAATGGCCGAGTGAACATGGTGGTGAGGTTCACTCGGCCATTGGCCGAGTGAAAAGCTTGGGGCCGGCTGAGGTTCACCCGGCCAATGGCCGAGGGAAATGTCTAGGGCCTGATGAGGTTCACTCGGCCAATGGCCGAGTGAACTGCATGGCCGGCTGGAGGGTTCACTCGGCCATTGGCTGAGTGAACTGCTGGGCCGTCTGGAGGGTTCACTCGGCCACTAGCCGAGTGAACTGTTGGGTCGGCTGGATGTTGACTCGGCCAATTGGCGACTGAGGTGGTTGGGTCGGCCAGTGGCTGGTTGAGACTTGACTCGGCCAATGGCCGGCCGAGGCTTGGCCCGGCTGTGACCTGGCCCGATCAATGGTCGGCTGAGGCTTGGCCCAGCCGATGGCCGAGTGATCCTTGGGCCAGCCAAGGGTTTGGGCCGGCCAATGGCCAAGGCAGGGGTTGCACTGGTTGAAGTGACGCCTTTGTCCTCATCGGCCCGGGACGGGCCGACAACATTAGCCCCCCGAGTGTCCGATCGAGTGTGGGTCGAGTGGAAACTCAGAACTTGCGGTGACGTGCGGTCATGGGACCAACGTTCTCGGTTTTGTGAGCGCATCGTAGGGAGGCTTTGGTGCGTCGCAAGTGACGGCTTTTGTGCGTTGCGAGGGACGGCTATTGTGCGTCGCGAGGGACGGCCTTTGTGCGTCACGAGGGAAGGCTTTCGTTCTACGTGTCTTATGTTCATGACATACTATCGTAGTCAATTCGCACGGTTTTGTCGGTGAGCGTCTTATTTCCTCGATTTGCCGACGAGGGCGTAATCGATTTGCCTGGTTCGGCAATGCGTGGCTTATTTTCTCGATTCACCAACGAAGGCGTAATCGATTTGCACGGCTTTGTTGTGCATGGCTTATTTCCCCAACCTACCAATGAAGGCGTGATTGATTTGCATGGCTTTATTGTGCACGGCTTATTTTCTCGACCTACCGATGAAGGTGTGATCGATTCGCACGGCCTGGGCCTCGAGGGGCCTCTGTGTTGCATTTGCGTGATCGGGTTTTCCGTGGACGCTGGCTAGACCAGTTAGGTCTGGCGGGCGCAGACCTTTGAAACTCATGGATCCAAATGAACAAAGCTTGACCTAGCATACTTGGACTCAAAAGTTCACAAACCGTTTCCAAGTTCTAGCTTAATGTCAACTGCCTCCACTAAAGAGTTGACACTGAAATCTCTCGGTTCAAATGGATATATTTTCTACTCAAGAATTCTACTTAATTTTACTGAGTGGATCCATTGAATCTTATCTATGTTTACCCTTCATGAATATCATCAACAAGATGGGATTTACGAAATTACCATTTTACCATTCTAGTTGTTATTTCCTCAACTCATTTGTCACTTGTGAATAAGTTAGAAACTATGTATTGATGAGGAGCTAATAAGATGCATTGATTCATCCGAAAGAGTAATGACTCAATTTAGACACTGGCCAATTCATTTACTCACATTCCAAGGAACAAAGCATGATGTGATATACATTGCATTTTAGCAATCTTGTACATGAATTCCATATCTATGAGATCTTCACAAAGTTGTTCATGACATCTTCATAACTTAGTACTTCACCAATAGGTCTTTTCTATATCACATAGTGACTATGACTTTTTCAAATGAGAATACGTAAGCTATAAAATGAAATGTGTCATTTAAGGATTGAAGTAAGCATGATGCAATTCATACATAGTAACTCCGAGACATAAGAGGTTAAATGGTTTGTTCTTATTCTGTCTCTAGAAGTGCACTGGTCAATTCAGTATCTTCAGAAGATACCTAGGAAGAATTATAGAGTCTCCGACTCTCTATGTCCCAAAACCAGACATCATAGATTCTCCTAACAATCATACAGAGATCATAAAGAAAATTTACATTTGACTCTTCATTTGTTGTTAGGTTTGTTTAAGGACTGAAGACTATAGTTTATCATAAAGCTTCAAATAGACAAGGAAGAATGAATGAACGTTTCGAATTTTATTAATTATTCAGTAATTACAAGCAAGAGTCTTCGTGAGACTTTATTACATCAAAGGTACATAAGTAATGGCTACTACTCTTCTTGTGGGCACCATTGACAATAAACTCCCACTTGACTCAAAGAAGATGTGAGTAGTCCTTCATGCCTAATCCATCCCGTTGTTGGTCGAAGACCTAGTTGGCTAATACTTTGGTGAATTGATATGCTAGGTTGTCCACCTTTGAGATATTCTTCACCACAACGTCTCTGCACTGCATGATCTCTCGAATCAAATGGTATTTCCTCTCAACATGCTTAGAGCGCTTATGTCTTCAAGGTTCATTTGAGTTAGTGACAACCCCACTGTTATCACAATAAAGTATCATGGGCTCGGTGACATTTGGAAGGACTTCCAAATACTTAAGGAATTTTCTAAGCCATACAGCCTCTTTGGATGCATCATAGCAACCAAATATTCTGCTTCCATTCTGGAGTCAACAATGCAAGATTTCTTGATACTCCTCCACACCACAACGCACCATTTAGGATGAACACAGATCTTGAAGTGAATTTCCTAGAATCCTTATCCGCGTGAAAATCGGAGTCGGTATATCCCGTCATAGTCAGGTCAGTACCTGAATATGTAAGCATTAAGTTCCTAGTTCTCCGAAAGTACCATCTAGAGAGGAAGCAGACCTTGAAGCCCAAAAGCGGATCTTGTTGTTGCAACAAGAAAATAAAGTTGCAAATGTTTGCGAGAGAACAGAGGGCCAATCGGATCTCAACAACCACACATGCCGTTCATGCATCATACTAGTGGAGAAAATGGTATGCCATATATTCCATTCACACCGCAAGCAGGTTTTCAATATCGCCCTAAATATGGTGCGTCATGGCCCCCACAACCCCCCTCGCCGGATTTTGGTTCACAATATCCATATTTCTCGTAGTACTTCTCGCAGTCAACATATCCTCAAGAGCCTCTTCAGGTAATATTTTGATAGATAGCTTAAATTGGTGGATTTCTATAACTAATAACGGGAACTCGTAGGATTGTTGACATCAATCGCAAGTACCGTTTAGTTCCGAAATGCCTTCTAGATCAGAATCACGATACATTCCAAATCCCCCTGAGGTAGTTCTTTGAATTTAATTAAAATTTTATATGTTAATTTATTTAGTTCATAACGTAAAATCATAGGAGGATCAATATCAGTCGCATGTACCGTTTACCTCCGAAGCGCCTTCCACATCAAAGTCACTACATATTTCCGATCCCCCTCAGGTAATAATCTAAAGTTATTATATGTTGATTATTATAATAAATAATGTGAAATTATAACAGGCTAGATATTCGTCGGGGTTGTCTCCTATGCATGATTGTACGTCTGACTTCATACCATTCGAACCTTGCGTGCGCGATTCAACTCTTGCTCCACAACAAGTATATAATAATCATTACTTTGGAGCTGATTCTCACATAGTTCAACATACAATATAAATTAGTTTAATAAAAATTGATGCACGCGCAGGTGCATATACAGTCCCAAGTGACGTCCATAAATACAAGCACGCCAAAGGTATAGTTACTCTTCAACCCTTCACCTTCAATTCTTTGCATTGATACTGTGTTATAATGTAACAATGTTTATACTGTTAATAATATAATTGTTTCAGGTCATGCGTCCGATGTTGTTGGCCCGTCTGGGGCCAACGGGAACAAGGGCATCTCTTCGACCCACATGGCTAGTACGAGGTCTTGGGCGGCAAAACCCTGACTCAACCAGGAGCCGGCCCAAACCAATGGCCAAGTCAAAGCCCAGCCATGGGCCGAGTCAATGGCTCACTCGGCCATTGGCTGGGTCAAATGGCCCACTCGGCCATTGGACAGTTCACTCGGCCAATGGCCGAGTAAACCCCTCAGCCACCAAGGCAGTTCACTCGGCCATTGGCCGAGTGAACCTTCCAGCAGTTCACTCGGCCAATGGCCGAGTGAACCCCTCGGCCACCAAGGCAGTTCACTCGGCCATTGGCCGAGTGAACTTTCCAGCAGTTCACTCGGCCAATGGCCGAGTGAACCTCCCAGCTGCCTCAGCAGTTCACTCGGCCATTGGCCGAGTGAGCCTTCCAGCAGTTCACTCGGCCAATGGCCGAGTGAACCTCCCAGCTGCCTCATCAGTTCACTCGGCCATTGGCCGAGTGAACCTTCCAGCAGTTCACTCGGCCAATGGCCGAGTGAACCTCAGCGGCCCAAGATCTTCACTCGGCCAATGGCCGAGTGAACCTCACCACCATGTTCACTCGGCCATTGGCCGACCCAGCCTCCTCCAAGGCCGATCCAAACATTCTCACTCGGCCAAGGGGTCTTCAAACCACCCCTTGGCTGCCTATAAATACCAAGGCACCCCCCTTGGTCCAGGTAATCCATTCTTGAGCACTGAAACGCTGCCGAACTCGTACCTCGCTCGTTTCTCTCAAGATTTGGCCTCTAAACACCCCTAAAACCTCTATACTCCACCTCAATCACACTAATGTTGAGCGTCGGAGAGGTAAACAGGGGCACCCCCCCTGTTTCCCCTTTGTAGTTCACGTGTTCTCTACTCCTTTTCAGGTACTCTGACGAACTTGAGGGACATCCACAGCTAAGGGACGACTTGGGATACCAAGTCCGACACGCTCGAGTCAAGACGAGACCACTTGGTCCGGCCTTGGGTCTACCCGTCTTTGGCTCCTAAATAGTTGTCCAAAAATCAGCGACAACATTTTGGCGCTAGAAGGAGGGCATCTCTCGACCTTGGCAACACATCCCCTCTACTAGTCTTCTTCTCACTTCTACGACTCTCGAGAGATGAGTCGTAGCCCCGCCACCTCCGTGGGCGCCCGAGCGACTAGCTCGAGGCGCGACCTCCAAAGCTCCGCGCACCGTCTCGAAGGGCAACCTCATGATAATGAGAGCCAGCCCCGAGACCCGGCGAATGACCCCGAGGCCGCAGTCCGAGAGGACACGGCTCAAAGGCTCGCCGAACTCCTAGACCGCCCCGGCGTCACCGGCGCGCTCATCGCCGACCTCCTCGACTCCAACAACGTCGGCGACATCAACCACGAGACCAACCTCGGCCTCGCTATTCACGAAAGGGGACACGCACGCACGCCTCCAGGGGGACACCCTCGGGCGGCCGCGTCAAAACGTCAACTTTCAGGTGAGCACGCACACACGCCCTCGAGGGGACACCCTCAGGCGACCACGTCAAGGCATCAAAGCTCGCACAATGCCCAAGGACGCTCGACCTCGAGGTCCCGAAAGGGACGCTCCAAGCTCACCATCCGCGTCCAAAACCCTTGTGAAGGTGACGACGTCGATGGTCTCGGCCTCCGCCAAAGGCGTCGCCTGAGTGATGCGCCCTTAACAAGGGTGATAGGGACGGCCTCCGGAGACTTGAGAGACCGCCTCAACTCTCAAAGAAAGGATCCCGAGTTCGACTTGAGAGAAAAGCTCAACGCCCGACGCGAGACCGCGATCATCTTGGGGCAGCAACCACCCAACATTGATCGAGCACTCGATCAAGAGCGCGCAGCCACGCTTGTGATACCGGCCGTTGGTCCCGAGTCACGAAGGAAAAGGCGCCGGAAAGGTCAAGTCCCTAACGACCACCCTTCTCCAGCCCCGAAGCGATCCTTCGTCCCGCTCAACACAACGCCCGACCGGATCCTGCGCTTACGCCGCGATGAGCTGGGAAGCCCCGCCCCACTCACAAAGGACCCCGCGAAGCGAGATCGAAGTCGGTTCTGCGAATACCACAAAGATCACGGGCACACGACGGTCGAATGCAAGCAGCTCAAGAAGCGAATTGATTCCCTAATTCGAGTTGGGAATCTCAGGGAATTCGTCGCGTCTACTAGCAAGCCATGATGGTCGCGACTTTGACATTCACGCCCGAACTCGATCGGCTTCGTGGTCACTGTCATTTCAAAAGTGTAATTTCCTTTTTTTTCAAAGAAGGCCAAGTGCCATGACAAGCTGTAATGACCCCCTTATTGCAATAAAGAGTTATTTCACACATGAAAAAATGCTATTGTATACCTCTAACGCGAGAGTTTCTCAACCTTTGTCTCACAAACGCAAGAAACTCGGGGGGCTAACAGGGACCAACGCTCAATCAAAACGCTCAATCAAAAAACGCTCAATCAAAAAACAATTCAACAACAACTCAAAAAATAAAAATAAGAGAGACTCTTCACATGTCTCCTCGAGATGAATTCATTCCTCGAGTCGAGCTACGAGCCCGCGAGTCGACTGATACTCCTCGTGCAAGCTTTACATGAGTCCTCGAGTTGAGTCCCAAGCCCGCAAGTCAACTAACTATTCCTCGTGCAGGCTCTACATGAGCCCTCGAGTTGAGTCTTGAGTTCGCGCTCGCCGCCCAGCTCGTCGGCCGACAGGCAACGAGTTACAAATGGGTTCAAGGCTCGCGTCCGCCAGGGCGTATCTGGTCAAGCCAGCGTCCACGGGAGACCTCGCCACACAAATGTGGCATCGCGCTCGCCGCCCAGCTCGTCGGCCGAAAGGCAACAAGTTACAAATGGGTTCAAGGCTTGCGTCCGCCAGGGCGTATCTGGTCAAGCCAGCGTCCACGGGAAACCTCGCCACACAAATGTGGCATCGCGCTCGCCGCCCAGCTCGTCGGCCGAAAGGCAACGAGTTACAAATGGGTTCAAGGCTCGCGTCCGCCAGGGCGTATCTGGTCAAGCCAGCGTCCACGGGAAACCTCGCCACACAAATGTGGCATCGCGCTCGCCGCCCAGCTCGTCGGCCGAAAGGCAACAAGTTACAAATGGGTTCAAGGCTTGCGTCCGCCAGGGCGTATCTGGTCAAGCCAGCGTCCACGGGAAACCTCGCCACACAAATGTGGCATCGCGCTCGCCGCCCAGCTCGTCGGCCGACAGGCAACGAGTTACAAATGGGTTCAAGGCTTGCGTCCGCCAGGGCGTATCTGGTCTAGCCAGCGTCCACGGGAAACCTCGCCACACAAATGTGGCATCGCGCTCGCCGCCCAGCTCGTCGGCCGACAGGCAACGAGTTACAAATGGGTTCAAGGCTTGCGTCCGCCAGGGCGTATCTGGTCAAGCCAGCGTCCACGGGAAACCTCGCCACACAAATGTGGCATCGCGCTCGCCGCCCAGCTCGTCGGCCGACAGGCAACGAGTTACAAATGGGTTCAAGGTCTGCGTCCAAAACAAAAAAGACGTGCTAATCGATTATGCCTTCGTTGGCAAGTCGAGAAAAGTAAGACGCGCACAATACAACAAAGACGCGCAAATCGATTATGCCTTCGTTGGCAGGTCGAGAAAACAAGACGCGCACAAACCAACAAAGACGCGCAAATCGATTATGCCTTCGTTGGCAGGTCGAGAAAACAAGACGCGCACAAACCAACAAAGACGCGCAAATCGATTATGCCTTCGTTGGCAGGTCGAAAAAACAAGACGCGCACAAACCAACAAAGACGTGCAAATCGATTATGCCTTCGTTGGCAAGTCTAGAAAATAAGACGCGCACAACGCAATGAAGCCGTGCTAATCGATCACGCCCTCATTGGTAGATCGAGAAAATGAGCCACGCGCGATCAACCCGAAACAAAAAGTCGTCCTTCGCGACGTGCGAAGGCCATTCCTCATGATGCAAACCCGAGAACATTCATCCCGCGTCCGCATAAAAGCGTAGATTTTGAGTTTCCACTCGACCTACGCTCGACCGGAAACTCGGGGGGCTAATGTTGTTGGCCCGTCTGGGGCCAACGGGAACAAGGGCATCTCTTCGACCCACATGGCTAGTACGAGGTCTTGGGCGGCAAAACCCTGACTCAACCAGGAGCCGGCCCAAACCAATGGCCAAGTCAAAGCCCAGCCATGGGCCGAGTCAATGGCTCACTCGGCCATTGGCTGGGTCAAATGGCCCACTCGGCCATTGGACAGTTCACTCGGCCAATGGCCGAGTAAACCCCTCAGCCACCAAGGCAGTTCACTCGGCCATTGGCCGAGTGAACCTTCCAGCAGTTCACTCGGCCAATGGCCGAGTGAACCCCTCGGCCACCAAGGCAGTTCACTCGGCCATTGGCCGAGTGAACTTTCCAGCAGTTCACTCGGCCAATGGCCGAGTGAACCTCCCAGCTGCCTCAGCAGTTCACTCGGCCATTGGCCGAGTGAGCCTTCCAGCAGTTCACTCGGCCAATGGCCGAGTGAACCTCCCAGCTGCCTCATCAGTTCACTCGGCCATTGGCCGAGTGAACCTTCCAGCAGTTCACTCGGCCAATGGCCGAGTGAACCTCAGCGGCCCAAGATCTTCACTCGGCCAATGGCCGAGTGAACCTCACCACCATGTTCACTCGGCCATTGGCCGACCCAGCCTCCTCCAAGGCCGATCCAAACATTCTCACTCGGCCAAGGGGTCTTCAAACCACCCCTTGGCTGCCTATAAATACCAAGGCACCCCCCTTGGTCCAGGTAATCCATTCTTGAGCACTGAAACGCTGCCGAACTCGTACCTCGCTCGTTTCTCTCAAGATTTGGCCTCTAAACACCCCTAAAACCTCTATACTCCACCTCAATCACACTAATGTTGAGCGTCGGAGAGGTAAACAGGGGCACCCCCCCTGTTTCCCCTTTGTAGTTCACGTGTTCTCTACTCCTTTTCAGGTACTCTGACGAACTTGAGGGACATCCACAGCTAAGGGACGACTTGGGATACCAAGTCCGACACGCTCGAGTCAAGACGAGACCACTTGGTCCGGCCTTGGGTCTACCCGTCTTTGGCTCCTAAATAGTTGTCCAAAAATCAGCGACAACATCCGATACAATCTGAAGCTCAATCAATTAAACATCCACTGCATAAGCCAAAAACAAAGAGAGTTCAAAGAAAAATTTTGTCACCTCTGAAAGAGAACAAAGTGGTTGTGGCATCGACGACGAGACCTTCGAAAGAGAACGAAGTGCCAGTGGCATCGATGATGTTACCGATCGTTTTTGGGATACCGGAAATTCAAAAACAATTCAAGATCGGCCGGGCTTCGCCGGCCGGAAGCCCAACGGGCCCCGGCCCACCAGGCCCGAGCCCCCTGACGCACCCACGGCCCAACAGGCCACGCGCACCCGCTCCCCCGGCCCAGTGGGCCTGAGCACGCTCCCGGCCCACGCGCGCTCCCGTGCTCTCGGGCGTCCCGGCCCGCCCACGTGCTCCCTCGCTCCCGAGCGCCCCGGCCCTTGCGCGCTCCCGGGGCCCCGGGAGTCCCGGCCCGCGAGCACTCCAGCGCCCCGGCCGAGCACCTCTGCTGCCTCGGCGGGCGCCCCTGGTGCCCCGGCCGAGCGCCTCTGCTGCCTCGGTCGGGCGCCCCTGCTGCCCCGGCCGAGCGCCTCTGCTGCCTCGGCCGGGCGCCCCTGCTGCCCTGGCTGAGCACTCCTTCCGTCTCGGTCGAGTGCCCCTGCTGCCTCGGCCGGGCACACCACGCCCGGCCGAGCCTCACGCCCCGCGCACCCCGCGCCCATCCAGACAGCGCGTCCTGCGCCCTCCTGGGCATTGTGCCTCGTGCGCCCCGCTCCCGGCCACCTGGTGGTCCTTGAGGGGGCCGGCCCAAGGTCTCCTCCAAATGCTATAAATACCCCCCCCCCCTAGGGGAAGGGAAAGGCACGCTGATTCAGCCCCACAACTCTTCATCCAACACTTCTCTCACTCGAGAATTCTCTCTCGTGCTCTTGTGACATTCAAAAGAGCGCGCGCTCCTCCTCCCTCGGCTCAGAAACAAAAGGACCCCCCTCCACGAGAGGGAGCGCGCTCCTTTTCTGCGACCCGAGCTTCTGCAGTACACACTGCTCTCCTGCTTCTTGGCCCTTGAGCTAGAACTCCGAGCGAGGCAAGCGACCCCTCTAAAGTCTTCACTAGAAGCTACGAGCCGGGTCCTACTCTAAAGCCTTGGATTCTCAAGCCTCCGAGCCCAAGATAGACCCCAATACAAAAATTGAACTACGTTCTGACCTGATCCCGACTAAAGGGTACGTAGGCAGCCAACCTTTGGCACGGTCACACCCCCCAAAACACACTTTAGGGGCTGGAGGGTGCAGCTCGGTCTACGAGCTCCCATTTTTGGACCGGGCGTGGTCACTTGTTCCGGCCTTGGATCGGAGCGCCCGAAGTATTTAATCGTTGTTTATTTTCGTGCGACAACATTTTTCCGCTAGAAGGAGGGGGCTTCCCGACTTACACTGCCCGAAATCCCTTCTACAGCTTGACCCCTTTCTTCTCGACTAAAGAAAGACATGAGTGGTCAACCACCCGTTCGTTCTGAGGGCGTGAATAACCCCGAAATTGCAACCGGAGTGAAGAAATACTTCATGCGCTCCCGAGCGCAAGGCGACGAGGAGTCCCTCAACGACGAGAGTCACACTCCCTCGCCCCCTCCATTTCAGGATAGTCAGGACGACCGCATCCTTGAGATGGAGGAGAAAATCCGCCAACTAAAGATAGCCAATGTAAGGTACAACCGCCAACTGGTGGGCAAGGCGCCTACGCAAGGCACCCCCCACGGGGAATCCGAGGACATCATGGACGACGGACATGACTATGACCCCGACTATGAATGCTTGGAAATTTCAGCAGACGTCGAGACTTCTCTGACAAAAGACGGGGAACTCCCTGTTGAGATCAAAGTCGGTCCGTGAATCCCGCCGCCTAAAACAAAGGCAATACCGATCTCCTCCCAAGAAGAGACCTCCCGACGTTCAGCCCATGACCGACTCGGTCAAAGAGGCAATGTCAGGGAAGGTCCAACGACTCGACGAGTGAGGCGTGTGGCTTGAAGCTCACGCCCCCATAGCACCGGGCCGGACCTCAGGGATCGGCTTATCGCCCAACGGAACGACCGTGGAGAAGACCTCCGGGAGAGGCTAAGTGCTCGCAAGGGTAACAACCCTGCGGTCCCAATCAATGGGGACCCTCGCACGGCTCAAGGGTCGAATGAAAGGCGCCAGGTGACTCCTCCTGAACAAGGAGTGACCCCTAACACTGGCCTCGATGTCGTCACCATGATTCACAATCTTCGTAACGAAGTGCGTGACCTGCGTGAAGGAGGCTTGGCCGGTGATTCATACTGTTGGAATTGATCTAGGGTTTAAGAAAAAGTTTAACGCTTCGCAAAGCGGCGGAATTTTAAAAATTTTCTTTTAAAGTAAAAACGGTTTTTACTAACCTACACAAAGGAGCAAGTACACGTAATTAAAACTATTATGAGCTAAGAAGTTTACTAACCTTTTTAGACGCTTGAACGTTGAGAAGCTTTTGGAAAAAGGTTGCAACGTTCGTCTCCCCTCGCAGCACGTCTCTCTTCCTTCCTCGGCAACTCGAGCAACCACGAAAGTTTCTATCACTAAATCACTCGAGAGAAAAAGGAATCAGTGAGTGGGCACTTTTAAAAACTACGACTCAAGAACGAGTCTTGAAGTCAGAGAGCTAAACTCTAGGTCAAATGAGGACCTAGGTGCCAAAACAATAAAATGAAATTGACTAGAGAGAGAGAGGAGAAGGGCGGCCACAATGTCTAGAGAGAGAGTCTCTCAATCTCTAACTTGTGTGGAATGAATCAAATGAGAGGAATGAGGTGGGGTATTTATAGGAGGAGGATTACCTTCAAATGGTAGTTTCCTCATACCCCTTGCATGTCCAAATGAGCTTCTAGAAGCCTTTGGATTTGTTTTCTCATTTGCTTTCTCTCTTAGTTGGCCGAAAATGCACTTTCCTTCTAAAGGAAATTTGTTTCCTCTTTTTCTTTTGGCAAGTATCTTCATACATCAATGCACAAAATAAACTCTCTTTTTCTCTATGGGCTGCACGAAATTAGTCTCCCATTCTCTTGGGTTGGACGGCCAAAGGGCTTCCAGAAAGCCTTTCTAGATTTTTCTTTACTTGTTCATGACAACAAAAGAAAAGCCCATTGAGAATTTTCAAGTAAAATTCTATGAAATGAAATTAATCCACAAGGCCCAATGAACACATCATGGCCAAGTGATCTAGGCCATCATATGACCATGTCAAAAAAATTTATTGACATTCATTTCATGCTATGTCCAAAAAGACAAATTTACCCTTTTGACAATTTTCGTAAAACTTGTCTCGTTCTTGTTTTGACTTAGCTTCTAGTTTAACTATTCCTACTCGATATGATTTGTGACAGTGACCTCATGGATCCAAATGAACAAAGCTTGAGCTAAACACTTGGACTCAAAAGTTCACAAACCTTTTCCAAGTTTAGCTTAATGCCAACTGACTCCACTAAAGAGTTGACACTGAAAATCTCTCGGTTCAAATGAATTTATTTTCTACTCAAGAATTCAACCAAATTATGATGAGCGGATCCACTGAATATTATCTATGTTTACCCTTCATGAATGTCATCAGCTAGTCAGGATTTACTAAATTACCATTTTACCCTTCTAGCTGTTATTTCCTCAACTCCTTTGTCGCTTGTGAATAAGTTAGAAACAATGTATTTACGAGGAGCTAACAAGTCAGATTGTTTCATCCAAAAGAGTCAGGACTCAATTTGGACACTGGCCAGTTCATTTATTCACACTCCAAGGAACGAAGCATAAGGTGACATACATTGCATTTCAGGAATCTTGTACATGAATTCCATATCTATGAGAACTTCACAAAGTTACTCATGACATTCTCACAACTTAGTACTTCACCAATAGGCCCTGTTCGGAATCACATAGTGAGTCCGAACTCTGACTTTCTCAAATGAGAATACGTAAGCTGTGAAATCGCATGTCTCATTTCAGGATTAAGGTAAGCATGATGCAATTCATATATAGTGACTTCGAGACATAAGAGGTTAAATGGTTTGTTCTTATCTTGTCTCTAGAAGTGCACTGGTCAATTCAGTACCTTCGGAAGATACCTAGAAGATCTATAGAGTCTTCAACTCTCAATGCCTCATAACCAGACATCATAGATTCTTCTAACAATCATACTGAGGTCAATAGTCCTTTGACCCTTAGATTGTGAATATATCGTTTTAAGCAAACTACGAAGAGTTTGTTCATGCAAATCTACATTTGTCTCTTCGTAAGTTGTTTAGTTTGTTTATGGACTAAAAGACTAAGGTTTTATCATAAAGCTTTAGACAAGGAAGATTGAATGAATGTTTCAAGTTTTATTAATAAATAAGCAGTTACAAGCAAGAGTCTTCGTATGACTATATGACATCAAATGTACAATGTTGTCGGTCGTTTTCGGAACACCCGAGACGCCAAGAAGACACGTCGTTCAAAGGGCCGATGGTCAGGCCGGAGGTCCTGAAGAGCGGCAAGCCTTCTGTCACGAGTCGACTGACAAGTCCTCGTGCCAAATCCTCACGTTCCTCGAGTCGAGCCTCGAGTTGTTCTTCTCGAGTCGAGCCTCGAGTCGCTCCTCGAGTCGAGCCTTGAGTTGCTCCTCGAGTCGAGCCACTCTCGTCGAGTAGAAACCTTCATATTTTGCATGGCAAGAATGGTATTCGAAGACCCCTAAAGGCCCGCAAGGGTCCGGCACGACGAACCATTCGCTGCGCGCATTGCAAGCTGCGTCGGCCAGCCGCGCAGCAAGCAGCGCGCCGCGCCATCAAGACAGCGCGCCGCGCCAGGCAGGCGCGCGCCGCGCCAAGACGCGCCCGCGCCGCGCGCTCCATGCGCCGCGCACCCGCGCGCCGTGCCAAATGACTCGCGCGCCGCGCCCCCTGCGCCGCACGCCGCGCGCCGCGTGCCGCGCGTTGTGCGCCGCTCTTTGTGCGCCGCGCGCGCCGTGCGCCTCCGCTTGATGGCACATGCGTTCCTAGTCCCACATGGACGAAAAAGAAGCCTTCTAAGGCCCCCAAACACCTATAAATACCCCCTTCCATTGAGGGGAAAGCCATCCCATTCTTTCTCAAGGAACTTGAGACTTCTCTCCGCTTCTCTAGATGCCATCCTTGGCCTGAAGCGGATTCTCCACGATTTCTCGCTCTCGGAGATTCTGAAGCGCTTTCCGGGGACTCCTGAGTGCCGCCTCTCTTGATCGAGCGATTAATCTTGAGCCCACGAGTGCTCTAACGGTTTTCGACTGAAAATCGCCTACGCGTCTAGCACCCTAGACGCGTCCGCCATTTCTGACAAGAAATCGCCTACGTGTCCTGCATTTCCGACTAGGAATCGCCTACGCGTCCGGAATCTCCGCCACAACAAGGAACTCTTGACTTAGAGTCTTCCATGTCTCCAAAAGAGAGAAAACACACATTCTCTCTCGCGCTCGCGATCTCCGAAGTCCTGAGACGCCGCCGAGGACTCCTCGCGCCCCGTCTCCTTCGTCGAGTACGCTTCTCCATCAAGGCTCCGCGCCTCATACTGCGTATCACACGCTTGAACTACGTTCTGACCTGATCCCACGCACGGGTACGTAGGCAGCCGACAACCAAGGCACGGTAACTCCTCCTCCTCACCCCCTACCTCTCCCGAGAGGCGGGTTGATCGGAGAAAACCCTAGCTCGAGACTATCAGGTTCCCACTCTTGGCCCGGGTGCGATCACTTGGTCCGGCCTTGGATCGAACCGCCCGAGGTTTTAAATAGTTGTTCATTTTCGTGCGACAACATTTTGGGGCTAGAAGGAGGGGACTTCCCGACCTGTTCAGCCCGAAATCCCTTGTGTTCATCTTCTTCTTTTCTTCTACAAACTCAACTTTCTCGAACTTGAGAAAAGATGAGTACTCAACCACCCGTACGTTCTGAGGGCGTGAACAACCCCGAAAACGTCACTGGGACCAAGAAATACTTCTTGCGCTCCCGAGCGCATGGTGACGAAGAGTCGCTCCATGAAGAGAGCTCGTCCCGCTCACCATCTCCATCTCCAGATAGCAGGGACCACCGCATCATGGAGTTGGAGGAGAACGTCCGCCAACTAAAGGCAAAGAACGCGAGGTACCACAGCCGACTGGCTGCGAAGCAACCCGCGCATAACGCAATGACCCCCAACGGGGATCCTGAGAACCTCAACGAGGAAAGCCACGACCGTGACCCTGACTATGAGGGTACTTGCGATCCGGAGGATATCGAGACTTCTCTCACGAAGGACGGAGGACTCCCCGCCATGTTTGAAGCCGGTCCTTCGAATCCCCTACCCCGGAAAGGCGACGCGCCGGCTGCTTCTCAAGAGGGAAACTCCCGACGCTCGGCCCTCGACCGACTAGGTCGAAGGGAGAACGTTGAGGAGAGTCAGGGCACGCGGAGAGCGCGCCGTCGCAGACGAAGCCTGCGCCTCCGAACGACCAGCCCAGATCTTAGGGATCACCTCACCGCCCAACGCATCGAGCGTGGCGATGACCTAAGGGAGCGACTAAGCTCTCGGCCAAACATCCCCGCAGCAGCCCCAACTAACGGGAACCGCCGAACGGGTCAAGGGTCAAATGAAAGACGACAGGTGACTCCTCCCGAACAGGGAGTTACTCCGACTACCGGTCTCGATGTGATCACAATGATCCACAATCTTCGAAATGAAGTACGAGATCTCCGAGAACACGGAATAGGCGGAAGTGCCTATGGGGTCGTTGAGGAGAAGTCCTCGCCTTTCACGGCTCAGATATTGGCCGAGGTATGTACGGAAAATTTCAAACTCCCGAACCTCGCTCCATATAATGGAAAAGCAGATCCTGCTTACCACATCCAGCACTATGAAACCTGGATGACGATGCAGGGTGTCACTCCCGGCGCTATGTGCCAAGCTTTTAGTCTTACCCTCGCCGGACCCGGCTTCGAGTGGTTCAAGAACTTAAGGCCGGGAAGCATCCGCTCGTTCAAAGACCTGAAGGACATGTTCCTAGCACGGTTCGCTACGTCTATGGTCCAAAAGAAGACCAAGATGTACCTGTGGTCAATCAGGCAAGAGGATGGCGAGTCTCTTAGACGATACCTCGCCCGATTCACTGAAGAATCGAATAAGGTCGATCGCTTTGACGACAAAGACGCAATCACCGCCATCACTGAAGGCTTGCGCACAAGTGACTTCCTTAAGTCCATCGTCGGCCGTGTCCCTTCTACCATGGCCGAGTTAATGACTCGAGCCAAGACCTTCATGGGAGTCGAAGATTACCTCGATGGTCGCAAGGGCAATGATCAAAGCCCTCACCACCGAGACGAGCCTAGCGACGAGCAAGGAAACTCCCGTAAAAGGCGAAACAGAGGAGGTCAGACTTTTAATAGACGACGTCCGATGCCCCAGAAGCCGCGACTTGCGGAAGACTTTAAGGGCTACTCGTCGTTCACACCGTTGAACACAATGCCGGAGCAAATCCTAGCTTTAGCGCGTGACAAGTTCACTCCCCCGGCTCCAATGAACAAAGATCCCGCGACTCGCGATAGATCTAAATATTGCGAGTTCCATCAGGAATACGGTCACTTGACCTCTGAATGCTATAGTCTTAAAAGGCAGATCGAGGCATTGATCCAACAGGGTGAGCTAAAAGAGTTCGTGTTACGCATGATTAGCGATGCGGGCCCCACCTCGAACAGACCACAGTCTGGCAGGGGAGGAGGAACAGCCGCTTCTGCCGACCGAACCACGGCTACTGCCAATGCTAATCCACAACTCCACGTTGTGACCACCATATTGGGAGGTCCACAAGATGGAGATTCGGCCCGACAACGGAAAAAATTCCTAAAGGCCGTGGCTCAAGAAGACGCTGCTATGCACGTCAACCTCACGTATGAAGAACCTCCGTCCGTGCCTCACGAGACGATGCATTTCACCAACAAAGAGGCCAAGCGAGTTGTGCATCCGCACAATGACGCAATTGTGCTCAAAGCCCAAGTAGCTAATAACTTGGTGAAAAGAGTTCTCATCGACAACGGCAGTGCTGCCGACATAATTTTCAAGTCCACCCTAGAGCGCATGAAGCTCGGGGGGCTACGCCCAACTCCGACCCAAACGCCTCTATTCGGGTTCACTGGGAAGAGAGTCATGACTAAAGGCGTCATCGATCTGCCGGTCACCTTCGGAACTCCCGGAGGCATTGAAGTCGTTCACATGGTCCCATTCCTAGTGGTCGACCAAGAGTCCCCCTACAACGTAATCGTTGGGCGACCCACGTTGAACCGGCTAAGGGCAATCACTTCAACATACCACCTACTGGTGAAGTTCCCTACCAAGGATGGAATCGGCATCATGGCTGGAGATCAATCCCAAGCCAGAATATGCTACATCCAGGGAATCGATGGAAAGACCGCTAAAAAGACGGTTAACACGATCTCTCGGCTCAGAGATAGCGTCAAGTCGACCAAGGTCCTCCGCGAAGTCCATAAAGACACCTGCATGACACCCAAGTGCAAGGTAACGGCGTCCTCATCAGGGACCCCACACGGTCTACCAGGTCATACATGGACGAGACACCGATCTATCGCCTGTGGAATGCGGAACACTGGAAGAGAGTACTACCACTAGCCAGCGATCCCCCCCATTTTATTTCTTTGCTTTCTAAACATTCAATAAGGCCTACGAGCCAACGTTTTAGGATTTCAAATTTTTTGCAATATTAATAAAGTTCGATGTTTTTATTTCAAAATCCACTTTATCAAAGATTTTTAATCATCAAAGGTTACACTTGTAAACCCAAAACTCGGGGGGCTAGTGCCATAGGCAATGGAAAGTACGCTCAAAATCCTCAAGAAAGTACGCTCCACAAAAAGAAAGCACGCTCCATCAAAACAAAACACCCGAACACAAAACGGGAACAGGCGTGCACGTAAGACGCCTCCGTGGCGCGCCGTAAGACATCCCCGAGATGCAGGCTAAAGACGCCCCCGTGGCGCGCCCAAGAGACATCCCCGAGATGCAGGCTAAAGACGCCCCCGCGGCGCGCCCAAGAGACATCCCCGAGATGTAGGCTAAAGACGCCCCCGCGGCGCGCCCAAGAGACATCCCAGAGATGCAGGCTAAAGACACCCCCGCGGCGCGCCCAAGAGACATCCCAGAGATGCAGGCTAAAGACGCCTCCGCGGCGCGCCCAAGAGACATCCCCGAGATGCAGGCTAAAGCCGTCCCTCGCGACGCACTTAAGACGCCTACATGGCGCACGTAAGACGCGTAAAGGCGCAACCTGTAAGACGCCTACATGGCGCAACCTAAGACGCCTACATGGCGCACGTAAGACGCGTAAAGGCGCAGCCCATAAGACGCCTACATGGCGCAACCTAAGACGCCTACATGGCGCACGTAAGTCGCGTAAAGGCGCAGCCCATAAGACGCCTACATGGCGTAACCTAAGACGCCTACATGGCGCACGTAAGTCGCGTAAAGGCGCAACCCGTAAGACGCCTACATGGCGCAACCTAAGACGCCTACATGGCTCACGTAAGTTGCGTAAACGCGCAGCCCGTAAGACGCCTACATGGCGTAACCTAAGACGCCTACATGGCGCACGTAAGACGCCTACATGGCGCAGCCTAAGACGCCTACATGGCGCACGTAAGACGCGTAAAGGCGCAGCCCATAAGACGCCTACATGGCGCAACCTAAGACGCCTACATGGCGCAACCTAAGACGCCTACATGGCGCACGTAAGACGCCTACATGGTGCAGCCTAAGACGCCTACATGGCGCACGTAAGACGCGTAAAGGCGCAGCCCATAAGACGCCTACATGGCGCACGTAAGACGCGTAAAGGCGCAGCCCATAAGACGCCTACATGGCGCAACCTAAGACGCCTACATGGCGCACGTAAGTCGCGTAAAGGCGCAGCCCATAAGACGCCTACATGGTGCAACCTAAGACGCCTACATGGCGCACGTAAGTCGCGTAAAGGCGCAACCCGTAAGACGCCTACATGGCGCAACCTAAGACGCCTACATGGCGCACATAAGTCGCGTAAAGGCGCAGCCCATAAGACGCCTACATGGCGCAACCTAAGACGCCTACATGGCGCACGTAAGTCGCGTAAAGGCGCAGCCCATAAGACGCCTACATGGCGCAACCTAAGACGCCTACATGGCGCACGTAAGTCTCGTAAAGGCGCAACCCGTAAGACGCCTACATGGCGCAACCTAAGACGCCTACATGGCGCACGTAAGACGCCTACATGGCGCAGCCCAAGACGCCTACAGGGCGCAACTCAAAACGCCTACATAGTGCATCTAAAATGCCTACATGGCTCATCTAAAACGCCTATACGGCACACCTAAGAAGCCTGCATGGTGCATCTTGGCCATCCCTTGCGATGTGCCTAAGACACCTAAACGACGCACAAAACCGTCTCTCACAACGCGCTCTGAGTCGCCACGAGGCGTTGCATATGATGACTAAATCGCAACGCACCTGAACCGCCGTACGAGGCGCAGTTCATGCCATCTTCGCCATCGCCAAATAAACATGATCACCCTCACCTTGGGAGAATCCCCGTTCCATGCGAGTTAATTGAAGCTGCTCGCAAAAACTCGCGAACCCCGCCTCTGAGCAAGAACCTCGCTCGGCCTGAACTAGCTGAGACTTCGCTCCTCGAGTCGAGTCATCCTCCTCGAGTCGAGTCAGTCTCCTCGAGTTGAGCTTCGCTCCTCGAGTCAAGTCATTCTTCTCGAGTCGAGCTTCGCTCCTCGAGTCGAGTCATCCTCCTCGAGTCGAGTTTCGCTCCTCGAGTCGAGTCAGTCTCCCCGAGTTGGGCTTCGCTCCTCGAGTCGAGTCAGTCTCCCCGAGTTGAGCTTCGCTCCTCGAGTCAAGTCATTCTTCTCGAGTCGAGCTTCGCTCCTCTCCTCGAGTCATCCTCCTCGAGTCAAGTTTCGCTCCTCGAGTCGAGTCAGTCTCCCCAAGTTGAGCTTCGCTCCTCGAGTCAAGTCATTCTCCTCGAGTCGAGCTTCGCTCCTCGGGTCGAGTCAATCTCCTCGAGTCGAGCTTCGCTCCTTGAGTCGGGTTATTCACCTCAAAGTCGAGCTTCGCTCCTTGAGTCGAGCCATTCTCCTCGAAGTCGAGCTTCGCTCCTTCAGTCGAGTCGAGCTTCGCTCCTCGAGTCGAGTCATCCCCCTCGAGTCAAGCTCCGCTTCTCGAGTCGAGTCATTTTCCTCGAGTTGAGCTTCGCTCCTCAAATCGAGTCATCCTCCTCGAGTCCAGCTTCGCTTCTCGAGTCGAGTCATTTTCCTCGAGTTGAGCTTCGCTCCTCAAATCGAGTTATTCTCCTCGAAGTCGAGCTTCGCTCCTTGAGTCGAGTCATTCTCCTCGAGTCAAGCCTCGCTCCTCGAGTTGAGTCACACTCCTTGAGTCGAGTCTCGCTCCTTGAGTCGAGTCATTCTCCTCGAGTCAAGCCTCGCTCCTCGAGTTGAGTCACGCTCCTTGAGTCGAGTCTTGCTCCTTGAGTCAAATCATTCTCCTTGAGTCGAGCACTGCTCCTCGAGTCAAGACATCCTCCTCAAGTCGAGTCACACCCTCCTCGAATCGAGCCATGCTCCTCGAGTCGAGTCGCTCTCCTCGAGTCATCCCTCTCGAGTCGAGCATCACTCATCAAGTCATTCTCCCCGAGTTGAGTCTTGCCCCTCGAATCGAGTCATACTCCTCGAGTCGAGCGTCGCTCCTCGAGTAGAGTCATATTCCTTAAAGTCCAGCCAAACTCCTTGAGTCGAGCCTAGCCCCTCGAGTCGAGACTTGAGTCGGCTCCCTGAGTCGAGCCTAGCCCCTCGAGTTGAGACTTGAGTCGGCTCCTCGAGTTGAGACTTGATTCAGTCTCCTCGAGTCGAGCTTCGCTCCTCGAATCGAGCCTTGAGTCAGTCTCCTCGAGGCGAGCTTTGCTCCTCGAGTCGAGCCTTGAGTCGTTCTCCTCGAGTCGAGTCCCGCTCCTCGAACAAACAGTTGGAGCAACCTGAAGAACAGGTTAGCCAAAGCAGAGACCCGCCCTCGCGCCTGGGGAATAAGGGCCGATCTTCCGAACGCAAACGAAGAAGTGTCACCAAGGCAGGAATGGCGGATGCCCCGTGAGACCGACTTATGCTTGATGCGTGGTCAAACTTTTAGCGTTTATCCCGTGCAGTCGAAGCCCTCCGGTGTGGCAGAGCCTTTCGCCAGGTGCCACTCCGTCTTCTCGAAGCATCCGCCCGCAGCATCAACCTCCATCTTCGAGACCTCGGAATGAGCACGCCTCTGCAAAATGCAAAAGTGCAGTCGCCTTCCAAGCTGGCCGAGACGGAAGCCATGATCTTCCCCTAATACGTCACAATTACACAATCGTCGCCCTGCTAGTCACCGTCGAGTCCCATGAACTCCGAATTGATGATATTATCAAGCAAAATGCCATCGAAGAAAGACTTGGGCATGACTTCGCCAAAAGATCAACGAGCCGCGACACGCCTGGCTGCCTCTACACAAATGCGTGTCCCGCCTGCCCACGCATGTCCCCTTTGCTCCGGGACTAGAGCGATGGACGCAAACGCGTCTGCCTCGCCCACGTCGAGCTACGTCTCCTATCCGCTTGGATCCTCCTCCACGTGTCGATCTCACACTCGTGTCGAGAGAAACAGAAAAGCGAGAGAGAGCACTAGCGTTCGCAAGAATATTCTCTATGTTCACAAAAGCTTCGCGACAGCGAAGCCCTGGGAGATAAATTTTCCTCAAAACACCCGGCAGAAACAACTAAAAGTTCACCGCCCGGGGCCTCCCGAGTGATAAACTTGGGGGGCTAATGTTGTCGGTCGTTTTCGGAAAACCCGACACGCCAAGAAGACACGTCGTTCAAAGGGCCGATGGTCAGGCCGGATGTCCTGAAGAGCGGCAAGCCTTCTGTCACGAGTCGACTGACAAGTCCTCGTGCCAAATCCTCACGTTCCTCGAGTCGAGCCTCGAGTCGTTCTTCTCGAGTCGAGCCTCGAGTCGCTCCTCGAGTCGAGCCTTGAGTTGCTCCTCGAGTCGAGCCACTCTCGTCGAGTAGAAACCTTCATATTTTGCATGGCAAGAATGGTATTCGAAGACCCCTAAAGGCCCGCAAGGGTCCGGCACGACGAACCATTCGCTGCGCGCATTGCAAGCTGCGTCGGCCAGCCGCGCAGCAAGCAGCGCGCCGCTCCAGGCAGGCGCGCGCCGCGCCAGGCAGGCGCGCGCCGCGCCAAGACGCGCCCGCGCCGCGCGCTCCATGCGCCGCGCACCCGCGCGCCGTGCCAAATGACTCGCGCGCCGTGCCCCCTGCGCCGCGCGCCGCGCGCCGCGCGCCGCGCGTTGTGCGCCGCTCTTTGTGCGCCGCGCGCGCCGTGCGCCTCCGCTTGATGCCACATGCGTTCCTAGTCCCACATGGACGAAAAAGAAGCCTTCTAAGGCCCCTAAACACCTATAAATACCCCCTCCCATTGAGGGGAAAGCCATCCCATTCTTTCTCAAGGAACTTGAGACTTCTCTCCGCTTCTCTAGATGCCATCCTTGGCCTGAAGCGGATTCTCCACGATTTCTCGCTCTCGGAGATTCTGAAGCGCTTTCCGGGGACTCCCGAGTGCCGCCTCTCTTGATCGAGCGATTAATCTTGAGCCCACGAGTGCTCTAACGGTTTTCGACTGAAAATCGCCTACGCGTCTAGCACCCTAGACGCGTCCGCCATTTCTGACAAGAAATCGCCTACGTGTCCTGCATTTCCGACTAGGAATCGCCTACGCGTCCGGAATCTCCGCCACAACAAGGAACTCTTGACTTAGAGTCTTCCATGTCTCCAAAAGAGAGAAAACACACATTCTCTCTCGCGCTCGCGATCTCCGAAGTCCTGAGACGCCGCCGAGGACTCCTCGCGCCCCGTCTCCTTCGTCGAGTACGCTTCTCCATCAAGGCTCCGCGCCTCATACTGCGTATCACACGCTTAAACTACGTTCTGACCTGATCCCACGCACGGGTACGTAGGCAGCCGACAACCAAGGCACGGTCACTCCTCCTCCTCACCCCCTACCTCTCCCGAGAGGCGGGTTGATCGGAGAAAACCCTAGCTCGAGACTATCGGGTTCCCACTCTTGGCCCGGGTGCGATCACTTGGTCCGGCCTTGGATCGAACCGCCCGAGGTTTTAAATAGTTGTTCATTTTCGTGCGACAGCATACATAATTACACACTACAACTCTTCTTGTGGGCACCATTGACAACAAACTCCCACTTGACTCAAAGAAGATGCGTGTAGTTGTTCATGCCTAATCCCTCTCGATGTTGGTCGAAGACCTTGTTCGCTAGGGCCTTGGTTAATGGATCTGCCAGAGATCTATTTCACCTCTACGTCTCCGCGCTGCGCGATCTCTCGAATCAAATGGTATTTCCTCTTAATATGTTTAGACCGCTTATGGCTTCGAGGTTCCTTCGACTTAGCGACAGCCCCACTATTATCACAATAAAGGGTCATGGGCTCGTCGACGTTTGGAATAACTTCCAAATACTTAAGGAATTTTCTAAGCCATACAGCCTCTTTGGATACTTCACAAGCAGCCACATATTCTGCTTCCATTGTGGAGTCAGCAATGCAAGATTGCTTAATACTTCTCCACACAACAGCTCCACCATTAAGGTGGAACACAGATCCCGAAGTGAATTTCCTGGAATCCTTATCCGCTTGAAAATCGGAGTCAGTATATCCCGTCATAGTCAGGTCAGTACCTGAGTATGTAAGCATCAAGTTTATAGTTCTTCGAAGATACTTAAGAACATGCTTAACAGCAATCCAGTGCTCGGGTCCAGGGTTGGATTGGAAACGGCTAACTACGCCAACGGCGAAACATATATCAGGTCTAGTGCAAAGCATAGCATACATGAGTCTTCCTACGGCAGAGGCGTAAGGAATCTTCCTCATGTCTTCAATCTCTTGTGCAGTCTTGGGAGACTGGTCCTTAGAGAGTGAAACTCCATGCCTAAAGGGTGTTTGACCCTTCTTGGAGTCTTGCATCGAGAAGCGATCCATCACCTTATCAATATAAGATGCTTGAGAGAGCGACAGGGTCCGGTTTTTCCTATCTCGAAAGATTTGGATCCCCAGAATGTACGCGGCTTCTCCTAGATCTTTCATATCGAATTGCTTTGCCAGCCAGACCTTAACCTCAGATAACTTACCCACGTCATTACCAATGAGTAGTATATCATCGACATATAGCACCAGAAACACAGCTTTGCCTTCGTGTATTAACTTGTTAACACAAGGCTCATCTATTGACTGTTCAAAGCCAAAGCTCTTTACAGTTTCATCGAATCTAATATTCCATGACCTAGATGCTTGCTTTAATCCATAAATGGACTTAAGCAACTCACAAACCTTGGTCTCTTGACCTTCTTCCACGAAACCGTCTGGTTGAGCCATGTAAATGCGCTCGTCAAGATTGCCATTCAGAAAGGCTGTCTTGACATCCATTTGCCAGATCTCATAGTCGAGAGCTGTAGCTATGGATAGGAGTATGCGGATGGATTTAAGCATCGCGACTGGCGAGAAGGTTTCTTCATAGTCAATCCCTTCTTGTTGGGTATAACCCTTTGCCACAAGTCGTTCTTTGAACGTCTCGACGTTCCCATCATGACCCCTTTTCTTCTTGTATATCCACTTACACCCTACGGGTTTAATCCCTTCAGGAAGGTCTACAAGTTTCCAGACTTTATTGACATACATCGAGTGCATTTCAACTTTCATGGCGTCAAGCCAAAGGTTTGATTCAGAACAAGCCATCGCTTGGCTATAGGAAACAGGATCATCCATGTCAGAGACGGCTACAAGAGAGTCTCCATAAGACATGTACCTGTCAGGCTTTTGAGTAGCCCTCCCACTACGTCTAAGTACTACTTGACGAGATTCTGATGAGTTAGGTTGTGTTACAGTTGGGGTAAGAACAGTTCTTACATATGAGGTAGAAGCTTCCTCACCCAACTTTTCTTCAAGCACAATTTTGCTTCTAGGTTTTGCATCCTTCATAAAGTCCTCCTCAAGGAAACGAGCATTCGTGCCAACGAAAGTCTTATCGTCCTCGGGACTATAGAAGATGAAACCCTTGGTTTCCTTTGGATATCCCACAAACAAGCACAATTCTAACCTACTAGCCAACTTGCTAGTCTTTTGCCTTAGCACGTGTGCAGGGCAACCCCAAATTCTGATGCGGCCAAGATTCACTTTACGGCCAGTCCATCGTTCATAAGGAGTACCAGGAACCGTCTTGGACGAAACTTGGTTCAGAATATAAGCGGCTGTTTCGAGGGCATATCCCCAAAAGGAAAGAGGGAGTGATGAGTAACTCATCATTGATCTAACCATCTCCATAAGAGTTCGGTTTCTTCTCTCTGACACTCCGTTTTGTTGAGGTGTGCCAGGTGCGGTAATCTGAGAAGCGATACCTTCTTCTTTAAGAAAGTCATCGAACTCTCCAGACATATACTCACCACCTCGATCAGATCGAAGGGTTTTGATCACTTTGCCAGTTTGCTTTTCCACTAAAGCCCTAAAGACCTTAAATACGTTAAAGGTCTCGGATTTGTGTTTGAGCAAATAGACAAACCCATATCGTGAGTAATCATTGGTGAAGGTAACGAAGTATTCGTATCCTCCACGTGCCTGTTGGTTGAGCGGACCACATACATCAGAATGTACTAGTTCCAGCAACTCAGTGGCTCTTCGACCCTTATCGGAGAAAGGTCGCTTAGTCATTTTTCCTTCTATGCAGGATTCACAAGTAGGTAGTGAACCTATTGCAGAGTCTTGGAGTGGACCGTCCCTCACAAGTCTCTTAATCCTATCTAGACTGATATGACCAAGTCTCAAGTGCCAGAGGTATGTTGATTTTGTTAGATCGGAGGATTCAGAAAGTTTGATCCTTTTTGGCTCCCTAATTAGATGATTATCTATTTAGGTGTCTAAAAGAGAAGGTTGAGTGGGATAGATGTAGAAAGGAGCATTCTTCATACATGCATCAGTGACAAAAGAATTATCAGGAAATGAAATACGAATTCCATTCTTAATGAACTTTAAACAATAATCTTGCTCAAGAAGACGAACAACGGATATTAAGTTCTTCCCAAAGGTAGGAACAAAATAAACATTATTCAAGTTTAAAGTGCGGTCTTCAAAAGACAGCATCACGGATCCCACAGCCTTCGCGGACACCAGGCTCCCATCACCCCATTTGAAACAGAACTCGCCTTCCTCTAAGCTTTTGGTTTTCTTGAAACCATTCAAGGAACAAGAAATATGGTTAGTAGCAGCGGAGTCAAGAATCCATGTAGATACATTATCAGCTACTAAGCATGCTTCAGTAACTAGTACAATACTATGTTCCTTTGCTTTGAGATAGGCAGGACAGTTCTTTTTATCGGCCTTGTGAGGTCTCTTCTTACTTCCAGAGGCGGAGGCTTTTTGCTCAGTAGCATGTGCCTCTCCTTGATTCCTCTTTCTCTTAGTGAGACCTATAGCTGTGTGAAGTTCCTTCATAAGCTTGGTAACAGTGTACTCTAGCTTGTTTATGAAGTAGTTCATCTTGGAGGAATCAAGAGATGCGGGGAGAGTTTGTAAGATCATATCTATGATATTCTTCCCATCAATCTCAGATCCTAGGATTTTCATTTTATTCAGAAAACTAATGATCAGTATCATAAAGTCTCCAACAGGAGTCCTAGCCTTCATATGACAGTTCATAAACTGTCGGACGGCTTGTTGCCTTCCTTGACGCCTTTGCCCTCCAAACATCTCATGGAGATTGTTGAGCATGTCGGCAGTAGTCTCGATGTCACGATGTTGTTGTTGCAACACGTTGTTCATTGATGCTAACATATAGCACCTCACAATCTCATCGGAACAGAGCCAGGCCGCCAAGGCATCTTTGTCCTCTTTAGTCGAATAATCATTCTTCAGAGGAGGACACGGGGTGGTGAGTACCCATTTGTGCTTTTTAATGGCAAGGATGATGTCGAGGTTAAGTTTCGAGTCTATGTAGTTTTCGTTTTCGAGTTTGTTCGAGGAAAGGATGAAAGAGAGAGAGTTGGGAGACATATTGCCTATAAAAGTTGAAACAAGTTTATGATTAGTCTTTGGTTTAGGATCTAAGTTTGTTGAAGACTTTATAAAATCCAAAGGTGTTATAAACCAAACGATAATTTACTCCTTCGAGGGAAGGCCACAAAAAATCTCCATTTATAAGTAAATGACACATTATTAATGCTTAGCCAAGATGTCAATACACCAATATTTGACTAGCCACCTTGTAAATTGGTTTGATCACTCACATCCTTTCGCAGGGCCTCGAGGGAGGATTACTAGGGATTGAGTCTAAGTGTGTAACCAACCACTTAGTCCAAAAGATTGACTTTGACTATAACTCATGATAATTTTGCTCAAGAAAATTTTCTCATTAGAGTTCTATAACTCATGGTAGTGGGGCTGAAAATCCGGAATTCTAAAAAACTGGAGTTTCGGAACAGCCGTGCACCTCGGAGTAAAATCGCCATAACTGGCGGTTCCGATGTCCTTTTGACCTGAAACCGGTGGCATTGGACAGAGGACAGAAAGACCTTTAATTTGATTAAAGAATCATCAAATTTCGATTTCTAAGGAGAGAGTTATGCCACTTTTAATGCGGGTTTACTCCAGCTCGAAGAAAAAGAAATAATTAAAGCTTGGTCCTTTTTAGGTGCGAAAAAGAATCGAGTGTAACGGAACGTTTTATGAAGGTTGTTAAAGCTTTTATTTGTGTTTTATTAGCAAGGTAATAACAAGGCATAAAAGAAATAACAACAAGCATAAAACGATTCAAGTAAAAATAAGAAACTAGTAAGACAAGAAAACTAGTCACAAAATTTACTCGAATTTCTCAAACCTTTAAAACACATTTTTCAATATAAAAAATTAAAAACTTTTAGAACTGATTCTAATGTGTTTTAAAAACATCCCAAACTCATAGAAAATCAACATGATTCTTAATTTAAAGGCAACAACAATAAATTAAAAAAAATCTAAGATAACAATTCTAACTTGTCACAAAATTAGTAAACTTTCGAAAACGATTTTCAAGCTCATAATTTTAAATACATGTACATGCTAATCTTTGACCATAGCTCTGATACCATTTGTTGGAATTGATCTAGGGTTTAAGAAAAAGTTAAACGCTTCGCAAAGCGGCGGAATTTTAAAATTTTTATTTTCAAGTAAAAACGGTTTTTACTAACCTAGACAAAGGAGCAAGTACACGTAATTAAAAACTATTATGAGCTAAGAAGTTTACTAACCTTTTTAGACGCTTGAACGTTGAGAAGCTTTTGGAAAAAGGTTACAACGTTCGTGTCCCCTCCCAGCACGTCTCTCTTCCTTCCTCGGCAACTCGAGCAACCACGAAAGTTTCTATCACTAAATCACTCGAGAGAAAAAGGAATCAGTGAGTGGGCACTTTTAAACACTACGACTCAAGAACGAGTCTTGAAGTCGCAGAGCTAAACTCTAGGTCAAATGAGGACTTAGGTGCCAAAACAATAAAATGAAATTGACTAGAGAGAGAGAGGAGAGGGGCGGCCACAATGTCTAGAGAGAGAGTCTCTCAATCTCTAACATGTGTGGAATGAATCAAATGAGAGGAATGAGGTGGGGTATTTATAGGAGGAGGATTACCTTCAAAAGGTAGTTTCCTCATACCCCTTGCACGTCCAAATGAGCTTCTAGAAGCCTTTGGATTTGTTTTCTCATTTGCTTTCTCTCTTAGTTGGCCGAAAATGCACTTTCCTTCTAAAGGAAATTTGTTTCCTCTTTTTCTTTTGGCAAGTATCTTCATACATCAATGCACAAAATAAACTCTCTTTTTCTCTATGGGGCTGCACGAAATTAGTCTCCCATTCTCTTGGGTTGGACGGCCAAAGGGCTTCCAGAAAGCCTTTCTAGATTTTTCTTTACTTGTTCATGACAACATAAGAAAAGCCCATTGAGAATTTTCAATTAAAATTCTATGAAATAAAATTAATCCACAAGGCCCAATGAACACATCATGGCCAAGTGATCTAGGCCATCATATGACCATGTCAAAAAAATTTATTGACATTCATTTCATGCTATGTCCAAAAAGACAAATTTACCCTTTTGACAATTTTCGTAAAACTTGTCTCGTTCTTGTTTTGACTTAGCTTCTAGTTTAACTATTCCTACTCGATATGATTTGTGACAGTGACCTCATGGATCCAAATGAACAAAGCTTGAGCTAAACACTTGGACTCAAAAGTTCACAAACCATTTCCAAGTTTAGCTTAATGCCAACTGACTCCACTAAAGAGTTGACACTGAAAATCTCTCGGTTCAAATGAATTTATTTTCTACTCAAGAATTCAACCAAATTATGATGAGCGGATCCACTGAATATTATCTATGTTTACCCTTCATGAATGTCATCAGCTAGTCAGGATTTACTAAATTACCATTTTACCCTTCTAGCTGTTATTTCCTCAACTCCTTTGTCGCTTGTGAATAAGTTAGAAACAATGTATTTACGAGGAGCTAACAAGTCACATTGTTTCATCCAAAAGAGTCAGGACACAATTTGGACACTGGCCAGTTCATTTATTCACACTCCAAGGAACAAAGCATAAGGTGACATACATTGCATTTCAGGAATCTTGTACATGAATTCCATATCTATGAGAACTTCACAAAGTTACTCATGACATTCTCACAACTTAGTACTTCACCAATAGGCCCTGTTCGGAATCACATAGTGAGTCCAAACTCTGACTTTCTCAAATGAGAATACGTAAGCTGTGAAATGGCATATCTCATTTCAGGATTAAGGTAAGCATGATGCAATTCATACATAGTGACTTCGAGACATAAGAGGTTAAATGGTTTGTTCTTATCTTGTCTCTAGAAGTGCACTGGTCAATTCAGTACCTTCGGAAGATACCTAGAAGAACTATAGAGTCTCCAACTCTCAATGCCTCATAACCAGACATCATAGATTCTTCTAACAATCATACTGAGGTCAATAGTCCTTTGACCCTTAGATTGTGAATATATCGTTTTAAGCAAACTACGAAGAGTTTGTTCATGCAAATCTACATTTGTCTCTTCGTAAGTTGTTTAGTTTGTTTATGGACTAAAAGACTAAGGTTTTATCATAAAGCTTCAGATAAGGAAGATTGAATGAACGTTTCTACTTTTATTAATAAATAAGCAGTTACAAGCAAGAGTCTTCGTAAGACTATATGACATCAAATGTACATAATTATACACTACAACTCTTCTTGTGGGCCCCATTGACAACACATACGGGGTCGTAGAAGAACATTCCTCGCCCTTCACTGCCCAAATCCTTGCTGAGGTGTGCACGGGAAACTTCAAACTCCCGAATCTCCCTTCATACAATGGGAAAACTGATCCCACGTATCACATCCAACATTACGAAACTTGGATGATGATGCAGGGCGTTTCACCTGGGGCTCTATGCCAGGCTTTTAGTCTTACCCTCACCGAACCCGGTTTTGAGTGGTTTAAGAATTTAAGACCAGGGAGCATCCAATCGTTCAAAGACCTAAATGACATCTTCCTACCACGATTTGCTACATCGATGGTCCAAAAGAAGACCAAGATGTACCTATGGTCAATTAGGCAAGAGAATAACGAGTCCTTGAGACGGTATCTCACCTGATTCACCCGAGAATCAAATAAGGTTGACCGCTTTGATGACAGTGACGCAATTACAACCATCATCGAAGGCTTGCGCACCGGAGACTTCTTAAAGTCCGTCGTCGGCAGAGTCCCTTCTACGATGGCCGAGTTAATGAACCGAGCCAAAGTCTTCATGGGGTTGAAGATTACCTCGACGGCCGCAGGAGCGGCAACCAAAGCTCTCGCCATCGGGATGAGTCCGGCAATGAGCCAGGCAACCCCCGCAAAAGGGTGAACAAGGGAGGTCCAGCTTCCGATAGCCGACCCCCTATGTCTCAAAAGCCGCGTCTTGTGAGCAATTTTAGAGACTACTCGAGTTACACTCCCTTGAACGCCCCAGTAGAGTAAATCTACGCTATGGCACGTGACAAGTTCACCACTCCGACTCCGATGAAAGGCGGCCCCGCATCTCGCGACTGGTCCTGTTATTGTTAGTTCCACCGGGATTACGGTCATACGACCGCTCAATGCTTCCATCTTAGGAGGCAAATTGAGACATTAATCCAAAAGGCGAGCTCAAAGAGTTTGTCCTTCGCATGGTAGGAGCCGCAACCCCCGCCTACAACAGGCCACAGCCTGAGAAAGGTGGAGGGGCCAACGCCAACACCGACCGCACCGCGGTCACGGCTACGGCCGACGCGCAACTCCACATCGTCACCACCATCCTAGGTGGCTTGCAAGACGGGGACTCGGCCCGGCAAAGGAAAAACCTCCTTAGACCTGCCTCCCAAGAAGGCCTTACCGGGCAAGTTAACTCACCTATGAGGAACCTCCGTCCGTACCTCACAAGACGATACAATTCACCAATGAAGAGGCCAAGCGAGTTGTGCACCTGCACAATGATGCTATAGTCCTTAAGGCCCAGGTGGCCAACAACTTGGTGAAAAGAGTTCTTATTGATAACGGCAGCGCCGCCGATATAATATTTAAGACCACCCTAGAGCGCATAAAGCTCGGGGGGCTCCGCCCTGTCCAAACTCAGACACCTCTGCTTGGGTTCACGGGAGAAAAGGTCATGACTGAAGGAATCATTGATTTGCCAGTCACCTTCGGAACTACCGGAGGTATCAAAGTCGTTCACATGATCCCCTTTCTTGTGGTTGACCACCACTACAACAAATCTCACCATTACCGACGATTTTTTTCGTCGCTAATGACCCCATAATCGTCGCTAAATCTCTTTAGCGACGATTTTAGCGACGATTTTTATCGTCGCTAAATGTCCGTGCCTAAATATATTTAGCGACGAATTAATCGTCGCTAAATATTTACCGACGATATTACCGACGATTAAATCGTCCCTAAATGTTTAAACTAGGAGTTTTTTTTAATTATTTAGCGATGATTTAATCGTCGCTAATTTCCGCGGGTGAATTTCACGCGCGAATTAGCGACGATTAAGTCGTCGCTAATACGTTAATTTTTTAATAATTAGCGACGACTTTGTCGTCGCTAATTACAAACTTTTTTTTTTCAATTTCTAAAATTATTAATTTTTATCGTCGTTAATTATTTATTTTTTATTTTGTTTTTCGTTTATGAAATTCTAACATTAAAAATCAAATAAAAATCAAATTATATTATCGAAATGAACTTATATATAAAATACGATTACGATTTCGATTATCGACAAATATGTAAATAAAAATCTACTATATACAAAATATGTAATAAAACACTAGTCGCGACCTTTGCTTCGTCGTCCCGCCACTCGTTTTCCCCCGCCTCGACGTGAAACGCTCTTCTGCTGGCGCTGAAACTCTGCATGGTGCGGCACAAAATCCTTGTCAAGACAAGTCACACAACCAAACACGAATCAAACTATAACTTGTCACAAAATCCTTAGCCTTGTCATAAAAATTTCTAGACTTGTCATTAAAATTTTCTAACTCGTCATAAAATTTAAATTTCAACTTCAAGATTAACTAGCAAAAAGCCGAGCCCGAACAAAAAAAAATCAATCTCAAATCATTATTCATTGATTTCAAAACTCAACTGTCGAATCCATTTTCAAATTAATTCCTAATCCAATCACAACTTCAAAAATCGAACGCGAAACGGAATAATCACATTTCATCAATCTCATCAAAATCACAAACAAGCGAATCCTCATCAAAATCACCAAAATAAATAACCCGAGGCTCAGAATCACAAAACGCAATCGGTCAAGACAAGTCCTCGGCCAAAAATAACAACACGGCTAACTCAAATCCTCGGCCAAGATAACACATGGCAAAAACGAGCACTCGGCCAAGACAACAAACAAGTCTCAATAATTCGAATTCACAACAATCATCACAGCCTCATAATCAACAGAATTTTAAATAGCATTCCAAACAAAACCTCAAAATTCACATGTCCAACACAATTCCAAACCAAAATTCGTCCAACAAATTCAACAAAAATTAAAACATGCCCTACAATCATCACCCAACCATTAAACACTCTCATAAACGTCTCATGATCACAAACAAGCCTTAAGAAATAAAAAAGCCCCAAAAATTAACAAATATTTATAAAACTAATTTCAATATTTATAAAATTTATAACAAATATATAATTCATTTATAACTAATTACTTCATTTATAATTTATAAAATTTATAACAAATATATAATTCTAAAAATATAAATTATGTAAATATAACTAATCAAAATAAATTTATAACTAATATATAACTAAAGTTATATATATATATAAATAACTAATATATATAACTAATTAATATATTAATCCTATATATATATAAAGTTTAAAAAAAAAAAACTTACCGATCACGTACGGCGAGGGAGAGCGCGCGCGGCCAAAGAAGAGGAAGCGGCCAAGGACGGCGTCGGCGGGGAAGTGGCTATGGCGTCGGCGGCGGAGCGGCGGAGCGCGGCGGAGGAGCTGCAATGGGAGAGAGAGAGGCCGGTAAGGAGAGAGATGTGAGGAGAGAGAGAGAAGTGAGGAGAGAGAGAGAGTTACCGGGTACGACGAGGTCGGCGTCGGCGGCACACGGCGGAGGAGGGCACGGCGACGGCGGGAGAGAGAAAAAGAGAGAGAAATCGATTTAGGTTTGAGAAAGAGAAATGGGGAAGTTGGGTCGCGATCTGGTATTTAAAGACATTTAGCGACGATTTTGTCGTCGCTAAATGATTTCATTTCGTCGCTAAAAGAACTTAAATCGATATTTCATTTAGCGACGATAAATTCGTCGCTAAATCATTTCGTTGTAATTAAATGTGAGGGATTTTTCCCTCTTAAAAATTCGTCAAAATTCAAAAACATTTAGCAACGATTAAATCGTCGCTAAATGATTAAAATTCGTTGCTAAATCATTTCGTTGTAATTAAATGTGAGGGATTTTTCCCTCTTTAAAATTCGTCAAAATTCAAAAACATTTAGCGACGATTTTATCGTCGTTAATTGTATAGCGACGACAAAAAAACATTTAGCGACGATATTATCGTCGCTAATTATTTTCCCGGGAACTTAGCGACGACAAAAAAGAATTAGCGACGATAAATTCGTCGCTAATTATCTTTGCCGCCAAACTTTAATATTTTTGGCACCAAAAAATTAGCGACGATAAAATCGTCGCTAAAAGGGTGATTAGCGACGATTTATTAGCGACGATTAAGTCGTCGCTAATAGTTTCGTCGCTAAATGTGGTATTTCTTGTAGTGCACGAGTCGCCCTACAATGTTATCATTGGGCGACCCACGTTGAACAGACTAAGGGCCATCACATCCACATATCAGCTACTGGTGAAATTCTCCACCAAGGAGGGGATCGGGGTCATGGCTGGTGATCAAACCCAAGCGAGGATATGCTATGTCCAAGGCGTGGACGGCAAGCCCGCTGAAAAGAGGGTTAACACGATCTACCAACTAGAAGACGACTACCCGTGTGATCAAAAAGACGCACGACAATTCGGGGAGCTAGACCCTCGTGACGATATCGAGAGGTTGAAAGTTGACACCCCCGATGATCTCACTTCGATCGTTCTCGACGAAGCTAAACTTGACTATGTAATGAAGATCGGTGCACAACTCCCTCTCGCCATCAAAACTCAACTCGCGTCCTTCCTTCGGGAGTTTAAGGATGTCTTTGCGTGGACACATGCAGACATGCGTGTTATAGAGCCCGATGTGATTGTGCACCGGTTGAATGACGATAAAACTATCGCTGAAAATGTATAAGCTAGACGTGCGTTCAACCTTGAACGATACCTAGCGATAAACGAGGAAGTCGAAAAGCTTCTCTCCGCTGGTTTCATCCGAGAAGCCAAGTACCCCAAGTGGGTGGCCAATGTGGTCATGGTCAAAAAGCCTAATGGGAAGTGGCGCATTTGTATAGATTACAAAGATCTTAACAAAGCTTGCCCAAAAGATTGCTTTCCACTCCCACGCATCGAACAACTGGTCGACGCCACGGCAGGACATGAACTACTAAGTTTCATGGACGCCTACTCGGGCTACAACCAGATACGAATGGACGAACCCGATCAGATCAAGACGACCTTCTTCACTGATCGCGGCCTCTACTGCTACAAGGTCATGCCTTTCGGCCTTAAAAATGCAGGAGCTACTTACCAACGATTGGTAAACCGGATCTTTGCCGACCTAATCGGCAAGACCATGGAAGTATACATGGACAACATGCTCGTTAAAAGCCTACTGGCTTCCAATCACGTAGACAACCTGAGGGAGATGCTCTTAACATGTGTGTGTTCGGGGTCGAATCCGGGAAGTTCCTAGACTACATAGTTAGCCGTCGAGGTACTCCTTGACATGAAATCTCCGCGACGTGTCAAGGAAGTCCAAAGTCTGACCAGTCGGATTGCCGCCTGTTGTCGCAGTTTTTTGGACAACTATTCAGGAGCCCCAAACGGTTCGACCCGAGGCCAGACCAAGTGGTCGCGTTCGGGCTCGAGCGTGTCGGACTTGGTATCCCAAGTCGTCCCTTAGCTGTGAATGTCCCTTGAGTTCGTCCAAGTACCTGAAGAGGTAGAAAGAACAAGTGAACTAGGAAGGGAAAAAAAAGTGGGTGCCTCTGTTTACCTCTCCGACGCTCAACATTAGTAGGATTGAGGTGGAGGTGGTGAGAGACCAAAGATGAGCGAAACGAGTGAAGTACGAGTTCGACAGCGTTTCGGGACTAAAAATTGGATTACCCTGACCAGGGGAGGGATCCCGATATTTATAATCAACCAAGGGGCATTCTGGGCATCCACTTGGCCGAGGGCCGGCTCTGGGTCGGCCATGGACGCAATGGCCGGCTCTGGGTCGGCCATGGAGGCAATGGCCGGTTCTGGGTCGCCATGGAGGCAAGGACAAGCTCTGGGCCGGCCATGGAGGCAATGGCCGGCTCTGGGTCGGCCATGGAGGCAATGGCCGGCTCTGGGTCGGCCATGGAGGCAGTGGCCGGCTCTGGGTCGGCCATGGAGGCAATTGTCGGCTCTTGGTCGGCCATGGAGGCAAGGGCCGGCTCTGGGTCGGCCATGGAGGCAATGGCCGGCTCTGGGTCGGCCATGGAGGCATTGGCCGGCTCTGGGTCAGCCATGGAGGCAATGGCCGGCTCTGGGTCGGCGATGGAGGCAATGGCCGGCTCTGGGTCGGCCATGGAGGCAATGGTCGGCTCTTGGTCGGCCATGGAGGCAAGGGCCGGCTCTAGGTCGGCCATGGAGGCAATGGCCGGCTCTGGGTCGACCATGGAGGCAATGGCCGTTTGGGGCTCTTGAATAGTTGTCCGAAAAACTGCGACAACATTTTGGCGCTAGAAGGAGGGGATCTCCTAACCTGGGCAACGCTCTCCCTTCCAACCTCTTTTCTCACATTCGGTAAGACTCTCGATAGATGAGTCACCGACCGACCACCCCCGTGGGCACCCGAGCGACTAGCTCGAGGTACGGCCTCGAAAGCCTAGCACATCGTCTAGGAGGGCAACCTCGTGACAACGAGAGCCAGCCCCAAGACTCGGCAAATGATCCCGAGGCCACGCTCCGAGAGGATGCGGCTCGAGGGCTTGCCGAGCTCCTAGACCGCCCCGGCATCGATGGCGCACTCATTGCCGACCTCCTCGGATACCGCATCGAGGACCATGTCAACCATGACAAGAAAGACCTCGACTACGTGGCACAGTCAAGAACCAACGAGACCAACCTCGACTACGCTACTCACGAAGGTGAGCGCGCACATGCGCCCTCGAGGGGACACCCTCGAGAGACCACATCGAGGCGTCGAAGATCGCACAATACCTGACGACGCTCAATCTCAAGGTCCCGAAAGGGATGCTCCGAACTCACCATTTGCGTCCAAAACCCCCGGATGGGCGACGACACCGATGGTCGTGGCGCCCGTCAAGGACACCGCTTGAACGACATATCCTTGCCAAGGGTGATAGGGACGGGCAATGTAGACTTGAGAGACCACCTCAATTCCCGAAAGGAATCTCATGGTTGCGACTTGAGAGAGAAGCTCAACGCCCGACGTGAGACCGCGAGAGAAGCTGCACTGGGACACCAATCGCCCAACGTTGCTGACCGCGCATCCAACAAAAAGCGCGCCGCCACACTCATGGCACCGGCCACCGATCCCGGCTCGCGAAGGAAGAGGCGTAGAAATGGTCAAGTCCCTAATGACCATCCTTCTCCAACCCCGAGGCAATCCTTTGTCCCTCTTAGTGCGATACCCGATGAAGAAGGACCCCGCAAGGCGAGACAAGAGCAAACAATGCGAATATCACCATGACCACGGGCACGCGACAACTGAATGCTACCAACTTAAGAAGCAAATTGATTCCCTGATTCGAGGTGGGGACCTCAAGGAATTCGTCGCATCTGCTAGCAAGCCATGACTGTCACAACTTCCGCCCTCAAACTCCTGCCCGAACTCGCTCGACTTCGTGATCACTTTATTTCAGAATGTAATTTTCATTTTTCAAAGAAGTCCAAGTGCCATGAAAACCTGTAACGACCTCCTTACTGCAATAAAAAGTTATTCTACACATGTCAACACACACTATTGTACACCTCCAACACGAGAGTTTCTTGGTCTTCGTCTCACAAACGCAAGAAACTCGGGGTGCTAACAGGGAGCAATAACTGATCAAAACAACTCAAAAACAAAAAAATAAAATAAAAGTGTAACAAAGTCTCAAGGGGCCGATGGTTAGGCCGGAGGTCCCAAAGAGAGACGGTCTACACATTTCTCCTCGAGTTGAGTTCACTCCTCGAGTCGAGTACCGAGTCCACGAGTCGACTAGCTACTCCTCGTGCCGACTCTACATTTCTCCTCGAGTTGAGCTCACTCCTCGAGTCGAGTACCGAGTCCACGAGTCGACAAGCTACTCCTCGTGCCGACTCCACATTTCTCCTCGAGTTGACGTCACTCCTCGAGTCGAGTACCGAGTCCACGAGTCGACAAGCTACTCCTCGTGCCGACTCTACATTTCTCCTCTAGTTGAGATCACTCCTCGAGTGGAGTACTGAGTCCACGAGTCGACAAGCTACTCCTCGTCCCGACTCTACATTTCTCCTCGAGTTGAGTTCACTCCTCGAGTCAAGTACCGAGTCCACGAGTCGACTAGCTACTCCTCATGCCGACTCTACATTTCTCCTCGAGTTGAGTTTACTCCTGGAGTCGAGTACCGAGTCAACGAGTCGACAAGCTACTCCTCGTGCCCACTCTACATTTCTCCTCGAGTTGAGTTTACTCCTCGAGTCGAGTACCAAGTCCACGAGTCTACTTGCTACTCCTCGTGCCGACTCTACATTTCTCCTCGAGTTGAGTTCACTCCTCGAGTCGAGTACCGAGTCCACGAGTCGACAAGCTACTCCTCGTGCCGACTCTACATGTCACCTCGAGTTGAGTTTACTCCTCGAGTCGAATACCGAGTCCACGAGTCGACTAGCTACTCCTCGAGCCGACTCTACATGTCACCTCGAGTTGAGTTCACTCTTCGAGTCGAATACCGAGTCAACGAGTCGACAAGCTACTCCTCGTGCCCACTCTACATGACTCCTCGAGCTGAGTTCACTCATTGAGTTTAGTTCCGAGTCCACGAGTCGACTGATAAGACTTCGTGTCGACTTTTCACGTGACTATCCCTCGAGTCGACCTCACGCGTCGATCCTCGGGTCGGGTCTATCCCGTAAGTCTCAACCTGAAAGTCCTCATGTTAGACATGCACGACTTCTTGACTCATCAATAACCGATAGACTCACAAGTCTCGATGACAAACCTGCATGCTCTCATACGAGGAACACAAGAACCGTCCCTAACGACACGCTTATGTCGCCCTCGATGACGCACCAAAACTCACTCTACGACGCTCTCGTGAGAGGAAGAACGGGCCAATGGAGTCCCCAAACGTGACATGCCCGCCTTGGCGCCGCACTCACAAGGGCACAAGACTCGACCCAAGGAACTCAACCAGAATACACGACCAGTGCACTAAGGTGCCACACTCGCCAGGGGATCAAGTCTACACTTAATCCCGCCTATCACATGACACGCGCACCTAAGGGTACCACGCTCATAAGGCGGTATGGCCACACAAATGTGGCACCGCGCTCGCCGCCCAGCTCGTGCGCCGATAGGCCGCGAGTCACAAATGGGTTTCAAAGGCTTGCGTCCGCCGGACGTACCTGCTCTAGCCAGCGTCCGCGGGAAACTTTTCCACACAAATGTGGCACCGCGCTCGCCGCCCAGCTCGTGCGCCGATAGGCAGCGAGTCACAAATGGGTTTCAAAGGCTTGCGTCCGCCGGACGTACCTGGTCTAGCCAGCATCCACGAGAAACCTGGCCACAGAAATGTGGCACCACGCTCGCCGCCCAGCTCGTGCGCTGATAGGCAGCGAGTCACAAATGGGTTTAAAAGGCTTGCGTACGCCAGAGGTACCTGGTCTACCCAGCGTCCATGAGAAACTTGGCCACACAAATGTGGCACCTCGCTCGCCGCCCAGCTCGTGCGCCGATAGGCAGCGAGTCACAAATAGGTTTCAAAGGCTTGCGTCCGCCGGACGTACCTGGTCTAGCCAGCGTCCACGGGAAACTTGGCCACACAAATGTGGCACCGCGCTCGCCGCCCAGCTCGTGCGCCGATAGGCAGCGAGTCACAAATGGGTTTCAAAGGCTTGCGTCCGCCGGACGTACCAGGTCTAGCCAGCGTCCACGGGAGACCTGGCCACAAAAATGTGGCACCGCGCTCGCCGCCCAGCTCGTGCGCCGATAGGCAGCAAGTTATACATGGGTTTCAAAGGCCTGCGTCCGCCGGACGTAACTGGTCTAGCCAGCGTCCACGGGAAACTTGGCCACACAAATGTGGCACCGCGCTCGCCGCCCAGCTCGTGCGCCGATAGGCAGCGAGTCACAAATGGGTTTCAAAGGCTTGCGTCCGCCGGACGTACCTGGTCTAGCCAGCGTCCACGGGAGACCTGGCCACAAAAATGTGGCACCGCGCTCGCCGCCCAGCTCGTGCGCCGATAGGCAGCAAGTTATACATGGGTTTCAAAGGCCTGCGTCCGCCGGACGTAACTGGTCTAGCCAGCGTCCACGGAAAACCCGGTCACACAATTATGACACCGAGGCCCCCCGAGGCCCAAGCCGTGCATATCGATCACGCCTTCATTTGTAGGTCGAGAAAATAAGCCACGCATAATAAAGTCGTGCTAGTCGATCACGCCTTCATTGGTAGGTCGAGAAAATAAGCCACGCACAATAAAGTCGTACTAATCGATCACGCCTTCATTGGTAGGTCGAGAAAATAAGCCACGCACAATAAAGTCGTGCTAATCGATCATGCCTTCATTGGTAAGTCGAGAACGTAAGGCACGCACCGACAAGACGGGCGAATCGATTGCACCTTCGTCGAAGGGTCGAGAAATTAAGACCCGCATCGACAAAACCGCGCAAATCGATTACGGTAATATATTGAGAACATAAGACACGTAACGCAGAGCCGTCCCACGCGACGCAATAAAGCCGTCCTACGTGACACACCAAAGCCGTCCCTCATGACGCACAAAAGCGGTCCCTCGCGACGCACCAACGCCATCCCTCGCGATGCATTAAACGCCCTTCAACGGTGCGACCACAAACTCAATTGTGGTCGTCTGGAGTCCACATGTCGACGTGATTCTTGAGTTTCCACTCGACCTACGCTCGACTAGAAACTCGGGGGGCTAATGTTGTCGGCCCGTCAACGACCGACAGGGGAAAAAGAATCAAAACACGCCACGATAGGTGGGACCGTCGGAACGACTCCCGACCGGCCAGCCAAGGACCACACAACGACTCCCGACCGGCCACGGCCCGACCGGTCGACTCCCGGCCAATGGCCGGCCTAGAGCCGGCCTTTTTTCCTCCATGGCCGACCCAGAGCCGGCCATTGCCTCCACGGCCAACCCAGAGCCGGCCCTTGCCTCCATGGCCGACCCAGAGCCGGCCATTGCCTCCATGGCCGGCCCAGAGCCCGCCATTGCCTCCATGGCCGACCCAGAGCCGGCCATTGCCTCCATGGCCGACCCAGAGCCGGCCATTGCCTCCATGGCCAGCCCAGAGCCGGCCATTGCCTGCATAGCCGACCCAGAGCCGGCCATTGCCTCCATAGCCGACCCAGAGCCGGCCATTGCCTCCATGGCCGACCCAGAGCCAGCCATTGCCTCCATGGCGGACCCAGAGCCGGCCCTCGGCCAAGGGGATGCCCAAAATGCCCCTTGGTCGCTTATAAATATCGGGGTCCCTCCCCTGGTCCAGGTAATCCAATTTTGAGTCCCGAAATGCTGTCGAACTCGTAACTTCACTCGTTTCGCTCATCTTTGGCCTCTCACCACATCTAAGACCTCTATACTCCACCTCAATCCTACTAATGTTGAGCGTCGGAGAGGTAAACAGAGGCACCCCCTCTGTTCTCCCTTCCTAGTTCACTTGTTCTTTCTTCCTCTTCAGGTACTTGGACGAATTCAAGGGACATTCACAGCTAAGGGATGACTTGGGATACCAAGTCCGACACGCTCGAGCCCGAACGCGACCACTTGGTCTGGCCTCGGGTCGAACCGTTTGGGGCTCCTGAATAGTTGTCCGAAAAACTGCGACAACACCGCCCTCTCACGTTTTGTGGCCTAAGCAACCGACAAGTGTCAACCGTTCTTCAAAGCAATAAAGAAGACGGACGGCTTTGAATGGAAGGACGAGTGTGAGAAGGCCTTTCAAGAAATGAAGGCCTACTTCGGGACACCTCCGTTCCTCTCCAAGCCAAAAGAAGGCGAGACGCTCTACATCTACTTCGCTGTCTCCGAACGACCTGTTAGCGCTGTTCTGATCCGTGAAGAAGATAAGGCTCAATGGCCTATCTTCTACGTGAGCAAGCCTTGGCTGACGCCCAAACGCGTTATACAGAGATAGAGAAACTCTCTCTCGCTCTCGTCGTAGCCGCCAAAAAGCTACGCCCCTACTTCCTGGCTCACCCAATTGTTGTCCGAACAGGGCACCCCATCGGTAAAGCTCTTCAAAAGGGAACATCGACTCGCATGGCGATCTGGTCCTAACAATTGAGAGAGTACGAGATCGAGTTTCACCCGAGACCGGCAATAAAGGCTCAAGAGAAAGGTCGACTCTACGGGTCCCATCTGGGAACTACACGTAGACGGAGCATCTAATGCCCAGGGAGCAGGCGCTGGTGTGATTCTAACAAATCCCGACCGAGAAAAGTTACGCTACGCCCTCCACTACGGTTTCCAGGCCTCCAACAATTAGGCCGAGTACGAAGCCCTCATCGTAGGGCTAGAGCTCACTCAAAAGCTCAACGTACAGAATTTACGAATACACCGTGACTCGCAGTTGATCGTAAATCAGGTTAAAGGCGACGACGTTGCCAAAGAGCCTAACATGATCTCCTACTTGGCAAAGACAAATGCCAAGCTAGATGCCTTCTCCTGGTTCGAGATCATCCAGATCCCACGAGAAGAGAACTCCGAGGCTAACCCCCTAGCTCGCCTCGGATCCGGTATCACCGAAGATGGGTTGGGAACTATCCCACTCGAGTCTCTCTCGCGACCATCCGTCTCGCCTGACGAGGTTGGAACAATTGAGAGCACCGCTCATCCAACTTGGATGGCCCCGCTTACGGACTTCTTGCGAAGAGGGGCACTTCCCGAAGACCGCAAAGAAGTCGAAAGGGTACTCAACCCTGCTGCTCCGATGCCTCAACAGCGTCGAGTCGACTAAAGTCCTCCGTGAAATTGATGAAGGCCGCTGCGGAAACCACTCCGCTGGGAGGTCCCTTGCGCTAAAAGCGCTTCGACAAGGCTATTTTTGGCCGACGATGAAAAGAGATGCTTATGACTGGGCGAGAAAGTGCGCCAAGTGTCAACGTTTCTCGAACGTTCCACGACAGCCGCCATCTCCCCTGGGTAGCATCGTCGTCACACGTCCCTTTGTGAAATGGGGCGTAGACATTATCGGCAAGCTTCCTAAAGCTCTGAGGCAATACGAATACGCCATCGTCGCTAGCGACTACTTCACTAAGTGGGTCGAAGCCAAACCTCTAGCCAGGATCACCGAGGCCAACACCACAAACTTCATCTGGAAGTCTATAATATGCCGCCACGGCATCCCCGCGTCAATTGTGACCGACAACGGCGCGCAATTCGACAACACTAGGCTTAGAGAAATCTGCGCCCAACTAGGGATAAGCAAGACATTCTCATCCCCGCGACACCCACATGCTAATGGCCAAGTGGAAGCCGTCAACAAGACGATTAAAAGCAACCTCAAGAAAAAGCTCGAAGCCAAAAAAGGCGCCTGAGCTGATTAGCTGCCTTTCATCCTGTGGGCCTACCGAACAATCGTTCGAAACGCCACCGGAGAGACCCCCTTCTCCCTAGCTTTTGGGATTGAAGTGGTGGTCCCCGTGGAAACGGAGGTCCCCACCTACCGGGTCGATACTTTCGACGAAAAAGAGAATGACGAAGCCATATGCCTCGAATTGGATCTAATCGACGAGAAAAAATCCGAGGCCCTCACCAGACTCGCTACACAAAAGCGAAAGGTTGAGAGATACTACAACGCCAAAGTCAAAAGGCAGATCTTCACCGTCGGCAGCCTTGTACCCAGGCGCGTGTTCCAGAACACCCAAGTACAAGGCGCCGGGGTCCTGGGCCCAAATTGGGAAGGACCGTATAGAGTTCGACAAGTCATACATGACGGAACCTACTACGTCGAAAACACGGACAGAACTCCAATCCGGAACCCGTGCAACGCCGAACACTTGAGGCAGTACCACCAGTGACTGAGTCCCCCCTTATTGCTCTGATTTCCCTTATTCAATAAGGCCTATGCGCCACTGTTTGAGGATGTTCCCTGTTAGCAAAAAATTAATAAAAAATAAAGTTTGCGGTCTTTTTACCCACTTTATCAAAGTTTTTAGTCATCACGGCACGACCTGTAAACTAAAAACTTGGGGGGCTATGGGTCATGCGACGTACACTCAAGAAATCACGGCATATAAAAAAAAACCTTAGCCCCCCACTCATGGGATATAGAGGCTTAAGAAGCTCGAACCCCGACGGCTCATCAAGCATACGGGTTTGAGAAAAGACGTCGGCCTAACCCGGCGCAACACATATGCTCGGTCGCTCAACAGCACGAGCTCAAAGACGCCGGCTCAGCCCAGCGCAACACATAAGTTCGGTCGCTCAACAGCACGAACACTTTTACCCAGGCCTAAGTTCCCTACGGGGATACAGACTTAGGAAGCTCGGACCCCAACGGCCCTTCGTGCATACGGGTTCGAGTAAAATGTCGGCCTTCCCGGCGTGTCGTAAGACGCGTAAAGGCGCAGGCGAAAGACGTCTCCCGAGACGCATGTAAGACACATAAAGGCGCTGCCTCAAACCCTAAAAAAGGCCAAATTTGAGCCAAAGAAATGTTCGCTAGCCTCAGGGCACGCACATCAAAGACACCGACATAACCCGGCGCAACAGGGTTTGAGTAAAAGATGCCGGCCTAACTCGACGCACCCGCGTTCGCTTGCTCCAGGGCCCGCGAGCCCACAAGACGCCGGCATAACTCGGCGCAACCCGCGTTCGCTTGCTCCAGGGTGAGCGAACCTGAAAAGATGTCGGCCTAACCCGATACACCCGCGTTCGCTTGCTCCAGGGCAAGCGAGCCCACAAGACACCGGCATAACCCGGTGCAACCTGCGTTCGCTTGCTCCAGGGCAAGCGAGCCCACAAGACGCCGGCATAACCTGGCGTAACCCGCGTTCGCTTGCTCCAGGGTGAGCGAACCCAACAAAGACACCGGCCTAACCCGACGCAATCTATGCTCGGTCGCTCAACAGCACGAGCCCAAAAGACGTCGACCTAACCCGACGCACCCGCGTTCGCTTGCTCCAGGGCAAGCGTGCCCACAAGACGCCGGCATAACCCGATGCACCCGCGTTTGCTTGCTCCAGGGGGTGAGCGAACCCAAAAAGACATCGGCCTAACCCGACGCACCCGCGTTCGCTTGCTCCAGGGTGAGCGAACCCATAAAGACGCCGGCCTAACCCGACGCAATCTACGCTCGGTCGCTCAACATCACGAGCCCACAAGACGCCGGCATAACCCGACGCACCCGCGTTCGCTTGCTCCAGGGTGAGCGAACCCAAAAAGATGTCGGCCTAACCCGACGCACCCGCGTTCGCTTGCTCCAGGGTGAGCGAACCCATAAAGACGCCGGCCTAACTCGGCGCAATCTATGCTCGGTCGCTAAACAGTGTGAGCTCCTAAGACGCTGGCCCAACTCGGCACAACATGCGCGTCCAGTCGCCGAAGGCATGGACGTAGAGCCCCCGGGAACTACCCGTTGCGACCTCTTCGATCGCCGAATGGCACGAAGCGAAGTCGCTGGGCCACAACCAAATTAGGCCCACTGAATCGTCGGCCTAACCCAACAGGCCAATATCACCGTTCGACACGGGTCGGCCCATCGCCTAACTGGGCACAAACGCCCTCTCACATCGAACGTTTAAACAACGACGAGTCGTAACGATGAAATGAGCGGAGGACGAACCCCAGTTAAGGACGCAAAACCTGCCAAAACTATTGGTAAGGATACAAGTCCTTCGGGCCACGTTAGCCCGCGAAGAAGGCACATGCGAGTGAAAATGCTCAAAAAAAATGAGATAAGCATTCGACATGAAAGCAACAAAAGTATCTCATAATTAAAAAGAGCCGCAGCTCTAAATCCAATGAACACGTGCTGAATAGAAAAGCACGTTGGAAATAAATAAAATCCTGAAAGAAGGAAAAGAAAGCAAAGCGCTAAACATATGCGCTAAAAAGAAGCCACACGGCTCACACTGCCCCGTCATCTAGTAGGGGAAATAGGGTATCGAAGAAGTCAGAGGTGACCCCCGGGCCTCGTTCTCGGTCACGGTCACATCTCGACATTCCACCGCTCCAAGGAAGGGTCCGGCAACGGTGACCGTCACGGACCGAGCAGCAATTGAAGAACCGGAGAGCTCACAACTGCACATTGTGGGCTCGATCATGGGCGGTCCGGAGTTCGGAGACTCGGCCATGCAAAGGAAGAAGTATGTGCGTGAAGTTTCCCAAGGGAAAATAGCGCACTACATCAACCACACATACGAGGATCCTCCTCCGACCCCATTCGAGTCCATGTTCTTCACTGGCCAAGAGGCGGCGCGAGTCCTCCACCCACACAACGACGCGATCGTTGTCTCAGCCCCGGTCGCCAACAAACTAGTCCGGAGAATCCTAATCGACAATGGAAGCTCCGCTGATATAATCTTCAAGTCGGCGCTGGACAGGATGAAGCTATCCGGAATGAGACCGACCCCGATCTCGACTCCACTCTTTGGCTTCTCCGGGGAGAGGGTCATGATGGAGGGAACCATCAACCTCCCGGTAACCTTCGGGACACTGGGGGGGCTCGAGGTCACCCACATCATGTCATTCCTGGTCGTGGACCAGCCCTCGGCTTACAACATCATAATCGGCCGCCCGTCCCTCAACCGATTGAAGGCCATTACGTCCACCTACCACCTGATGATGAAATTCCCGACTGACAAGGGAATAGCCATGATGTTGGGAGACCAATCGATGGCAAGAATGTGCTACATTCAGGGCGTTGATGGGAAAGAAAAGGGAAAGATGGTAAGCACCATCTTCCAGCTCAGGGACAAGCTCCCATGCAAGATAAAGGAAGGAGGCACCTTCGGAGAACTGGACCAAAGGGACGATGTCGAGCGTCGAAAGGTGGAGACACCGGACGACCTCGTTCCCATCGTGTTGGACGATGCCAAGCCTGACCAAGTAGTCAAGGTAGGCGCCCAACTCCCGTCCGAGGTCCGAACCCATCTCGCCGCCTTCCTCCGCGAGTTCAAAGATGTCTTTGCATGGACACACGCCGACATGCAGGGGATTGACCCCGAGATAATGGTTCACCGTCTCAACGACGACAAGAGGGTGACTGAGCGTGTTCAACCGCGACGGACGTTCAGCGGAGAGAGGTACCAGGCCATTGGTGAAGAGGTTGACAAACTTCTCAACGCCGACTTCATCAGGGAGGCGGAGCACCCCAAGTGGGTGTCAAACGTGGTGATGGTCAAGAAGCCAAACGGGAAGTGGCGGATCTGTATCGACTACAAAGATCTCAACAAAGCCTGCCCGAAAGACAGCTTCCCTCTCCCGAGGATTGAGCAACTTGTGGACGCCACGGCGGGCCACGAGTTGTTGAGCTTCATGTATGCCTACTCAGGCTACAATCAGATCTGCATGCACGAGCCGGATCAGATCAAGACCACCTTTGTTATGAACCGCAGACTCTACTGCTACATGGTCATGCCCTTTGGCCTCAAAAATGCAGGAGCAACGTATCAAAGGCTGGTGAACCGAATGTTCGCCAATCAAATTGGCAAGACTATGGAGGTCTACGTGTTGGAATCGATCTAGGGTTTAAGAACATAATTAACGCTTCAGGAAGCGGCGGAATTTTAAAATTTTTCTTTTATAAGTAAAAACAGTTTTTACTAACCTAGACAAAGAGCAAGTACATGTAATTAAAACTCATATGAGCTAAGAAGTTTACTAACCTTTCTTGAAGCTTGATCTTTGAGAAGCTCTTAGAAAGTTGCAACGCTCGTCTCCCCTCGCAACACGTCTCTCTTTCTTTCCTCGGCACCTCCAGCAACCACGAAAGTTTCTATCACTAAATCACTCGAAATAAAGGAATTAGTGAGTGGGCACTTTTAAACACTACGACTTAAGAACGAGTCTTGAAGTCGCAGAGCTAAACACTAGGTCGAGTGAGGACCTAGGTGCCAAAACAAGAAAAATCGAAAATAAACTAGAGAGAGAGAGAAGAGGGGCGGCAACCACAAGTTCTAGAGAGAGAAGCTCTCAATCTCTAACTTATGTGGAATCAAATAGAATGAGAGGAATGAGGGTCTTATTTATAGGAGAAGGGTTGGCCTTGGAAAGAAGTAGTTTCCTCTTATTTTCCAAGCCTTGATGAGCAATCTTTATTGCCCATTCCCATTCAAGTCACACGGCCAACATGTGCCTTAATGACACCTTGGATTTGTTTCCTCTTTTATTCCTTGCTCTCTCCTTGCTTGTGTGGCCGAATTTCCTTATGGCAAGCATAAGAAATTTGTTTCCTCTTTTTCTTTTGGCAAGTATCTTGATACATTTATGCACAAAATATTTTCTCTCTCTTTGGGTATGTTGGGCGCCTATGACCTTCTAGAAAGGCTCCTAGAATTTTCTTCACTTGTTCATGACAACATAAGAAAAGGCCCATTAAGAATTTTCAATAAAATTCTTATGAAATGAAATTAATCCACAAGGCCCAATGATCAAGTCATGGCCGAGTATTACTTATCATCAAATGACCATGTCAAAAAAATTTATTGACATTCATTTCATCATATGTCTCAAAAGACAAAAATACCCTTTTGACAATTCCGTTCTTGTTTTGACTTAGCTTCCAGTTTAACTATTCCTATCGATGTGATTCGTGACAGTGACCTCATGGACCCAAATGAACAAAGCTTGAGCTAAACACTTGGACTCAAAAGTTCACAAACCATTTCCAAGTTTAGCTTAATGCCAACTGACTCCACTAAAGAGTTGACACTGAAAATCTCTCGGTTCAAATGAATTTATTTTCTACTCAAGAATTCGACCTAATTATGATGAGCGGATCCACTGAATATTATCTATGTTAAACCCTTCATGAATGTCATCAGCAAGTCAGGATTTACTAAATTACCATTTTACCCTTCTAGCTGTTATTTCCTCAACTCCTTTGTCGCTTGTGAATAAGTTAGAAACAATGTATTGACGAGGAGCTAACAAGTCACATTGTTTCATCCAAAAGGGTCAGGACTCAATTTGGACACTGGCCAGTTCATTTATTCACACTCCAAGGAACAAAGCATGAGGTGACATACATTGCATTTCAGCAATCTTGTACATGAATTCCATATCTATGAGAACTTCACAAAGTTACTCATGACATTCTCACAACTTAGTACTTCACCAATAGGCCCTGTTCGGAATCACATAGTGAGTCCGAACTCTGACTTTCTCAAATGAGAATACTAAGGTGTGAAATGGCATGTCTCATTTCAGGATTAAGGTAAGCATGATGCAATTCATACATAGTGACTTCGAGACATAAGAGGTTAAATGGTTTGTTCTTATCTTGTCTCTAGAAGTGCACTGGTCAATTCAGTACCTTCGGAAGGTACCTAGAAGAACTATAGAGTCCCCAACTCTCAATGCCTCATAACCAGACATCATAGATTCTTCTAACAATCGTACTGAGGTCAATAGTCCTTTGACCCTAAGATTGCGAATATATCGTTTTAAGCAAACTACGAAGAGTTTGTTCATGCAAATCTACATTTGTCTCTTCGTAAGTTCTTAGGTTTGTTTATGGACTAAAAGACTAGGGTTTTATCATAAAGCTTCAGACAAGGAAGATTGAATGAACGTTTCAACTTTTTATTAATGAATAAGCAATTACAAGCAAGAGTCTTCGTAAGACTATATTACATCAAATGTACACAAATAGACACTACTACTCTTCTTGTGGGCACCATTGACAACAAACTCCCACTTGACTCAAAGAAGATGTGAGTAGTCCTTTATGCCTAATCCCTCTCGATGTTGGTCGAAGACCATGTTCGCTAGGGCCTTGGTGAATGGATCTGCCAGAGATCTACTTCACCTTCACGTCTCCGCGTTGCGCGATCTCTTGAATCAAATGGTATTTCCTCTCAATATGCTTAGAGCGCTTATGGCTTCGAGGTTCCTTTGAGTTAGCGACATCCCCACTATTATCACAATAAAGGGTCATGGGCTCGTCGACGTTTGGAACAACTTCCAAATACTTAAGGAATTTTCTAAGCCATACAGCCTCTTTGGATGCTTCACAAGCAGCCACATATTCTGCTTCCATTGTGGAGTCAGCAATGCAAGATTGCTTAATACTCCTCCACACAACAGCTCCACCATTAAGGATGAACACAGATCCCGAAGTGGATTTCTTGGAATCCTTATCCGCTTGAAAATCAGAGTCGGTATATCCCGTCATTATCAGGTCAGTACCTGAGTATGTAAGCATCAAGTTCCTAGTTCTTCGAAGATACTTAAGAACATGCTTAACAGCAATCCAGTGCTCGGGTCCAGGGTTGGATTGGAAACGGCTAACTACGCCAACGGCGAAACAGATGTCAGGTCTAGTGCAAAGCATAGCATACATAAGGCTTCCTACGGCAGAGGCGTAAGGAATTTTCCACATGTCCTCAATCTCTTGTGTAGTCTTGGGAGACTGGTCCTTAGAGAGTGAAACTCCATGCCTAAAGGGTGTTTGGCCCTTCTTGGAGTCTTGCATCGAGAAGCGATCAATTATCTTATCAATATAAGATGCTTGAGAGAGCGACAGGGTCCGGTTTTTCCTATCTCGAAAGATTTGGATCCCCAGAATGTACGCGGCTTCTCCTAGATCCTTCATATCGAATTGCTTTGCCAGCCAGACCTTAACCTCAGATAACTTACCCACGTCATTACCAATGAGTAGTATATCATTGACATATAGTACCAGAAACACAACTTTACCTTCGTGTATTAACTTGTAAACACAAGGCTCATCTATTCACTGTTCAAAGCCAAAGCTCTTTACAGTTTCATCAAATCTAATATTCCATGACGTAGATGCTTGCTTTAATCCATAAATGGACTTAAGCAACTCATAAACCTTGGTATCTTGACCTTCTTCCACGAAACCGTCTGGTTGAGCCATGTAAATGCGCTCGTCAAGATTGCCATTCAGAAAGGCTGTCTTGACATCCATTTGCCAGATCTCATAGTCGAGAGCTGCAGCTATGGATAGGAGTATGCGAATGGATTTAAGTATCGCGACTAGCGAGAAGGTTTCTTCATAGTCAATCCCTTCTTGTTGGGTATAACCCTTCGCCACAAGTCGTGCTTTGAACGTTTCGACGTTCCCATCAGGACCCCTTTTCTTCTTGTATATCCACTTACACCCTACGGGTTTAATCCCTTCAGGAAGGTCTACAAGTTTCCAGACATTATTGACATACATCGAGTGCATTTCAACTTTCATGGCGTCAAGCCAAAGGTTTGATTCAGAACAAGCCATCGCTTGGCTATAGGAAACAGGATCATCCATGTCAGAGACGGCTACAAGAGAGTCTCCATAAGACATGTACCCGTCAGGCTTTTGAACAGCCCTCCCACTACGTCTAAGTACCACTTGACGAGATTCTGATGAGTTAGGTTGTGTTTCAATTGGGGTAAGAACAGTTCTTACATATGAGGTAGAAGCTTCCTCACCCAACTTTTCTTCAAGCACAATTTTGCTTCTAGGTTTTGCATCTTACACAAAGTCCTCCTCAAGGAAACGAGCATTTGTGCTAACGAAAGTCTTATCGTCCTCGGGACTATAGAAAGTAAAACCTTTGGTTTCCTTTGGATATCCCACAAACAGGCATAATTCTGACCTACTAGCCAACTTGCTAGTCTTTTGCCTTAGCACATGTGCAGGGCAACCCCAAATTCGGATGTGGCCCAAACTTACTTTATGGCCAGTCCATCTTTCATAAGGAGTACCAGGAACCGTTTTAGACGGAACTTGGTTCAGAATGTAAGCGGCTGTTTCGAGGGCATATCCCCAAAAGGAAAGCGGGAGTGATGAGTAACTCATCATCGATCTAACCATCTCCATAAGAGTTCGGTTTCTTCTCTCCGACACTCCGTTTTGTTGAGGTGTGCCATGTGCGGTAAGCTGAGAAGCGATACCTTCTTCTTTAAGAAAGTCATCGAACTCTCCAGACATATACTCACCACCTCGATCAGATCGAAGGGTTTTGATCACTTTGCCAGTTTGCTTTTCCACTAAAGCCCTAAAGACCTTAAATACGTTAAAGGTCTCGGATTTGTGTTTGAGCAAATAGACAAACCCATATCGTGAGTAATCATCGGTGAAGGTAACGAAGTATTCTTATCCTCCACGTGCCTGTTGGTTGAGCGGACCACATACATCAGAATGTACTAGTTCCAGCAACTCAGTGGCTCTTCGACCGTTATCAGAGAAAGGTCGCTTAGTCATTTTTCCTTCTATGCAGGATTCACAAGTAGGTAGTGAACCTATTGCAGAGGCTTGGAGTGGACCGTCCCTCACAAGTCTCTTAATCCTATCTAGACTGATATGACCAAGTCTTAAGTGCCATAGGTATGTTGATTTTGTTAGATCAGAGGATTCAGAAAGTTTGATCCTCTTTGGCTCCCTAATTAGATCATCATCTATTTCGGTGTCTAAAAGAGAAGGTTTAGTGGGATAGATGTAGAAAAGAGCATTCTTCATACATGCATCAGTGACAAAAGAATTATCAGGAAACGAAATACGAATTCCATTCTTAATGAACTTTAAACAATAATATTGCTCACGAAGATGAGCAACGGATATTAAGTTCTTCCCAAAGGTAGGAACAAAAAAACATTATTCAAGTTTAAAGTGCGGTCTTCAAAAGACAGCGTCATGGATCCCACAGCCTTCGCGGACACCAGGCTCCCATCACCCCATTTGAAACAGAACTCGCCTTCCTCTAAGCTTTTGGTTTTCTTGAAACCATTCAAGGAACAACAAATATGGTTAGTAGCAGCGGAGTCAAGAATCCACGTTGATACATTATCAGCTACTAAGCATGCTTCGGTACCTAGTACAATACTATGTTTCTTTGCTTTGAGATAGGCAGGACAGTTCCTTTTATCGGCTTTGTGAGGTCTCTTCTTCGTTCCAGAGGCGGAGGCTTTTTGCTCAGTAGCATGTGCCTCTCCTTGATTCCTCTTTCTCTTAGTGAGACCTACAGCAGTGTGAAGTTCCTTCATAAGCTTGGTAACAGTGTACTCTAGCTTGTTTATGGAGTAGTTCATCTTGGAGGTATCAAGAGATGCGGGGAGAGTTTCTAAGATCATATCTATGATATTCTTCCCATCAATCTCAGATCCTAGGATTTCCATTTTATTCAGAAAACTAATGATCAGTATCATGAAGTCTCCAACAGGAGTCCTAGCCTGCATATGACAGTTCATAAACTGTCGGACTGCTTGTAGCCTTGTTTGACGCCTTTGCCCTCCAAACATCTCAAGGAGATTGTAGAGCATGTCAGTGGCAGTCTCGATGTCACGATGTTGCTCTTTCAGCATATTGTTCATAGATGCCAAGATATAGCACCTCACAATCTCATCGGATCGAAGCCAGGCCGCTAAGGCGTCATTGTCCTCTTGAGTCAAATCATCATTCGTCAGAGGAGGACACGGGGTGGTGAGTACCCATTTGTGCTTGGTAAGGATTATGTCGAGGTTAAGTTTCGAGTCTATGTAGTTTTCGTTTTCGAGTTTGTTCGAGGAAAGAATGAAAGAGAGAGAGTTGGGAGACATATTGCCTATAAAAGTTGAAACAAGTTTATGATTAGTCTTTGGTTTAGGATTTAAGTTTGTTTAAGACTTTACTCCTTTGAGGGAAGGCCGCAAAAAATCTCCATTTATAAGTAAATGACACATCATTAATGCTAAGCCAAGATGTCAATACACCAATTTTGACTAGCCACCTTTTAAAATGGTTTGATCACTCACATCCTTTCGCAGGGCCTCGAGGGAGGATTACTAGGAGACCTCCCACTCAAATTTTGTCTACAAGGAGACCTCCCACTCAAATTTTCAAGAGCATATAGATTTTGAACATATGTGATATAGATATAGTTTTGAAAACATTTTGAAAATTTATTTGATTTGGATGACAAAATATTTTCAAGTTTGAAAGTGAAAACGGTTTTTCAAAATTCAAACTAGTATTGTAAAAACTCAATTTCAATTAAACTTTTCAAAAATCAAAACATTTTAATCTTACACATCATGTTTATAATCATATGAAAAAACATTTTTGCTCAAGAAAATTTTCTCATTAGAGTTCTATAACTCATGGTAGTGGGGTTTGAAAATCCGGATTTCTAAAAAACTGGAGTTTCGGAACAGCCGCACACCTCGGAGTAAAATCGCCATATCTGGCGGCTCCGATGTCCTTTTGAGGCCAAACCGGTGGCATTGGACAGAGGACAATCAGAGATTTAATTTGATTCAACAATCATTAAATTTCTATTTTGGAGCAGAGAGTTATGCCACTTTTAATCCGGGTTTACTCCAGCTCGAAGAAAAAGAAATAATTAAAGCTTGGTCCTTTTTAGGTGCGAAAAAGAATCGAGTGTAATAGAACGTTTTATGAAGGTTGTTAAAGCTTTTATTTGTGTTTTATTAGCAAGGTAATAACAAGGCATAAAAGAAATAACAACAAGCATAAAACGATTCAAGTAAAAATAAGAAACTAGTAAGACAAGAAAACTAGTCACAAAATTTTACTCGAAATTTCTCAAACCTTTAAAACACGTTTTTCAATATAAAAAAATTAAAAACTTTTAGAACTGATTCTAATGTGTTTTAAAAACATCCCAAACTCATAGAAAATCGACATGGTTTTTAATTTAAAGGCAAGAGCAATAAATTAAAAAAAATCTAAGATAACAATTCTAACTTGTCACAAAATTAGTAAACTTTTGAAAACGATTTTCAAGCTCATAATTTTAAAATACATGTACATGCATTTCTTTGACCATAGCTCTGATACCATTTATTGGAATCGATCTAGGGTTTAACAAAATAATTAGCGCTTCGGGAAGCGGCGGAATTTTAAAAAATTTCTTTTATAAGTAAAAACAGTTTTTACTAACCTAGACAAAGAGCAAGTACATGTAATTAAAACTAATATGAGCTAAGAAGTTTACTAACCTTTCTTGAAGCTAGATCTTTGAGAAGCTCTTAGAAAGTTGCAACGCTCGTCTCCCCTCGCAGCACGTCTCTCTTTCTTTCCTCGGCACCTCGAGCAACCACGAAGGTTTCTATCACTAAATCACTCGAAATAAAGGAATTAGTGAGTGGGCACTTTTAAACACTACGACTTAAGAACGAGTCTTGAAGTTGCAGAGCTAAACACTAGGTCGAGTGAGGACCTAGGTGCCAAAACAAGAAAAATCGAAAATAAACTAGAGAGAGAGAGAAGAGGGGCGGCAACCACAAGTTCTAGAGAGAGAAGCTCTCAATCTCTAACTTATGTGGAATCAAATAGAATGAGAGGAATGAGGGTCCTATTTATAGGAGAAGGGTTGGCCTTGGAAAGAAGTAGTTTCCTCTTATTTTCCAAGCCTTTATGAGCAATCTTTATTGCCCATTCCCATCCAAGTCACACGGCCAACATGTGCCTTAATGACACCTTGGATTTGTTTCCTCTTTTATTCCTTGCTCTCTCCTTGCTTGTGTGGCCGAATTTCCTTATGGCAAACATAAGAAATTTGTTTCCTCTTTTTCTTTTGGCAAGTATCTTGATACATTATGCACAAAATATTTTCTCTCTCTTTGGGTATGTTGGGCGCCTATGACCTTCTAGAAAGGCTCCTAGAATTTTCTTCACTTGTTCATGACAACATAAGAAAAGGCCCATTAAGAATTTTCAATAAAATTCTTATGAAATGAAATTAATCCACAAGGCCCAATGATCAAGTCATGGCCGAGTATTACTTATCATCAAATGACCATGTCAAAAAAATTTATTGACATTCATTTCATCATATGTCTCAAAAGACAAAAATACCCTTTTGACAATTCCGTTCTTGTTTTGACTTAGCTTCCAGTTTAACTATTCCTATCGATGTGATTCGTGACAGTGACCTCATGGACCCAAATGAACAAAGCTTGAGCTAAACACTTGGACTCAAAAGTTCACAAACCTTTTCCAAGTTTAGCTTAATGCCAACTGACTCCACTAAAGAGTTGACACTGAAAATCTCTCGGTTCAAATGAATTTATTTTCTACTCAAGAATTCGACCGAATTATGATGAGCGGATCCACTGAATATTATCTATGTTTACCCTTCATGAATGTCATCAGCAAGTCGGGATTTACTAAATTACCATTTTACCCTTCTAGCTGTTATTTCCTCAACTCCTTTGTCGCTTGTGAATAAGTTAGAAACAATGTATTGACGAGGAGCTAACAAGTCACATTGTTTCATCCAAAAGAGTCAGGACTCAATTTGGACACTGGCCAGTTCATTTATTCACACTCCAAGGAACAAAGCATGAGGTGACATACATTCCATTTCAGCAATCTTGTACATGAATTCCATATCTATGAGAACTTCACAAAGTTACTCATGACATTCTCACAACTTAGTACTTCACCAATAGGCCCTGTTCGGAATCACATAGTGAGTCCGAACTCTGACTTTCTCAAATGAGAATACTAAGGTGTGAAATGGCATGTATCATTTCAGGATTAAGGTAAGCATGATGCAATTCATACATAGTGACTTCGAGAAATAAGAGGTTAAATGGTTTGTTCTTATCTTGTCTCTTGAAGTGCACTGGTCAATTTAGTACCTTCGGAAGGTACCTAGAAGAACTATAGAGTCCCCAACTCTCAATGCCTCATAACCAGACATCATAGATTCTTCTAACAATCGTACTGAGGTCAATAGTCCTTTGACCCTAAGATTGCGAATATATCGTTTTAAGCAAACTACGAAGAGTTTGTTCATGCAAATCTACATTTGTCTCTTCGTAAGTTGTTAGGTTTGTTTATGGACTAAAAGACTAGGGTTTTATCATAAAGCTTCAGACAAGGAAGATTGAATGAACGTTTCAACTTTTTATTAATGAATAAGAAATTACAAGCAAGAGTCTTCGTAAGACTATATTACATCAAATGTACACAAATAGACACTACTACTCTTCTTGTGGGCACCATTGACAACACTACGTGGATGATATGCTTGTCAAAAGCCTCAAGGCCCACAACCACGTTCGAGACCTTAGAGAGATGTTCACGATCCTACGACGCTACAAGATGAAGCTCAACCCCAACATGTGCGCTTTTGGGATCGAGTCCGGAAAGTTCTTGGGCTACATGGTTAGTCGCCGCGGGATCGAGGCTAACCCTTAGAAGATTAGGGAGATCTTAGAGATGAGGTCGCCGCAAAAAGTGAAAGAAGTTCAGAGTTTGACGGGAAGGATCGCCGCTCTGATGCGATTCGTTTCCAAGGCCACCGATAGGTGCCAACCGTTTTTCAAGGCACTGAAGAAGACCGACGGGTTTGTATGGACGGAGGAGTGCGAGGAAGCGTTACGCGAAATGAAAGCCTATTTCACCTCCCCCCCCGTTCCTCGCGAAGCCGAAGGATGGCGAAACCTTGTACGTTTACCTCGCGGTTTCTGATAGGGTCGTCAGCGCAATGGCCGGTCTATTACGTTAGCAAGGTGCTCCTCGACGCCGAGACCCGATACCCGGAAATCGAGAGATTGTCCCTCGCCCTTGTCATGAGCGCGAGAAAGCTCCGACCCTACTTCCAAGCGCACCCCATCGTGGTACGCACGGGACACCCCATCGAGAAGGCCCTGCAAAAAGGGACCTCCTCTCGAATGGCCATATGGTCCTAGGAATTGGGCGAGTACGGGGTCGAGTTCCAACCGAGAACCGCCATCAAGGGCCAAGCCCTCACCGACTTCATAGCCGAATTCACAAGTGCACCCTCGACCGATGAGAGAGACAAAGGTAACAGGAACAAGGAAGACAAGGAAAACGACCACAGCGAGTCATCGAAGAAGAGGACCAACAGCCCGATAGGGCCGGTCTGGGACTTGCACGTAGATGGCACGTCAAACACCCGTGGGGCTGGCGCCGGCGTTGTGCTCACAAATCTCGATAGGGAAAAACTGAGATACGCCGTGCGGTTCGAGTTCAAGGCTTCCAACAACGAGGCAGAGTACGAGGCTCTGATCATTGGCTTGGAGCTAGCGAACAAACTAGGCATCCAAAACCTACACATCCACTGCGACTCGCAGTTGATTGTAAATCAGGTTAAGGGCGACTACGTTGCTGAAGAGCCGAACATGATCGCATACTTGTCAAAGACCCAGAGGAATCTAGAGGCCATATCTTGGTTCGAGATCGTCCAAGTTCCCCGAGAGGCGAACATCGACGCTGACGCCTTGGCACGCCTTGCGTCCGGCATAGACGAGGAGGGAGAAGGTAGCGTTCCGATTGAAGTGTTGACTCGACCTTACGTCTCGAGGGGCGACATAGGTGTAGTTGACGGAACTCCACCCCCCTCATGGATGACGCCGCTCGTGGAATTTCTCAAGCAAGGAGTCGTCCCCGAAGACAAAGAAGAGGCCAAAAAGCTGAGAAGCTTGGCGCCGAAATACACAATGAGGGAGGATAACCTGTTCAAGAGAAACGAGTGAAGTCTGAGAAGCTTAACATTAGTGGGATTGAGGTGGAGTATAGAGGATTTAGAGGGTGAGAGGCCAAAGATGCGGAAACGAGTGAAGTCTGAGTTCTACAGCGTTTCTGGACTCAAAAATGGGTTACCTGGAGAAGGTGAGTGGCGCCTGTATTTATAGGCCACGAAGAGGTCACTTGTGGGCCCCCTTGGCCGAGGATAACACGGGCTGGCGTCATTGGCGTGTCCCTTGGCCGAGGATGATGTAGGTTGGCAGAGGATAACATAGGCTCGGCAGAGGATAACGTAGGCCAGGCAGATGATAGCATAGGATGGCGTCATTGGTGGGCCCCATTTGCCGAGGATAGGCTAGTGAGGCCGAGGTCGAGCTCGCGAGGCTGAGGTCGAGCTCGCGAGGCCGAGGTCGAGCTCGTGAGGCCGATGTCGAGCTCGTGAGGCCGGGGTCGAGCTCGTGAGGCCGAGGTCGAGCTCGGGCGGCCGAGTGGAGGTCGAGCTCGCCTGGAGGTTGAGCTCGCCTGGAGGTCATTCGCGAGGCCGAGGTCGCTCGTGAGGCCGGGGTCGAGCTCGTGAGGCCGAGGTCGTTCGTGAGGCCGAGGTCGAGCTCGTGAGGCCGAGGTCGAGCTCGGGCGGCCAAGTGGAGGTCGAGCTCGCCTGGAGGTCATTCGCGAGGCCGAGGTCGCTCGTGAGGCCGAGGTCGAGCTCGCCTGGAGGTCGGGCTCGGGCGGCCGAGGTCGAGCTCGGGCGGCCGAGTGGAGGTCGAGCTCGCCTGGAGGTTGTTTGCGAGGCCGAGGTCGCTCGTGAGGCCGAGGTCGAGCTCGCCTGGAGGTCGGGCTCGGGCGGCCGAGTGGAGGTCGAGCTCGACTGGAGGTCGAGCTCGCCTGGAGGTTGTTCGTGAGGCCGAGGTCGCTCGTGAGGCCGAGGTCGAGCTCCCCTGGAGGTCGAGCTTGGCCGGCCTAGCGGAGGTCGAGCCCGACTGGAGGTCTGGACTTGGCCGGCCGGGGCGTGTCGTTACCGAACTGGCGGATAATACATTGTTTTCACGTGGTTCACTGAACCGTGACGTCTATTGACATCTTTACCCCTGTCGGTCGTCGACGGGCCGACAACATTAGCCCCCCGAGTTTCTGGTCGAGCGTAGGCCGAGTGGAAACTCAAGAATCACGTCGACATGCGGACTTCAGACAACCACTCTCGGGTTTGTGAGTACATCGTGGAGCGGCTTCGGTGCATTGCGAGGGGCGACTTTAATGCGTCACGAGGGACAGCTTTTGCGCGTTGTTAAGACGGCTTTAGTGCGTCGTTAAGATGTCTTTATTGCGTCGCGAGGGACGGCCTTTGCGCGTGGCTTATTTTCTCGACCTACCTGTGAAGGCGCGATCGATTTGCACGACTTAGGCCCCGGGGGGGCCATGGTGTCATATATGTGTGATTAGGTTTTTCGGGGGCGCTGGCTAGATCAGGTACGCCCGGTGGACGCAAGCCTTTGAAACCCTATTTGTAACTCCCTGCCTAGCGGCGCACGATCTGGGCGGCGAGCGTGGTGCCACATTCGTGTGGCGAGGTTTCCCGTGGACGCTGGCTAGACCAGATACGCCCGGCGGACGCAAGCCTTTGAAACCCATTCGTAACTCGCTGCCTATTGGCGCACGAGCCGGGCGGAGAGCGCGGTGCCGCATTCGGGACTCGGCTCGAGGACTCACGTAGAGTCTGCACGAGGAGACATGTGGCGAGGTTTCCCGTGGATGCTGGCTAGACCAGATACGCCCCATTTGTAACTCGCTGCCTATCGGTGCACGAGCTGGGCGGCGAGCGAAGTGTCGGGACTCAACTCGAGGACTCATGTAGAGCCTGCACGAGGAGTCACGTGTGGCGAGGTTTCCCGTGGACGCTGGCTAGACCAAATACGTCTGGCGGACGCAAGCCTTTGAAACCCATTTGTAACTCGCTGCCTATCGGCGCACGAGCTGGTCGGCGAGGGCGGTGTCGGGACTCAACTCGAGGACTCATTAGAGCCTGCACGAGGAGTTATGTGAAGGGTCGGGATGAGGAGTATCGGTCGATTCGTGGACTTGGACCCAACTTGAGGAATGAGCTCGTCTCGAGGAGCGAGCTCGACTCGTGGATCGAACTGGACTCGAGGAGCGAGCTCGACTCAAGGAGCGAACTGGACTCGAGGAGCGAGCTCGACTCGAGGTGCGAACTGGACTCGAGGAGCGAACTAGACTCAAGGAGCGAGCTCGACTCGAGGAGTTGTGTAAAGAGTCGGCACGAGGAGTATTAGTCGACCCGCGGACTGGGAGCTCGACACGAGGAGCGAGCTCGACTCGAGGAGCGAACTAGACTCGAGGAGTGAGCTCGACTCGAGGAGTTGTGTGAAGAGTCGGAACGAGGAGTATTAGTCGACTCGCGGACTCGGAGCTTGACGCGAGGAGCGAGCTCGACTCGAGGAGGGAACTGGACTCGAGGAGCGAGCTTGACTCGAGGTGCGAACTGGACTCGAGGAGCGAGCTCGACTCGAAGAGTTGTGTGAAGTGTCGGAACGAGGAGTATCAGTCGACTCGCGAACTCGGAGCTCGACTCGAGGAGCGAGCTCGACTCGAGGACCGAACTGGACTCGAGGAGCGAGCTCGACCCGAGGGGCGAACTGGACTCGAGGAGCAAGCTCGACTCGAGGAGTTGTGTGAAGAGTCGGAACGAGGAGTATTAGTCGACCCGCGGACTCGTAGCTCGACTCGAGGAGCGAGCTGGACTCGAGGAGCGAGCTCGACCCGAGGAGTTACGTGAAGAGTCGGTACGAGGAGTAACAGTCGACTCGCGGACTCGGAGCTCGACTCGAGAACCGAACTGGACTCGAGGAGCGAGCTCGACCCGAGGAGCGAACTGGACTCGAGGAGCGAGTTCGACTCGAGGTGCGAACTGGACTCGAGGAGCGAGCTCGACTCGAGGAGTTGTGTGAAGAGTCGAAACGAGGAGTATTAGTCGACTCGCGGACTCGGAGCTCGACTCAAGGAGCGAGCTGGACTCGAGGAGCGAGCTCGACCCGAGGAGTTACGTGAAGAGTCGGTACGACGAGTAACAGTCGACTCGCGGACTCGGAGCTCGACTCGAGGAGCGAACTAGACTCGAGGAGCGAGCTCGACTCGAGGGGCGAACTGGACTCGAGGAGCGAGCTCGACTCGAGGTGCGAACTGGACTCGAGGAGCGAGCTCGACTGAAGGAGTTGTGTGAAGAGTCGGAACGAGGAGTATTAGTCTACTCGCGGACTCGGAGCTCGACTCGAGGAGCGACCTCGACTCGAGGACCGAATTGGACTCGAGGAGCGAGCTCGACTCGAGGTACGAACTGGACTCGAGGAGCGAGCTCGACTCAAGGAGTTGTGTGAAGAGTCGGAACGAGGAGTATTAGTCGACTCGCGGACTCGGAGCCCGACTCGAGGATCGAACTTGACTCGAGGAGCGAGCTCGACTCGAGGGGCGAGCTCGACTCGAGGAGTTGTGTGAAGAGTCGGAACGAGTATTAGTCGACTCGCGGACTCGGAGCTCGACTCGAGGACCGAGCTCGACTCGAGGACCGAACTGGACTCGAGGAGCGAGCTCGACTCGAGGACCGAACTGGACTCGAGGAGCGAGCTCGACCCGAGGAGCGAACTGGACTTGAGGAGCGAGCTCGACTCGAGGTCCTACTGAATTCAAGAAGCGAGCTCGAACCGAGGTGCGAACTGGACTCGAGGAGCGAGCTCGACCCGAGGAGATACGTGAAGAGTCGGTACGAGGAGTAACAGTCGACTCGCGGACTCGGAGCTCGACTCGAGGTGCAAACTGGACTCGAGGAGCGAACTGGACTCGAGGAGCGAGCTCGACTCGAGGTGCGCACTGGACTCGAGGAGCGAGCTCGACTCGAGGAGCGAACTGGACTCAACGAGCGAGCTCGACTCGAGGAGTTGTGTGAAGAGTCGGCACGAGGAGTATTAGTCGACTCGCAGACTGGGAGCTCGACACGAGGAGCGAGCTCGACTCGAGGAGCGAACTGAACTCGAGGAGCGAGCTCGACTCCAGGAGTTGTATGAAGAGTCGGAACGAGGAGTATTAGTCGACTCGCGGACTCGGAGCTCGACTCGAGGACCGAATTGGACTCGAGGAGCGAGCTCGACTCGAGGAGGGAACTGGACACGAGGAGCGAGCTTTACTCGAGGTGCGAACTGGACTCGAGGAGCGAGCTCGACTCGAAGAGTTGTGTGAAGAGTCGGAACGAGGAGTATCAGTCGACTCGCGGACTCGGAGATCGACTCGAGGAGCGAGCTCGACTCGAGGACCGAACTGGACTCGAGGAGCGAGCTCGACCCGAGGGGCGAACTGGACTCGAGGAGCAAGCTCGACTCGAGGAGTTGTGTGAAGAGTCGGAACGAGGAGTATTAGTCGACTTGTGGACTCGGAGCTGGACTCGAGGAGCGAGCTGGAATCAAGGAGCGAGCTCGACCTGAGGAGTTATGTGAAGAGTCGGTACGAGTAGTAACAATCGACTCGCAGACTCGGAGCTCGACTCGAGGAGCGAACTAGACTCGAGGTGCGAGCTCGACTCGAGGAGCGAACTGGACTCGATGAGCGAGCTCGACTCGAGGAGCGAACTGGACTCAAGGAGCGAGCTCGACTCGAGGAGTTGGGTGAAGAGTCGGCACGAGGAGTATTAGTCGACTCGCAGACTGGGAGCTCGACACGAGGAGCGAGCTCGACTCGAGGACCGAACTGGACTCGAGGAGCGAGCTCGACCCGAGAAGTTACGTGAACAGTCGGTACGAGGACTAACAGTCGACTCGCGGACTCGGAGCTCGACTCGAGGAGTGAACTAGACTCGAGGAGCGAGGTCGACTCGAGGAGCGAACTGGACTCGAGGAGCGAGCTCGACTCGAGGTGCGAACTGGACTCGAGGTGCGAGCTCGACTCGAGGAGTTGTGTGAAGAGTCGGAACGAGGAGTATTAGTCTACTCGCGGACTCGGAGCTCGACTCGAGGAGCGACCTCGACTCGAGGACCGAATTGGACTCGAGGAGCGAGCTCGACTCGAGGTACGAACTGGACTCGAGGAGCGAGCTCGACTCGAGGAGTTGTGTGAAGAGTCGGAACGAGGAGAATTAGTCGACTCGCGGACTCGGAGCCCGACTCGAGGATCGAACTTGACTCGAGGAGCGAGCTCGACTCGAGGGGCGAGCTCGACTCGAGGAGTTGTGTGAAGAGAGTCGGAACGAGTATTAGTCAACTCGCAGACTCGGAGCTCGACTCGAGGAGCGAGCTCGACTCGAGGACCGAACTGGACTCGAGGAGCGAACTGGACTCGAGGAGCGAACTGGACTCGAGGAGCGAACTGGACTCGAGGACCGAACTGGACTCGAGGAGCGAACTGGACTCGAGGAGCGAGCTCGACTCGAGGTGCGAACTGGACTCGAGGAGCGAGCTCGACGAGAGGAGCGAACTAGACTCAAGGAGGGAGCTCGACACGAGGAGTTGTGTGAATAGTCGGCACGAGGAGTATTAGTCGACTCGCGGACTCGGAGCTCGACTCGAGGACCGAACTGGACTCGAGGAACGAGCTCGACCCGAGGGGCGAACTGGACTCTAGGAGCAAGCTCGACTCGAGGAGTTGTGTGAAGAGTCGGAACGAGGAGTATTAGTCGACTCGCGGACTCGGAGCTCGACTCGAGGAGTTGTGTGAAGAGTCATAACGAGGAGTATTAGTCGACTCGCGGACTCGGAGCTCGACTCGAGGAGCGAGCTGGACTCGAGGAGCGAGCTCGACCTGAGGAGTTACGTGAAGAGTCGGTACGAGGAGTAACAGTCGACTCGCGGACTCGAAGCTCGACTCGAGGAGCGAACTAGACTCGAGGAGCGATCTCGACTCGAGGAGCGAACTGGACTCGAGGAGCGAGCTCGACTCGAGGTGCGAACTGGAATCGAGGAGCGAGCTCGACTCGAGGAGTTGTGTGAAGAGTCGGAACGAGGAGTATTAGTTGACTCGCGGACTCGGAGCCGGACTCGAGGAGCGAACTGGACTCGAGGAGCGAGCTCGACTCGAGGAGTTGTGTGAAGAGTCGGAACGAGTATTAGTCGACTCGCGGACTCGGAGCTCGACTCGAGGACCGAACTGGACTCGAGGAGCGAGCTCGACACGAGGAGCGAACTGGACTTGAGGAGTGAGCTCGACTCGAGGTGCTAGTGGATTCAAGGAGCGAGCTCGAACCGAGGTGCGAACTGGACTCGAGGAGCGAGCTCGACCCGAGGAGTTACGTGAAGAGTCGGTACAAGGAGTAACAGTCGACTCGCGGAATCGGAGCTTGACTCGAGGAGCGAACTGGACTCGAGGAGCGAGCTTGACTCGAGGAGCGAACTGGACTCGATGAGCGAGCTCGACTCGAGGAGCGAACTGGACTCAAGGAGCGAGCTCGACTCGAGGAGTTGTGTGAAGAGTCGGCACGAGGAGTATTAGTCGAGTCGCAGACTGGGAGCTCGACACGAGGAGCGAGCTCGACTCGAGGACCGAACTGGACTCGAGGAGCGAGCTCGACCCGAGGAGTTACGTGAAGAGTCGGTACGAGGAGTAACAATCGACTCGCGGACTCGGAGCTCGACTCGAGGAGCGAACTGGACTCGAGGAGCGAGCTCGACTCAAGGAGCGAACTGGACTCGAGGAGCGAGCTCGACTCGAGGTGCGAACTGGACTCGAGGAGCGAGCAACACTCGAGGAGTGAATAGGACTCGAGGAGCGAGCTCAACTCGAGGAGTTGTGTGAACAGTCGGCACGAGGAGTTGTGTGAACAGTCGGTACGAGGAGTAAGGGTCTACTCGCGGACTCGGAGCTCGACTCGAGGAGCGAACTGGACTCGAGGAGCGAGCTCGACTCGAGGAGCGAACTGGACTCGAGGAGCGAGCTCGACTCGAGGTGCGAACTGGACTCGAGGAGCGAGCTCGACTAGAGGAGCGAACTAGACTCAAGGAGCGAGCTCGACTCGAGGAGTTGTGTGAAGAGTCGGCACGAGGAGTATTAGTCGACTCGCGGACTCGGAGATCGACTCGAGGAGCGAGCTCGACTCGAGGACCGAACTGGACTCGAGGAGCGAGCTCGACCCGAGGGGCGAACTGGACTCTAGGAGCAAGCTCGACTCGAGGAGTTGTGTGAAGAGTCGGAAGGAGGAGTATTAGTCGACACGCGGATTCGGAGCTCGACTCGAGGAGTTGTGTGAAGAGTCAGAACGAGGAGTATTATTCGACTCGCGGACTCGGAACTCGACTCGAGGAGCGAGTTGGACTCGAGGAGCGAGCTCGACTAAAGGAGCGAACTAGACTCAAGGAGGGAACTCGACACGAGGAGTTGTGTGAAGAGTCGGCACGAGGAGTATTAGTCGACTCGCGGACTCGGAGCTCGACTCGAGGACCGAACTGGACTCGAGGAGCGAGCTCGACCCGAGGGGCGAACTGGACTCTAGGAGCAAGCTCGACTCGAGGAGTTGTGTGAAGAGTCGGAACGAGGAGTATTAGTCGACTCGCGGACTCGGAGCTCGACTCGAGGAGTTGTGTGAAGAGTCGTAACGAGGAGTATTAGTCTACTCGCGGACTCGGAGCTCGACTCGAGGAGCGAGCTGGACTCGAGGAGCGAGCTCGACCTGAGGAGTTACGTGAAGAGTCGGTACGAGGAGTAACAGTCGACTCGCGGACTCGAAGCTCGACTCAAGGAGCGAACTAGACTCAAGGAGCGAGCTCGACTCGAGGAGCGAACTGGACTCGAGGAGCGAGCTCGACTCGAGGTGCGAACTAGAATCGAGGAGCGAGCTCGACTCGAGGAGTTGTGTGAAGAGTCGGAACGAGGAGTATTAGTTGACTCGCGGACTCGGAGCCGGACTCGAGGAGCGAACTGGACTCAAGGAGCGAGCTCGACTCGAGGAGTTGTGTGAAGAGTCAGTACAAGGAGTAAAAGTCGACTCGCGGAATCGGAGCTTGACTCGAGGAGCGAACTGGACTCGAGGAGCGAGCTTGACTCGAGGAGCGAACTGGACTCGATGAGCGAGCTCGACTCGAGGAGCGAACTGGACTCAAGGAGCGAGCTCGACTCGAGGAGTTGTGTGAAGAGTCGGCACGAGGAGTATTAGTCGAGTCGCAGACTGGGAGCTCGACACGAGGAGCGAGCTCGACTCGAGGACCGAACTGGACTCGAGGAGCGAGCTCGACCCGAGGAGTTACGTGGAGAGTCGGTACGAGGAGTAACAATCGACTCGCGGACTCGGAGCTCGACTCGAGGAGCGAACTGGACTCGAGGAGCGAGCTCGACTCAAGGAGCGAACTGGACTCGAGGAGCGAGCTCGACTCGAGGTGCGAACTGGACTCGAGGAGCGAGCCCCACTCGAGGAGTGAATAGGACTCGAGGAGCGAGTTCAACTCGAGGAGTTGTGTGAAGAGTCGGCACGAGGAGTATTTAGTCGACTCGCGGACTAGGACCTCGACACAAGGAGCGAGCTAGATACAAGGAGCGAACAGGACTCGAGGAGCGAGCTCGACTCGAGGAGTGAACTCGACTCGAGGAGTGAGCTCAAATCGAGGTGCGAACTGGACTCGAGGAGCAAGATCGACTCGAGGGGCGAACTGGACTCGAGGAGCGAGCTCGACTCGAGGTGCAAACTGGACTAGAGGAGCGAGCTCGACTCGAGGAGCGAACTGGACTCGAGGAGCGAGCTCGACTCGAGGAGCGAACTGGACTCGAGGAGCGAGCTCGACTCGAGGAGTTGTGTTAAGAGTCGGCACGAGGAGTATTAGTCGACTCGCGGACTGGGAGCTTCGACACGAGGAGCGAGCTCGACTCGAGGAGCGAACTGGACTCGAGGAGCGAGCTCGACTCGAGGTGCTACTGGATTCGAGGAGCGAGCTCGACCCGAGGTACGAACTGGACTCGAGGAGCGAGCTCGACTCGAGTTGCTACCGAATTCGAGGAGCGAGCTCGACCCGAGGTGCGAACTGGATTCGAGGAGCGAGCTCGACCCGAGGAGTTACGTGAAGAGTCGGTACGAGGAGAATCAGTCGACTCGCGGACTCGGAGCTCGACTCAAGGAGCGAGCACGACTCGAGGACCGAACTGGACTCGAGGAGCGAGCTCGACCCGAGGAGCGAACTGGACTCGAGGAGCGAATTTGACTCGAGTTGCGAACTGGACTCGACGAGCGAGCTCGACTCGAGGAGTTGTGTGAAGAGTCGGAACGAGGAGTATTAGTCGACTCGCGGACTCGGAGCCCGACTCGAGGAGCGAACTAGACTCGAGGTGCTACTGGATTCAAGAAGCGAGCTCGACCTAAGGAGTTACGTGAAGAGTCGGTACGAGGAGTAACAGTCGACTCGCGGACTCGGAGCTCGACTCGAGGAGCGAACTAGACTCGAGGAGCGAGCTCGACTCGAGGAGCGAACTGGACTTGAGGAGCGAGCTCGACTCGAGGTGCGAACTGGACTCGAGGAGCGAGCTCGACTCGAGGAGTTGTGTGAAGAGTCGGAACGAGGAGTATTAGTCGACTCGCGGACTCGGAGCTCAACTCGAGGAGCGAGCTCGACCCGAGGGGCGAACTGGACTCGAGGAGCGAGCTCGACTCGAGGTACGAACTGGACTCGAGGAGCGAGCTCGACTCGAGGAGTTGTGTGAAGAGTCGGAACGAGGAGTATTAGTCGACTCGCGGACTCGGAGCCCGACTCGAGGAGCGAACTGGACTCGAGGAGCGAGCTCGACTCGAGGAGTTGTGTGAAGAGTCGGAACGAGTATTAGTCGACTCGCGGACTCGGAGCTCGACTCGAGGACCGAAATGGACTTGAGGAGCGAGCTCGACCCGAGGAGCGAACTGGACTTGGGGAGCGAGCTCGACTCGAGGTGCTACTGGATTCAAGGAGCGAGCTCGAACCGAGGTGCGAACTGGACTCGAGCAGCGAGCTCGACCCGAGGAGTTACGTGAAGAGTCGGTACGAGGAGTAAGGGTCTACTCGCGGACTCGGAGCTCGACTCGAGGAGCGAACTGGACTCGAGGAGCGAGCCCCACTCGAGGAGTGAATAGGACTCGAGGAGCGAGCTCAACTCGAGGAGTTGTGTGAAGAGTCGGCACGAGGAGTATTTAGTCGACTCGCGGACTAGGACCTCGACACAAGGAGCGAGCTAGATACAAGGAGCGAACAGGACTCGAGGAGCGAGCTCGACTCGAGGAGTGAACTCGACTCGAGGAGTGAGCTCGAATCGAGGTGCGAACTGGACTCGAGGAGCAAGATCGACTCGAGGAGCGAACTGGACTCGAGGAGCGAGCTCGACTCGAGGTGCAAACTGGAGTAGAGGAGCGAGCTCGACTCGAGGAGCGAACTGGACTCGAGGAGCGAGCTCGACTCGAGGAGCGAACTGGACTCGAGGAGCGAGCTCGACTCGAGGAGTTGTGTTAAGAGTCGGCACGAGGAGTATTAGTCGACTCGCGGACTGGGAGCTTCGACACGAGGAGCGAGCTCGACTCGAGGAGCGAACTGGACTCGAGGAGCGAGCTCGACTCGAGGTGCTACTGGATTCGAGGAGCGAGCTCGACCCGAGGTACGAACTGGACTCGAGGAGCGAGCTCGACTCGAGTTGCTACCGAATTCGAGGAGCGAGCTCGACCCGAGGTGCGAACTGGATTCGAGGAGCGAGCTCGACCCGAGGAGTTACGTGAAGAGTCGGTACGAGGAGAATCAGTCGACTCGCGGACTCGGAGCTCGACTCAAGGAGCGAGCACGACTCGAGGACCGAACTGGACTCGAGGAGCGAGCTCGACCCGAGGAGCGAACTGGACTCGAGGAGCGAATTTGACTCGAGTTGCGAACTGGACTCGACGAGCGAGCTCGACTCGAGGAGTTGTGTGAAGAGTCGGAACGAGGAGTATTAGTCGACTCGCGGACTCGGAGCCCGACTCGAGGAGCGAACTAGACTCGAGGTGCTACTGGATTCAAGAAGCGAGCTCGACCTAAGGAGTTACGTGAAGAGTCGGTACGAGGAGTAACAGTCGACTCGCGGACTCGGAGCTCGACTCGAGGAGCGAACTAGACTCGAGGAGCGAGCTCGACTCGAGGAGCGAACTGGACTTGAGGAGCGAGCTCGACTCGAGGTGCGAACTGGACTCGAGGAGCGAGCTCGACTCGAGGAGTTGTGTGAAGAGTCGGAACGAGGAGTATTAGTCGACTCGCGGACTCGGAGCTCAACTCGAGGAGCGAGCTCGACCCGAGGGGCGAACTGGACTCGAGGAGCGAGCTCGACTCGAGGTACGAACTGGACTCGAGGAGCGAGCTCGACTCGAGGAGTTGTGTGAAGAGTCGGAACGAGGAGTATTAGTCGACTCGCGGACTCGGAGCCCGACTCGAGGAGCGAACTGGACTCGAGGAGCGAGCTCGACTCGAGGAGTTGTGTGAAGAGTCGGAACGAGTATTAGTCGACTCGCGGACTCGGAGCTCGACTCGAGGACCGAAATGGACTTGAGGAGCGAGCTCGACCCGAGGAGCGAACTGGACTTGGGGAGCGAGCTCGACTCGAGGTGCTACTGGATTCAAGGAGCGAGCTCGAACCGAGGTGCGAACTTTACTCGAGCAGCGAGCTCGACCCGAGGAGTTACGTGAAGAGTCGGTACGAGGAGTAAGGGTCTACTCGCGGACTCGGAGCTCGACTCGAGGAGCGAACTGGACTCGAGGAGCGAGCCCCACTCGAGGAGTGAATAGGACTCGAGGAGCGAGCTCAACTCGAGGAGTTGTGTGAAGAGTCGGCACGAGGAGTATTTAGTCGACTCGCGGACTAGGACCTCGACACAAGGAGCGAGCTAGATACAAGGAGCGAACAGGACTCGAGGAGCGAGCTCGACTCGAGGAGTGAACTCGACTCGAGGAGTGAGCTCGAATCGAGGTGCGAACTGGACTCGAGGAGCAAGATCGACTCGAGGAGCGAACTGGACTCGAGGAGCGAGCTCGACTCGAGGTGCAAACTGGACTAGAGGAGCGAGCTCGACTCGAGGAGCGAACTGGACTCGAGGAGCGAGCTCGACTCGAGGAGCGAACTGGACTCGAGGAGCGAGCTCGACTCGAGGAGTTGTGTTAAGAGTCGGCACGAGGAGTATTAGTCGACTCGCGGACTGGGAGCTTCGACACGAGGAGCGAGCTCGACTCGAGGAGCGAACTGGACTCGAGGAGCGAGCTCGACTCGAGGTGCTACTGGATTCGAGGAGCGAGCTCGACCCGAGGTACGAACTGGACTCGAGGAGCGAGCTCGACTCGAGTTGCTACCGAATTCGAGGAGCGAGCTCGACCCGAGGTGCGAACTGGATTCGAGGAGCGAGCTCGACCCGAGGAGTTACGTGAAGAGTCGGTACGAGGAGAATCAGTCGACTCGCGGACTCGGAGCTCGACTCAAGGAGCGAGCACGACTCGAGGACCGAACTGGACTCGAGGAGCGAGCTCGACCCGAGGAGCGAACTGGACTCGAGGAGCGAATTTGACTCGAGTTGCGAACTGGACTCGACGAGCGAGCTCGACTCGAGGAGTTGTGTGAAGAGTCGGAACGAGGAGTATTAGTCGACTCGCGGACTCGGAGCCCGACTCGAGGAGCGAACTAGACTCGAGGTGCTACTGGATTCAAGAAGCGAGCTCGACCTAAGGAGTTACGTGAAGAGTCGGTACGAGGAGTAACAGTCGACTCGCGGACTCGGAGCTCGACTCGAGGAGCGAACTAGACTCGAGGAGCGAGCTCGACTCGAGGAGCGAACTGGACTTGAGGAGCGAGCTCGACTCGAGGTGCGAACTGGACTCGAGGAGCGAGCTCGACTCGAGGAGTTGTGTGAAGAGTCGGAACGAGGAGTATTAGTCGACTCGCGGACTCGGAGCTCAACTCGAGGAGCGAGCTCGACCCGAGGGGCGAACTGGACTCGAGGAGCGAGCTCGACTCGAGGTACGAACTGGACTCGAGGAGCGAGCTCGACTCGAGGAGTTGTGTGAAGAGTCGGAACGAGGAGTATTAGTCGACTCGCGGACTCGGAGCCCGACTCGAGGAGCGAACTGGACTCGAGGAGCGAGCTCGACTCGAGGAGTTGTGTGAAGAGTCGGAACGAGTATTAGTCGACTCGCGGACTCGGAGCTCGACTCGAGGACCGAAATGGACTTGAGGAGCGAGCTCGACCCGAGGAGCGAACTGGACTTGGGGAGCGAGCTCGACTCGAGGTGCTACTGGATTCAAGGAGCGAGCTCGAACCGAGGTGCGAACTGGACTCGAGCAGCGAGCTCGACCCGAGGAGTTACGTGAAGAGTCGGTACGAGGAGTAAGGGTCTACTCGCGGACTCGGAGCTCGACTCGAGGAGCGAACTGGACTCGAGGAGCGAGCTCGACTCGAGGAGTGAACTGGACTCGAGGAGCGAGCTCGACTCGAGGTGCGAACTGGACTCGAGGAGCGAGCTCGACTAGAGGAGCGAACTAGACTCAAGGACCAAGCTCGACTCGAGGAGTTGTGTGAAGAGTCGGCACGAGGAGTATTAGTCGACTCGCGGACTCGGAGATCGACTCGAGGAGCGAGCTCGACTCGAGGACCGAACTGGACTCGAGGAGCGAGCTCGACCCGAGGGGCGAACTGGACTCTAGGAGCAAGCTCGACTCGAGGAGTTGTGTGAAGAGTCGGAAGGAGGAGTATTAGTCGACACGCGGATTCGGAGCTCGACTCGAGGAGTTGTGTGAAGAGTCAGAACGAGGAGTATTATTCGACTCGCGGACTCGGAACTCGACTCGAGGAGCGAGTTGGACTCGAGGAGCGAGCTCGACTAGAGGAGCGAACTAGACTCAAGGAGGGAGCTCGACACGAGGAGTTGTGTGAAGAGTCGGCACGAGGAGTATTAGTCGACTCGCGGACTCGGAGCTCGACTCGAGGACCGAACTGGACTCGAGGAGCGAGCTCGACCCGAGGGGCGAACTGGAGTCTAGGAGCAAGCTCGACTCGAGGAGTTGTGTGAAGAGTCGGAACGAGGAGTATTAGTCGACTCGCGGACTCGGAGCTCGACTCGAGGAGTTGTGTGAAGAGTCGTTACGAGGAGTATTAGTCTACTCGCGGACTCGGAGCTCGACTCGAGGAGCGAGCTGGACTCGAGGAGCGAGCTCGACCTGAGGAGTTACGTGAAGAGTCGGTACGAGGAGTAACAGTCGACTCGCGGACTCGAAGCTCGACTCAAGGAGCGAACTAGACTCAAGGAGCGAGCTCGACTCGAGGAGCGAACTGGACTCGAGGAGCGAGCTCGACTCGAGGTGCGAACTGGAATCGAGGAGCGAGCTCGACTCGAGGAGTTGTGTGAAGAGTCGGAACGAGGAGTATTAGTTGACTCGCGGACTCGGAGCCGAACTCGAGGAGCGAACTGGACTCGAGGAGCGAGCTCGACTCGAGGAGTTGTGTGAAGAGTCGGTACAAGGAGTAACAGTCGACTCGCGGAATCGGAGCTTGACTCGAGGAGCGAACTGGACTCGAGGAGCGAGCTTGACTCGAGGAGCGAACTGGACTCGATGAGCGAGCTCGACTCGAGGAGCGAACTGGACTCAAGGAGCGAGCTCGACTCGAGGAGTTGTGTGAAGAGTCGGCACGAGGAGTATTAGTCGAGTCGCAGACTGGGAGCTCGACACGAGGAGCGAGCTCGACTCGAGGACCGAACTGGACTCGAGGAGCGAGCTCGACCCGAGGAGTTACGTGAAGAGTCAGTACGAGGAGTAACAATCGACTCGCGGACTCGGAGCTCGACTCGAGGAGCGAACTGGACTCGAGAAGCGAGCTCGACTCAAGGAGCGAACTGGACTCGAGGAGCGAGCTCGACTCGAGGTGCGAACTGGACTCGAGGAGCGAGCCCCACTCGAGGAGTGAATAGGACTCGAGGAGCGAGCTCAACTCGAGGAGTTGTGTAAAGAGTCGGCACGAGGAGTATTTAGTCGACTCGCGGACTAGGACCTCGACACAAGGAGCGAGCTAGATACAAGGAGCGAACAGGACTCGAGGAGCGAGCTCGACTCGAGGAGTGAACTCGACTCGAGGAGTGAGCTCGAATCGAGGTGCGAACTGGACTCGAGGAGCAAGATCGACTCGAGGAGTAAACTGGACTCGAGGAGCGAGCTCGACTCGAGGTGCAAACTGGACTAGAGGAGCGAGCTCGACTCGAGGAGCGAACTGGACTCGAGGAGCGAGCTCGACTCGAGGAGCGAGCTCGACTCGAGGAGTTGTGTTAAGAGTCGGCACGAGGAGTATTAGTCGACTCGCGGACTGGGAGCTTCGACACGAGGAGCGAGCTCGACTCGAGGAGCGAACTGGACTCGAGGAGCGAGCTCGACTCGAGGAGCGAACTGGACTCGAGGAGCGAGCTCGACTCGAGGTGCTACTGGATTCGAGGAGCGAGCTCGACCCGAGGTACGAACTGGACTCGAGGAGCGAGCTCGACTCGACTTGCTACCGAATTCGAGGAGCGAGCTCGACCCGAGGTGCGAACTGGATTCGAGGAGCGAGCTCGACCCGAGGAGTTACGTGAAGAGTCGGTACGAGGAGAATCAGTCGACTCGCGGACTCGGAGCTCGACTCAAGGAGCGAGCACGACTCGAGGACCGAACTGGACTCGAGGAGCGAGCTCGACCCGAGGAGCGAACTGGACTCGAGGAGCGAATTTGACTCGAGTTGCGAACTGGACTCGACGAGCGAGCTCGACTCGAGGAGTTGTGTGAAGAGTCGGAACGAGGAGTATTAGTCGACTCGCGGACTCGGAGCCCGACTCGAGGAGCGAACTAGACTCGAGGTGCTACTGGATTCAAGAAGCGAGCTCGACCTAAGGAGTTACGTGAAGAGTCGGTACGAGGAGTAACAGTCGACTCGCGGACTCGGAGCTCGACTCGAGGAGCGAACTAGACTCGAGGAGCGAGCTCGACTCGAGGAGCGAACTGGACTTGAGGAGCGAGCTCGACTTGAGGAGCGAGCTCGACTCGAGGAGTGAACTGGACTCGAGGAGCGAGCTCGACTCGAGGTGCGAACTGGACTCGAGGAACGAGCTCGACTAGAGGAGCGAACTAGACTCAAGGAGCGAGCTCGACTCGAGGAGTTGTGTGAAGAGTCGGCACGAGGAGTATTAGTCGACTCGCGGACTCGGAGATCGACTCGAGGAGCGAGCTCGACTCGAGGACCGAACTGGACTCGAGGAGCGAGCTCGACCCGAGGGGCGAACTGGACTCTAGGAGCAAGCTCGACTCGAGGAGTTGTGTGAAGAGTCGGAAGGAGGAGTATTAGTCGACACGCGGATTCGGAGCTCGACTCGAGGAGTTGTTTGAAGAGTCAGAACGAGGAGTATTATTCGACTCGCGGACTCGGAACTCGACTCGAGGAGCGAGTTGGACTCGAGGAGCGAGCTCGACTAGAGGAGCGAACTAGACTCAAGGAGGGAGCTCGACACGAGGAGTTGTGTGAAGAGTCGGCACGAGGAGTATTAGTCGACTCGCGGACTCGGAGCTCGACTCGAGGACCGAACTGGACTCGAGGAGCGAGCTCGACCCGAGGGGCGAACTGGACTCTAGGAGCAAGCTCGACTCGAGGAGTTGTGTGAAGAGTCGGAACGAGGAGTATTAGTCGACTCGCGGACTCGGAGCTCGACTCGAGGAGTTGTGTGAAGAGTCGTAACGAGGAGTATTAGTCGACTCGCGGACTCGGAGCTCGACTCGAGGAGCGAGCTGGACTCGAGGAGCGAGCTCGACCTGAGGAGTTACGTGAAGAGTCGGTACGAGGAGTAACAGTCGACTCGCGGACTCGAAGCTCGACTCAAGGAGCGAACTAGACTCAAGGAGCGAGCTCGACTCGAGGAGCGAACTGGACTCGAGGAGCGAGCTCGACTCGAGGTGCGAACTGGAATCGAGGAGCGAGCTCGACTCGAGGAGTTGTGTGAAGAGTCGGAACGAGGATTATTAGTTGACTCGCGGACTCGGAGCCGGACTCGAGGAGCGAACTGGACTCGAGGAGCGAGCTCGACTCGAGGAGTTGTGTGAAGAGTCGGTACAAGGAGTAACAGTCGACTCGCGGAATCGGAGCTTGACTCGAGGAGCGAACTGGACTCGAGGAGCGAGCTTGACTCGAGGAGCGAACTGGACTCGATGAGCGAGCTCGACTCGAGGAGCGAACTGGACTCAAGGAGCGAGCTCGACTTGAGGAGTTGTGTGAAGAGTCGGCACGAGGAGTATTAGTCGAGTCGCAGACTGGGAGCTCGACACGAGGAGCGAGCTCGACTCGAGGACCGAACTGGACTCGAGGAGCGAGCTCGACCCGAGGAGTTACGTGAAGAGTCGGTACGAGGAGTAACAATCGACTCGCGGACTCGGAGCTCGACTCGAGGAGCGAACTGGACTCGAGAAGCGAGCTCGACTCAAGGAGCGAACTGGACTCGAGGAGCGAGCTCGACTCGAGGTGCGAACTGGACTCGAGGAGCGAGCCCCACTCGAGGAGTGAATAGGACTCGAGGAGCGAGCTCAACTCGAGGAGTTGTGTGAAGAGTCGGCACGAGGAGTATTTAGTCGACTCGCGGACTAGGACCTCGACACAAGGAGCGAGCTAGATACAAGGAGCGAACAGGACTCGAGGAGCGAGCTCGACTCGAGGAGTGAACTCGACTCGAGGAGTGAGCTCGAATCGAGGTGCGAACTGGACTCGAGGAGCAAGATCGACTCGAGGAGCGAACTGGACTCGAGGAGCGAGCTCGACTCGAGGTGCAAACTGGACTAGAGGAGCGAGCTCGACTCGAGGAGCGAACTGGACTCGAGGAGCGAGCTCGACTCGAGGAGCGAGCTCGACTCGAGGAGTTGTGTTAAGAGTCGGCACGAGGAGTATTAGTCGACTCGCGGACTGGGAGCTTCGACACGAGGAGCGAGCTCGACTCGAGGAGCGAACTGGACTCGAGGAGCGAGCTCGACTCGAGGAGCGAACTGGACTCGAGGAGCGAGCTCGACTCGAGGTGCTACTGGATTCGAGGAGCGAGCTCGACCCGAGGTACGAACTGGACTCGAGGAGCGAGCTCGACTCGAGTTGCTACCGAATTCGAGGAGCGAGCTCGACCCGAGGTGCGAACTGGATTCGAGGAGCGAGCTCGACCCGAGGAGTTACGTGAAGAGTCGGTACGAGGAGAATCAGTCGACTCGCGGACTCGGAGCTCGACTCAAGGAGCGAGCACGACTCGAGGACCGAACTGGACTCGAGGAGCGAGCTCGACCCGAGGAGCGAACTGGACTCGAGGAGCGAATTTGACTCGAGTTGCGAACTGGACTCGACGAGCGAGCTCGACTCGAGGAGTTGTGTGAAGAGTCGGAACGAGGAGTATTAGTCGACTCGCGGACTCGGAGCCCGACTCGAGGAGCGAACTAGACTCGAGGTGCTACTGGATTCAAGAAGCGAGCTCGACCTAAGGAGTTACGTGAAGAGTCGGTACGAGGAGTAACAGTCGACTCGCGGACTCGGAGCTCGACTCGAGGAGCGAACTAGACTCGAGGAGCGAGCTCGACTCGAGGAGCGAACTGGACTTGAGGAGCGAGCTCGACTTGAGGAGCGAGCTCGACTCGAGGAGTGAACTGGACTCGAGGAGCGAGCTCGACTCGAGGTGCGAACTGGACTCGAGGAACGAGCTCGACTAGAGGAGCGAACTAGACTCAAGGAGCGAGCTCGACTCGAGGAGTTGTGTGAAGAGTCGGCACGAGGAGTATTAGTCGACTCGCGGACTCGGAGATCGACTCGAGGAGCGAGCTCGACTCGAGGACCGAACTGGACTCGAGGAGCGAGCTCGACCCGAGGGGCGAACTGGACTCTAGGAGCAAGCTCGACTCGAGGAGTTGTGTGAAGAGTCGGAAGGAGGAGTATTAGTCGACACGCGGATTCGGAGCTCGACTCGAGGAGTTGTTTGAAGAGTCAGAACGAGGAGTATTATTCGACTCGCGGACTCGGAACTCGACTCGAGGAGCGAGTTGGACTCGAGGAGCGAGCTCGACTAGAGGAGCGAACTAGACTCAAGGAGGGAGCTCGACACGAGGAGTTGTGTGAAGAGTCGGCACGAGGAGTATTAGTCGACTCGCGGACTCGGAGCTCGACTCGAGGACCGAACTGGACTCGAGGAGCGAGCTCGACCCGAGGGGCGAACTGGACTCTAGGAGCAAGCTCGACTCGAGGAGTTGTGTGAAGAGTCGGAACGAGGAGTATTAGTCGACTCGCGGACTCGGAGCTCGACTCGAGGAGTTGTGTGAAGAGTCGTAACGAGGAGTATTAGTCGACTCGCGGACTCGGAGCTCGACTCGAGGAGCGAGCTGGACTCGAGGAGCGAGCTCGACCTGAGGAGTTACGTGAAGAGTCGGTACGAGGAGTAACAGTCGACTCGCGGACTCGAAGCTCGACTCAAGGAGCGAACTAGACTCAAGGAGCGAGCTCGACTCGAGGAGCGAACTGGACTCGAGGAGCGAGCTCGACTCGAGGTGCGAACTGGAATCGAGGAGCGAGCTCGACTCGAGGAGTTGTGTGAAGAGTCGGAACGAGGAGTATTAGTTGACTCGCGGACTCGGAGCCGGACTCGAGGAGCGAACTGGACTCGAGGAGCGAGCTCGACTCGAGGAGTTGTGTGAAGAGTCGGTACAAGGAGTAACAGTCGACTCGCGGAATCGGAGCTTGACTCGAGGAGCGAACTGGACTCGAGGAGCGAGCTTGACTCGAGGAGCGAACTGGACTCGATGAGCGAGCTCGACTCGAGGAGCGAACTGGACTCAAGGAGCGAGCTCGACTTGAGGAGTTGTGTGAAGAGTCGGCACGAGGAGTATTAGTCGAGTCGCAGACTGGGAGCTCGACACGAGGAGCGAGCTCGACTCGAGGACCGAACTGGACTCGAGGAGCGAGCTCGACCCGAGGAGTTACGTGAAGAGTCGGTACGAGGAGTAACAATCGACTCGCGGACTCGGAGCTCGACTCGAGGAGCGAACTGGACTCGAGAAGCGAGCTCGACTCAAGGAGCGAACTGGACTCGAGGAGCGAGCTCGACTCGAGGTGCGAACTGGACTCGAGGAGCGAGCCCCACTCGAGGAGTGAATAGGACTCGAGGAGCGAGCTCAACTCGAGGAGTTGTGTGAAGAGTCGGCACGAGGAGTATTTAGTCGACTCGCGGACTAGGACCTCGACACAAGGAGCGAGCTAGATACAAGGAGCGAACAGGACTCGAGGAGCGAGCTCGACTCGAGGAGTGAACTCGACTCGAGGAGTGAGCTCGAATCGAGGTGCGAACTGGACTCGAGGAGCAAGATCGACTCGAGGAGCGAACTGGACTCGAGGAGCGAGCTCGACTCGAGGTGCAAACTGGACTAGAGGAGCGAGCTCGACTCGAGGAGCGAACTGGACTCGAGGAGCGAGCTCGACTCGAGGAGCGAGCTCGACTCGAGGAGTTGTGTTAAGAGTCGGCACGAGGAGTATTAGTCGACTCGCGGACTGGGAGCTTCGACACGAGGAGCGAGCTCGACTCGAGGAGCGAACTGGACTCGAGGAGCGAGCTCGACTCGAGGAGCGAACTGGACTCGAGGAGCGAGCTCGACTCGAGGTGCTACTGGATTCGAAGAGCGAGCTCGACCCGAGGTACGAACTGGACTCGAGGAGCGAGCTCGACTCGAGTTGCTACCGAATTCGAGGAGCGAGCTCGACCCGAGGTGCGAACTGGATTCGAGGAGCGAGCTCGACCCGAGGAGTTACGTGAAGAGTCGGTACGAGGAGAATCAGTCGACTCGCGGACTCGGAGCTCGACTCAAGGAGCGAGCACGACTCGAGGACCGAACTGGACTCGAGGAGCGAGCTCGACCCGAGGAGCGAACTGGACTCGAGGAGCGAATTTGACTCGAGTTGCGAACTGGACTCGACGAGCGAGCTCGACTCGAGGAGTTGTGTGAAGAGTCGGAACGAGGAGTATTAGTCGACTCGCGGACTCGGAGCCCGACTCGAGGAGCGAACTAGACTCGAGGTGCTACTGGATTCAAGAAGCGAGCTCGACCTAAGGAGTTACGTGAAGAGTCGGTACGAGGAGTAACAGTCGACTCGCGGACTCGGAGCTCGACTCGAGGAGCGAACTAGACTCGAGGAGCGAGCTCGACTCGAGGAGCGAACTGGACTTGAGGAGCGAGCTCGACTTGAGGAGCGAGCTCGACTCGAGGAGTGAACTGGACTCGAGGAGCGAGCTCGACTCGAGGTGCGAACTGGACTCGAGGAACGAGCTCGACTAGAGGAGCGAACTAGACTCAAGGAGCGAGCTCGACTCGAGGAGTTGTGTGAAGAGTCGGCACGAGGAGTATTAGTCGACTCGCGGACTCGGAGATCGACTCGAGGAGCGAGCTCGACTCGAGGACCGAACTGGACTCGAGGAGCGAGCTCGACCCGAGGGGCGAACTGGACTCTAGGAGCAAGCTCGACTCGAGGAGTTGTGTGAAGAGTCGGAAGGAGGAGTATTAGTCGACACGCGGATTCGGAGCTCGACTCGAGGAGTTGTTTGAAGAGTCAGAACGAGGAGTATTATTCGACTCGCGGACTCGGAACTCGACTCGAGGAGCGAGTTGGACTCGAGGAGCGAGCTCGACTAGAGGAGCGAACTAGACTCAAGGAGGGAGCTCGACACGAGGAGTTGTGTGAAGAGTCGGCACGAGGAGTATTAGTCGACTCGCGGACTCGGAGCTCGACTCGAGGACCGAACTGGACTCGAGGAGCGAGCTCGACCCGAGGGGCGAACTGGACTCTAGGAGCAAGCTCGACTCGAGGAGTTGTGTGAAGAGTCGGAACGAGGAGTATTAGTCGACTCGCGGACTCGGAGCTCGACTCGAGGAGTTGTGTGAAGAGTCGTAACGAGGAGTATTAGTCGACTCGCGGACTCGGAGCTCGACTCGAGGAGCGAGCTGGACTCGAGGAGCGAGCTCGACCTGAGGAGTTACGTGAAGAGTCGGTACGAGGAGTAACAGTCGACTCGCGGACTCGAAGCTCGACTCAAGGAGCGAACTAGACTCAAGGAGCGAGCTCGACTCGAGGAGCGAACTGGACTCGAGGAGCGAGCTCGACTCGAGGTGCGAACTGGAATCGAGGAGCGAGCTCGACTCGAGGAGTTGTGTGAAGAGTCGGAACGAGGAGTATTAGTTGACTCGCGGACTCGGAGCCGGACTCGAGGAGCGAACTGGACTCGAGGAGCGAGCTCGACTCGAGGAGTTGTGTGAAGAGTCGGTACAAGGAGTAACAGTCGACTCGCGGAATCGGAGCTTGACTCGAGGAGCGAACTGGACTCGAGGAGCGAGCTTGACTCGAGGAGCGAACTGGACTCGATGAGCGAGCTCGACTCGAGGAGCGAACTGGACTCAAGGAGCGAGCTCGACTCGAGGAGTTGTGTGAAGAGTCGGCACGAGGAGTATTAGTCGAGTCGCAGACTGGGAGCTCGACACGAGGAGCGAGCTCGACTCGAGGACCGAACTGGACTCGAGGAGCGAGCTCGACCCGAGGAGTTACGTGAAGAGTCGGTACGAGGAGTAACAATCGACTCGCGGACTCGGAGCTCGACTCGAGGAGCGAACTGGACTCGAGAAGCGAGATCGACTCAAGGAGCGAACTGGACTCGAGGAGCGAGCTCGACTCGAGGTGCGAACTGGACTCGAGGAGCGAGCCCCACTCGAGGAGTGAATAGGACTCGAGGAGCGAGCTCAACTCGAGGAGTTGTGTGAAGAGTCGGCACGAGGAGTATTTAGTCGACTCGCGGACTAGGACCTCGACACAAGGAGCGAGCTAGATACAAGGAGCGAACAGGACTCGAGGAGCGAGCTCGACTCGAGGAGTGAACTCGACTCGAGGAGTGAGCTCGAATCGAGGTGCGAACTGGACTCGAGGAGCAAGATCGACTCGAGGAGCGAACTGGACTCGAGGAGCGAGCTCGACTCGAGGTGCAAACTGGACTAGAGGAGCGAGCTCGACTCGAGGAGTGAATAGGACTCGAGGAGCGAGCTCAACTCGAGGAGTTGTGTAAAGAGTCGGCACGAGGAGTATTTAGTCGACTCGCGGACTAGGACCTCGACACAAGGAGCGAGCTAGATACAAGGAGCGAACAGGACTCGAGGAGCGAGCTCGACTCGAGGAGTGAACTCGACTCGAGGAGTGAGCTCGAATCGAGGTGCGAACTGGACTCGAGGAGCAAGATCGACTCGAGGAGCGAACTGGACTCGAGGAGCGAGCTCGACTCGAGGTGCAAACTGGACTAGAGGAGCGAGCTCGACTCGAGGAGCGAACTGGACTCGAGGAGCGAGCTCGACTCGAGGAGCGAGCTCGACTCGAGGAGTTGTGTTAAGAGTCGGCACGAGGAGTATTAGTCGACTCGCGGACTGGGAGCTTCGACACGAGGAGCGAGCTCGACTCGAGGAGCGAACTGGACTCGAGGAGCGAGCTCGACTCGAGGAGCGAACTGGACTCGAGGAGCGAGCTCGACTCGAGGTGCTACTGGATTCGAGGAGCGAGCTCGACCCGAGGTACGAACTGGACTCGAGGAGCGAGCTCGACTCGAGTTGCTACCGAATTCGAGGAGCGAGCTCGACCCGAGGTGCGAACTGGATTCGAGGAGCGAGCTCGACCCGAGGAGTTACGTGAAGAGTCGGTACGAGGAGAATCAGTCGACTCGCGGACTCGGAGCTCGACTCAAGGAGCGAGCACGACTCGAGGACCGAACTGGACTCGAGGAGCGAGCTCGACCCGAGGAGCGAACTGGACTCGAGGAGCGAATTTGACTCGAGTTGCGAACTGGACTCGACGAGCGAGCTCGACTCGAGGAGTTGTGTGAAGAGTCGGAACGAGGAGTATTAGTCGACTCGCGGACTCGGAGCCCGACTCGAGGAGCGAACTAGACTCGAGGTGCTACTGGATTCAAGAAGCGAGCTCGACCTAAGGAGTTACGTGAAGAGTCGGTACGAGGAGTAACAGTCGACTCGCGGACTCGGAGCTCGACTCGAGGAGCGAACTAGACTCGAGGAGCGAGCTCGACTCGAGGAGCGAACTGGACTTGAGGAGCGAGCTCGACTTGAGGAGCGAGCTCGACTCGAGGAGTGAACTGGACTCGAGGAGCGAGCTCGACTCGAGGTGCGAACTGGACTCGAGGAGCGAGCTCGACTAGAGGAGCGAACTAGACTCAAGGAGCGAGCTCGACTCGAGGAGTTGTGTGAAGAGTCGGCACGAGGAGTATTAGTCGACTCGCGGACTCGGAGATCGACTCGAGGAGCGAGCTCGACTCGAGGACCGAACTGGACTCGAGGAGCGAGCTCGACCCGAGGGGCGAACTGGACTCTAGGAGCAAGCTCGACTCGAGGAGTTGTGTGAAGAGTCGGAAGGAGGAGTATTAGTCGACACGCGTATTCGGAGCTCGACTCGAGGAGTTGTTTGAAGAGTCAGAACGAGGAGTATTATTCGACTCGCGGACTCGGAACTCGACTCGAGGAGCGAGTTGGACTCGAGGAGCGAGCTCGACTAGAGGAGCGAACTAGACTCAAGGAGGGAGCTCGACACGAGGAGTTGTGTGAAGAGTCGGCACGAGGAGTATTAGTCGACTCGCGGACTCGGAGCTCGACTCGAGGACCGAACTGGACTCGAGGAGCGAGCTCGACCCGAGGGGCGAACTGGACTCTAGGAGCAAGCTCGACTCGAGGAGTTGTGTGAAGAGTCGGAACGAGGAGTATTAGTCGACTCGCGGACTCGGAGCTCGACTCGAGGAGTTGTGTGAAGAGTCGTAAGGAGGAGTATTAGTCGACTCGCGGACTCGGAGCTCGACTCGAGGAGCGAGCTGGACTCGAGGAGCGAGCTCGACCTGAGGAGTTACGTGAAGAGTCGGTACGAGGAGTAACAGTCGACTCGCGGACTCGAAGCTCGACTCAAGGAGCGAACTAGACTCAAGGAGCGAGCTCGACTCGAGGAGCGAACTGGACTCGAGGAGCGAGCTCGACTCGAGGTGCGAACTGGAATCGAGGAGCGAGCTCGACTCGAGGAGTTGTGTGAAGAGTCGGAACGAGGAGTATTAGTTGACTCGCGGACTCGGAGCCGGACTCGAGGAGCGAACTGGACTCGAGGAGCGAGCTCGACTCGAGGAGTTGTGTGAAGAGTCGGTACAAGGAGTAACAGTCGACTCGCGAAATCGGAGCTTGACTCGAGGAGCGAACTGGACTCGAGGAGCGAGCTTGACTCGAGGAGCGAACTGGACTCGATGAGCGAGCTCGACTCGAGGAGCGAACTGGACTCAAGGAGCGAGCTCGACTCGAGGAGTTGTGTGAAGAGTCGGCACGAGGAGTATTAGTCGAGTCGCAGACTGGGAGCTCGACACGAGGAGCGAGCTCGACTCGAGGACCGAACTGGACTCGAGGAGCGAGCTCGACCCGAGGAGTTACGTGAAGAGTCGGTACGAGGAGTAACAATCGACTCGCGGACTCGGAGCTCGACTCGAGGAGCGAACTGGACTCGAGAAGCGAGCTCGACTCAAGGAGCGAACTGGACTCGAGGAGCGAGCTCGACTCGAGGTGCGAACTGGACTCGAGGAGCGAGCCCCACTCGAGGAGTGAATAGGACTCGAGGAGCGAGCTCAACTCGAGGAGTTGTGTGAAGAGTCGGCACGAGGAGTATTTAGTCGACTCGCGGACTAGGACCTCGACACAAGGAGCGAGCTAGATACAAGGAGCGAACAGGACTCGAGGAGCGAGCTCGACTCGAGGAGTGAACTCGACTCGAGGAGTGAGCTCGAATCGAGGTGCGAACTGGACTCGAGGAGCAAGATCGACTCGAGGAGCGAACTGGACTCGAGGAGCGAGCTCGACTCGAGGTGCAAACTGGACTAGAGGAGCGAGCTCGACTCGAGGAGCGAACTGGACTCGAGGAGCGAGCTCGACTCGAGGAGCGAACTGGACTCGAGGAGCGAGCTCGACTCGAGGAATTGTGTTAAGAGTCGGCACGAGGAGTATTAGTCGACTCGCGGACTGGGAGCTTCGACACGAGGAGCGAGCTCGACTCGAGGAGCGAACTGGACTCGAGGAGCGAGCTCGACTCGAGGTGCTACTGGATTCGAGGAGCGAGCTCGACCCGAGGTACGAACTGGACTCGAGGAGCGAGCTCGACTCGAGTTGCTATCGAATTCGAGGAGCGAGCTCGACCCGTGGTGCGAACTGGATTCGAGGAGCGAGCTCGACCCGAGGAGTTACGTGAAGAGTCGGTACGAGGAGAATCAGTCGACTCGCGGACTCGGAGCTCGACTCAAGGAGCGAGCTCGACTCGAGGACCGAACTGGACTCGAGGAGCGAGCTCGACCCGAGGAGCGAACTGGACTCGAGGAGCGAATTCGACTCGAGGTGCGAACTGGACTCGACGAGCGAGCTCGACTCGAGGAGTTGTGTGAAGAGTCGGAACGAGGAGTATTAGTCGACTCGCGGACTCGGAGCTCGACTCGAGGAGCGAACTAGACTCGAGGTGCTACTGGATTCAAGAAGCGAGCTCGACCTAAGGAGTTACGTGAATAGTCGGTACGAGGAGTAACAGTCGACTCGCGGACTCGGAGCTCGACTCGAGGAGCGAACTAGACTCGAGGAGCGAGCTCGACTCGAGGAGCGAACTGGACTCGAGGAGCGAGCTCGACTCGAGGTGCGAACTGGACTCGAGGAGCGAGCTCGACTCGAGGAGTTGTGTGAAGAGTCGGAACGAGGAGTATTAGTCGACTCGCGGACTCGGAGCCCGACTCGAGGAGCGAACTGGACTCGAGGAGCGAGCTCGACTCGAGGTGCGAACTGGACTCGAGGAGCGAGCTCGACTCGAGGAGTTGTGTGAAGAGTCGGAACGAGGAGTATTAGTCGACTCGCGGACTCGGAGCTCGACTCGAGGAGCGAGCTCGACTCGAGGACCGAACTGGACTCGAGGAGCGAGCTCTACCCGAGGAGCGAACTGGACTTGGGGAGCGAGCTCTACTCGAGGTGCTACTGGATTCAAGGAGCGAGCTCGAACCGAGGTGCGAACTGGACTCGAGCAGCGAGTTCGACCCGAGGAGTTACGTGAAGAGTCGGTACAAGGAGTAAGGGTCTACTCGCGGACTCGGAGCTCGACTCGAGGAGCGAACTGGACTCGAGGAGCGAGCTCGACTCGAGGAGCGAACTGGACTCGAGGAGCGAGCTCGACTCGAGGTGCGAACTGGACTCGAGGAGCGAGCTCGACTAGAGGAGCGAACTAGACTCAAGGAGCGAGCTCGACTCGAGGAGTTGTGTGAAGAGTCGGCACGAGGAGTATTAGTCGACTCGCGGACTCGGAGATCGACTCGAGGAGCGAGCTCGACTCGAGGACCGAACTGGACTCGAGGAGCGAGCTCGACCCGAGGGGCGAACTGGACTCTAGGAGCAAGCTCGACTCGAGGAGTTGTGTGAAGAGTCGGAAGGAGGAGAATTAGTCGACACGCGGATTCGGAGCTCGACTCGAGGAGTTGTGTGAAGAGTCAGAACGAGGAGTATTATTCGACTCGCGGACTCGGAACTCGACTCGAGGAGCGAGTTGGACTCGAGGAGCGAGCTCGACTAGAGGAGCGAACTAGACTCAAGGAGGGACCTCGACACGAGGAGTTGTGTGAAGAGTCGGCACGAGGAGTATTAGTCGACTCGCGGACTCGGAGCTCGACTCGAGGACCGAACTGGACTCGAGGAGCGAGCTCGACCCGAGGGGCGAACTGGACTCTAGGAGCAAGCTCGACTCGAGGAGTTGTGTGAAGAGTCGGAACGAGGAGTATTAGTCGACTCGCGGACTCGGAGCTCGACTCGAGGAGTTGTGTGAAGAGTCGTGACGAGGAGTATTAGTCGACTCGCGGACTCGGAGCTCGACTCGAGGAGCGAGCTGGACTCGAGGAGCGAGCTCAACCTGAGGAGTTACGTGAGGAGTCGGTACGAGGAGTAACAGTCGACTCGCGGACTCGAAGCTCGACTCGAGGAGCGAACTAGACTCAAGGAGCGAGCTCGACTCGAGGAGCGAACTGGACTCGAGGAGCGAGCTCGACTCGAGGTGCGAACTGGAATCGAGGAGCGAGCTCGACTCGAGGAGTTGTGTGAAGAGTCGGAACGAGGAGTATTAGTTGACTCGCGGACTCGGAGCCGGACTCGAGGAGCGAACTGGACTCGAGGAGCGAGCTCGACTCGAGGAGTTGTGTGAAGAGTCGGAACGAGTATTAGTCGACTTGCGGACTCGGAGCTCGACTCGAGGACCGAACTGGACTCGAGGAGCGAGCTCGACACGAGGAGCGAACTGGACTTGAGGAGTGAGCTCGACTCGAGGTGCTAGTGGATTCAAGGAGCGAGCTCGAACCGAGGTGCGAACTGGACTCGAGGAGCGAGCTCGACCCGAGGAGTTACGTGAAGAGTCGGTACAAGGAGTAACAGTCGACTCGCGGAATCGGAGCTTGACTCGAGGAGCGAATTGGACTCGAGGAGCGAGCTTCACTCGAGGAGCGAACTGGAGTCGAGGAGCGAGCTCGACTCGAGGAGCGAACTGGACTCGAGGAGCGAACTAGACTCAAGGAGCGAGCTCGACTCGAGGAGCGAACAAGACTCAAGGAGCGAGCTCGACTCGAGGAGTTGTGTGAAGAGTCGGCACGAGGAGTATTAGTCGACTCGCGGACTCGGAGCTCGACTCGAGGAGCGAGCTCGACTCGAGGACCGAACTGGACTCGAGGAGCGAGCTCGACCCGAGGGGCGAACTAGACTCTAGGAGCAAACTCGACTCGAGGAGTTGTGTGAAGAGTCGGAACGAGGAGTATTAGCCGACTCGCGGACTCGGAGCTCGACTCGAGGAGCGAGCTGGACTCGAGGAGCGAGCTCGACCCGAGGAGTTACGTGAAGAGTCGGTACGAGGAGTAACAGTCGACTCGCGGACTCGGAGCTCGACTCGAGGAGCGAACTAGACTCGAGGAGCGAGCTCGACTCGAGGAGCGAACTGGACTCGATGAGCGAGCTTGACTCGAGGAGCGAACTGGACTCAAGAAGCGAGCTCGACTCGAGGAGTTGTGTGAAGAGTCGGCACGAGGAGTATTAGTCGACTCGCAAAATGGGAGCTCAACACGAGGAGCGAGCTCGACTCGAGGACCGAACAGAACTCGAGGAGCGAGCTCGACTCGAGGTACGAACTGGACTCGAGGAGCGAGCTCGACTCGAGGAGTTGTGTGAAGAGTCGGAACGAGGAGTATTAGTCGACTCGCGGACTCGGAGCCCGACTCGAGGAGCGAACTGGACTCGAGGAGCGAGCTCGACCCGAGGAGCGAACTGGACTCGAGGAGCGAGCTCGACTCGAGGAACGAACTAGACTCGAGGAGCGAGCTCGACTCGTGTGCGAAGTGGACTCGAGGAGCGAGCTCGACTCGAGGAGTTTTGTGAAGAGTCAGAACGAGGAGTATTTGTCGACTCGCGGACTCGGAGCTCGATTTGAGGAGCGAGCTCGACTTGAGGACCGAACTTGACTCGAGGAGCGAGCTCGACTCGAGGAGTTGTGTGAAGAGTCGAAACGAGGAGTATTAGTCGACTCGCGGACTCGGAGCCCGACTCGAGGAGCGAACTGGACTCGAGGAGCGAGCTCGACTCGAGGGGCGAGCTCGACTCGAGGAACGAGCTCGACTCGAGGAGCGAACTGGACTCGAGGAGCGAGCTCGACTCTAGGTGTGAACTGGACTCGAGGAGCGAGCTCGACTCGATGAGTTGTGTGATGAGTCGGAACGAGGACTATTAGTCGACTCGCGGACTCGGAGCTCGATTTGAGGAGCGAGCTCGACTCGAGGACCGAACAGGACTCGAGGAGCGAGCTCGACTCGAGGTACGAACTGGACTCGAGGAGCAAGCTCGACTCGAGGAGTTGTGTGAAGAGTCGGAAGGAGGAGAATTAGTCGACACGCGGATTCGGAGCTCGACTCGAGGAGTTGTGTGAAGAGTCAGAACGAGGAGTATTATTCGACTCGCGGACTCGGAACTCGACTCGAGGAGCGAGTTGGACTCGAGGAGCGAGCTCGACTAGAGGAGCGAACTAGACTCAAGGAGGGACCTCGACACGAGGAGTTGTGTGAAGAGTCGGCACGAGGAGTATTAGTCGACTCGCGGACTCGGAGCTCGACTCGAGGACCGAACTGGACTCGAGGAGCGAGCTCGACCCGAGGGGCGAACTGGACTCTAGGAGCAAGCTCGACTCGAGGAGTTGTGTGAAGAGTCGGAACGAGGAGTATTAGTCGACTCGCGGACTCGGAGCTCGACTCGAGGAGTTGTGTGAAGAGTCGTGACGAGGAGTATTAGTCGACTCGCGGACTCGGAGCTCGACTCGAGGAGCGAGCTGGACTCGAGGAGCGAGCTCAACCTGAGGAGTTACGTGAGGAGTCGGTACGAGGAGTAACAGTCGACTCGCGGACTCGAAGCTCGACTCGAGGAGCGAACTAGACTCAAGGAGCGAGCTCGACTCGAGGAGCGAACTGGACTCGAGGAGCGAGCTCGACTCGAGGTGCGAACTGGAATCGAGGAGCGAGCTCGACTCGAGGAGTTGTGTGAAGAGTCGGAACGAGGAGTATTAGTTCACTCGCGGACTCGGAGCCGGACTCGAGGAGCGAACTGGACTCGAGGAGCGAGCTCGACTCGAGGAGTTGTGTGAAGAGTCGGAACGAGTATTAGTCGACTTGCGGACTCGGAGCTCGACTCGAGGACCGAACTGGACTCGAGGAGCGAGCTCGACACGAGGAGCGAACTGGACTTGAGGAGTGAGCTCGACTCGAGGTGCTAGTGGATTCAAGGAGCGAGCTCGAACCGAGGTGCGAACTGGACTCGAGGAGCGAGCTCGACCCGAGGAGTTACGTGAAGAGTCGGTACAAGGAGTAACAGTCGACTCGCGGAATCGGAGCTTGACTCGAGGAGCGAATTGGACTCGAGGAGCGAGCTTCACTCGAGGAGCGAACTGGAGTCGAGGAGCGAGCTCGACTCGAGGAGCGAACTGGACTCGAGGAGCGAACTAGACTCAAGGAGCGAGCTCGACTCGAGGAGCGAACAAGACTCAAGGAGCGAGCTCGACTCGAGGAGTTGTGTGAAGAGTCGGCACGAGGAGTATTAGTCGACTCGCGGACTCGGAGCTCGACTCGAGGAGCGAGCTCGACTCGAGGACCGAACTGGACTCGAGGAGCGAGCTCGACCCGAGGGGCGAACTAGACTCTAGGAGCAAACTCGACTCGAGGAGTTGTGTGAAGAGTCGGAACGAGGAGTATTAGCCGACTCGCGGACTCGGAGCTCGACTCGAGGAGCGAGCTGGACTCGAGGAGCGAGCTCGACCCGAGGAGTTACGTGAAGAGTCGGTACGAGGAGTAACAGTCGACTCGCGGACTCGGAGCTCGACTCGAGGAGCGAACTAGACTCGAGGAGCGAGCTCGACTCGAGGAGCGAACTGGACTCGATGAGCGAGCTTGACTCGAGGAGCGAACTGGACTCAAGAAGCGAGCTCGACTCGAGGAGTTGTGTGAAGAGTCGGCACGAGGAGTATTAGTCGACTCGCAAAATGGGAGCTCAACACGAGGAGCGAGCTCGACTCGAGGACCGAACAGAACTCGAGGAGCGAGCTCGACTCGAGGTACGAACTGGACTCGAGGAGCGAGCTCGACTCGAGGAGTTGTGTGAAGAGTCGGAACGAGGAGTATTAGTCGACTCGCGGACTCGGAGCCCGACTCGAGGAGCGAACTGGACTCGAGGAGCGAGCTCGACCCGAGGAGCGAACTGGACTCGAGGAGCGAGCTCGACTCGAGGAACGAACTAGACTCGAGGAGCGAGCTCGACTCGTGTGCGAAGTGGACTCGAGGAGCGAGCTCGACTCGAGGAGTTTTGTGAAGAGTCAGAACGAGGAGTATTTGTCGACTCGCGGACTCGGAGCTCGATTTGAGGAGCGAGCTCGACTTGAGGACCGAACTTGACTCGAGGAGCGAGCTCGACTCGAGGAGTTGTGTGAAGAGTCGAAACGAGGAGTATTAGTCGACTCGCGGACTCGGAGCCCGACTCGAGGAGCGAACTGGACTCGAGGAGCGAGCTCGACTCGAGGGGCGAGCTCGACTCGAGGAACGAGCTCGACTCGAGGAGCGAACTGGACTCGAGGAGCGAGCTCGACTCTAGGTGTGAACTGGACTCGAGGAGCGAGCTCGACTCGATGAGTTGTGTGATGAGTCGGAACGAGGACTATTAGTCGACTCGCGGACTCGGAGCTCGATTTGAGGAGCGAGCTCGACTCGAGGACCGAACAGGACTCGAGGAGCGAGCTCGACTCGAGGTACGAACTGGACTCGAGGAGCGAGCTCGACTCGAGGAGTTGTGTGAAAAGTCGGAACGAGGAGTATTAGTCGACTCGCGGACTCGGAGCCCGACTCGAGGAGCGAACTGGACTCGAGGAGAGAGATCGACTCGAGGGGCGAGCTCGACTCGAGGAGCGAGCTCGACTCGAGGAGCGAACTGGACTCCAGGAGCGAGCTCGACTCGATTTGCGAACTGGACTCGAGGAGCGAGCTCGACCCGAGGAGTTACGTAAAGAGTCAATACGAGGAGTAACAGTCGACTCACGGACTCGGAGCTCGACTCGAGGAGCGAACTGGACTCGAGGAGCGAGCTCGACTCGAGGAGCGAACTGGACTCGAGGAGCGAGCTCGACTCGAGGTGCGAACTGGACTCGAAGAGCGAGCTCGACTCGAGGTGCGAACTGGACTCGAGGAGCGAGCTCGACCCGAGGAGTTACGTGAAGAGTCGGTACGAGGAGTAACAGTCGACTCGCGGAGTCGGAGCTCGACTCGAGGAGCGAACTGGACTCGAGGAGCGAGCTCGACTCGAGGAGCGAACTGGACTCGAGGAGTTGTCTGAAGAGTCGGAACGAGGAGTATTAGTCGACTCATGGACTCGGAGCTCGACTCGAGGAGCGAGCTCGACTCGAGGACCGAACTGGACTCGAGGAGCGAGCTCGACTCGAGGAGGGAACTGGACTCGAGGAGCGAGCTTGACTCGAGGTGCGAACTGGACTCGAGGAGCGAGCTCGACTCGAAGAGTTGTGTGAAGAGTCGGAACGAGGAGTATCAGTCGACTAGCGGACTCGGAGCTCGACTCGAGGAGCGAGCTCGACTCGAGGAGCGAGCTCGACTCGAGGACCGAACTGGACTCGAGGAGCGAGCTCGACCCGAGGGACGAACTGGACTCGAGGAGTTGTGTGAAGAGTCGGAACGAGGAGCATTAGTCGACTCGTGACTCGGAGCTCGACTCGAGGAGCGAGCTGGACTCGAGGAGCGAGCTCGACCCGAGGAGTTACGTGAAGAGTCGGTACGAGGAGTAACAGTCTCGGAGCTCGACTCGGAGGTACGAACTGGACTCGAGGAGCGAATTTGACTCGAGGAGCGAACTGGACTCGAGGAGCAAGCTCGACTCGAGGTACGAACTGGACTCGAGGAGCGAATTTGACTCGAGGAGCGAGCTCGACCCGAGGGGCGAACTGGACTCAAGGAGCGAGCTCGACTCGAGGTACGAACTGGACTCGAGGAGCGAGCTCGACTCGAGGAGTTGTGTGAAGGGTCGGAACGAGGAGTATTAGTCGACTCGCGGACTCGGAGCCCGACTCGAGGAGCGAACTGGACTCGAGGAGCGAGCTCGACTCGAGGAGCGAACTGGACTCGAGGAGCGAGCTCGACTCGAGTTGCGAAATAGACTCGAGGAGCGAGCTCGACTCGAGGAGCGAACTGGACTCGAGGAGCGAGCTGGACTCGAGTGTGAACTGGACTCGAGGAGCGAGCTCGACTCGAGGAGTTGTGTGAAGAGTCAGGAACGAGGAGTATTAGTCGACTCGCGGACTCGGAGCTCGATTTGAGCAGCGAGCTCGACTCGCGGACCGAACTTGACTCGAGGAGCGAGCTCGACGCGAGGTACGAACTAGACTCGAGGAGCGAGCTCGACTCGAGGAGTTGTGTGAAGAGTCGGAACGAGGAGTATTAGTCGACTCGGGGACTCGGAGCCCGACTCGAGCAGCGAACTGGACTCGAGGAGCGAGCTCGACTCGAGGGGCGAGCTCGACTCGAGGAACGAGCTCGACTCGAGGAGCGAACTGGACTCGAGGAGCGAGCTCGACTCGATGTGCGAACTGGACTCGAGGAGCGAGCTCGACTCGAGGAGTTGTGTGATGAGTCAGAACAAGGAGTATTAGTCGACTCGCGGACTCGGAGCTCGACTCGAGGACAGAACAGGACTCGACGTACGAACTGGACTCGAGGAGCGAGCTCGACTCGAGGAGTTGTGTGAAAAGTCCATACGATGAGTATTAGTCGACTCGCGGACTCGGAGCCCGACTCGAGGAGCGAACTGGACTCGAGGAGCGAGATCGACTCGAAGGGCGAGCTCGACTCGAGGAGCGAGTTCGACTCGAGGAGCGAACTGGACTCGAGGAGCGAGCTCGACTCGAGGTGCGAACTGGACTCGAGGAGCGAGCTCGACCCGAGGAGTTACGTGAAGAGTCGGTACGAGGAGTAACAGTCGACTCGCGGACTCGGAGCTCGACTCGAGGAGCGAACTGGACTCGAGGAGCGAGCTCGACCCGAGGAGTTACGTGAAGAGTCGGTACGAGGAGTAACAGTCGACTCGCGGACTCGGAGCTCGACTCGAGGAGCGAGCGCGACTCGAGGAGCGAACTGGACTCTAGGAGCGAGCTCGACTCGAGGTGCAAAGTAGACTCGAGGAGCGAGCTCGACTCGAGGAGTTGTGTGAAGAGTCAGAACGAGGAGTATTAGTCGACTCGCGGACTCGGAGCTCGACTCGAGGACAGAACAGGACTCGACGTACGAACTGGACTCGAGGAGCGAGCTCGACTCGAGGAGTTGTGTGAAAAGTCCATACGATGAGTATTAGTCGACTCGCGGACTCGGAGCCCGACTCGAGGAGCGAACTGGACTCGAGGAGCGAGATCGACTCGAAGGGCGAGCTCGACTCGAGGAGCGAGTTCGACTCGAGGAGCGAACTGGACTCGAGGAGCGAGCTCGACTCGAGGTGCGAACTGGACTCGAGGAGCGAGCTCGACCCGAGGAGTTACGTGAAGAGTCGGTACGAGGAGTAACAGTCGACTCGCGGACTCGGAGCTCGACTCGAGGAGCGAACTGGACTCGAGGAGCGAGCTCGACCCGAGGAGTTACGTGAAGAGTCGGTACGAGGAGTAACAGTCGACTCGCGGACTCGGAGCTCGACTCGAGGAGCGAGCGCGACTCGAGGAGCGAACTGGACTCTAGGAGCGAGCTCGACTCGAGGTGCAAAGTAGACTCGAGGAGCGAGCTCGACTCGAGGAGTTGTGTGAAGAGTCAGAACGAGGAGTATTAGTCGACTCGCGGACTCGGAGCTCGATTTGAGGAGCGAGCTCGACTCGAGGTACGAACTGGACTCGAGGAGCGAGTTCGACTCGAGGAGCGAACTGGACTCGAGGAGCGAGATCGACTCGAGGGGCGAGCTCGACTTGAGGAGCGAGCTCGACTCGAGGAGCGAACTGGACTCGAGGAGCGAGCTCGACTCGAGGTGCGAACTGGACTCCAGGAGCGAGCTCGACCCGAGGAGTTACATGAAGAGTCGGTACGAGGAGTAACAGTCGACTCGCGTACTCGGAGCTCGACTCGAGGAGCGAACTGGACTCGAGGAGCGAGCTGGACTCGAGGAGCGAGCTCGACTCGAGGTGCGAACTGGACTCGAGGAGCGAGCTCGACTCGAGGAGCGAACTGGACTCAGGGAGTGAGCTCGACTCGAGGAGTTGTGTGAAGAGTCGACACGAGGAGTATTAGACGACTCGCAGACTGGGAGCTCGACACGAGGAGCGAGCTTGACTCGAGGAGAGAACTGGACTCGAGGAGCGAGCTCGACTCGAGGAGCGAACTGGACTCTAGGAGCGAGCTCGACTCGAGGTGCGAACTGGACTCGAGGACCGAACTGGACTCGAGGAGCGAGCTCGACCCGAGGGGCGAACTGGACTCGAGGAGCGAGCTCGACTCGAGGTACGAACTGGACTCGAGGAGCGAGCTCGACTCGAGGAGTTGTGTGAAGAGTCGGAACGAGGAGTATTAGTCGACTCGCGGACTCGGAGCCCGACTCGAGGAGCGAACTGGACTCGAGGAGCGAGCTCGACTCGAGGAGCGAACTGGACTCGAGGAGCGAGCTCGACTCGAGTTGCGAAATAGACTCGAGGAGCGAGCTCGACTCGAGGTGCGAACTGGACTCAAGGAGCGAACTGGACTCAAGGAGCGAGCTCGACTCGAGGAGTTGTGTGAAGAGTCGGCACGAGGAGTATTAGTCGACTCGCGGACTCGGAGCTCGACTCGAGGAGCGAGCTCGACTCGAGGACCGAACTGGACTCGAGGAGCGAGCTCGACTCGAGGAGCGAACTGGACTCAGGGAGTGAGCTCGACTCGAGCAGTTGTGTGAAGAGTCGACACGAGGAGTATTAGTCGACTCGCGAACTGGGAGCTCGACACGAGGAGCGAGCTCGACTCGAGGAGCGAGCTCGACTCGAGGAGCGAACTGGACTCGAGGAGCGAGCTCGACTCGAGGAGTTGTGTGAAGAGTCGGAACGAGGAGTAACAGTCGACTCGCGGACTCGGAGCTCGACTCGAGGAGCGAACTGGACTCGAGGAGCGAGCTCGACTCGAGGAGCGAACTGGACTCAGGGAGTGAGCTCGACTCGAGCAGTTGTGTGAAGAGTCGACACGAGGAGTATTAGTCGACTCGCGAACTGGGAGCTCGACACGAGGAGCGAGCTCGACTCGAGGAGCGAGCTCGACTCGAGGAGCGAGCTCGACTCGAGGAGTTGTGTGAAGAGTCGGAACGAGGAGTATTAGTCGACTCGCGGACTCGGAGCTCGACTCGAGGAGCGAGCTCGACTCGAGGACCGAACTGGACTCGAGGAGCGAGCTCGACTCGAGGAGGGAACTGGACTCGAGGAGCGAGCTTGACTCGAGGTGCGAACTGGACTCGAGGAGCGAGCTCGACTCGAAGAGTTGTGCGAAGAGTCGGAACGAGGAGTATCAGTCGACTCGCGGACTCGGAGCTCGACTCGAGGAGCGAGCTCGACTCGAGGACCGAACTGGACTCGAGGAGCGAGCTCGACTCGAGGGACGAACTGGACTCGAGGAGTTGTGTGAAGAGTCGGAACGAGGAGTATTAGTCGACTCGCTGACTCGGAGCTCGACTCGAGGAGCGAACTGGACTCGAGGAGCGAGCTCGACTCGAGGAGCGAACTGGACTCGAGGAGCGAGCTCGACTCGAGGAGTTGTGTGAAGAGTCGGAACGAGGAGTATTAGTCGACTCGCGGACTCGGAGCTCGACTCGAGGAGCGAGCTCGACTCGAGGACCGAACTGGACTCGAGGAGCGAGCTCGACTCGAGGAGGGAACTGGACTCGAGGAGCGAGCTTGACTCGAGGTGCGAACTGGACTCGAGGAGCGAGCTCGACTCGAAGAGTTGTGCGAAGAGTCGGAACGAGGAGTATCAGTCGACTCGCGGACTCGGAGCTCGACTCGAGGAGCGAGCTCGACTCGAGGACCGAACTGGACTCGAGGAGCGAGCTCGACCCGAGGGACGAACTGGACTCGAGGAGTTGTGTGAAGAGTCGGAACGAGGAGTATTAGTCGACTCGCTGACTCGGAGCTCGACTCGAGGAGCGAACTGGACTCGAGGAGCGAGCTCGACTCGAGGAGCGAACTGGACTCGAGGAGTTGTGTGAAGAGTCGGAACGAGGAGTATTAGTCGACTCGCGGACTCGGAGCTCGACTCGAGGACCGAACTGGACTCGAGGAGCGTGCTCGACTCGAGGAGGGAACTGGACTTGAGGAGCGAGCTTGACTCGAGGTGCGAACTGGACTCGAGGAGCGAGCTCGACTCGAAGAGTTGTGCGAAGAGCCGGAACGAGGAGTATCAGTCGACTCGCGGACTCGGAGCTCGACTCGAGGAGCGAGCTCGACTCGAGGACCGAACTGGACTCGAGGAGCGAGCTCGACCCGAGGGACGAACTGGACTCGAGGAGTTGTGTGAAGAGTCGGAACGAGGAGTATTAGTCGACTCGCTGACTCGGAGCTCGACTCGAGGAGCGAGCTGGACTCGAGGAGCGAGCTCGACCCGAGGAGTTACATGAAGAGTCGGTACGAGGAGTAACAGTCGACTCGCGTACTCGGAGCTCGACTCGAGGAGCGAACTGGACTCGAGGAGCGAGCTGGACTCGAGGAGCGAGCTCGACTCGAGGTGCGAACTGGACTCGAGGAGCGAGCTCGACTCGAGGAGCGAACTGGACTCAGGGAGTGAGCTCGACTCGAGGAGTTGTGTGAAGAGTCGACACGAGGAGTATTAGTCGACTCGCAGACTGGGATCTCGACACGAGGAGCGGGCTTGACTCGAGGAGAGAACTGGACTCGAGGAGCGAGCTCGACTCGAGGAGCGAACTGGACTCTAGGAGCGAGCTCGACTCGAGGTGCGAACTGGACTCGAGGACCGAACTGGACTCGAGGAGCGAGCTCGACCCGAGGGGCGAACTGGACTCGAGGAGCGAGCTCGACTCGAGGTACGAACTGGACTCGAGGAGCGAGCTCGACTCGAGGAGTTGTGTGAAGAGTCGGAACGAGGAGTATTAGTCGACTCGCGGACTCGGAGCCCGACTCGAGGAGCGAACTGGACTCGAGGAGCGAGCTCGACTCGAGGAGCGAACTGGACTCGAGGAGCGAGCTCGACTCGAGCTGCGAAATAGACTCGAGGAGCGAGCTCGACTCGAGGTGCGAACTGGACTCAAGGAGCGAACTGGACTCAAGGAGCGAGCTCGACTCGAGGAGTTGTGTGAAGAGTCGGCACGAGGAGTATTAGTCGACTCGCGGACTCGGAGCTCGACTCGAGGAGCGAGCTCGACTCGAGGACCGAACTGGACTCGAGGAGCGAGCTCGACTCGAGGAGCGAACTGGACTCAGGGAGTGAGCTCGACTCGAGCAGTTGTGTGAAGAGTCGACACGAGGAGTATTAGTCGACTCGCGAACTGGGAGCTCGACACGGGGAGCGAGCTCGACTCGAGGAGCGAGCTCGACTCGAGGAGCGAACTGGACTCGAGGAGCGAGCTCGACTCGAGGAGTTGTGTGAAGAGTCGGAACGAGGAGTAACAGTCGACTCGCGGACTCGGAGCTCGACTCGAGGAGCGAACTGGACTCGAGGAGCGAGCTCGACTCGAGGAGCGAACTGGACTCAGGGAGTGAGCTCGACTCGAGCAGTTGTGTGAAGAGTCGACACGAGGAGTATTAGTCGACTCGCGAACTGGGAGCTCGACACGAGGAGCGAGCTCGACTCGAGGAGCGAGCTCGACTCGAGGAGCGAACTGGACTCGAGGAGCGAGCTCGACTCGAGGAGTTGTGTGAAGAGTCGGAACGAGGAGTATTAGTCGACTCGCGGACTCGGAGCTCGACTCGAGGAGCGAGCTCGACTCGAGGACCGAACTGGACTCGAGGAGCGAGCTCGACTCGAGGAGGGAACTGGACTCGAGGAGCGAGCTTGACTCGAGGTGCGAACTGGACTCGAGGAGCGAGCTCGACTCGAAGAGTTGTGCGAAGAGTCGGAACGAGGAGTATCAGTCGACTCGCGGACTCAGAGCTCGACTCGAGGAACGAGCTCGACTCGAGGACCGAACTGGACTCGAGGAGCGAGCTCGACCCGAGGGACGAACTGGACTCGAGGAGTTGTGTGAAGAGTCGGAACGAGGAGTATTAGTCGACTCGCTGACTCGGAGCTCGACTCGAGGAGCGAACTGGACTCGAGGAGCGAGCTCGACTCGAGGAGCGAACTGGACTCGAGGAGCGAGCTCGACTCGAGGAGTTGTGTGAAGAGTCGGAACGAGGAGTATTAGTCGACTCGCGGACTCGGAGCTCGACTCGAGGAGCGAGCTCGACTCGAGGACCGAACTGGACTCGAGGAGCGAGCTCGACTCGAGGAGGGAACTGGACTCGAGGAGCGAGCTTGACTCGAGGTGCGAACTGGACTCGAGGAGCGAGCTCGACTCGAAGAGTTGTGCGAAGAGTCGGAACGAGGAGTATCAGTCGACTCGCGGACTCGGAGCTCGACTCGAGGAGCGAGCTCGACTCGAGGACTGAACTGGACTCGAGGAGCGAGCTCGACCCGAGGGACGAACTGGACTCGAGGAGTTGTGTGAAGAGTCGGAACGAGGAGTATTAGTCGACTCGCTGACTCGGAGCTCGACTCGAGGAGCGAACTGGACTCGAGGAGCGAGCTCGACTCGAGGAGCGAACTGGACTCGAGGAGCGAGCTCGACTCGAGGAGTTGTGTGAAGAGTCGGAACGAGGAGTATTAGTCGACTCGCGGACTCGGAGCTCGACTCGAGGAGCGAGCTCGACTCGAGGACCGAACTGGACTCGAGGAGCGAGCTCGACTCGAGGAGGGAACTGGACTCGAGGAGCGAGCTTGACTCGAGGTGCGAACTGGACTCGAGGAGCGAGCTCGACTCGAAGAGTTGTGCGAAGAGTCAGAACGAGGAGTATCAGTCGACTCGCGGACTCGGAGCTCGACTCGAGGAGCGAGCTCGACTCGAGGACCGAACTGGACTCGAGGAGCGAGCTCGACCCGAGGGACGAACTGGACTCGAGGAGTTGTGTGAAGAGTCGGAACGAGGAGTATTAGTCGACTCGCTGACGCGGAGCTCGACTCGAGGAGCGAACTGGACTCGAGGAGCGAGCTCGACTCGAGGAGCGAACTGGACTCGAGGAGTTGTGTGAAGAGTCGGAACGAGGAGTATTAGTCGACTCGCGGACTCGGAGCTCGACTCGAGGACCGAACTGGACTCGAGGAGCGTGCTCGACTCGAGGAGGGAACTGGACTTGAGGAGCGAGCTTGACTCGAGGTGCGAACTGGACTCGAGGAGCGAGCTCGACTCGAAGAGTTGTGCGAAGAGCCGGAACGAGGAGTATCAGTCGACTCGCGGACTCGGAGCTCGACTCGAGGAGCGAGCTCGACTCGAGGACCGAACTGGACTCGAGGAGCGAGCTCGACCCGAGGGACGAACTGGACTCGAGGAGTTGTGTGAAGAGTCGGAACGAGGAGTATTAGTCGACTCGCTGACTCGGAGCTCGACTCGAGGAGCGAGCTGGACTCGAGGAGCGAGCTCGACCCGAGGAGTTACGTGAAGAGTCGGTACGAGGAGTAACAGTCGACTCGCAGATTCGGAGCTCGACTCGAGGAGCGAACTGGACTCGAGGACCGAGCTCGACTCGAGGTGCGAACTGGACTCGAGGAGCGAACTGGACTCGAGGAGCGAGCTCGACCCGAGGGGCGAATTGGACTCGAGGAGCGAGCTCGACTCGAGGTACGAACTGGACTCGAGGAGCGAGCTCGACTCGAGGAATTGTGTGAAGAGTCGGAACGAGGAGTATTAGTCGACTCGCGGACTCGGAGCCCGACTCGAGGAGCGAACTGGACTCGAGGAGCGAGCTCGACCCGAGGAGCGAACTGGACTCGAGGAGCGAGCTCGACTCGAGTTGCGAAATAGACTCGAGGAGCGAGCTCGACTCGAGGAGCGAACTGGACTCGAGGAGCGAGCTGGACTCGAGTGCGAACTGGAGTCGAGGATCGAGCTCGACTCGAGGAGTTGTGTGAAGAGTCAGAACGAGGAGTATTAGTCGACTCGCGGACTCGGAGCTCGATTCGAGGACCGAACTTGACTCGAGGAGCGAGCTCGACTCGAGTTGCGAAATGGACTCGAGGAGCGAGCTCGACTCGAGGAGCGAACTGGACTCGAGGAGCGAGCTGGACTCGAGTGCGAACTGGACTCGAGGAGCGAGCTCGACTCGAGGAGTTGTGTGAAGAGTCAGAACGAGGAGTATTAGTCGACTCGCGGTCTCGGAGCTCGATTTGAGGAGCGAGCTCGACCCGAGGACCGAACTTGACTCGAGGAGCGAGCTCGACTCGAGGTACGAACTGGACTCGAGGAGCGAGCTCGACTCGAGGAGTTGTGTGAAGAGTCGGAACGAGGAGTATTAGTCGACTCGCGGACTCGGAGCCCGACTCGAGCAGCGAACTGGACTCGAGGAGCGAGCTCGACTCGAGGGGCGAGCTCGACTCGAGGATCGAGCTCGACTCGAGGACCGAACAGGACTCGAGGAGCGAGCTCGAGTCGAGGTACGAACTGGACTCGAGGAGCGAGCTCGAGTCGAGGAGTTGTGTGAAAAGTCCATACGAGGAGTATTAGTCGACTCGCGGACTCGGAGCCCGACTCGAGGAGCGAACTGGACTCGAGGAGCGAGATCGACTCGAAGGGCGAGCTCGACTCGAGGAGCGAGCTCGACTCGAGGAGCGAACTGGACTCGAGGAGCGAGCTCGACTCGAGGTGCGAACTGGACTCGAGGAGCGAGCTCGACCCGAGGAGTTACGTGAAGAGTCGGTACGAGGAGTAACAGTCGACTCACGGACTCGGAGCTCGACTCGAGGAGCGAACTGGACTCGAGGCGCTAGCTCGACTCGAGGTGCGAAGTAGACTCGAGGAGCGAGCTCGACTCGAGGAGTTGTGTGAAGAGTCAGAACGAGGAGTATTAGTCGACTCGCGGACTCGGAGCTCGATTTGAGGAGCGAGCTCGACTCGAGGTACGAACTGGACTCGAGGAGCGAGCTCGACTCGAGGAGCGAACTGGACTCGAGGAGCGAGATCGACTCGAGGGGCGAGCTCGACTCGAGGAGCGAGCTCGACTCGAGGAGCGAACTGGACTCGAGGAGCGAGCTCGACTCTGTTGTCAATGGTGCCCACAAGAAGAGTAGTAGTGTCCATTTATGTACATTTGATGTCATATAGTCTTACGAAGACTCTTGCTTGTAATTGCCTATTCATTCATTAATAAAGTTGAAACGTTCATTCAATCTTCCTTGTCTGAAGCTTTATGATAAAACCATAGTCTTTTAGTCCATAAACAAACTTAACAACTTACGAAGAGACAAATGTAGATTTGCATGAACAAACTCTTCGTAGTTTGCTTAAAACGATATATTCGCAATCTTAGGGTCAAAGGACTATTGACCTCAGTATGATTGTTAGAAGAATCTATGATGTCTGGTTATGAGGCATTGAGAGTTGGGGACTCTATAGTTCTTCTAGGTATCTTCCGAAGGTACTGAATTGACCAGTGCACTTCTAGAGACAATATAAGAACAAACCATTTAACCTCTTATGTCTCGAAGTCACTATGTATGAATTGCATCATGCTTACCTTAATCCTGAAATGAGACATGCCATTTCACACCTTAGTATTCTCATTTGAGAAAGTCAGAGTTCGGACTCACTATGTCATTCCGAACAGGGCCTATTGGTGAAATACTAAGTTGTGAGTATGTCATGAGTAACTTTGTGAAGTTCTCATAGATATGGAATTCATGTACAAGATTGCTGAAATGCAATGTATGTCACCTCATGCTTTGTTCCTTGGAGTGTGAATAAATGAACTGGCCAGTGTCCAAATTGAGTCCTGACTCTTTTGGATGAAACAATGTGACTTGTTAGCTCCTCGTCAATACATTGTTTCTAACTTATTCACAAGCGACAAAGGAGTTGAGGAAATAACAGCTAGAAGGGTAAAATGGTAATTTAGTAAATCCCGACTAGCTGATGACATTCATGAAGGGTAGCATAGATAATATTCAGTGGATCCGCTCATTATAATTAGGTCGAATTCTTGAGTAGAAAACAAATTCATTTGAACCGAGAGATTTTCAGTGTCAGCTCTTTAGTGGAGTCAGCTGGCATTAAGCTAAACTTGGAAAAGGTTTGTGAACTTTTGAGTCCAAGTGTTTAGCTAAAGCTTTGTTCATTTGGGTCCATGAGGTCACTGTCACGAATCACATCGATAGGAATAGTTAAACTGGAAGCTAAGTCAAAACAAGAACGAAAATAGTCAAAAGGGTATTTTTGTCTTTTGAGACAAAGGATGAAATGAATGTCAATAAATTTTTTGACAAGTTCATTTGATGACTTAATGTCACTCGGCCATAATATGATTAATTGGGCCTTGTGGATTAATTTCATTTCATAAGAATTTTATTGAAAATTCTTAATGGGCCTTTTTCATGTTGTCATGAACAAAATGGAAAAGCTTCTAGAAGCCCCTTCTAGAAGGTGATAGGCGCCCATAATACCCATAGGAAGAGAGAATATTTTGTGCATAAATGTATCAAGATACTTGCCAAAAGAAAAAGAGGAAACAAATTTCCCCTAAGAGGAAACATGGTGGGCGCCCAAATGTGGTCAAGAGAGAAGCAAACAAAAGAGGAAACAAATCCAAGGACTTACTTGTTTTGTCTTGGACGTGCACCTCTTTGAAGGAAAAGGGAAATTGGCTCATGAATATGTGATATTCTATAGAAGAGGAAACTACCTTATTGAAGGTGAGACCTCTCCTATAAATAGGAGCCTCATTCCACACTTTTCATTCATGCAAAGTTTTAGAGATTGAGAGCTTCTCTCTCTAGACTTGGCCGCCCCTTCCTCTCTCTCTCTCTAGTTTATATTTTCGATTTTTCTTGTCTTGGCACCTAGGTCCTCACTCGACCTAGTGTTTAGCTCTGCGACTTCGAGACTCGTTCTTAAGTCGTAGTGTTTAAAAGTGCCCACTCACTGATTCCTTCTTTTCGAGTGATTTAGTGATAGAAACTTTCGTGGTTGCTCGAGGTGCCGAGGAAAGAAAGAGAGACGTGCTGCGAGGGGAGACGAGCGTTGCAACTTTCCAAAAGCTTCTACAAGGTTCAAGCTTCAAGAAAGGTTAGTAACTTTAATAGCTCATATTAGTTTTTATTTACATGCATATGCTCTTGTCTAGGTTAGTAAAAACTAGTTTTACTTTAAAAAGAAAATTTTTAAAATTCCGCCGCTTAACGAAGCGTTAAACTTTTTCTCAAACCCTAGATCGATTCCAACAAATGGTATCAGAGCTATGGTCAAAGGAATGCATGTGCATGTTTTTAAATTATGAGCTTGAAAATCGTTTTCGAAAGTTTACTAATTTTGTGACAAGTTAGAATTGTAATCTTAGATTTTTTTAATTTATTGCTCATGCCTTTAAATTAAAAACCATGTTGATTTTCTATAAGTTTGGGATGATGTTAAAACACATTAGAATCAGTTCTAAAAGTTTTTAATTTTTTATATTGAAAAACGTGTTTTAAAGGTTTGAGAATTTTCGAGTAAATTTTGTGACTAGTTTTGTTTTCTTGCTAGTTTCGTTTATTTACTTGAATCGTTTTATGCATGTTGTTATTTCTTTTATTTTTTATGTTATTACCCTGCTAATAAAACACAAATAAAAGCTTTAAACAACATCTTAAAACGTTCCGTTACACTCGATTCTTTTTCGCACCTAAAAGGACAAAGCTTTAATTTATTTCTTTTTCTTCGAGCTGGAATGTAGACCCGCATTAAAAGCGGCATAACTCTCTGCTCAGAAATCGAAATTTAATCATTCTTGAATCAAATTAAAGCTCTGTCTGTCCTCTGTCCAATGCCACCGGTTTCGGCTCAAAAGGACATCGGAGCCGCCAGTTATGGCGATTTTACTCCGAGGTGCGCGGCTGTCTGAAACTCCAGTTTTTTAGAAATCCGGATTTTCAAACCCCACTACCATGAGTTATAGAACTCTAATGAGAAAATTTTCTTGAGCAAAAATGTTTTTCATATGATTATAAACATGATGTGTAAAGATTAAAAGTTTTGATTTTTGAAAGATTAATTGAAATTGAATTTTTACAAAACTAGTTTGAATTTTGAAAAACCGTTTTCACTTTCAAACTTGAAAATATTTTGTCATCCAAATCAAATAAGTTTTCAAAATGTTTTCAAAACTATATCTATATCACATATGTTCAAAATCTATATGCTCTTGAAATTTTGAGTGGGAGGTCTCTTTGTAGACAAAGCCGAAAAATAAAAAGATGTGTAATCTCAAACTTTCAAGTGTTCGAGTGAGTTGAAGTTCACACTTCCCTCACGCACTTTCCCGAAATAGAAAATAGGAAAAGATCGAGTATGTCCCTTGTGCCTTTATGCACTAATACTGCTCTGAACATGTCGATCTAGGATTCTCTTCTAGTTGTCCGCTCTGTCGCTCTCTAACTAGGAAATTTGTTTCCGAACTTAAAAGAGTCGATGAACCATCTCCAAAAACTAAGTGGGAGGGTTATACTTGTTGTTTGTAACCCACGATCCCCAACACTAATGAAAAGTGCAAGTGTCGCCGGACTAAGAGTCACCCTCGTGGCCCTCTCTTAAATGAGAGTACTCAAGGGCGCTTTGCTCTGATCATTGCTCAATGAGCTACGTCCGAGAGTGAGACGATGATGACAAGACCTCCCCTCGGCGGATTGTTTTTCAAAGTCAATCTTTTGGACTAAGTGGTTGGTTACACACTTAGACTCAATCCCTAGTAATCCTCCCTCGAGGCCCTGCGAAAGGATGTGAGTGATCAAACCAATTTACAAGGTGGCTAGTCAAAATTGATGTATTGACATCTTGGCTATGCATTAATGATGAGTCATTTACTTATGAAAGGAGACTCGTTGCGGCCTTCCCTCGAAGGAGTAAAGTGTCATTTCGTTCATAACACCTTTGGATTTTATAAAGTCTTAAACAAACTTAAATCCTAAACCAAAGACTAATCGTAAACTTGTTTCAACTTTTATAGGCAATATGTCTCCCAACTCTCTCTCTTTCATTCTTTCCTCGAACAAACTCGAAAACGAAAACTACATAGACTCGAAACGTAACCTCGACATAATACCTACCGTTAACAAGCACAAATGGGTACTCACCACCCCGTGTCCTCCTCTGACGAATGATGATTCAACTCAAGAGGACAATGACGCCTTAGCGGCCTGGCTTCGATCCGATGAGATTGTGAGGTGCTATATCTTAGCATCTATGAACAATATGCTGAAAAAGCAACATCGTGACATCGAGACTGCCGCCGACATGCTCTACAATCTCCTTGAGAGTTTTGGAGGGCAAAGGCGTCAAGCAAGGCAAAAAGCAGTCCGACAGTTTATGAACTGTCATATGAAGGCTAGGACTCCTGTTAGAGACTTTATGATACTGATCATTAGTTTTCTAAATAAAATGGAAATCCTAGGATATGAGACTGATGGGAAGAATCTCATAGATATGATCTTAGAAACTCTCCCCGCGTCTCTTGATACCTCCAAGATGAACTACTCCATAAACAAGCTAGAGTACACTGCTACCAAACTTATGGAGGAACTTCACACTGCTGTAGGTTTCACTAAGAGAAAGAGGAATCAAGGAGAGGCACATGCTACTGAGCAAAAAGCCTCCGCCTCTGAAACTGTGAAGAGACCTTACAAGGCCGATAAAAAGAACTGTCCCGCCTATCTCAAAGCAAAGGAACATAGTATTGTACTAGTTACCGAAGCATGCTTAGTAGCTGATAATGTATCAACGTGGATTCTTGACTCCGCTGCTACTAACCATATTTGCTGTTCCTTGAATGGTTTCAAGAAAACCAAAAGCTTAGAGGAAGGCGAGTTCTGTTTCAAATGGGGTGATGGGAGCCTGGTGTCTGCAAAGGCTGTGGGATCCGTGACGCTGTCTTTTGAAGACCGCACTTTAAACTTGAATAATGTTTATTTTGTTCCTACCTTTGGGAAGAACTTAATATCCGTTGCTCGTCTTCGTGAGCAAGATTATTGTTTAAAGTTCATTAAGAATGGAATTCGTATTTCGTTTCCTGATAATTCTTTTGTCACTGACGCATGTATGAAGAATGCTCTTTTCTACATCCATCCCACTCAACCTTCTCTTTTAGACACCGAAATAGATAATGATCTAATTAGGGAGCCAAAGAGGATCAAACTTTCTGAATCCTCCGATCTAACAAAATCAACACACCTATGGCACTTAAGACTTGGTCATATCAGTCTAGAAAGGATTAAGAGACTTGTGAGGGATGGTCCACTCCAAGCCTCTGCAATAGGTTCACTACCTACTTGTGAATCCTGCATAGAAGGAAAAATGACTAAGCGACCTTTCTCTGATAAAGGTCGAAGAGCCACTGAGTTGCTGGAACTAATACATTCTGATGTATGTGGTCCGCTCAGCCAACAGGCACGTGGAGGATACGAATACTTCGTTACCTTCACTGATGATTACTCACGATATGGGTTTGTCTATTTGCTCAAACACAAATCCGAGACCTTTAACGTATTTAAGGTCTTTAGGGCTTTAGTGGAAAAGCAAACTGGCAAAGTGATCAAAACCCTTCGATCTGATCGAGGTGGTGAGTATATGTCTGGAGAGTTCGATGACTTTCTTAAAGAAGAAGGTATCGCTTCTCAGCTTACCGCGCCTGGCACACCTCAACAAAACGGAGTGTCAGAGAGAAGAAACCGAACTCTTATGGAGATGGTTAGATCGATGATGAGTTACTCATCACTCCCGCTTTCCTTTTGGGGATATGCCCTCGAAACAGCCGCTTACATTCTGAACCAAGTTCCGTCTAAAACGGTTCCTGGTACTCTTTATGAAAGATGGACTGGCCGTAAAGTAAGTTTGGGCCACATCCGAATTTGGGGTTGCCCTGCACATGTGCTAAGGCAAAAGACTAGCAAGTTGGCTAGTAGGTCAGAATTGTGCCTGTTTGTAGGATATCCAAAGGAAACCAAAGGTTTCATTTTCTATAGTCCCGAGGACGATAAGACTTTCGTTAGCACGAATGCTCGTTTCCTTGAGGAGGACTTTATGAATGATGCGAAACCTAGAAGCAAAATTGTGCTTAAAGAAAAGTTGGGTGAGGAAGTTTCTACCTCATCTGTAAGAACTGTTCTTACCCCAACTGAAACACAACCTAACTCATCAGAATCTCGTCAAGTAGTACTTCGACGTAGTGGGAGGGCTACTCAAAAGCCTGACAGGTACATGTCTTATGGAGACTCTCTTGTAGCCGTCTCCGACATGGATGACCCTGTTTCCTATAGCCAAGCGATGGCTTGTTCTGAATCAAACCTTTGGCTTGACGCCATGAAAGTTGAAATGCACTCGATGTATGTCAACAAAGTCTGGAAACTTGTAGACCTTCCTGAAGGGATTAAACCCGTAGGGTGTAAGTGGATATACAAGAAGAAAAGGGGTCCTGATGGGAACGTCGAGACGTTCAAAGCACGACTTGTGGCGAAGGGTTATACCCAACAAGAAGGGATTGACTATGAAGAAACCTTCTCGCCAGTCGCGATGCTTAAATCCATCCGCATACTCCTATCCATAGCTGCAGCTCTCGACTATGAGATCTGGCAAATGGATGTCAAGACAGCCTTTCTGAATGGCAATCTTGACGAGCGCATTTACATGGCTCAACCAGACAGTTTCGTGGATAAAGGTCAAGAGGCCAAGGTTTGTGAGTTGCTTAAATCCATTTATGGACTAAAGCAAGCATCTAGGTCATGGAATATTAGATTCGATGAAACTGTAAAAAGCTTTGGCTTTGAACAGTCGATAGATGAGCCTTGTGTTTACAAGTTAATACACGAAGGTAAAGTTGTGTTTCTGGTACTATATGTCGATGATATACTACTCATTGGTAATGACGTGGGTAAGTTATCTGAGGTTAAGGTCTGGCTGGCAAAGCAATTCGATATGAAGGATCTAGGAGAAGCCGCGTACATTCTGGGGATCCAAATCTTTCGAGATAGGAAAAACCGGACCCTGTCGCTCTCTCAAGCATCTTATATTGATAAGGTGATGGATCGCTTCTCGATGCAAGACTGCAAGAGGGGTCAAACACCCTTTAGGCATGGAGTTTCACTCTCTAAGGACCAGTCTCCCAAGACTGCACAAGAGATTGAAGACATGAGGAAGATTCCTTACGCCTCTGCCGTAGGAAGCCTCATGTATGCTATGCTTTGCACTAGACCTGATATATGTTTCGCCGTTGGCGTAGTTAGCCGTTTCCAATCCAACCCTGGACCCGAGCACTGGATTGCTGTTAAGCATGTTCTTAAGTATCTTCGAAGAACTAGGAACTTGATGCTTACATACTCAGGTACTGACCTGACTATGACGGGATATACCGACTCCGATTTTCAAGCGGATAAGGATTCCAGGAAATCCACTTCGGGATCTGTGTTCATCCTTAATGGTGGAGCTGTTGTGTGGAGAAGTATTAAGCAATCTTGCATTGCTGACTCCACAATGGAAGCAGAATATGTGGCTGCTTGTGAAGCATCCAAAGAGGCTGTATGGCTTAGAAAATTCCTTAAGTATTTGGAAATTGTTCCAAACGTCGACGAGCCCATGACCCTTTATTGTGATAATAGTGGGGCTGTCGCTAACTCAAAGGAACCTAGAAGCCATAAGCACTCTAAACATATTGAGAGGAAATACCATTTGATTTGAGAGATCGCGCAACGCGGAGACGTGGAGGTGAAGTAGATCTCTGGAAGATCCATTCACCAAGGCCCTAGCGAACATGGTCTTCGACCAACTTCGAGAGGGATTAGGCATGTAGGACTACTCACATCGTCTTTGGGTCAAGTGGGAGTTTGTTGTCAATGGTGCCCACAAGAAGAGTAGTAGTGTCCATTTATGTACATTTGATGTCATATAGTCTTACGAAGACTCTTGCTTGTAATTGCCTATTCATTCATTAATAAAGTTGAAACGTTCATTCAATCTTCCTTGTCTGAAGCTTTATGATAAAACCATAGTCTTTTAGTCCATAAACAAACTTAACAACTTACGAAGAGACAAATGTAGATTTGCATGAACAAACTCTTCGTAGTTTGCTTAAAACGATATATTCGCAATCTTAGGGTCAAAGGACTATTGACCTCAGTATGATTGTTAGAAGAATCTATGATGTCTGGTTATGAGGCATTGAGAGTTGGGGACTCTATAGTTCTTCTAGGTATCTTCCGAAGGTACTGAATTGACCAGTACACTTCTAGAGACAATATAAGAACAAACCATTTAACCTCTTATGTCTCGAAGTCACTATGTATGAATTGCATCATGCTTACCTTAATCCTGAAATGAGACATGCCATTTCACACCTTAGTATTCTCATTTGAGAAAGTCAGAGTTCGGACTCACTATGTCATTCCGAACAGGGCCTATTGGTGAAATACTAAGTTGTGAGTATGTCATGAGTAACTTTGTGAAGTTCTCATAGATATGGAATTCATGTACAAGATTGCTGAAATGCAATGTATGTCACCTCATGCTTTGTTCCTTGGAGTGTGAATAAATGAACTGGCCAGTGTCCAAATTGAGTCCTGACTCTTTTGGATGAAACAATGTGACTTGTTAGCTCCTCGTCAATACATTGTTTCTAACTTATTCACAAGCGACAAAGGAGTTGAGGAAATAACAGCTAGAAGGGTAAAATGGTAATTTAGTAAATCCCGACTAGCTGATGACATTCATGAAGGGTAGCATAGATAATATTCAGTGGATCCGCTCATTATAATTAGGTCGAATTCTTGAGTAGAAAACAAATTCATTTGAACCGAGAGATTTTCAGTGTCAGCTCTTTAGTGGAGTCAGCTGGCATTAAGCTAAACTTGGAAAAGGTTTGTGAACTTTTGAGTCCAAGTGTTTAGCTAAAGCTTTGTTCATTTGGGTCCATGAGGTCACTGTCACGAATCACATCGATAGGAATAGTTAAACTGGAAGCTAAGTCAAAACAAGAACGAAAATAGTCAAAAGGGTATTTTTGTCTTTTGAGACAAAGGATGAAATGAATGTCAATAAATTTTTTGACAAGTTCATTTGATGACTTAATGTCACTCGGCCATAATATGATTAATTGGGCCTTGTGGATTAATTTCATTTCATAAGAATTTTATTGAAAATTCTTAATGGGCCTTTTTCATGTTGTCATGAACAAAATGGAAAAGCTTCTAGAAGCCCCTTCTAGAAGGTGATAGGCGCCCATAATACCCATAGGAAGAGAGAATATTTTGTGCATAAATGTATCAAGATACTTGCCAAAAGAAAAAGAGGAAACAAATTTCCCCTAAGAGGAAACATGGTGGGCGCCCAAATGTGGTCAAAAGAGAAGCAAACAAAAGAGGAAACAAATCCAAGGACTTACTTGTTTTGTCTTGGACGTGCAACTCTTTGAAGGAAAAGGGAAATTGGCTCATGAATATGTGATATTCTATAGAAGAGGAAACTACCTTATTGAAGGTGAGACCTCTCCTATAAATAGGAGCCTCATTCCACACTTTTCATTCATGCAAAGTTTTAGAGATTGAGAGCTTCTCTCTCTAGACTTGGCCGCCCCTTCCTCTCTCTCTCTCTAGTTTATATTTTCGATTATTTCTTGTCTTGGCACCTAGGTCCTCACTCGACCTAGTGTTTAGCTCTGCGACTTCGAGACTCGTTCTTAAGTCGTAGTGTTTAAAAGTGCCCACTCACTGATTCCTTCTTTTCGAGTGATTTAGTGATAGAAACTTTCGTGGTTGCTCGAGGTGCCGAGGAAAGAAAGAGAGACGTGCTGCGAGGGGAGACGAGCGTTGCAACTTTCCAAAAGCATCTACAAGGTTCAAGCTTCAAGAAAGGTTAGTAACTTTAATAGCTCATATTAGTTTTTATTTACATGCATATGCTCTTGTCTAGGTTAGTAAAAACTAGTTTTACTTTAAAAAGAAAATTTTTAAAATTCCGCCGCTTAACGAAGCGTTAAACTTTTTCTCAAACCCTAGATCGATTCCAACAGACTCGAGGTGCGAATTGGACTCGAGGAGCTATCTCGACTCGAGGAGCGAACTGGACTCAGGGAGTGAGCTCGACTCGAGGAGTTGTGTGAAGAGTCGACACGAGGAGTATTAGTCGACTCGCGGACTGGGAGCTCGACACGAGGAGCGAGCTCGACTCGAGGAGCGAACTGGACTCGAGGAGCGAGCTCGACTCGAGGAGTTGTGTGAAGAGTCGCAACGAGGAGTATTAGTCGACTCGCGGACTCGGAGCTCGACTCGAGGAGCGAGCTCGACTCGAGGACCGAACTGGACTCGAGGAGCGAGCTCGACTCGAGGAGGGAACTGGACTCGAGGAGCGAGCTTGACTCGAGGTGCGAACTGGACTCGAGGAGCGAGCTCGACTCGAAGAGTTGTGCGAAGAGTCGGAACGAGGAGTATCAGTCGACTCGCGGACTCGGAGCTCGACTCGAGGAGCGAGCTCGACTCGAGGACCGAACTGGACTCGAGGAGCGAGCTCGACCCGAGGGACGAACTGGACTCGAGGAGTTGTGTGAAGAGTCGGAACGAGGAGTATTAGTCGACTCGCGGACTGGGAGCTCGACACGAGGAGCGAGCTCGACTCGAGGAGCGAACTGGACTCGAGGAGCGAGCTCGAGTCGAGGAGTTGTGTGAAGAGTCGGAACGAGGAGTATTAGTCGACTCGCGGACTCGGAGCTCGACTCGAGGAGCGAGCTCGACTCGAGGACCGAACTGGACTCGAGGAGCGAGCTCGACTCGAGGAGGGAACTGGACTCGAGGAGCGAGCTTGACTCGAGGTGCGAACTGGACTCGAGGAGCGAGCTCGACTCGAAGAGTTGTGCGAAGAGTCGGAACGAGGAGTATCAGTCGACTCGCGGACTCGGAGCTCGACTCGAGGAGCGAGCTCGACTCGAGGACCGAACTGGACTCGAGGAGCGAGCTCGACCCGAGGGACGAACTGGACTCGAGGAGTTGTGTGAAGAGTCGGAACGAGGAGTATTAGTCGACTCGCTGACTCGGAGCTCGACTCGAGGAGCGAACTGGACTCGAAGAGCGAGCTCGACTCGAGGACCGAACTGGACTCGAGGAGTTGTGTGAAGAGTCGGAACGAGGAGTATTAGTCGACTCGCGGACTCGGAGCTCGACTCGAGGAGCGAGCTCGACTCGAGGAGCGAACTGGACTCGAGGAGCGAGCTCGACTCGAGGTGCGAAGTAGACTCGAGGAGCGAGCTCGACTCGAGGAGTTGTGTGAAGAGTCAGAACGAGGAGTATTAGTCGACTCGCGGACTCGGAGCTCGATTTGAGGAGCGAGCTCGACTCGAGGTACGAACTGGACTCGAGGAGCGAGCTCGACTCGAGGAGCGAACTGGACTCGAGGAGCGAGATCGACTCGAGGGGTGAGCTCGACTCGAGGAGCGAGCTCGACTCGAGGAGCGAACTGGACTCGAGGAGCGAGCTAGACTCGAGGTGCGAACTGGACTCGAGGAGCGAGCTCGACCCGAGGAGTTACGTGAAGAGTCGGTACGAGGAGTAACAGTCGACTCGCGGACTCGGAGCTCGACTCGAGGAGCGAACTGGACTCGAGGAGCGAGCTCGACTCGAGGAGCGAACTGGACTCGAGGAGCGAGCTCGACCCGAGGGACGAACTGGACTCGAGGAGTTGTGTGAAGAGTCGGAACGAGGAGTATTAGTCGACTCGCGGACTGGGAGCTCGACACGAGGAGCGAGCTCGATTCGAGGAGCGAACTGGACTCGAGGAGCGAGCTCGACTCGAGGAGTTGTGTGAAGAGTCGGAACGAGAAGTATTAGTCGACTCGCGGACTCGGAGCTCGACTCGAGGAGCGAGCTAGACTCGAGGACCGAACTGGACTCGAGGAGCGAGCTCGACTCGAGGAGGGAACTGGACTCGAGGAGCGAGCTTGACTCGAGGTGCGAACTGGACTCGAGGAGCGAGCTCGACTCGAAGAGTTATGCGAAGAGTCGGAACGAGGAGTATCAGTCGACTCGCAGACTCGGAGCTCGACTCAAGGAGCGAGCTCGACTCGAGGACCGAACTGGACTCGAGGAGCGAGCTCGACCCGAGGGACGAACTGGACTCGAGGAGTTGTGTGAAGAGTCGGAACGAGGAGTATTAGTCGACTCGCTGACTCGGAGCTCGACTCGAGGAGCGAACTGGACTCGAAGAGCGAGCTCGACTCGAGGAGCGAACTGGACTCGAGGAGTTGTGTGAAGAGTCGGAACGAGGAGTATTAGTCGACTCGCGGACTCGGAGCTCGACTCGAGGAGCGAGCTCGACTCGAGGAGCGAACTGGACTCGAGGAGCTAGCTCGACTCGAGGTGCGAAGTAGACTCGAGGAGCGAGCTCGACTCGAGGAGTTGTGTGAAGAGTCAGAACGAGGAGTATTAGTCGACTCGCGGACTCGGAGCTCGATTTGAGGAGCGAGCTCGACTCGAGGTACGAACTGGACTCGAGGAGCGAGCTCGACTCGAGGAGAGAACTGGACTCGAGGAGCGAGATCGACTCGAGGGGTGAGCTCGACTCGAGGAGCGAGCTCGACTCGAGGAGCGAACTGGACTCGAGGAGCGAGCTAGACTCGAGGTGCGAACTGGACTCGAGGAGCGAGCTCGACCCGAGGAGTTACGTGAAGAGTCGGTACGAGGAGTAACAGTCGACTCGCGGACTCGGAGCTCGACTCGAGGAGCGAACTGGACTCGAGGAGCGAGCTCGACTCGAGGAGCGAACTGGACTCGAGGAGCGAGCTCGACTCGAGGTGCGAACTTGTCTCGAGGAGCGAGCTCGACTCGAGGAGCGAACTGGACTCAGGGAGTGAGCTCGACTCGAGGAGTTGTGTGAAGAGTCGACACGAGGAGTATTAGTCGACTCGCGGACTGGGAGCTCGACACGAGGAGCAAGCTCGACTCGAGGAGCGAACTGGACTCGAGGAGCGAGCTCGACTCGAGGAGTTGTGTGAAGAGTCGGAACGAGGAGTATTAGTCGACTCGCGGACTCGGAGCTCGACTCGAGGAGCGAGCTCGACTCGAGGACCGAACTGGACTCGAGGAGCGAGCTCGACTCGAGGAGCGAACTGGACTCGAGGAGCGAGCTCGACTCGAGGTGCGAACTGGACTCGACTCGGAGCTCGACTCGAGGAGCGAACTGGACTCGAGGAGCGAGCTCGATTCGAGGAGCGAACTAGACTCGAGGAGCGAGCTCGACTCGAGGAGTTGTGTGAAGAGTCGGAACGAGGAGTATTAGTCGACTCGCGGACTCGGAGCTCGACTCGAGGAGCGAGCTCGACTCGAGGACCGAACTGGACTCGAGGAGCGAGCTCGACTCGAGGAGGGAACTGGACTCGAGGAGCGAGCTTGACTCGAGGTGCGAACTGGACTCGAGGAGCGAGCTCGACTCGAAGAGTTGTGCGAAGAGTCGGAACGAGGAGTATCAGTCGACTCGCGGACTCGGAGCTCGACTCGAGGAGCGAGCTCGACTCGAGGACCGAACTGGACTCGAGGAGCGAGCTCGACCCGAGGGACGAACTGGACTCGAGGAGTTGTGTGAAGAGTCGGAACGAGGAGTATTAGTCGACTCGCGGACTGGGAGCTCGACACGAGGAGCGAGCTCGACTCGAGGAGCGAACTGGACTCGAGGAGCGAGCTCGACTCGAGGAGTTGTGTGAAGAGTCGGAACGAGGAGTATTAGTCGACTCGCGGACTCGGAGCTCGACTCGAGGAGCGAGCTCGACTCGAGGACCGAACTGGACTCGAGGAGCGAGCTCGACTCGAGGAGGGAACTGGACTCGAGGAGCGAGCTTGACTCGAGGTGCGAACTGGACTCGAGGAGCGAGCTCGACTCGAAGAGTTGTGCGAAGAGTCAGAACGAGGAGTATCAGTCGACTCGCGGACTCGGAGCTCGACTCGAGGAGCGAGCTCGACTCGAGGACCGAACTGGACTCGAGGAGCGAGCTCGACCCGAGGGACGAACTGGACTCGAGGAGTTGTGTGAAGAGTCGGAACGAGGAGTATTAGTCGACTCGCTGACTCGGAGCTCGACTCGAGGAGCGAACTGGACTCGAAGAGCGAGCTCGACTCGAGGAGCGAACTGGACTCGAGGAGTTGTGTGAAGAGTCGGAACGAGGAGTATTAGTCGACTCGCGGACTCGGAGCTCGACTCGAGGAGCGAGCTCGACTCGAGGAGCGAACTGGACTCGAGGAGCGAGCTCGACTCAAGGTGCGAAGTAGACTCGAGGAGCGAGCTCGACTCGAGGAGTTGTGTGAAGAGTCAGAACGAGGAGTATTAGTCGACTCGCGGACTCGGAGCTCGATTTGAGGAGCGAGCTCGACTCGAGGTACGAACTGGACTCGAGGAACGAGCTCGACTCGAGGAGCGAACTGGACTCGAGGAGCGAGATCGACTCGAGGGGTGAGCTCGACTCGAGGAGCGAGCTCGACTCGAGGAGCGAACTGGACTCGAGGAGCGAGCTAGACTCGAGGTGCGAACTGGACTCGAGGAGCGAGCTCGACCCGAGGAGTTACGTGAAGAGTCGGTACGAGGAGTAACAGTCGACTCGCGGACTCGGAGCTCGACTCGAGGAGCGAACTGGACTCGAGGAGCGAGCTCGACTCGAGGACCGAACTTGACTCGAGGAGCGAGCTCGACCCGAGGGACGAACTGGACTCGAGGAGTTGTCTGAAGAGTCGGAACGAGGAGTATTAGTCGACTCGCGGACTGGGAGCTCGACACGAGGAGCGAGCTCGATTCGAGGAGCGAACTGGACTCGAGGAGCGAGCTCGACTCGAGGAGTTGTGTGAAGAGTCGGAACGAGGAGTATTAGTCGACTCGCGGACTCGGAGCTCGACTCGAGGAGCGAGCTCGACTCGAGGACCGAACTGGACTCGAGGAGCGAGCTCGACTCGAGGAGGGAACTGGACTCGAGGAGCGAGCTTGACTCGAGGTGCGAACTGGACTCGAGGAGCGAGCTCGACTCGAAGAGTTGTGCGAAGAGTCGGAACGAGGAGTATCAGTCGACTCGCAGACTCGGAGCTCGACTCAAGGAGCGAGCTCGACTCGAGGACCGAACTGGACTTGAGGAGCGAGCTCCACCCGAGGGACGAACTGGACTCGAGGAGTTGTGTGAAGAGTCGGAACGAGGAGTATTAGTCGACTCGCTGACTCGGAGCTCGACTCGAGGAGCGAACTGGACTCGAAGAGCGAGCTCGACTCGAGGAGCGAACTGGACTCGAGGAGTTGTGTGAAGAGTCGGAACGAGGAGTATTAGTCGACTCGCGGACTCGGAGCTCGACTCGAGGAGCGAGCTCGACTCGAGGAGCGAACTGGACTCGAGGAGCGAGCTCGACTCGAGGTGCGAAGTAGACTCGAGGAGCGAGCTCGACTCGAGGAGTTGTGTGAAGAGTCAGAACGAGGAGTATTAGTCGACTCGCGGACTCGGAGCTCGATTTGAGGAGCGAGCTCGACTCGAGGTACGAACTGGACTGGAGGAGCGAGCTCGACTCGAGGAGCGAACTGGACTCGAGGAGCGAGATCGACTCGAGGGGTGAGCTCGACTCGAAGAGTTGTGCGAAGAGTCGGAACGAGGAGTATCAGTCGACTCGCGGACTCGGAGCTCGACTCGAGGAGCGAGCTCGACTCGAGGACCGAACTGGACTCGAGGAGCGAGCTCGACCCGAGGGACGAACTGGACTCGAGGAGTTGTGTGAAGAGTCGGAACGAGGAGTATTAGTCGACTCGCGGACTGGGAGCTCGACACGAGGAGCGAGCTCGACTCGAGGAGCGAACTGGACTCGAGGAGCGAGCTCGACTCGAGGAGTTGTGTGAAGAGTCGGAACGAGGAGTATTAGTCAACTCGCGGACTCGGAGCTCGACTCGAGGAGCGAGCTCGACTCGAGGACCGAACTGGACTCGAGGAGCGAGCTCGACTCGAGGAGGGAACTGGACTCGAGGAGCGAGCTTGACTCGAGGTGCGAACTGGACTCGAGGAGCGAGCTCGACTCGAAGAGTTGTGCGAAGAGTCGGAACGAGGAGTATCAGTCGACTCGCGGACTCGGAGCTCGACTCGAGGAGCGAGCTCGACTCGAGGACCGAACTGGACTCGAGGAGCGAGCTCGACCCGAGGGACGAACTGGACTCGAGGAGTTGTGTGAAGAGTCGGAACGAGGAGTATTAGTCGACTCGCTGACTCGGAGCTCGACTCGAGGAGCGAACTGGACTCGAAGAGCGAGCTCGACTCGAGGAGCGAACTGGACTCGAGGAGTTGTGTGAAGAGTCGGAACGAGGAGTATTAGTCGACTCGCGGACTCGGAGCGAGCTCGACTCGAGGAGCGAACTGGACTCGAGGAGCGAGCTCGACTCGAGGTGCGAAGTAGACTCGAGGAGCGAGCTCGACTCGAGGAGTTGTGTGAAGAGTCAGAACGAGGAGTATTAGTCGACTCGCGGACTCGGAGCTCGATTTGAGGAGCGAGCTCGACTCGAGGTACGAACTGGACTCGAGGAGCGAGCTCGACTCGAGGAGCGAACTGGACTCGAGGAGCGAGATCGACTCGAGGGGTGAGCTCGACTCGAGGAGCGAGCTCGACTCGAGGAGCGAACTGGACTCGAGGAGCGAGCTAGACTCGAGGTGCGAACTGGACTCGAGGAGCGAGCTCGACCCGAGGAGTTACGTGAAGAGTCGGTACGAGGAGTAACAGTCGACTCGCGGACTCGGAGCTCGACTCGAGGAGCGAACTGGACTCGAGGAGCGAGCTCGACTCGAGGATCGAACTGGACTCGAGGAGCGAGCTCGACCCGAGGGACGAACTGGACTCGAGGAGTTGTGTGAAGAGTCGGAACGAGGAGTATTAGTCGACTCGCGGACTGGGAGCTCGACACGAGGAGCGAGCTCGATTCGAGGAGCGAACTGGACTCGAGGAGCGAGCTCGACTCGAGGAGTTGTGTGAAGAGTCGGAACGAGGAGTATTTGTCGACTCGCGGACTCGGAGCTCGACTCGAGGAGCGAGCTCGACTCGAGGACCGAACTGGACTCGAGGAGCGAGCTCGACTCGAGGAGGGAACTGGACTCGAGGAGCGAGCTTGACTCGAGGTGCGAACTGGACTCGAGGAGCGAGCTCGACTCGAAGAGTTGTGCGAAGAGTCGGAACGAGGAGTATCAGTCGACTCGCAGACTCGGAGCTCGACTCAAGGAGCGAGCTCGACTCGAGGACCGAACTGGACTCGAGGAGCGAGCTCGACCCGAGGGACGAACTGGACTCGAGGAGTTGTGTGAAGAGTCGGAACGAGGAGTATTAGTCGACTCGCTGACTCGGAGCTCGACTCGAGGAGCGAACTGGACTCGAAGAGCGAGCTCGACTCGAGGAGCGAACTGGACTCGAGGAGTTGTGTGAAGAGTCGGAACGAGGAGTATTAGTCGACTCGCGGACTCGGAGCTCGACTCGAGGAGCGAGCTCGACTCGAGGAGCGAACTGGACTCGAGGAGCGAGCTCGACTCGAGGTGCGAAGTAGACTCGAGGAGCGAGCTCGACTCGAGGAGTTGTGTGAAGAGTCAGAACGAGGAGTATTAGTCGACTCGCGGACTCGGAGCTCGATTTGAGGAGCGAGCTCGACTCGAGGTACGAACTGGACTGGAGGAGCGAGCTCGACTCGAGGAGCGAACTGGACTCGAGGAGCGAGATCGACTCGAGGGGTGAGCTCGACTCGAGGAGCGAGCTCGACTCGAGGAGCGAACTGGACTCGAGGAGCGAGCTAGACTCGAGGTGCGAACTGGACTCGAGGAGCGAGCTCGACCCGAGGAGTTACGTGAAGAGTCGGTACGAGGAGTAACAGTCGACTCGCGGACTCGGAGCTCGACTCGAGGAGCGAACTGGACTCGAGGAGCGAGCTCGACTCGAGGAGCGAACTGGACTCGAGGAGCGAGCTCGACTCGAGGTGCGAACTTGTCTCGAGGAGCGAGCTCGACTCGAGGAGCGAACTGGACTCAGGGAGTGAGCTCGACTCGAGGAGTTGTGTGAAGAGTCGACACGAGGAGTATTAGTCGACTCGCGGACTGGGAGCTCGACACGAGGAGCAAGCTCGACTCGAGGAGCGAACTAGACTCGAGGAGCGAGCTCGACTCGAGGAGTTGTGTGAAGAGTCGGAACGAGGAGTATTAGTCGACTCGCGGACTCGGAGCTTGACTCGAGGAGCGAGCTCGACTCGAGGACCGAACTGGACTCGAGGAGCGAGCTCGACTCGAGGAGCGAACTGGACTCGAGGAGCGAGCTCGACTCGAGGTGCGAACTGGACTCGAGGAGCGAGCTCGACTCGAGGAGCGAACTGGACTCGAGGAGCGAGCTCGACTCGAGGTGCGAACTGGACTCGAGGAGCGAGCTCGACTCGAGGAGCGAACTGGACTCAGGGAGTGAGCTCGACTCGAGGAGTTGTGTGAAGAGTCGACACGAGGAGTATTAGTCGACTCGCGGACTGGGAGCTCGACACGAGGAGCGAACTCGACTCGAGGAGCGAACTGGACTCGAGGAGCGAGCTCGACTCGAGGAGTTGTGTGAAGAGTCGGAACGAGGAGTATTAGTCGACTCGCGGACTCGGAGCTCGACTCGAGGAGCGAGCTCGACTCGAGGACCGAATTGGACTCGAGGAGGGAACTGGACTCGAGGAGCGAGCTTGACTCGAGGTGCGAACTGGACTCGAGGAGCGAGCTCGACTCGAAGAGTTGTGCGAAGAGTCGGAACGAGGAGTATCAGTCGACTCGCGGACTCGGAGCTGGACTCGAGGACCGAACTGGACTCGAGGAGCGAGCTCGACCCGAGGGACGAACTGGACTCGAGGAGTTGTGTGAAGAGTCGGAACGAGGAGTATTAGTCGACTCGCTGACTCGGAGCTCGACTCGAGGAGCGAACTGGACTCGAGGAGCGAGCTCGACTCGAGGAGCGAACTGGACTCGAGGAGTTGTGTGAAGAGTCGGAACGAGGAGTATTAGTCGACTCGCGGACTCGGAGCTCGACTCGAGGAGCGAGCTCGACTCGAGGGGCGAGCTCGACTCGAGGTACAAACTGGACTCGAGGAGCGAGCTCGACTCGAGGAGCGAACTGGACTCGAGGAGCGAGATCGACTCGAGGGGCGAGCTCGACTCGAGGAGCGAGCTCGACTCGAGGAGCGAACTGGACTCGAGGAGCGAGCTCGACCCGAGGAGTTACGTGAAGAGTCGGTACGAGGAGTAACAGTCGACTCGCGGACTCGGAGCTCGACTCGAGGAGCGAACTGGACTCGAGGAGCGAGCTCGACTCGAGGAGCGAACTGGACTCGAGGAGCGAGCTGGACTCGAGGAGCGAACTGGACTCGAGGAGCGAGCTGGACTCGAGTGCGAACTGGACTCGAGGAGCGAGCTCGACTCGAGGAGTTGTGTGAAGAGTCAGAACGAGGAGTATTAGTCGACTCGCGGTCTCGGAGCTCGATTTGAGGAGCGAGCTCGACTCGAGGACCGAACTTGACTCGAGGAGCGAGCTCGACTCGAGGTACGAACTGGACTCGAGGAGCGAGCTCGACTCGAGGAGTTGTGTGAAGAGTCGGAACGAGGAGTATTAGTCGACTCGCGGACTCGGAGCCCGACTCGAGCAGCGAACTGGACTCGAGGAGCGAGCTCGACTCGAGGGGCGAGCTCGACTCGAGGAACGAGGTCGACTCGAGGAGCGAACTGGACTCGAGGAGCGAGCTCGACTCGATGTGCGAACTGGACTCGAGGAGCGAACTCGCTCGAGGAGTTGTGTGATGAGTCAGAACGAGGAGTATTAGTCGACTCGCGCACTCGGAGCTCGATTCGAGGAGCGAGCTCGACTCGAGGACCGAACAGGACTCGAGGAGCGAGCTCGACTCGACGAGTTGTGTGAGAAGTCCATACGAGGAGTATTAGTCGACTCGCGGACTCGGAGACGGACTCAAGGAGCGAACTGGACTCGAGGAGCGAGATCGACTCGAAGGGCGAGCTCGACTCCAGGAGCGAGCTCGACTCGAGGAGCGAACTGGACTTGAGGAGCGAGCTCGACTCGAGGTGCGAACTGGACTCGAGGAGCGAGCTCGACCCGAGGAGTTACGTGAAGAGTCGGTACGAGGAGTAACAGTCGACTCGCGGACTTGAAGCGCGACTCGAGGAGCGAACTGGACTCGAGGAGCGAGATCGACCCGAGGAGTTACGTGAAGAGTCGGTAAGAGGAGTAACAGTCGACTCGCGGACTCGGAGCTCGACTCGAGGAGCGAGCGCGACTCGAGGAGCGAACTGGACTCGAGGAGCTAGCTCGACTCGAGGTGCGAAGTAGACTCGAGGAGCGAGCTCGACTCGAGGAGTTGTGTGAAGAGTCAGAACGAGGAGTATTAGTCGACTCGCGGACTCGGAGCTCGATTTGAGGAGCGAGCTCGACTCGAGGTACGAACTGGACTCGAGGAGCGAGCTCGACTCGAGGAGCGAACTGGACTCGAGGAGCGAGATCGACTCGAGGGGCGAGCTCGACTTGAGGAGCGAGCTCGACTCGAGGAGCGAACTGGACTTGAGGAGCGAGCTCGACTCGAGGTGCGAACTGGACTCGAGGAGCGAGCTCGACCCGAGGAGTTACGTGAAGAGTCGGTACGAGGAGTAACAGTCGACTCGCGGACTTGAAGCGCGACTCGAGGAGCGAACTGGACTCGAGGAGCGAGCTCGACCCGAGGAGTTACGTGAAGTGTCGGTAAGAGGAGTAACAGTCGACTCGCGGACTCGGAGCTCGACTCGAGGAGCGAGCGCGACTCGAGGAGCGAACTGGACTCGAGGAGCTAGCTCGACTCGAGGTGCGAAGTAGACTCGAGGAGCGAGCTCGACTCGAGGAGTTGTGTGAAGAGTCAGAACGAGGAGTATTGGTCGACTCGCGGACTGGGAGCTCGACTCGAGGAGCGAGCTCGACTCGAGGTACGAACTGGACTCGAGGAGCGAGCTCGACTCGAGGAGCGAACTGGACTCGAGGAGCGAGATCGACTCGAGGGGTGAGCTCGACTCGAGGAGCGAGCTCGACTCGAGGAGCGAACTGGACTCGAGGAGCGAGCTCGACTCGAGGAGCGAACTGGACTCGAGGAGCGAGCTCGACTCGAGGTGCGAACTGGACTCGAGGAGCGAGCTCGACTCGAGGAGCGAATTGGACTCAGGGAGTGAGCTCGACTCGAGGAGTTGTGTGAAGAGTCGACACGAGGAGTATTAGTCGACTCGCGGACTGGGAGCTCGACTCGAGGAGCGAGCTCGACTCGAGGAGCGAACTGGACTCGAGGAGCGAGCTCGACTCGAGGAGTTGTGTGAAGAGTCGGAACGAGGAGTATTAGTCGACTCGCGGACTCGGAGCTCGACTCGAGGAGCGAGCTCGACTCGAGGACCGAACTGGACTCGAGGAGCGAGCTCGACTCGAGGAGGGAACTGGACTCGAGGAGCGAGCTTGACTCGAGGTGCGAACTGGACTCGAGGAGCGAGCTCGACTCGAAGCGTTGTGCGAAGAGTCGGAACGAGGAGTATCAGTCGACTCGCGGACTCGGAGCTCGAGTCGAGGACCGAACTGGACTCGAGGAGCGAGCTCGATCCGAGGGACGAACTGGACTCGAGGAGTTGTGTGAAGAGTTGGAACGAGGAGTATTAGTCGACTCGCTGACTCGGAGCTCGACTCGAGGAGCGAACTGGACTCGAGGAGCGAGCTCGACTCGAGGAGCGAACTGGACTCGAGGAGTTGTGTGAAGAGTCGGAACGAGGAGTATTAGTCGACTCGCGGACTCGGAGCTCGACTCGAGGAGCGAGCTCGACTCGAGGGGTGAGCTCGACTCGAGGTACGAACTAGACTCGAGGAGAGAGCTCGACTCGAGGAGCGAACTGGACTCAGGGAGTGAGCTCGACTCGAGGAGTTGTGTGAAGAGTCGACACGAGGAGTATTAATCGACTCGCGAACTGGGAGCTCGACACGAGGAGCGAGCTCGACTCGAGGAGTTGTGTGAAGAGTCGGAACGAGGAGTATTAGTCGACTCGCGGACTCGGAGCTCGACTCGAGGAGCGAGCTCGACTCGAGGACCGAACTGGACTCGAGGAGCGAGCTCGACTCGAGGAGGGAACTGGACTCGAGGAGCGAGCTTGACTCGAGGTGCGAACTGGACTCAAGGAGCGAGCTCGACTCGAAGAGTTGTGCGAAGAGTCGGAACGAGGAGTATCAGTCGACTCGCGGACTCGGAGCTCGACTCGAGGAGCGAGCTCGACTCGAGGACCGAACTGCACTCGAGGAGCGAGCTCGACCCGAGGGACGAACTGGCCTCGAGGAGTTGTGTGAAGAGTCGGAACGAGTGGTATTAGTCGACTCGCTGACTCGGAGCTCGACTCGAGGAGCGAACTGGACTCGAGGAGCGAGCTCGACTCGAGGAGCGAACTGGACTCGAGGAGTTGTGTGAAGAGTCGAAACGAGGAGTATTAGTCGACTCGCGGACTCGGAGCTCGACTCGAGGACCGAACTGGACTTGAGGAGCGAGCTCGACTCGAGGAGGGAACTGGACTTGAGGAGCGAGCTTGACTCGAGGTGCGAACTGGACTCGAGGAGCGATCTCGACTCGAAGAGTTGTGCGAAGAGTCGGAACGAGGAGTATCAGTCGACTCGCGGACTCGGAGCTCGACTTGAGGAGCGAGCTCGACTCGAGGACCGAACTGGACTCGAGGAGCGAGCTCGACCCGAGGGACGAACTGGACTCGAGGAGTTGTGTGAAGAGTCGGAACGAGGAGTATTAGTCAACTCGCTGACTCGGAGCTCGACTCGAGGAGCGAGCTGGACTCGAGGATCGAGCTCGACCCGAGTAGTTACGTGAAGAGTCGGTACGAGGAGTAACAGTCGACTCGTAGATTCGGAGCTCGACTCGAGGAGCGAACTGGACTCGAGGAGCGAGCTCGACTCGAGGTGCGAACTGGACTCGAGGAGCGAACTGGACTCGAGGAGCGAGCTCGACCCGAGGGGCGAACTGGACTCGAGGAGCGAGCTCGACTCGAGGTACGAACTGGACTCGAGGAGCGAGTTCGACTCGAGGAATTGTGTGAAGAGTCGGAACGAGGAGTATTAGTCGACTCGCGGACTCGGAGCCCGACTCGAGGAGCGAACTGGACTCGAGGAGCGAGCTCGACTCGAGGAGCGAACTGGACTCGAGGAGCGAGCTCGACTCGAGTTGCGAAATAGACTCGAGGAGCGAGCTCGACTCGAGGAGCGAACTGGACTCGAGGAGCGAGCTGGACTCGAGTGCGAACTGGACTCGAGGATCGAGCTCGACTCGAGGAGTTGTGTGAAGAGTCAGAACGAGGAGTATTAGTCGACTCGCGGACTCGGAGCTCGATTTGAGGAGCGAGCTCGACTCGAGGACCGAACTTGACTCGAGGAACGAGCTCGACTCGAGGTACGAACTGGACTCGAGGAGCGAGCTCGACTCGAGGAGTTGTGTGAAGAGTCGGAACGAGGAGTATTAGTCGACTCGCGGACTCGGAGCCCGACTCGAGCAGCGAACTGGACTCGAGGAGCGAGCGCGACTCGAGGGGCGAGCTCGACTCGAGGAACGAGCTCCACTCGAGGAGCGAACTGGACTCGAGGAGCGAGCTCGACTCGATGTGCGAACTAGACTCGAGGAGCGAGCTCGACTCGAGGAGTTGTGTGATGAATCAGAACGAGGAGTATTAGTCGACTCGCGGACTCGGAGCTCGATTCGAGGAGCGAGCTCGACTCGAGGACCGAACAGGACTCGAGGAGCGAGCTCGACTCGAGGTACGAACTGGACTCTAGGAGCGAGCTCGACTCGAGGAGTTGTGTGAAAAGTCCATACGAGGAGTATTAGTCGACTCGCGGACTCGGTGCCCGACTCGAGGAGCGAACTGGACTCGAGGAGCGAGATCGACTCGAAGGGCGAGCTCGACTCGAGGAGCGAGCTCGACTCGAGGAGCGAACTGGACTCCAGGAGCGAGCTCAACTCGAGGTGCGAACTGGACTCGAGGAGCGAGCTCGACCCGAGGAGTTACGTGAAGAGTCGGTACGAGGAGTAACAGTCGACTCGCGGACTCGGAGCTCAACTCGAGGAGCGAACTGGACTCGAGGAGCGAGCTCGACTCGAGGAGCGAACTGGACTCGAGGAGCGAGCTCGACTCGAGGTGCGAACTGGACTCGAGGAGCGAGCTCGACTCGAGGAGCGAACTGGACTCAGGGAGTGAGCTCGACTCGAGGAGTTGTGTGAAGAGTCGACACGAGGAGTATTAGTCGACTCGCGGGTTGGGAGCTCGACACGAGGAGCGAGCTCGACTCGAGGAGCGAACTAGACTCGAGGAGCGAGTTCGACTCGAGGAGTTGTGAGAAGAGTCGGAACGAGGAGTATTAGTCGACTCGAGGAGTTGTGTGAAGAGTCGACACGAGGAGTATTAGTCGACTCACGGACTGGGAGCTCGACACGAGGAGCGAGCTCGAGTCGAGGAACGAACTGGACTCGAGGAGCGAGCTCGACTCGAGGAGTTGAGTGAAGAGTCGGAATGAGGAGTATTAGTCGACTCGCGGACTCGGAGCTCGACTCGAGGAGCGAGCTCGAATCGAGGACCGAACTGGACTCGAGGAGCGAGCTCGACTCGAGGAGGGAACTGGACTCGAGGAGCGAGCTCGACCCGAGGAGTTACGTGAAGAGTCGGTACGAGGAGTAACAGTCGACTCGCGGACTCGGAGCTCGACTCGAGGAGCGAGCGCGACTCGAGGAGCGAACTGGACTCGAGGAGCTAGCTCGACTCGAGGTGCAAAGTAGACTCGAGGAGCGAGCTCGACTCGAGGAGTTGTGTGAAGAGTCAGAACGAGGAGTATTAGTCGACTCGCGGACTCGGAGCTCGATTTGAGGAGCGAGCTCGACTCGAGGTACGAACTGGACTCGAGGAGCGAGCTCGACTCGAGGAGCGAACTGGACTCGAGGAGCGAGATCGACTCGAGGGGCGAGCTTGACTCGAGGAGCGAGCTCGACTCGAGGAGCGAACTGGACTCGAGGAGCGAGCTCGACTCGAGGTGCGAACTGGACTCGAGGAGCGAGCTCGACCCGAGGAGTTACGTGAAGAGTCGGTACGAGGAGTAACAGTCGACTCGCGGACTCGGAGCTCGACTCGAGGAGCGAACTGGACTCGAGGAGCGAGCTCGACTCGAGGAGCGAACTGGACTCGAGGAGCGAGCTCGACTCGAGGTGCGAACTGGACTCGAGGAGCGAGCTCGACTCGAGGAGCGAACTGGACTCAGGGAGTGAGCTCGACTCGAGGAGTTGTGTGTAGAGTCGACACGAGGAGTATTAGTCGACTCGCGGGCTGGGAGCTCAACACGAGGAGCGAGCTCGACTCGAGGAGCGAACTAGACTCGAGGAGCGAGCTCGACTCGAGGAGTTGTGAGAAGAGTCGGAACGAGGAGTATTAGTCGACTCGAGGAGTTGTGTGAAGAGTCGACACGAGGAGTATTAGTCGACTCACGGACTGGGAGCTCGACACGAGGAGCGAGCTCGACTCGAGGAGCGAACTGGACTCGAGGAGCGAGCTCGACTCGAGGAGTTGAGTGAAGAGTCGGAATGAGGAGTATTAGTCGACTCGCGGACTCGGAGCTCGACTCGAGGAGCGAGCTCGAATCGAGGACCGAACTGGACTCGAGGAGCGAGCTCGACTCGAGGAGGGAACTGGACTCGAGGAGCGAGCTTGACTCGAGGTGCGAACTGGACTCGAGGAGCGAGCTCGACTAGAAGAGTTGTGTGAAGAGTCGGAACGAGGAGTATCAGTCGACTCGCGGACTCGGAGCTCGACTCGAGGACCGAACTGGACTCGAGGAGCGAGCTCGACCCGAGGGACGAACTGGACTCAAGGAGTTGTGTGAAGAGTCGGAACGAGGAGTATTAGTCGACTCGCGGACTCGGAGCTCGACTCGAGGAGCGAGCTGGACTCGAGGAGCGAGCTCGACCCGAGGAGTTACGTGAAGAGTCGGTACAAGGAGTAACAGTCGACTCGCAGACTCGGAGCTCGACTCGAAGAGCGAACTGGACTCGAGGAGCGAGCTCGACTCGAGGTGCGAACTGGACTCGAGGAGCGAACTGGAGTCGAGGAGCGAGCTCGACCCGAGGGGCGAACTGGACTCGAGGAGCGAGCTCGACTCGAGGTACGAACTGGACTCGAGGAGCGAGCTCGACTCGAGGAGTTGTGTGAAGAGTCGGAACGAGGAGTATTAGTCGACTCGCGGACTCGGAGCCCGACTCAAGGAGCGAACTGGTCTCGAGGAGCGAACTGGACTCGAGGAGCGAGCTCGACTCGAGTTGCGAAATAGACTCGAGGAGCGAGCTCGACTTGAGGTGCGAACTGGACTCAAGGAGCGAACTGGACTCAAGGAGCGAGCTCGACTCGAGGAGTTGTGTGAAGAGTCGGCACGAGGAGTATTAGTCGACTCGCAGACGGGGAGCTCGACACGAGGAGCGAGCTCGACTCGAGGAGCGAACTGGACTCGAGGACGAGCTCGACTCGAGGAGCGAACTGGACTCGAGGAGCGAGCTCGACTCGAGGTGCGAACTGGACTCGAGGAGCGAGCTCGACTCGAGGTACGAACTGGACTCGAGGAGCGAGCTCGACTCGAGGAGCGAACTGGACTCGAGGAGCGAGATCGACTCGAGGGGCGAGCTCGACTCGAGGAGCGAGCTCGACTCGAGGAGCGAACTGGACTCGAGGAGCGAGCTCGACTCGAGGTGCGAACTGGACTCGAGGAGCGAGCTCGACCCGAGGAGTTACGTGAAGAGTCGGTACGAGGAGTAACAGTCGACTCGCGGACTCGGAGCTCGACTCGAGGAGCGAACTGGACTCGAGGAGCGAGCTCGACTCGAGGAGCGAACTGGACTCGAGGAGCGAGCTCGACTCGAGGTGCGAACTGGACTCGAGGAGGGAGCTCGACTCGAGGAGCGAACTGGACTCAGGGAGTGAGCTCGACTCGAGGAGTTGTGTGAAGAGTCGACACGAGGAGTATTAGTCGACTCGCGGACTGGGAGCTCGACACGAGGAGCGAGCTCGACTCGAGGAGCGAACTGGACTCGAGGAGCGAGCTCGACTCGAGGAGTTGTGAGAAGAGTCGGAACGAGGAGTATTAGTCGACTCGAGGAGTTGTGTGAATAGTCGACACGAGGAGTATTAGTCGACTCACGGACTGGGAGCTCGACACGAGGAGCGAGCTCGACTCGAGGAGCGAACTGGACTCGAGGAGCGAGCTCGACTCGAGGAGTTGAGTGAAGAGTCGGAACGAGGAGTATTAGTCGACTCGCGGACTCGGAGCTCGACTCGAGGAGCGAGCTCGACTCGAGGACCGAACTGGACTCGAGGAGCGAGCTCGACTCGAGGAGGGAACTGGACTCGAGGAGCGAGCTTGACTCGAGGTGCGAACTGGACTCGAGGAGCGAGCTCGACTAGAAGAGTTGTGTGAAGAGTCGGAACGAGGAGTATCAGTCGACTCGCGGACTCGGAGCTCGACTCGAGGAGCCAGCTCGACTCGAGGAGCGAGCTCGACCCGAGGGACGAACTGGACTCAAGGAGTTGTGTGAAGAGTCGGAACGAGGAGTATTAGTCGACTCGCTGACTCGGAGCTCGACTCGAGGAGCGAGCTGGACTCGAGGAGCGAGCTCGACCCGAGGAGTTACGTGAAGAGTCGGTACAAGGAGTAACAGTCGACTCGCAGACTCGGAGCTCGACTCGAGGAGTGAACTGGACTCGAGGAGCGAGCTCGACTCGAGGTGCGAACTGGACTCGAGGAGCGAACTGGACTCGAGGAGCGAGCTCGACCCGAGGGGCGAACTGGACTCGAGGAGCGAGCTCGACTCGAGGTACGAACTGGACTCGAGGAGCGAGCTCGACTCGAGGAGTTGTGTGAAGAGTCGGAACGAGGAGTATTAGTCGACTCGCGGACTCGGAGCCCGACTCAAGGAGCGAACTGGTCTCGAGGAGCGAGCTCGACTCGAGGAGCGAACTGGACTCGAGGAGCGAGCTCGACTCGAGTTGCGAAATAGACTCGAGGAGCGAGCTCGACTTGAGGTGCGAACTGGACTCAAGGAGCGAACTGGACTCAAGGAGCGAGCTCGACTCGAGGAATTGTGTGAAGAGTCGGCACGAGGAGTATTAGTCGACTCGCAGACGGGGAGCTCGACACGAGGAGCGAGCTCGACTCGAGGAGCGAACTGGACTCGAGGACGAGCTCGACTCGAGGAGCGAACTGGACTCGAGGAGCGAGCTCGACTCGAGGTGCGAACTGGACTCGAGGAGCGAGCTCGACTCGAGGTACGAACTGGACTCGAGGAGCGAGCTCGACTCGAGGAGCGAACTGGACTCGAGGAGCGAGATCGACTCGAGGGGCGAGCTCGACTCGAGGAGCGAGCTCGACTCGAGGAGCGAACTGGACTCGAGGAGCGAGCTCGACTCGAGGTGCGAACTGGACTCGAGGAGCGAGCTCGACCCGAGGAGTTACGTGAAGAGTCGGTACGAGGAGTAACAGTCGACTCGCGGACTCGGAGCTCGACTCGAGGAGCGAACTGGACTCGAGGAGCGAGCTCGACTCGAGGAGCGAACTGGACTCGAGGAGTGAGCTCGACTCGAGGTGCGAACTGGACTCGAGGAGGGAGCTCGACTCGAGGAGCGAACTGGACTCAGGGAGTGAGCTCGACTCGAGGAGTTGTGTGAAGAGTCGACACGAGGAGTATTAGTCGACTCGCGGACTGGGAGCTCGACACGAGGAGCGAGCTCGACTCGAGGAGCGAACTGGACTCGAGGAGCGAGCTCGACTCGAGGAGTTGTGAGAAGAGTCGGAACGAGGAGTATTAGTCGACTCGAGGAGTTGTGTGAATAGTCGACACGAGGAGTATTAGTCGACTCACGGACTGGGAGCTCGACACGAGGAGCGAGCTCGACTCGAGGAGCGAACTGGACTCGAGGAGCGAGCTCGACTCGAGGAGTTGAGTGAAGAGTCGGAACGAGGAGTATTAGTCGACTCGCGGACTCGGAGCTCGACTCGAGGAGCGAGCTCGACTCGAGGACCGAACTGGACTCGAGGAGCGAGCTCGACTCGAGGAGGGAACTGGACTCGAGGAGCGAGCTTGACTCGAGGTGCGAACTGGACTCGAGGAGCGAGCTCGACTAGAAGAGTTGTGTGAAGAGTCGGAACGAGGAGTATCAGTCGACTCGCGGACTCGGAGCTCGACTCGAGGAGCCAGCTCGACTCGAGGAGCGAGCTCGACCCGAGGGACGAACTGGACTCAAGGAGTTGTGTGAAGAGTCGGAACGAGGAGTATTAGTCGACTCGCTGACTCGGAGCTCGACTCGAGGAGCGAGCTGGACTCGAGGAGCGAGCTCGACCCGAGGAGTTACGTGAAGAGTCGGTACAAGGAGTAACAGTCGACTCGCAGACTCGGAGCTCGACTCGAGGAGTGAACTGGACTCGAGGAGCGAGCTCGACTCGAGGTGCGAACTGGACTCGAGGAGTGAACTGGACTCGAGGAGCGAGCTCGACCCGAGGGGCGAACTGGACTCGAGGAGCGAGCTCGACTCGAGGTACGAACTGGAGTCGAGGAGCGAGCTCGACCCGAGGGGCGAACTGGACTCGAGGAGCGAGCTCGACTCGAGGTACGAACTGGACTCGAGGAGCGAGCTCGACTCGAGGAGTTGTGTGAAGAGTCGGAACGAGGAGTATTAGTCGACTCGCGGACTCGGAGCCCGACTCAAGGAGCGAACTGGTCTCGAGGAGCGAACTGGACTCGAGGAGCGAGCTCGACTCGAGTTGCGAAATAGACTCGAGGAGCGAGCTCGACTTGAGGTGCGAACTGGACTCAAGGAGCGAACTGGACTCAAGGAGCGAGCTCGACTCGAGGAGTTGTGTGAAGAGTCGGCACGAGGAGTATTAGTCGACTCGCAGACGGGGAGCTCGACACGAGGAGCGAGCTCGACTCGAGGAGCGAACTGGACTCGAGGACGAGCTCGACTCGAGGAGCGAACTGGACTCGAGGAGCGAGCTCGACTCGAGGTGCGAACTGGACTCGAGGAGCGAGCTCGACTCGAGGTACGAACTGGACTCGAGGAGCGAGCTCGACTCGAGGAGCGAACTGGACTCGAGGAGCGAGATCGACTCGAGGGGCGAGCTCGACTCGAGGAGCGAACTGGACTCGAGGAGCGAGCTCGACTCGAGGTGCGAACTGGACTCGAGGAGCGAGCTCGACCCGAGGAGTTACGTGAAGAGTCGGTACGAGGAGTAACAGTCGACTCGCGGACTCGGAGCTCGACTCGAGGAGCGAACTGGACTCGAGGAGCGAGCTCGACTCGAGGAGCGAACTGGACTCGAGGAGCGAGCTCGACTCGAGGTGCGAACTGGACTCGAGGAGGGAGCTCGACTCGAGGAGCGAACTGGACTCAGGGAGTGAGCTCGACTCGAGGAGTTGTGTGAAGAGTCGACACGAGGAGTATTAGTCGACTCGCGGACTGGGAGCTCGACACGAGGAGCGAGCTCGACTCGAGGAGCGAACTGGACTCGAGGAGCGAGCTCGACTCGAGGAGTTGTGAGAAGAGTCGGAACGAGGAGTATTAGTCGACTCGAGGAGTTGTGTGAATAGTCGACACGAGGAGTATTAGTCGACTCACGGACTGGGAGCTCGACACGAGGAGCGAGCTCGACTCGAGGAGCGAACTGGACTCGAGGAGCGAGCTCGACTCGAGGAGTTGAGTGAAGAGTCGGAACGAGGAGTATTAGTCGACTCGCGGACTCGGAGCTCGACTCGAGGAGCGAGCTCGACTCGAGGACCGAACTGGACTCGAGGAGCGAGCTCGACTCGAGGAGGGAACTGGACTCGAGGAGCGAGCTTGACTCGAGGTGCGAACTGGACTCGAGGAGCGAGCTCGACTAGAAGAGTTGTGTGAAGAGTCGGAACGAGGAGTATCAGTCGACTCGCGGACTCGGAGCTCGACTCGAGGAGCCAGCTCGACTCGAGGAGCGAGCTCGACCCGAGGGACGAACTGGACTCAAGGAGTTGTGTGAAGAGTCGGAACGAGGAGTATTAGTCGACTCGCTGACTCGGAGCTCGACTCGAGGAGCGAGCTGGACTCGAGGAGCGAGCTCGACCCGAGGAGTTACGTGAAGAGTCGGTACAAGGAGTAACAGTCGACTCGCAGACTCGGAGCTCGACTCGAGGAGTGAACTGGACTCGAGGAGCGAGCTCGACTCGAGGTGCGAACTGGACTCGAGGAGCGAACTGGACTCGAGGAGCGAGCTCGACCCGAGGGGCGAACTGGACTCGAGGAGCGAGCTCGACTCGAGGTACGAACTGGACTCGAGGAGCGAGCTCGACTCGAGGAGTTGTGTGAAGAGTCGGAACGAGGAGTATTAGTCGACTCGCGGACTCGGAGCCCGACTCAAGGAGCGAACTGGTCTCGAGGAGCGAGCTCGACTCGAGGAGCGAACTGGACTCGAGGAGCGAGCTCGACTCGAGTTGCGAAATAGACTCGAGGAGCGAGCTCGACTTGAGGTGCGAACTGGACTCAAGGAGCGAACTGGACTCAAGGAGCGAGCTCGACTCGAGGAATTGTGTGAAGAGTCGGCACGAGGAGTATTAGTCGACTCGCAGACGGGGAGCTCGACACGAGGAGCGAGCTCGACTCGAGGAGCGAACTGGACTCGAGGACGAGCTCGACTCGAGGAGCGAACTGGACTCGAGGAGCGAGCTCGACTCGAGGTGCGAACTGGACTCGAGGAGCGAGCTCGACTCGAGGTACGAACTGGACTCGAGGAGCGAGCTCGACTCGAGGAGCGAACTGGACTCGAGGAGCGAGATCGACTCGAGGGGCGAGCTCGACTCGAGGAGCGAGCTCGACTCGAGGAGCGAACTGGACTCGAGGAGCGAGCTCGACTCGAGGTGCGAACTGGACTCGAGGAGCGAGCTCGACCCGAGGAGTTACGTGAAGAGTCGGTACGAGGAGTAACAGTCGACTCGCGGACTCGGAGCTCGACTCGAGGAGCGAACTGGACTCGAGGAGCGAGCTCGACTCGAGGAGCGAACTGGACTCGAGGAGTGAGCTCGACTCGAGGTGCGAACTGGACTCGAGGAGGGAGCTCGACTCGAGGAGCGAACTGGACTCAGGGAGTGAGCTCGACTCGAGGAGTTGTGTGAAGAGTCGACACGAGGAGTATTAGTCGACTCGCGGACTGGGAGCTCGACACGAGGAGCGAGCTCGACTCGAGGAGCGAACTGGACTCGAGGAGCGAGCTCGACTCGAGGAGTTGTGAGAAGAGTCGGAACGAGGAGTATTAGTCGACTCGAGGAGTTGTGTGAATAGTCGACACGAGGAGTATTAGTCGACTCACGGACTGGGAGCTCGACACGAGGAGCGAGCTCGACTCGAGGAGCGAACTGGACTCGAGGAGCGAGCTCGACTCGAGGAGTTGAGTGAAGAGTCGGAACGAGGAGTATTAGTCGACTCGCGGACTCGGAGCTCGACTCGAGGAGCGAGCTCGACTCGAGGACCGAACTGGACTCGAGGAGCGAGCTCGACTCGAGGAGGGAACTGGACTCGAGGAGCGAGCTTGACTCGAGGTGCGAACTGGACTCGAGGAGCGAGCTCGACTAGAAGAGTTGTGTGAAGAGTCGGAACGAGGAGTATCAGTCGACTCGCGGACTCGGAGCTCGACTCGAGGAGCCAGCTCGACTCGAGGAGCGAGCTCGACCCGAGGGACGAACTGGACTCAAGGAGTTGTGTGAAGAGTCGGAACGAGGAGTATTAGTCGACTCGCTGACTCGGAGCTCGACTCGAGGAGCGAGCTGGACTCGAGGAGCGAGCTCGACCCGAGGAGTTACGTGAAGAGTCGGTACAAGGAGTAACAGTCGACTCGCAGACTCGGAGCTCGACTCGAGGAGTGAACTGGACTCGAGGAGCGAGCTCGACTCGAGGTGCGAACTGGACTCGAGGAGCGAACTGGACTCGAGGAGCGAGCTCGACCCGAGGGGCGAACTGGACTCGAGGAGCGAGCTCGACTCGAGGTACGAACTGGAGTCGAGGAGCGAGCTCGACCCGAGGGGCGAACTGGACTCGAGGAGCGAGCTCGACTCGAGGTACGAACTGGACTCGAGGAGCGAGCTCGACTCGAGGAGTTGTGTGAAGAGTCGGAACGAGGAGTATTAGTCGACTCGCGGACTCGGAGCCCGACTCAAGGAGCGAACTGGTCTCGAGGAGCGAACTGGACTCGAGGAGCGAGCTCGACTCGAGTTGCGAAATAGACTCGAGGAGCGAGCTCGACTTGAGGTGCGAACTGGACTCAAGGAGCGAACTGGACTCAAGGAGCGAGCTCGACTCGAGGAGTTGTGTGAAGAGTCGGCACGAGGAGTATTAGTCGACTCGCAGACGGGGAGCTCGACACGAGGAGCGAGCTCGACTCGAGGAGCGAACTGGACTCGAGGACGAGCTCGACTCGAGGAGCGAACTGGACTCGAGGAGCGAGCTCGACTCGAGGTGCGAACTGGACTCGAGGAGCGAGCTCGACTCGAGGTATGAACTGGACTCGAGGAGCGAGCTCGACTCGAGGAGCGAACTGGACTCGAGGAGCGAGATCGACTCGAGGGGCGAGCTCGACTCGAGGAGCGAGCTCGACTCGAGGAGCGAACTGGACTCGAGGAGCGAGCTCGACTCGAGGTGCGAACTGGACTCGAGGAGCGAGCTCGACCCGAGGAGTTACGTGAAGAGTCGGTACGAGGAGTAACAGTCGACTCGCGGACTCGGAGCTCGACTCGAGGAGCGAACTGGACTCGAGGAGCGAGCTCGACTCGAGGAGCGAACTGGACTCGAGGAGCGAGCTCGACTCGAGGTGCGAACTGGACTCGAGGAGGGAGCTCGACTCGAGGAGCGAACTGGACTCAGGGAGTGAGCTCGACTCGAGGAGTTGTGTGAAGAGTCGACACGAGGAGTATTAGTCGACTCGCGGACTGGGAGCTCGACACGAGGAGCGAGCTCGACTCGAGGAGCGAACTGGACTCGAGGAGCGAGCTCGACTCGAGGAGTTGTGAGAAGAGTCGGAACGAGGAGTATTAGTCGACTCGAGGAGTTGTGTGAATAGTCGACACGAGGAGTATTAGTCGACTCACGGACTGGGAGCTCGACACGAGGAGCGAGCTCGACTCGAGGAACGAACTGGACTCGAGGAGCGAGCTCGACTCGAGGAGTTGAGTGAAGAGTCGGAACGAGGAGTATTAGTCGACTCGCGGACTCGGAGCTCGACTCGAGGAGCGAGCTCGACTCGAGGACCGAACTGGACTCGAGGAGCGAGCTCGACTCGAGGAGGGAACTGGACTCGAGGAGCGAGCTTGACTCGAGGTGCGAACTGGACTCGAGGAGCGAGCTCGACTAGAAGAGTTGTGTGAAGAGTCGGAACGAGGAGTATCAGTCGACTCGCGGACTCGGAGCTCGACTCGAGGAGCCAGCTCGACTCGAGGAGCGAGCTCGACCCGAGGGACGAACTGGACTCAAGGAGTTGTGTGAAGAGTCGGAACGAGGAGTATTAGTCGACTCGCTGACTCGGAGCTCGACTCGAGGAGCGAGCTGGACTCGAGGAGCGAGCTCGACCCGAGGAGTTACGTGAAGAGTCGGTACAAGGAGTAACAGTCGACTCGCAGACTCGGAGCTCGACTCGAGGAGTGAACTGGACTCGAGGAGCGAGCTCGACTCGAGGTGCGAACTGGACTCGAGGAGCGAACTGGACTCGAGGAGCGAGCTCGACCCGAGGGGCGAACTGGACTCGAGGAGCGAGCTCGACTCGAGGTACGAACTGGACTCGAGGAGCGAGCTCGACTCGAGGAGTTGTGTGAAGAGTCGGAACGAGGAGTATTAGTCGACTCGCGGACTCGGAGCCCGACTCAAGGAGCGAACTGGTCTCGAGGAGCGAGCTCGACTCGAGGAGCGAACTGGACTCGAGGAGCGAGCTCGACTCGAGTTGCGAAATAGACTCGAGGAGCGAGCTCGACTTGAGGTGCGAACTGGACTCAAGGAGCGAACTGGACTCAAGGAGCGAGCTCGACTCGAGGAGTTGTGTGAAGAGTCGGCACGAGGAGTATTAGTCGACTCGGAGACGGGGAGCTCGACACGAGGAGCGAGCTCGACTCGAGGAGCGAACTGGACTCGAGGACGAGCTCGACTCGAGGAGCGAACTGGACTCGAGGAGCGAGCTCGACTCGAGGTGCGAACTGGACTCGAGGAGCGAGCTCGACTCGAGGTACGAACTGGACTCGAGGAGCGAGCTCGACTCGAGGAGCGAACTGGACTCGAGGAGCGAGATCGACTCGAGGGGCGAGCTCGACTCGAGGAGCGAGCTCGACTCGAGGAGCGAACTTGACTCGAGGAGCGAGCTCGACTCGAGGTGCGAACTGGACTCGAGGAGCGAGCTCGACCCGAGGAGTTACGTGAAGAGTCGGTACGAGGAGTAACAGTCGACTCGCGGACTCGGAGCTCGACTCGAGGAGCGAACTGGACTCGAGGAGCGAGCTCGACTCGAGGAGCGAACTGGACTCGAGGAGTGAGCTCGACTCGAGGTGCGAACTGGACTCGAGGAGGGAGCTCGACTCGAGGAGCGAACTGGACTCAGGGAGTGAGCTCGACTCGAGGAGTTGTGTGAAGAGTCGACACGAGGAGTATTAGTCGACTCGCGGACTGGGAGCTCGACACGAGGAGCGAGCTCGACTCGAGGAGCGAACTGGACTCGAGGAGCGAGCTCGACTCGAGGAGTTGTGAGAAGAGTCGGAACGAGGAGTATTAGTCGACTCGAGGAGTTGTGTGAATAGTCGACACGAGGAGTATTAGTCGACTCACGGACTGGGAGCTCGACACGAGGAGCGAGCTCGACTCGAGGAGCGAACTGGACTCGAGGAGCGAGCTCGACTCGAGGAGTTGAGTGAAGAGTCGGAACGAGGAGTATTAGTCGACTCGCGGACTCGGAGCTCGACTCGAGGAGCGAGCTCGACTCGAGGACCGAACTGGACTCGAGGAGCGAGCTCGACTCGAGGAGGGAACTGGACTCGAGGAGCGAGCTTGACTCGAGGTGCGAACTGGACTCGAGGAGCGAGCTCGACTAGAAGAGTTGTGTGAAGAGTCAGAACGAGGAGTATCAGTCGACTCGCGGACTCGGAGCTCGACTCGAGGAGCCAGCTCGACTCGAGGAGCGAGCTCGACCCGAGGGACGAACTGGACTCAAGGAGTTGTGTGAAGAGTCGGAACGAGGAGTATTAGTCGACTCGCTGACTCGGAGCTCGACTCGAGGAGCGAGCTAGACTCGAGGAGCGAGCTCGACCCGAGGAGTTACGTGAAGAGTCGGTACAAGGAGTAACAGTCGACTCGCAGACTCGGAGCTCGACTCGAGGAGTGAACTGGACTCGAGGAGCGAGCTCGACTCGAGGTGCGAACTGGACTCGAGGAGCGAACTGGACTCGAGGAGCGAGCTCGACCCGAGGGGCGAACTGGACTCGAGGAGCGAGCTCGACTCGAGGTACAAACTGGACTCGAGGAGCGAGCTCGACTCGAGGAGTTGTGTGAAGAGTCGGAACGAGGAGTATTAGTCGACTCGCGGACTCGGAGCCCGACTCAAGGAGCGAACTGGTCTCGAGGAGCGACCTCGACTCGAGGAGCGAACTTGACTCGAGGAGCGAGCTCGACTCGAGTTGCGAAATAGACTCGAGGAGCGAGCTCGACTTGAGGTGCGAACTGGACTCAAGGAGCGAACTGGACTCAAGGAGCGAGCTCGACTCGAGGAGTTGTGTGAAGAGTCGGCACGAGGAGTATTAGTCGACTCGCAGACGGGGAGCTCGACACGAGGAGCGAGCTCGACTCGAGGAGCGAACTGGACTCGAGGACGAGCTCGACTCGAGGAGCGAACTGGACTCGAGGAGCGAGCTCGACTCGAGGTGCTACTGGATTCGAGGAGCGAGCTCGACCCGAGGTGCGAACTGGACTCGAGGAGCGAGCTCGACCCGAGGAGTTACGTGAAGAGTCGGTACAAGGAGTAACAGTCGACTCGCAGACTCGGAGCTCGACTCGAGGAGCGAACTGGACTCGAGGAGCGAGCTCGACTCGAGGTGCGAACTGGACTCGAGGAGCGAACTGGAGTCGAGGAGCGAGCTCGACCCGAGGGGCGAACTGGACTCGAGGAGCGAGCTCGACTCGAGGTACGAACTGGACTCGAGGAGCGAGCTCGACTCGAGGAGTTGTGTGAAGAGTCGGAACGAGGAGTATTAGTCGACTCGCGGACTCGGAGCCCGACTCAAGGAGCGAACTGGACTCGAGGAGCGAGCTCGACTCGAGGAGCGAACTGGACTCGAGGAGCGAGCTCGACTCGAGTTGCGAAATAGACTCGAGGAGCGAGCTCGACTTGAGGTGCGAACTGGACTCAAGGAGCGAACTGGACTCAAGGAGCGAGCTCGACTCGAGGAGTTGTGTGAAGAGTCGGCACGAGGAGTATTAGTCGACTCGCAGACGGGGAGCTCGACACGAGGAGCGAGCTCGACTCGAGGAGCGAACTGGACTCGAGGACGAGCTCGACTCGAGGAGCGAACTGGACACGAGGAGCGAGCTCGACTCGAGGTGCTACTGGATTCGAGGAGCGAGCTCGACCCGAGGTGCGAACTGGACTCGAGGAGCGAGCTCGACCCGAGGAGTTACGTGAAGAGTCGGTACGAGGAGTATTAGTCGACTCGCGGACTCGGAGCCCGACTCAAGGAGCGAACTGGACTCGAGGAGCGAGCTCGACTCGAGGAGCGAACTGGACTCGAGGAGCGAGCTCGACTCGAGTTGCGAAATAGACTCGAGGAGCGAGCTCGACTTGAGGTGCGAATTGGACTCAAGGAGCGAACTGGACTCAAGGAGCGAGCTCGACTCGAGGAGTTGTGTGAAGAGTCGGCACGAGGAGTATTAGTCGACTCGCAGACGGGGAGCTCGACACGAGGAGCGAGCTCGACTCGAGGAGCGAACTGGACTCGAGGACGAGCTCGACTCGAGGAGCGAACTGGACACGAGGAGCGAGCTCGACTCGAGGTGCTACTGGATTCGAGGAGCGAGCTCGACCCGAGGTGCGAACTGGACTCGAGGAGCGAGCTCGACCCGAGGAGTTACGTGAAGAGTCGGTACGAGGAGTAACAGTCGACTCGCAGACTCGGAGCTCGACTCGAGGAGCGAACTAGACTCGAGGAGCGAGCTCGACTCGAGGTGCGAACTGGACTCGAGGAGCGAGCTCGACTCGAGGTACGAACTGGACTCGAGGAGCGAGCTCGACTCGAGGAGCGAACTGGACTCGAGGAGCGAGATCGACTCGAGGGGCGAGCTCGACTCGAGGAGCGAGCTCGACTCGAGGAGCGAACTGTTGTCAATGGTGCCCACAAGAAGAGTAGTAGTGTCTGTTTATGTACATTTGATGTCATATAGTCTTACGAAGACTCTTGCTTGTAATTGCTTATTCATTAATAAAAAGTTGAAACGTTCATTCAATCTTCCTTGTCTGAAGCTTTATGATAAAACCATAGTCTTTTAGTCCATAAACAAACTTAACAACTTACGAAGAGACAAATGTAGATTTGCATGAACAAACTCTTCGTAGTTTGCTTAAAACGATATATTCGCAATCTTAGGGTCAAAGGACTATTGACCTCAGTATGATTGTTAGAAGAATCTATGATGTCTGGTTATGAGGCATTGAGAGTTAGGAACTCTATAGTTCTTCTAGGTATCTTCCGAAGGTACTGAATTGACCAGTGCACTTCTAGAGACAAGATAAGAACAAACCATTTAACCTCTTATGTCTCGAAGTCACTATGTATGAATTGCATCATGCTTACCTTAATCCTGAAATGAGACATGCCATTTCACACCTTAGTATTCTCATTTGAGAAAGTCAAAGTTCGGACTCACTATGTGATTCCGAACAAGGCCTATTGGTGAAGTACTAAGTTGTGAGTCTGTCATGAGTAACTTTGTGAAGTTCTAATAGATATGGAATTCATGTACAAGATTGCTGAAATGCAATGTATGTCACCTCATGCTTTGTTCCTTGGAGTGTGAATAAATGAACTGGCCAGTGTCCAAATTGAGTCCTGACTCTTTTGGATGAAACAATGTGACTTGTTAGCTCCTCGTCAATACATTGTTTCTAACTTATTCACAAGCGACAAAGGAGTTGAGGAAATAACAGCTAGAAGGGTAAAATGGTAATTTAGTAAATCCCGACTAGCTGATGACATTCATGAAGGGTAAACATAGATAATATTCAGTGGATCCGCTCATTATAATTAGGTCGAATTCTTGAGTAGAAAACAAATTCATTTGAACCGAGAGATTTTCAGTGTCAGCTATTTAGTGGAGTCAGCTGGCATTAAGCTAAACTTGGAAAAGGTTTGTGAACTTTTGAGTCCAAGTGTTTAGCTAAAGCTTTGTTCATTTGGGTCCATGAGGTCACTGTCACGAATCACATCGATAGGAATAGTTAAACTGGAAGCTAAGTCAAAACAAGAACGAAAATTGTCAAAAGGGTATTTTTGTCTTTTGAGACAAAGGATGAAATGAATGTCAATAAATTTTTTGACAAGTTCATTTGATGACTTAATGTCACTCGGCCATAATATGATTAATTGGGCCTTGTGGATTAATTTCATTTCATAAGAATTTTATTGAAAATTCTTAATGGGCCTTTTTCATGTTGTCATGAACAAAATGGAAAAGCTTCTAGAAGCCCCTTCTAGAAGGTGATAGGCGCCCATAATACCCATAGGAAGAGAGAATATTTTGTGCATAAATGTATCAAGATACTTGCCAAAAGAAAAAGAGGAAACAAATTTCCCCTAAGAGGAAACATGGTGGGCGCCCAAATGTGGTCAAGAGAGAAGCAAACAAAAGAGGAAACAAATCCAAGGACTTACTTGTTTTGTCTTGGACGTGCACCTCTTTGAAGGAAAAGGGAAATTGGCTCATGAATATGTGATATTCTATAGAAGAGGAAACTACCTTATTGAAGGTGAGACCTCTCCTATAAATAGGAGCCTCATTCCACACTTTTCATTCATGCAAAGTTTTAGAGATTGAGAGCTTCTCTCTCTAGACTTGGCCGCCCCTTCCTCTCTCTCTCTCTAGTTTATATTTTCGATTTTTCTTGTCTTGGCACCTAGGTCCTCAGTCGACCTAGTGTTTAGCTCTGCGACTTCGAGACTCGTTCTCAAGTCGTAGTGTTTAAAAGTGCCCACTCACTGATTCCTTCTTTTCGAGTGATTTAGTGATAGAAACTTTCGTGGTTGCTCGAGGTGCCGAGGAAAGAAAGAGAGACGTGCTGCGAGGGGAGACGAGCGTTGCAACTTTCCAAAAGCTTCTACAAGGTTCAAGCTTCAAGAAAGGTTAGTAACTTTAATAGCTCATATTAGTTTTTATTTACATGCACATGCTCTTGTCTAGGTTAGTAAAAACTAGTTTTACTTAAAAAGAAAATTTTTAAAATTCCGCCGCTTAACGAAGCGTTAAACTTTTTCTCAAACCCTAGATCGATTCCAACAAATGGTATCAGAGCTATGGTCAAAGGAATGCATGTGCATGTTTTTAAATTATGAGCTTGAAAATCGTTTTCGAAAGTTTACTAATTTTGTGACAAGTTAGAATTGTAATCTTAGATTTTTTTTTAATTTATTGCTCATGCCTTTAAATTAAAAACCATGTTGATTTTCTATGAGTTTGGGATGATGTTAAAACACATTAGAATCAGTTCTAAAAGTTTTTAATTTTTTATATTGAAAAACGTGTTTTAAAGGTTTGAGATTTTTCGAGTAAATTTTGTGACTAGTTTTATTTTCTTGCTAGTTTCGTTTATTTACTTGAATCGTTTTGTGCATGTTGTTATTTCTTTTATTCTATGTTATTACCCCGCTAATAAAACACAAATAAAAGCTTTAAACAACTTCATAAAACGTTCCGTTACACTCGATTCTTTTTCGCACCTAAAAGGACAAAGCTTTAATTTATTTCTTTTTCTTCGAGCTGGAATGTAAACCCGCATTAAAAGCGGCATAAATCTCTGCTCAGAAATCGAAATTTAAGGATTCTTAAATCAAATTAAAGCTCTGTCTGTCCTCTGTCCAATGCCACCGGTTTCGGCTCAAAAGGACATCGGAGCCGCCAGTTATGGCGATTTTACTCCGAGGTGCGCGGCTGTGCTGAAACTCCAGTTTTTTAGAATTCCGGATTTTCAACCCCACTACCATGAGTTATAGAACTCTAATGAGAAAACTTTCTTGAGCAAAAATGTTTTTCATATGATTATAAACATGATGTGTAAGATTAAAATGTTTTGTTTTTTGAAAGTTTAATTGAAATTGAATTTTTACAAAACTAGTTTGAATTTTGAAAAACCGTTTTCACTTTCAAACTTGAAAATATTTTGTCATCCAAATCAAATAAGTTTTCAAAATGTTTTCAAAACTATATCTATATCACATATGTTCAAAATCTATCTGCTCTTGAAATTTTGAGTGGGAGGTCTCTTTGTAGACAAAGCCGAAAAATAAAAAAATGTGTAATCTCAAACTTTCAAGTGTTCGAGTGAGTTGAAGTTCACACTTCCCTCACGCACTTTCCCGAAATAGAAAATTGGAAAAGATCGAGTATGTCCCTTGTGCCTTTATGCACTAATACTACTCTGAACATGTCGATCTAGGATTCTCTTCTAGTTGTCCGCTCTGTCGCTCTCTAACTAGGAAATCTGTTTCCGAACTTAAAAGAGTCGATGAACCAACTCCAAAAACTAAGTGGGAGGGTTATATTCGTTGTTTGTAACCCACGATCCCCAACACTAGTGAAAGATGCAATAACGTGGGACTAAGAGCCGCTCTTGCGACCCTCACTTAAATGTGAGTACTCCAAGGCGTTATTGCTTCGATCATTGCTCAATGAGCTACGTCCGAGAGTGATGCAATGATGGCAAGGCCTCCCCTTGGGGGATTGTTTTTCAAAGCTGATCTTTTGGACTAAGTGGTTGGTTGCACACTTAGGCTCAATCCCTAGTATCCTTCCTTAAGGCTCTGCGAAAGGATGTGAGTGATCAAACCAATTTACAAGGTGGCTAGTCAAAATAGATGTATTGACATCTTGGCTTAGCATTAATGATGTGTCATTTACTTATAAAAGGAGATTTTTTGCGGCCTTCTCTTGAGGGAGTAAATTATCGTTTGGCTTATAACACCTTTGGATTTTATAAAAAGTCTTAATAAAACTTAAATCCTAAACCAAAGACTAATCATAAACTTGTTATATAGGCAATATGTCTCTCAAACCATCTCTCAATCTTTCTTTCCTCGATCAAACTCGAAAACGAAAACTACGTAGATTCGAAACGTAACCTCGACATAATACCTACCGTTAACAAGCACAAATGGGTACTCACCACCCCGTGTCCTCCTCTGACGAATGATGATTCAACTCAAGAGGATAATGACGCCTTAGCGGCCTGGCTTCGATCCGATGAGATTGTGAGGTGCTATATCTTGGCATCTATGAACAATATGCTGAAAGAGCAACATCGTGACTTCGAGACTGCCGCTGACATGCTCTACAATCTCCTTGAGATGTTTGGAGGGCAAAGGCGTCAAACAAGGCAACAAGCAGTCCGACAGTTTATGAACTGTCACATGAAGGCTAGGACTCCTTTTGGAGACTTTATGATATTGATCATTAGTCATCTGAGTAAAATGGAAATCCTAGGATCTGAGATTGATGGGAAGAATATCATAGATATGATCTTAGAAACTCTCCCCATATCTCTTGATACCTCCAAGATGAACTACTCCATTAACAAGCTAGAGTACACTGTTACCAAGCTTATGGAGGAACTTCACACTGCTGTAGGTCTCACTAAGAGAAAGAGGAATCAAGGAGAGGCACATGCTACTGAGCAAAAAGCCTCCGCCTCTGGAACTGTGAAGAGACCTTACAAGGCCGATAAAAAGAACTGTCCCGCCTATCTCAAAGCAAAGGAACATAGTATTGTACTAGTTACTGAAGCATGCTTAGTAGCTGATAATGTATCAACGTGGATTCTTGACTCCGCTGCTACTAACCATATTTGCTGTTCCTTGAATGGTTTCAAGAAAACCAAAAGCTTAGAGGAAGGCGAGTTCTGTTTCAAATGGGGTGATGGGAGCCTGGTGTCCGCGAAGGCTGTGGGATCTGTGACGCTGTCTTTTGAAGACCGCACTTTAAACTTGAATAATGTTTATTTTGTTCCTACCTTTGGGAAGAACTTAATATCCGTTGCTCGTCTTCGTGAGCAAGATTATTGTTTAAAGTTCATAAAGAATGGAATTCGTATTTCGTTTCCTGATAATTCTTTTGTCACTAATGCATGTATGAAGAATTCTCTTTTCTACATCTATCCCACTCAACCTTCTCTTTTAGACACCGAAATAGATAACGATCTAATTAGGGAGCCAAAGAGGATCAAACTTTCTGAATCCTCCGATCTAACAAAATCAACATACCTCTGGCACTTAAGACTTGGTCATATCAGTCTAGATAGGATTAAGAGACTTGTGAGGGATGGTCCACTCCAAGCCTCTGCAATAGGTTCACTACCTACTTGTGAATCCTGCATAGAAGGAAAAATGACTAAGCGACCTTTCTCCGATAAGGGTCGAAGAGCCACTGAGTTGCTGGAACTAATACATTCTGATGTATGTGGTCCGCTCAACCAACAGGCACGTGGAGGATACGAATACTTCGTTACCTTCACTGATGACTACTCAAGATATGGGTTTGTCTATTTGCTTAAACACAAATCCGAGACCTTTAACGTATTTAAAGTCTTTAGGGCTTTAGTGGAAAAGCAAACTGGCAAAGTGATCAAAACCCTTCGATCTGATCGAGGTGGTGAGTATATATCTGGAGAGTTCGATGACTTTCTTAAAGAAGAAGGTATCGCTTCTCAGCTTACCGCGCCTGGCACACCTCAACAAAACGGAGTGTCAGAGAGAAGAAATCGAACTCTTATGGAGATGGTTAGATCAATGATGAGTTACTCATCACTCCCGCTTTCCTTTTGGGGATATGCCCTCGAAACAGCCGCCTACATTCTGAACCAAGTTCCGTCCAAAACGGTTCCTGGTACTCCTTATGAACGATGGACTGGCCGTAAAGTGAATCTTGGCCGCATCCGAATTTGGGGTTGCCCTGCACACGTGCTGAGGCAAAAGACTAGCAAGTTGGCTAGTAGGTCAGAATTGTGCCTGTTTGTAGGATATCCGAAGGAAACCAAAGGTTTTACTTTCTATAGTCCCGAGGACGATAAGACTTTCATTAGCACGAATGCTCGTTTCCTTGAGGAGGACTTTATGAAGGATGCGAAACCTAGAAGCAAAATTGTGCTTGAAGAAAAGTTGGGTGAGGAAGCTTTTACCTCATCTGTAAGAACTGTTCTTACCCCAACTGAAACACAACCTAACTCATCAGAATCTCGTCAAGTAGTACTTAGACGTAGTGGGAGGGCTACTCAAAAGCCTGACAGGTACATGTCTTATGGAGAGTCTCTTGTAGCCGTCTCCGACATGGATGACCCTGTTTCCTATAGCCAAAGCGATGGCTTGTTCTGAATCAAACCTTTGGCTTGACGCCATGAAAGTTGAAATGCACTCGATGTATGTAAACAAAGTCTGGAAACTTGTAGACCTTCCTGAAGGGATTAAACCCGTAGGGTGTAAGTGGATATACAAGAAGAAAAGGGGTCCTGATGGTAACGTTGAGACGTTCAAAGCACAACTTGTGGCAAAGGGTTATACCCAACAAGAAGGGATTGACTATGAAGAAACCTTCTCGCCAGTCGCGATGCTTAAATCCATCCGCATACTCCTATCCATAGCCGCAGCTCTCGACTATGAGATCTGGCAAATGGATGTCAAGACAGCCTTTCTGAATGGCAATCTTGACGAGCGCATTTACATGGCTCAACCAGACGGTTTCGTGGATAAAGGTCAAGAGACCAAGGTTTGTGAGTTGCTTAAATCCATTTATGGACTAAAGCAAGCATCTAGGTCATGGAATATTAGATTCGATGAAACTGTAAAGAGCTTCGGCTTTGAACAGTCAATAGATGAGCCTTGTGTTTACAAGTTAATACACGAAGGCAAAGTTGTGTTTCTGGTACTATATGTCGATGATATACTACTCATTGGTAATGACGTGGGTAAGTTATCTGAGGTTAAGGTCTGGCTGGCAAAGCAATTCGATATGAAGGATCTAGGAGAAGCCGCGTACATTCTGGGGATCCAAATCTTTCGAGATAGGAATAACCGGACCCTGTCGCTCTCTCAAGCATCTTATATTGATAAGATAATGGATCGCTTCTCGATGCAAGACTCCAAGAAGGGCCAAACACCCTTTAGGCATGGAGTTTCACTCTCTAAGGACCAGTCTCCCAAGACTGCACAAGAGATTGAAGACATGAGGAAAATTCCTTACGCCTCTGCCGTAGGAAGCCTCATGTATGCTATGCTTTGCACCCGACCTGATATATGTTTCGCCGTTGGTGTAGTTAGTCGTTTCCAATCCAACCCTGGACCCGAGCACTGGATTGCTGTTAAGCATGTTCTTAAGTATCTTCGAAGAACTAGGAACTTGATGCTTACATACTCAGGTACTGACCTGACTATGACGGGATATACCGACTCCGATTTTCAAGCGGATAAGGATTCCAGGAAATCCGCTTCGGGATCTGTGTTCATCCTTAATGGTGGAGCTGTCGTGTGGAGGAGTATTAAGCAATCTTGCATTCCTGACTCCACAATGGAGGCAGAATATGTGGCTGCTTGTGAAGCATCCAAAGAGGCTGTATGGCTTAAGAAATTCCTTAAGTATTTGGAAGTTGTTCCAAACGTCGACGAGCCCATGACCCTTTATTGTGATAATAGTGGGGCTGTCGCTAACTCAAAGGAACCTAGAAGCCATAAGCACTCTAAACATATTGAGAGGAAATACCATTTGATTCGAGAGATCGCGCAACGCGGAGACGTGGAGGTGAAGTAGATCTCTGGAAGATCCATTCACCAAGGCCCTAGCGAACATGGTCTTCGACCAACTTCGAGAGGGATTAGGCATGTAGGACTACTCACATCTTCTTTGAGTCAAGTGGGAGTTTGTTGTCAATGGTGCCCACAAGAAGAGTAGTAGTGTCTGTTTATGTACATTTGATGTCATATAGTCTTACGAAGACTCTTGCTTGTAATTGCTTATTCATTAATAAAAAGTTGAAACGTTCATTCAATCTTCCTTGTCTGAAGCTTTATGATAAAACCATAGTCTTTTAGTCCATAAACAAACTTAACAACTTACGAAGAGACAAATGTAGATTTGCATGAACAAACTCTTCGTAGTTTGCTTAAAACGATATATTCGCAATCTTAGGGTCAAAGGACTATTGACCTCAGTATGATTGTTAGAAGAATCTATGATGTCTGGTTATGAGGCATTGAGAGTTAGGAACTCTATAGTTCTTCTAGGTATCTTCCGAAGGTACTGAATTGACCAGTGCACTTCTAGAGACAAGATAAGAACAAACCATTTAACCTCTTATGTCTCGAAGTCACTATGTATGAATTGCATCATGCTTACCTTAATCCTGAAATGAGACATGCCATTTCACACCTTAGTATTCTCATTTGAGAAAGTCAAAGTTCGGACTCACTATGTGATTCCGAACAAGGCCTATTGGTGAAGTACTAAGTTGTGAGTCTGTCATGAGTAACTTTGTGAAGTTCTCATAGATATGGAATTCATGTACAAGATTGCTGAAATGCAATGTATGTCACCTCATGCTTTGTTCCTTGGAGTGTGAATAAATGAACTGGCCAGTGTCCAAATTGAGTCCTGACTCTTTTGGATGAAACAATGTGACTTGTTAGCTCCTCGTCAATACATTGTTTCTAACTTATTCACAAGCGACAAAGGAGTTGAGGAAATAACAGCTAGAAGGGTAAAATGGTAATTTAGTAAATCCCGACTAGCTGATGACATTCATGAAGGGTAAACATAGATAATATTCAGTGGATCCGCTCATTATAATTAGGTCGAATTCTTGAGTAGAAAACAAATTCATTTGAACCGAGAGATTTTCAGTGTCAACTCTTTAGTGGAGTCAGCTGGCATTAAGCTAAACTTGGAAAAGGTTTGTGAACTTTTGAGTCCAAGTGTTTAGCTAAAGCTTTGTTCATTTGGGTCCATGAGGTCACTGTCACGAATCACATCGATAGGAATAGTTAAACTGGAAGCTAAGTCAAAACAAGAACGAAAATTGTCAAAAGGGTATTTTTGTCTTTTGAGACAAAGGATGAAATGAATGTCAATAAATTTTTTGACAAGTTCATTTGATGACTTAATGTCACTCGGCCATAATATGATTAATTGGGCCTTGTGGATTAATTTCATTTCATAAGAATTTTATTGAAAATTCTTAATGGGCCTTTTTCATGTTGTCATGAACAAAATGGAAAAGCTTCTAGAAGCCCCTTCTAGAAGGTGATAGGCGCCCATAATACCCATAGGAAGAGAGAATATTTTGTGCATAAATGTATCAAGATACTTGCCAAAAGAAAAAGAGGAAACAAATTTCCCCTAAGAGGAAACATGGTGGGCGCCCAAATGTGGTCAAGAGAGAAGCAAACAAAAGAGGAAACAAATCCAAGGACTTACTTGTTTTGTCTTGGACGTGCACCTCTTTGAAGGAAAAGGGAAATTGGCTCATGAATATGTGATATTCTATAGAAGAGGAAACTACCTTATTGAAGGTGAGACCTCTCCTATAAATAGGAGCCTCATTCCACACTTTTCATTCATGCAAAGTTTTAGAGATTGAGAGCTTCTCTCTCTAGACTTGGCCGCCCCTTCCTCTCTCTCTCTCTAGTTTATATTTTCGATTTTTCTTGTCTTGGCACCTAGGTCCTCAGTCGACCTAGTGTTTAGCTCTGCGACTTCGAGACTCGTTCTCAAGTCGTAGTGTTTAAAAGTGCCCACTCACTGATTCCTTCTTTTCGAGTGATTTAGTGATAGAAACTTTCGTGGTTGCTCGAGGTGCCGAGGAAAGAAAGAGAGACGTGCTGCGAGGGGAGACGAGCGTTGCAACTTTCCAAAAGCTTCTACAAGGTTCAAGCTTCAAGAAAGGTTAGTAACTTTAATAGCTCATATTAGTTTTTATTTACATGCACATGCTCTTGTCTAGGTTAGTAAAAACTAGTTTTACTTAAAAAGAAAATTTTTAAAATTCCGCCGCTTAACGAAGCGTTAAACTTTTTCTCAAACCCTAGATCGATTCCAACACGAACTGGACTCGAGGAGCGAGCTCGACTAGAAGAGTTGTGTGAAGAGTCGGAACGAGGAGTATCAGTCGACTCGCGGACTCGGAGCTCGACTCGAGGAGCGAGCTCGACCCGAGGGACGAACTGGACTCAAGGAGTTGTGTGAAGAGTCGGAACGAGGAGTATTAGTCGACTCGCTGACTCGGAGCTCGACTCGAGGAGCGAGCTGGACTCGAGGAGCGAGCTCGACCCGAGGAGTTACGTGAAGAGTCGGTACAAGGAGTAACAGTCGACTCGCAGACTCGGAGCTCGACTCGAGTAGTGAACTGGACTCGAGGAGCGAGCTCGACTCGAGGTGCGAACTGGACTCGAGGAGCGAACTGGACTCGAGGAGCGAGCTCGACCCGAGGGGCGAACTGGACTCGAGGAGCGAGCTCGACTCGAGGTACGAACTGGACTCGAGGAGCGAGCTCGACTCGAGGAGTTGTGTGAAGAGTCGGAACGAGGAGTATTAGTCGACTCGCGGACTCGGAGCCCGACTCAAGGAGCGAACTGGACTCGAGGAGCGAGCTCGACTCGAGGAGCGAACTGGACTCGAGGAGCGAGCTCGACTCAAGTTGCGAAATAGACTCGAGGAGCGAGCTCGACTTGAGGTGCGAACTGGACTCAAGGAGCGAACTGGACTCAAGGAGCGAGCTCGACTCGAGGAGTTGTGTGAAGAGTCGGCACGAGGAGTATTAGTCGACTCGCAGACGGGGAGCTCGACACGAGGAGCGAGCTCGACTCGAGGAGCGAATTGGACTCGAGGACGAGCTCGACTCGAGGAGCGAACTGGACTCGAGGAGCGAGCTCGACTCGAGGTGCTACTGGATTCGAGGAGCGAGCTCGACCCGAGGTGCGAACTGGACTCGAGGAGCGAGCTCGACCCGAGGAGTTACGTGAAGAGTCGGTACGAGGAGTAACAGTCGACTCGCAGACTCGGAGCTCGACTCGAGGAGCGAACTGGACTCGAGGAGCGAGCTCGACTCGAGGTGCGAACTGGACACGAGGAGCGAACTGGACTCGAGGAGCGAGCTCGACCCGAGGGGCGAACTGGACTCGAGGAGCGAGCTCGACTCGAGGTACGAACTGGACTCGAGGAGCGAGTTCGACTCGAGGAGTTGTGTGAAGAGTCGGAACGAGGAGTATTAGTCGACTCGCTGACTCGGACCCCGACTCGAGGAGCGAACTGGACTCGAGGAGCGAGCTCGACTTGAGGGGCGAGCTCGACTCGAGGAGCGAACTGGACTCGAGGAGCGAGCTCGACCCGAGGGACGAACTGGACTCAAGGAGTTGTGTGAAGAGTCGGAACGAGGAGTATTAGTCGACTCGCTGACTCGGAGCTCGACTCGAGGAGCGAACTCGACCCGAGGAGTTACGTGAAGAGTCGGTACAAGGAGTAACAGTCGACTCGCAGACTCGGAGCTCGACTCGAGGAGCGAACTGAACTCGAGGAGTGAGCTCGACTCGAGGTGCGAACTGTACTCGAGGAGCGAACTGGACTCGAGGAGCGAGCTCGACCCGAGGGGCGAACTGGACTCGAGGAGCGAGCTCGACTCGAGGTACGAACTGGACTCGAGGAGCGAGCTCGACTCGAGGAGTTGTGTGAAGAGTCGGAACGAGGAGTATTTGTCGACTCGCGGACTCGGAGCCCGACTCAAGGAGCGAACTGGACTCGAGGAGCGAGCTCGACTCGAGGAGCGAACTGAACTCGAGGAGCGAGCTCGACTCGAGTTGCGAAATAGACTCGAGGAGCGAGCTCGACTTGAGGTGCGAACTGGACTCAAGGAGCGAACTGGACTCAAGGAGCGAGCTCAACTCGAGGAGTTGTGTGAAGAGTCGGCACGAGGAGTATTAGTCGACTCGCAGACGGGGAGCTCGACACGAGGAGCGAGCTCGACTCGAGGAGCGAACTGGACTCGAGGACGAGCTCGACTCGAGGAACAAACAGGACTCGAGGAGCGAGCTCGACTCGAGGTGCTACTGGATTCGAGGAGCGAGCTCGACCCGAGGTACGAACTGGACTCGAGGAGCGAGCTCGACCCAAGGAGTTACGTGAAGAGTCGGTACGAGGAGTAACAGTCGACTCGCAGACTCGGAGCTCGACTCGAGGAGCGAACTGGACTCGAGGAGCGAGCTCGACTCGAGGTGCGAACTGGACACGAGGAGCGAACTGGACTCGAGGAGCGAGCTCGACCCGAGGGGCGAACTGGACTCGAGGAGCGAGCTCGACTCGAGGTACGAACTGGACTCGAGGAGCGAGTTCGACTCGAGGAGTTGTGTGAAGAGTCGGAACGAGGAGTATTAGTCGACTCGCTGACTCGGAGCTCGACTCGAGGAGCGAACTGGACACGAGGAGCGAACTAGACTCGAGGAGCGAGCTCGACCCGAGGGGCGAACTGGACTCGAGGAGCGAGCTCGACTCGAGGAGCGAACTGGACTCGAGGAGCGAGCTCGACTCAAGTTGCGAAATAGACTCGAGGAGCGAGCTCGACTTGAGGTGCGAACTGGACTCAAGGAGCGAACTGGACTCAAGGAGCGAGCTCGACTCGAGGAGTTGTGTGAAGAGTCGGCACGAGGAGTATTAGTCGACTCGCAGACGGGGAGCTCGACACGAGGAGCGAGCTCGACTCGAGGAGCGAATTGGACTCGAGGACGAGCTCGACTCGAGGAGCGAACTGGACTCGAGGAGCGAGCTCGACTCGAGGTGCTACTGGATTCGAGGAGCGAGCTCGACCCGAGGTGCGAACTGGACTCGAGGAGCGAGCTCGACCCGAGGAGTTACGTGAAGAGTCGGTACGAGGAGTAACAGTCGACTCGCAGACTCGGAGCTCGACTCGAGGAGCGAACTGGACTCGAGGAGCGAGCTCGACTCGAGGTGCGAACTGGACACGAGGAGCGAACTGGACTCGAGGAGCGAGCTCGACCCGAGGGGCGAACTGGACTCGAGGAGCGAGCTCGACTCGAGGTACGAACTGGACTCGAGGAGCGAGTTCGACTCGAGGAGTTGTGTGAAGAGTCGGAACGAGGAGTATTAGTCGACTCGCTGACTCGGACCCCGACTCGAGGAGCGAACTGGACTCGAGGAGCGAGCTCGACTTGAGGGGCGAGCTCGACTCGAGGAGCGAACTGGACTCGAGGAGCGAGCTCGACCCGAGGGACGAACTGGACTCAAGGAGTTGTGTGAAGAGTCGGAACGAGGAGTATTAGTCGACTCGCTGACTCGGAGCTCGACTCGAGGAGCGAACTCGACCCGAGGAGTTACGTGAAGAGTCGGTACAAGGAGTAACAGTCGACTCGCAGACTCGGAGCTCGACTCGAGGAGCGAACTGAACTCGAGGAGTGAGCTCGACTCGAGGTGCGAACTGTACTCGAGGAGCGAACTGGACTCGAGGAGCGAGCTCGACCCGAGGGGCGAACTGGACTCGAGGAGCGAGCTCGACTCGAGGTACGAACTGGACTCGAGGAGCGAGCTCGACTCGAGGAGTTGTGTGAAGAGTCGGAACGAGGAGTATTTGTCGACTCGCGGACTCGGAGCCCGACTCAAGGAGCGAACTGGACTCGAGGAGCGAGCTCGACTCGAGGAGCGAACTGAACTCGAGGAGCGAGCTCGACTCGAGTTGCGAAATAGACTCGAGGAGCGAGCTCGACTTGAGGTGCGAACTGGACTCAAGGAGCGAACTGGACTCAAGGAGCGAGCTCAACTCGAGGAGTTGTGTGAAGAGTCGGCACGAGGAGTATTAGTCGACTCGCAGACGGGGAGCTCGACACGAGGAGCGAGCTCGACTCGAGGAGCGAACTGGACTCGAGGACGAGCTCGACTCGAGGAACAAACAGGACTCGAGGAGCGAGCTCGACTCGAGGTGCTACTGGATTCGAGGAGCGAGCTCGACCCGAGGTACGAACTGGACTCGAGGAGCGAGCTCGACCCGAGGAGTTACGTGAAGAGTCGGTACGAGGAGTAACAGTCGACTCGCAGACTCGGAGCTCGACTCGAGGAGCGAACTGGACTCGAGGAGCGAGCTCGACTCGAGGTGCGAACTGGACACGAGGAGCGAACTGGACTCGAGGAGCGAGCTCGACCCGAGGGGCGAACTGGACTCGAGGAGCGAGCTCGACTCGAGGTACGAACTGGACTCGAGGAGCGAGTTCGACTCGAGGAGTTGTGTGAAGAGTCGGAACGAGGAGTATTAGTCGACTCGCTGACTCGGAGCTCGACTCGAGGAGCGAACTGGACACGAGGAGCGAACTAGACTCGAGGAGCGAGCTCGACCCGAGGGGCGAACTGGACTCGAGGAGCGAGCTCGACTCGAGGTACGAACTGG